>NC_081405.1:686757198-687454671 GCF_030272615.1 Cryptomeria japonica | reverse complement strand
GAGAGAGGGAGGTAGACTGGGAAAAGGAGAGAGAGAGAGAGAGAGAGAGAGAGAGAGAGAGAGAGAGAGAGAGAGAGAGAGAGAGAGAGAGAGAGAGAGAAGGGAGAGGGTGAGAATAGGATAGGATAATGTGTGTGTGTGTGTGTGTGTGTGTGAGTGAGAGAGAGAGAGAGAGAGAGAGAGAGAGAGAGAGAGAGAGAGAGAGAGAGAGAGAGAGAGAGAAGGGAGAGGGTGAGAATAGGATAGGATAATGTGTGTGTGTGTGTGGTGAGTGAGAGAGAGAGAGAGAGAGAGAGAGAGAGAGAGGGAGAAAGGGTGAGGGGGAGAGATATGAGATAGAACTCAAGAAAGATAATTAGGGCTCAAAATAGACAAAGACAATGATGGGGGAAGTAAGACGAGAGAGAGAGGAAAGAAGAGATACATGCATGTATACAAACATATATACATATATCTATATAAATATATGTATATATAACTATACATGCATATATACAAACATAAGAGAGGAAAAAAAGAGATACATGCATGCATACAAACATATATACATATATCTATATAAATATATGTATATATAACTATAGATATGCATATATACATACATAAACACATATTATCTAGGTATGTCTAAAACATGTGTAGTAAATGCTAAGTTTACAAGCATACATTATTATGTCTTCATAACCCGTATGGGTTTTGTGAAAAAAAAAAAAAAAGTTTTTAGTTCTTCACAACCCGTACGGGTTTTGTGAAACAATTTTTTTTTTTTCTAGTTTTACATAACCCGTATGGGTTATTTAGAACTGCAAATATTACTCTTGGTTTTTCAAAACCCGTGCGGGTTTTGGCTTGGTAAGTGGGTTGGAAAATGACCCTAAGGCTTGCAAGCCCATTTTCCCCCCTTTTTTGTTCCTTTACACATTTTTTCATCCTCCACCATGATTTCTTGACTTGATCGTCATTAGGTTTACAAATGATCAAGTGGGCATCTCTAAAATTACCACCATAATCTCACACATCTTCTTAGTTTTCTGACCATATAAAGCTTTCTAGTTTTGGACAACATTAGCATAGTAAACTTTAATTTTCTTTATCAGTGCCTTGACAGTCCTCACAGACATATGTCTACCATTTTTTTAATAACTTTTGATATACTTGACCAAATTCAAGATAAATTATATATTATTGTTCTACACTAGATTATATACACTTTAAAAAAATAAAATTGTATTTTTGATTATTTTGATGCAAGTTATGCCCAACGCACGAACAGGTACCAAATTTTCAGGATGCGGTCACTTCCAAAAATCATAAAAAATAAAATACTCTAACGGAAAATTACAAAAAAATACACAACTTCTAGATCTCACTCTTACCTATCATCCTATACCAAAGGGTTTTGCAAAATACTAAATCTAACTATATATTTTATGGAGCGCACGAAATAGCTATGTTATATTTTTTTGAAAAAACCAGGAACAATTTTTCGTGCGTGAAAGGTTTGACCCTCTTAATCTTATCCAATTTTTTTAAAATTAGTAGTTTAGAAACTAGATTCAAAGTACTACAATTCTTATTCTTTTCTCAACTCCTAGTTTTGAGTACATGACCTTCAAATAGCTCTCTGAAGTTCAGGTTTACCTGTTTTTCAGAAAAGAAAAAAAGAAAGTGACCCACTTATACCCCCGTTTTTGTTCACCATCTTGGTGCACTTATCCATGAGGTAGCACTATTATTATCACTATCAAGTATCAAGCATAAAGGCTTCATAGATTATCATGTTGATAAAGGTTATGCTAAATATCCAATTTTATTAAGTAAACAATGAAGCAATCTAAGGTGTTTCGTATGGTATTATTGTTTATCATTTGATTTTATTTATAGATCTTAGACTTTATTGAATGAGTCTGAATGTGGGTTTGGATCCTTTCATTGCATTGTTCCATTTTAAGTTAGATTCACATTTTCATCCTTCACAAAAATATAACCCATTTTTTCTCATTCTATAATTTATTGAGGATTCAATCTATTGGGTTGGGGGAACGGTTGTGCTAAAAATACTCTTAAATCCTACTATTAGACCCCTACATTCTAGGAGAAAAAATATTTTTGGCCTTACAGGCTAAGATAAAAGAATATAATATCATAGAAGGATTAAACATTAGTACTTCATTTTGAATGTGGTCCTTGGTCCCACCAAGAAATAATTCATTCAAGTTGTCTTGTGAAATTATTTCTATTTGCAAGGATAGGTTCTAAAACTACTAAGTATAATCCTTAACTAATATTATTTTCATGGTTTGGTTAAAGTAGTTATATGATGCACTATTGTTATATTGTAACAGTAACTCATTTGCAAAATCTAACTAGGTGACACTAAGAGCCTTTTTCTTTCTAGAGCACAAAGCCATGGATACCAAGGCATTCATCGCGTTATAGATATAGAAACTATTATTGTATTTTTACCACTTAGAATTCAATATACATAAAAGAAAGGCTCCATTTAATACATATAGGTAAGTGGATCCTTTCCATCAAACTTTCACAAATCCCACCTTCGATAATAGGTTCTAAGATCATAAAAGAATGCTAATATTTGGATTATGATTGGCATGATTAGACAATCCATCTTGATTGGTTAGAAAAAATTCTTTACTTATGGTATCTTACCTTGGAGACAAAACATTATAGTGTTCTATTTTTTATTTTTTTTCAAAATCACAATTAGTCATTAATCCTTAATCTTAGAATACCAAGTTCTTACGATTCCATATTAGATATCCAACATACTTTTTCCAACTTGTGCACTTTTACATCTATTAGAGACACCAAATCGAAATTATCCCTTATCCCAACTCTAAATTTCCTTTTATAATAGCTTTAAATCCATATCCTATTTGCTAGGAGTCTTTCTTAGATTGATTGAATTATTTCCCTTCCCTATTGTTGTAGCTCTAACAATTATGTTTGTAAAATAATAAATAGAACAACTTACTATAAATAAAAAATTATCGTAACAAGTACTTGGGCTTATATCTCACTTTTTGGGGAAAATCTCCTAGAAATGATGTTTTGTAGTCTTGAATGTGAATTTCTAGTAAAAAATCTTAATTTCAAAAAAAATAAAAAATTATTATTTTGTAGCCTTGAGAATGAATTTGGTAAATCTCTAATTTTACAATAAATCCTTTAAAATATAAGTATTTTAAAATAGAAGTGAAGCTTCTTCAATTGAGATAAACACTATAGATTTTATTAAAAAAAGTTAGTAAAATTAAGAGAGATATGCACTTCACAACACAATCTCAAAAATTGAAAAGAAAAGCTTTCACTCTTACTTTTCAAAAGTCATGATCATGTTCTAATATCACTTGTAATGTAATAACTTGCACAATAGAAAAATACAACAGATATTTGAAAATATAATAAAAATATTTTTTGGAATTTATTTAGAGATTTAGATCACTTTAGACTTGGAATTTTTAGCAATCATATGATTTCAATTGAGACTTACATCACTTTTCTTCTAATCGTTTGTATGATGAAACACGTTGCGATTTCAATTGAGACTTACATCACTTTTCTTCTAATCGTTTGTATGATGAAACACGTTGCCCCAAAATAGTCAGTGAGGAGCAACGGTACACAGCATTTGTACTTTTACTTCACAAATAATTCCAAATTATTTAATTCGGCCACGTTGGTGATCTATGCCTCTTGGAAAGGCTAAATATCACATCTTTTTTTGGATTTAGCTTTAGTCCTTTTATGCACAAGATATTTTTCCCGCTTTTCTAACTACAAATGGTGTAGATTAAAATATCTTCGATTCAATTCAAAACCCTCCAAAAGATCTGATATGATAGTTTTTATCAGTAATATCATTTGACTTTGATGCCCATTTTCATTATCAATGATGGGGCGGTTTGCTTTTTTTTTAAATTACACGCTATCCGCTATGATTTTATGGTTACATGGATAAGCCCACAAAAAAGTTGGTTAATCTGTCCAAGATCTGAAATGCACTTCGATGGTTGTTTACAATGTTTAAATTATTATAGAAAATGATTGTTTCAACCTAAAGAAAAAATAAAACTTTCATAAATTTTAGGTAGAACTATAACATTTCTCAATATTTTTTTGAGATTTGACTTAGATGTACTGAAAACGTGGTGGCACCTAATAACACTAGTAGTTGACTTAAAAAATTTCCATTGTAATTTGTGTAATAATTAAGTGATAGAAATGTTACCATTTTGGATTACTTTCATGTATTTTTCTTCATTATCTCTTTTTACTTTGGCCCGTCTACTCCAAGTGAACTATTATTGATATATACAATTACCTACTTTATAATTAGGAAAACATGGATCGAGTAGGTCTAACTAATATTTTAGCTAAAAAAAATCCAAGAAGAAAAGTTTAAACCTTGTATTTATTCTTTTGTTTTATATGTAGTTAGGTTTAATTATTTTCTATTCATTTAGTGTATTTTATACCATGTATGAGCTGATATAAATTATAAAATTATTTTCTCATTAATTTATATTAATCTTTATTTATTTGTATTTAATTTTTTTATAATTATTTATGTTTTTTAGACTGAGTATTAAAAAATTATAAATATATATGTATACTCGAATGATGACAAACACCCTCGAAAGCTTAAATAATAAGAAAAATTATAATTCATTCGAGCCTCCAAGACAAATCACGTTAGTTAGAACCTTTTATGTATTTCTCAACATGCCTCACTACCCTTTTTGAGCCCTTTAGTGTCTCTACTTTGTTATAAACATTTTTATATGTGTTTTCCATGGTTTCGGTGAAACTTTTAATTTTTTTTGTAAGTGGTGATCATATATTTGCTTTTGCAGCTATGAAACTACATCTTATTATAAATTGGCAATTTGTCAAAATTGTCTTTAGGGGCCATGCAAGCACCAATAGTCACTCTTTATGTTTCCCATCCACCAAAAGGTACATTAGTCTTCTTGTGTCTTTGTAGTGTATTAAATTGTAACCCTTTTACAATTTCACACTCTTTTTGGGCCCTTTTCCTATCCTATTGACATCATATGCTAAGATTGAGACCAAATCCTATGTCCTGGGCCCTAATATATTGTCACCACTCTTTCTATTCCCTTTTGAGTGGACTAAGGCAGTCCTAGTCCCTCCAAGAGGAGCCCAAATTCAAACATGTGTGAGCATCATTTCTTTCCATTTGCGATATGATCTCGATACTTTTATTTTACTATTAGAAGTCAACTTAAATTCGTAAATACCTTGAGATTCCTATATGAAGTAATCATCTATCATTCAAAAACCTATCTAGCTAATTTATTCCAAATTCTAATGATCAAGCATTTATAATTCCTTAAATTCAAGAGCAAATCTGAGTATAAGAAGTTGCAAGTTACAACAAACCAACTTCAAGAATGATTTTATGAGTGATAATGTTATGATTTGTCATGTTATTGCAACACCACTTAGAAAACTTGTCTAAAGAGCATTGCATCACCGCCATTATCAATCCTAAGGTATAATCTTATCAATTTAGTATTTCAATCATAACTTAGCCTCTGCCCTACTAGGGGTAAGCTATTTTTTTCATCATCATTATTGTTGGGGAGGTAGGAACACCAACACAAAGTTTAACTTAGGGAAGCCCCTATACAAAACAACCAATTTTCTCCTCTTTCATGTGTGTAGGTACAAACCTGACAACTAAGAGTTATATAATAGCATAGAGTAGACTGAGACAGACATTCTCAAACATTAAACACATAAAAACCCATAGAATATGACAATTTTCAAACCTATTCGACACTTTTAGGCCAAGTTTTGGAGTCATAGATCTACAAAGACTCTTGATCCAAAATTTGAAGTTTTTTTTACGAAGACACCTTCAAACTAGGGTGCCTAGCACATTGGTCCAACATTTTTTGGCTTCATATCTTAGCTATCTAGTTTCCTCCTTGTATCTCATTTCCATATTTGAGATTTTGTGTTGGTTTACTATTTAGTATCACATAGTTTATGCTAAAAGTTGTTTAATTTCTTGTCATTTAACCTAGTTCATTTGCATACACTTCACAATCTCAATTTTGTAGTGATAAAATAGAAGTCATAAATCTTAGCATTCAACTCTCCTATCAGGATTGTAGCTGAACCTAGTGAAAGGAAGCTAAGGTGTGGAAAACGCTTCCTAACACTAATCTAGTGGGGGGAGATAATGATTTTTTTAATATAAATCTTAAAATTTTATAGAATAAGAAACACATACAAAAAAATATATATAACATGCAAGTAGATAAACATAATAAGAGTAAGATATATCACGGGGAAAAAACTTTCGGGAGGAAAACCCCACACTCCAAAAGCACAATACTTTTTATTAGTGAAACAAAAGTTATAATACAATACAAATACACAACTTCTTCAATAGGGGTCTTAAAAAATCAATCTAAAAACACTCCAAACTGATTTTAGCAATATACCAGTTCACCTATAAAACATAACATACATAATTCTCTCCAAGACCACCTTACATAGAGAAGTACAACAAAAGAGGAAGCGTCTAGATGAAGATAGAAGATGGGGTTGTGCAAAACACTAGGCACAATATTCCAACCACCTAAAATCATGCAAATGACACATGTACATCTCCAAATGACCACCTATTCAAACCTCTTAAGTTGGGTGCCTAAAATTTACTATCTTGAGGTATGATAGATGCTCTTACACTACTTACAACTATCATAATAATAATAAGTTGTATCATTATTGATACAACTTATAATTGTAAGAGAATCAATCATAACGGTCTAACAATAATAGTTCCTTTGACAACTTGTCATAACCTAATTTTGGCATCCACCTTGTCCATGAAAAGGTGCCTTTGACCCTTTTCCATTTTATCATAGTATCATAAACTATCATAGGTTGGTGTGTCATAAAGCTATCATAAGTTGTCATAGGTATACGTGTCGTAATTTTTCCATTACATGACACATGTCAGCCACCACCACAAAAGTCCAAGGCCATCTAAATGGGATGCCTGCCTCCATGTGAGGATAAAATAAGCCATAGCACCTTCCTAGTAGGATGATCCAAGTCAACAGACCAACTCCCACTAGATGACAAAATAACATGTGCAAACAAAATTATCCTTGTAGGCTCAAGAAATTAATGAAATATTAAATAAATAAAACCAAATACCAATGTTAGGACTTGTAAAGGTTGAGAAACCTTAATTCCAACATTGTCCCACTTGTCAAAGACCTTTCAAGAACCACACAATCAACTGGAAGGGGTCGAGAGGCTCATATGACTTGAACACCATCTAAATTTCTCTGTGCTTTCTGGTTTTATAAATACATCTATAATATTCATTAAAGTATCAAACTTATCCAGTTATAATTTCCCATCCTCTACCATATCTCAAACAAAATGAAATGAACATTAATGTGCTAAACAAATAGCATTGACTATGAAAACAACTAGTAACCAATCATGCGTCAAACCCAATATCTAAACACAACCATCTAAGCCAAATGCCTTCCTTACAAGCATGAGTACCTACTATACACTTTGCATCTGTCATGGAAAAAGTGACTACAACTTGCTACTTACTCATCCAACTAATAGCACCACCATACATTGTAAGAACATAACCAATGGCGGATCTTCTATTGTCAATGTCACTTGCCCAATATTAATCCACATATCTATAGATGCTCACAAAATGTCGAGGTCCCATATGATGACCATGGAAACACAAGGAACACTTAGAAGCACCCATCAAGTATCCTAACACTCTCTTAACTGCATCCCAATGCACCCATTTAGGATTAACCATATATCAACTCAAGACTCCTAGTGCTTGGGAAATATCTAGTCTTGTATAGACCATAGGATACAGAAGATTTCCAACAACACTTGCATATTGAGCATTGACCATGTCCTCCACCTTAGGAGGAAATTCTGGACAATCCTCCACAATAAATTCATCCCTACTGCAATAGGAATAATCATAGATCTACAGGTTGTCATGCTAAATCTCTTTAACACTTAATTTGCATACTTACTAGGGCTTAATCAAATCTTTTTGTTATCTTTGTCTATTTTGATCTCCATCCCTAGAATGTACGTAGCTACACCTAAATCTTTCATCTCAAACTATGTTGACAACTAAGACTTCAAGTCAAAAATTAAATATCCATTCCCAAACAGTAAAATATCACCCCCCATATAATTCAATAATGATAATATGACCATTATTAGATTTGAAATAAACATAATGACTAAATTTAGACCTCTGAACTCCCAAACTCAACACATAGGTATCAAAATTTTGGTACCACATCGCAAGAGACAGTTTCAAACCATACAAAGACTTTTTCAACTTGTAAAACATATTTTATTTACCTTTCACCACAAAATTCTCTAGCCATGACATATAAATCTCTTCCTCCAAATCACCATGAAGGAATGTTGTCTTCACATCCATTTGCTCAATTTACCAATCATGAGTTATAGCAAGTGATAATAAGAACCAAATGGATGTCATCTTTGCAATGAGAGAGAAAACCTCACTATAATCTATTCCCTCAATCGAGGAATACCCCTTTGTGACAAAATGTTCTTTATGCTTCTGAACACTGGCATTTGGACCCAATTTTTTTTTTAATACCCATTTGTGACCCACAAGCTTATGTCCTTTAAGAAAAGGAACCAATTCCAAAGTATTATTCTTGTTCAAAGATTCTATCTCATTGTCCATGGCTTCCATCCAGGAATCTAATAACTCAATGATGAATAGTGAGTACCAAACCGGTACTGAGAGGGGGGGGGGTGAATCAGTATAGACACAAAATTTTTTCCTGAACCTATTTGATTGCATACTATAAACTACTGGAAATCCCTAACACCGGTCCAAACCAAACTACTACCGGTTAAACACAGTGCAACTGTGAAAGACATGAACAGGTCAATCTTCTTAACTTTTCATACAACCTACTCCCTCATTTCCACTTTGTCCTTATGCATAAATAGATAATCTATCATCAGATACATAATAACTAGCTAGATCAACATGATTCACCACTTGACATAAAACAACAAAGCATCACATGAAAAGGACATCACATATGACACACATTTTTCACGTAGAAACCCAACTGGGAAAAACCACGGTGGGGATGATACCCACAAGTTGTTTTGAACTCTTTAGAAGTCTGCTATGTTAGAAGCCTAGTTCGGTTAAAGACTGTTACAACAGGTTCTGTTAGGAACCGATCCTGTTAGGGATCACCCGGTTAAGGGATGGCTAGAATACCCGGTTAAGGGTTAAACCCTGTTAGAGGTTACCTTGTTAAAGGATTTTATGAGCTCAATGGCTTTGAGTCACCCTGTTAAAGGATTTACAACAAGCTGGTTAAAGCTACCCTGTTAAGGGATTTTCCAACTGTTGAAGTGATTAGAGATCAACAAGTATTACAATGATATGGTAATAGCACTCAATGCCAAAGTAGATCTGCTTTAGTTCCTTCCTTCTGCACACACATTATGCAGGTATCAATCCTCTCAACCAGTTTGGCAAGAATCATGTATCTCTACACATAGATACACACACAACATTTCCCAACAACCTCAGCATGAAACATCACATCGACCTTATAGGAAACAGATAGGTCGGTAGTATAAACCTAAACCCTAAACACTTAGGTTGAGAAATTTAGTCGGTTCAATCCCGACCATTGAACACTATGCATTTGAATACAATGATCTTGAACAGATCTCAAGATATTCTCCATCGTTCATTCTTCGCTGCTCCTTGGAGGTGATAACCCATCACGCGTTCTCCACCATTTGTAGAAACTATGCACATTCCCGAGGTAGATAGGATCAATCTCTCTCATGCAAGATCCTTCACGTGCATGAGGCTGACGAGATGAGACGATCTGATCTCTATTACAATGCTAACTCATCACACAATACCATTGGTTGAAACACACAGGCTCGAAACACTTCAACCGGAAACCCTGAAGCTGAGACTACCAGCAAGTAGTTATGCTATATGAACCCTAAATACAAAACATTCCTTATACCCATTCTCATTTCGACATACCGGTTCCGGTTCACAACATCATATCGGTTCACTTGGACAAGAATACCGCTTCACTTTTTCACATATGCCGGTTCACAACATCATACCGGTTCTCTTTGTCAGTTGCTTGACTTCAATAATCATGTTCACTCTTTAGCATATTGCCAGTTCTCTTTTAGCATATTGACATCAATGACAACACAATATCATCATGTCAACATATTCTACACATATGCCAACAATTATTATTCTTGTTCAAAGATTCTATCTCATTGTCCATGGCTTCCATCCAAGAATCTACATCACTCATACCAAAATCCTCTCTAACAGTCCTAGACTCATTAGTGCTAGAAATCAAAGCAAAAATACATCTAGAATCTAACAATGAATAACCAAACCTATTTGGTTACCACCTAATTCTCGTAGACCTCCTCAAAGGTTGAGGTTGAGGTTCTTAATCTTCTTCTGAACTTTCAAAACTTCTATAGCTCTCCTCATCATTAAGTCCATTAGGATCTCATAGTTCTTCTTTCTCTAGGATATAGAAGGAATCTAAACTAACTCATTATTTTTTTCTCTTATTTCTCTAGTTGTAGCTTAACGGTGGAAAGTTTCATCTCTCTAAAAATAACACTTCTACTGTAGAGAACCTTCTCTATCACTGGATCCCAAAGTTTATACTCTTTTACGAGTATGTGCACCAAGATGTGGTACCGAAAGGGGGTCTTAAGATGCCACTTTTTTTTCCAGAAATCAACAAAGTCTAAACTTTGACAATAAATTGAACATAGTTACACTCCAAATTTGAAGATGCAACAAGAACAAGAGTCAAATTGCCTGAAGTCTACTTTCTAAACTAATAATTTGTTTTGAAAATGGAGGAGATTAAGGGTTTCAAAAAAGGGGGCCATTGAAAGTGGTCCTATTTTTATGCAAAAAACCTAACATAGTGTTTGTTGTGGCCCCCCTAAAATGTCAACTTAAAAAAAAATTAAAATCACTTTGGTGAGAAATCAGCTAACACCTCATAGTTTATGCCAAAATTTTCAACTAATTTTTTAATGAGTATATGATTTTTTACTAATTTTAGAAGTGGACACATCCCGAGCAATAGAAATTGGAGCATTTCCCCAATCATTAAAAACTAAGAAAAAATCAATTATTTTTTTCAGAGTGTGTAGAATGGAGTCCAGTTTGTAGAAATGTAAATTGTTACAAATTTCAATGAATGAGTAAAAAACTATACCCAAAATAGCACACGTTGGTTTTTGACAAAAAACAAACACACTAACAAAAGAAATTAAAGATGAAAGCTTTAACAAAATCAAAATGTGAAATAAGAGAGAGCTTAACAATATTATGGTGCTTTTTAGTTGCATTGAAACACGTGCAAACTTGATGGATAATATGACTAAAAAAATGTAAAAAAATTCAACCATCTAATAAAAACACGTCTCTGACCCGAAATGGCCATTCAAACATTTGGGTTGGGTGCCCAAGGCAAATCCAACCCAGAGGTTTGGTGTTTTCCAATACAGACAATTTGACGGTGCCAAATATGGTGCTCGCCCTATTTGGCACTCACCAAATGCAAATAATGGACTTTTTACATTTAGCTAGCACCAAATTTGGCGCTAGCCAAATGTGAAAAGTCCATTATTTGCATTTGGCAAGCACCAAATATGGTGCTAGACAAATGTTCAACATTGAAACAATGTCTCTCATTCTCACTTTCTTTCCCAATTTAATTAAATGTTTCAAACTCAATTCAAACTCAACCTCTCTCTCCCAACCTCTCTACCTCATGTTGCCTCATCAACCCCATCTCTAGCCCTACCTCCCTCTCACATTGTTTCTCTTGATCACTACCTATTCCTCCCACGCTCTCTCTACCCATTTGTAGATACCTCCCTCCCTCTTTACCTCACTACCTATCCCTCCCTGTCTCATTAGCTATCTATCTCTCCTTCTCTATCTATCTCAGCTCTATCTTTACTTCCTATGTCTCTCACACCTCCCTCCCTAGGCTCTAAGTATCTAACATCTATATCTATCCCCCTATTTCTTTCCCTCCCTCTCCACTTCTCTCCCTACCTATTTGTCCATCTCTCTCTCTCTCTCTCTCTCTCTCTCTCTCCCACACCTATCTACCTTTACCGTCTCTAGGTCTATCAATAACTCACTATCTACCTTTCTAGGCCCCTCCCTCGTTAGCCCTCTCTTTCTCTTTGTTCTTTTCTCTCTCATTTTATCTCTCACTCCCCTCTCTCAATTATCACATCTCCCTCCCTCCTCCATCGCTATAGATCTTCATCCATGTCTCACTACCCACCTCTCAGTCTATCCACCTCTATCCATCTCATATTGAGATCTCTTCCCAGTTAGGTCTCTCCCCCTCTAGCTATCTCACCTCTTGGGTTATCTACCTCTCTTTCCACCTCTATCTCTATCCCCTCTCACCCATCTCTCTCTATGAACAAGATCTCCTCTTCTTTCTCTTCCCTCAACTTTATCTCCCCTCCTTCTTTTAGTCCCTCACTCTTCCTCTCTTATTCTCTCCATCCTCTCTCTCTCTCTCTCTCTCTCTCTCTCTCTCTCTCTCCTCTTATTTCTCCCTTCTCTCTATAGGTCTCATAGTCCCTTTATTTCCCTATCCCTCTCAATCTCCCCCTCCATCCTTACCCCCATCTCTTTCCCTCTCTCACCTCTCTTGCTTCTCTAGGTCTATCCCTCACTTTCTTCATCACTCCCTCCTCTCTATAGGTCTCTACATCCCTTTCTTCCCATATCCCTCTCTATCTCCCCCACCCTCCTTAAACCCCCATCTCACTTCTCTCTCTCTCTCTCCCCTCTAGGTCTCTCAGCTCTCTTCCACTTTATGTCCTCTCTCCCTAAGTCTCTCACTCCCTCCATGTTTACCTTTCCCTCTATCTCTTCTTACTCCTTTAGATCTCTTTTTGTTCTTTTGTATCTTATCTTCACCCTCCTTTCCTTCTCTCATTCTCTTCCTCCCACACTTTACAATACCCTCTCTCCCCCTCCCTCCTTACCCCCATCTCTACCTCTCCCTCAATTCCCCCCTCTCTCTTTGTTCTTCTATTCCCCCTCTTTGTTCTCCTTACCTTCTCTAGGTGTTTGATGTCCTTTATTCCTCTATCCCTCTCTATCTCACCCTCCATTCTTATGCCATATCTTTCCCTCTCTCACCTTGCTCATGTGTGTAGGTATCTCCTCTTTCATCCTCACACTCCCCTCTCTAGGTCTCTCCCTCCCCTTCTTCTCCTCTTTACAACACCCTTTTTCCCCCCTTTCTCTATCTTCATGTATTTATCTTCCTCTTTCTACTCTACCTTTCTATCTCACCCTCACTCCTTCAACCCCCATGTCTCACCTCCCTCTTGGCTTTAGGTATCTCATCTTCACCTTCCTTCCCTTCTCTAGTTCTATTCCCCCCATGCTTTACAACACCTTCTTCCCCCCCTCCCTCTCTAACTCCCTCTATTTCTCTTCCTATTTCCCCTCTTCCTCTCTTTCTCCTCCTCCTTCCTTAAACCCCCATCTCACCTCTCTCTCCCCTCTAGTTCTCTCACCTCTCTCCCCCCTCTCTCTCTCTCTCCACCCATGCATCCCTTCCCTAAATCCCTTCTATTCACTTGTCTGTCTCTATCTCCTCCTACATCCTTACCCCCATCTGTTTTCCTTTCCACCTCACCTCGTTGCCTAGTTCTATCACTCCCTCCATGTCTACCTCTCCCTCAATCTCTTATTACTCCTCTCTCTCTCTCTCTCTCTCTCTCTCTATGTTCTTCTATCCCTCCTCTTCTTTCTCCCTCCCCTCTTTAAGTCTCTCACTCCCATTATTTGTCTAGGTCTTTTTTTTCTTTTGTTTCTTTATATGGTCTAGGTCTAGGGTACATTGTTTATATGGTTGAGTGCATAGGGCATATAGTTTAGCTTTATGGTTGAGGGTATAGTATACTAGGTTATAGGGTCTAGGGTATTCGTATAGGGTCTAGGGTATTGGTATAGGGTCTAGGGTATTGGTATAGGGTCAAGGGTTTAACATATGGGGTGTTAGGATCCAGGGTATTTCTATAGGGTTTAAATGGAACTTAAGTTTTATGGTTAAGGCTAGAGGCTAGAGTATAGAGTATAGAGTATAGAGTATAGAGTATAGAGTATAGAGTATAGAGTATAGAGTATAGAGTATAGAGAATAGAGTATAGAGTATAGGGTATTGATTACAGGGTTAAGAGTATTGGACCTATAGTACAGGTTTTGGAGTATTCATATGGAGTTTAGAGTTTTCGATTAAGGGTAAAAGGTTTATGGGTGAGGGTCTTGTGTTTGTGTTTTTCTTTCACAATTCACTTTCCTTCTCTCTTTATCTTTTCCTCTTATCCCTCTCCATCATTTTTCCCAATTTATCAAAGGTTGTAAAATCTCAATGAGATTTATTTGGCTAGCACCAAATTCGGTGATAGCCAAATAGGTAGCACTATAAATAGTAAAAGGGGACTGTTGACCCATGATTTAGGCCCACATTCTCTATTCTTGTTTGGTTTTTGTGCATCATCCAACAAAAAAATGCTTTTTCATGGTGTTGAAATTTGACACAAGCTTATTTTGCATATTCCATCACCTTTCCACCACCTTTTTATTTGTTTGACAATGTAGAAGAGGAAGATATAAAGTTTTTAGGTGAAATTTGATTATCTGAGGTAATATTTTCATGTTTATAGAATTCAAATACTCATTAAGTGTTTTTTTGTGTAAATTTTACAATAGACATGTTCTTTTCATAATTTATATTGATCTTATCAAATTTACATTAGATTGAACATTGCATTTGACAGACGTTGCATAAGAAGATTTATCTTTGAGTAGTTTAAAGCAAAAAACAAAAGATCATGAAATAATTTGCAATTTGTAATATCCACTTTATATATCTATTTTATCATTGTTACCTAGTCATTTAGTTCAATTGCAATCCTTTTTCATTTGATTTTATTTTTTTTCGTATAATTTATATTTAAGTTTGACTTTAATATGATTATGTTAGTATGTTCCTAGTTAATGTGCCATACAAATCAAAGATTAACATTCATACAAATCAAGTTTATCTCAACGATAATGAAATGGACAACAAACCATGTACTTAAATTGAATCATCATTGCTTAAACCGAGCCAACCTTAAATTGAACCAACCTTACTTCATTAGGTCTACCCCTTCTTACGCCTCTTGAGCTCTCTTTATGAACTAACTTCATTCTCTTGTATGTGCATGTACTTGTAGAAGTCATCATCATGTTGAGGAAATGACCAAATAATTTAACACCGAAAGAGCATTGTAACTGCACTTTTTCACCCTAAGTAAATATTTATATTACTGAGATAATTAATTTATCTATTGTTATTAAGTTTTTAAATAATATTCAATTTAGTTCCAAAAGTAAGTTATTTAATATATGATAAATGAATTAACGTTTATGCAACAATATATTACAAGAGAACCTTTATAAACATTAATGTGCATCAATAATCAGATCATAGAAATTCAATAGCATTAATATGATGTAATAAATAAACCAATGAAACCCTACTATTTGCAATTATATATAAATACATATCTGTGTAATTTGGAGAGGGCTTCTATCCAACATGCAAAGGATCAGATGCAGGTCTTGGATTTCCATGACAAGGAAGCACTCTAGGAGGATAGGTTCTTACAAAGAACCTTGCATGCCTTCACGGAATGAAATAAATGCAACCCTGGTCAAGACACTCTTGGGTGTACGTTGTACCCCGAGTTGGACATACACTATATGCCCCTTCTCCAATGCTCAATGCCCAGCCACAGACCTTAACTATCCTCTTCCTTGTGCTCTCCTTTATTATTCCTTCTCTGTATTATTCTTTGTGTATTATCTTCCTACCTTCCCCCTTTCCAATTCCCACATAAATGAATTATATAAGCCTAAAGAGTTGTTTACTCAAACCATCACACCCTTTCACAGTGGTTTTAATTATTATTTGATAAATATTTTGTTTTAAAATACTTTTGATAAATTTATTTTCACTTGGGGAAAAAGTCGCATAACAAGCATGGAGCTAAGAATACAAAGAAAAGAGAAAGAATGAGGCAACTTTGTGAAGCACAAAAATTCAACACCATAGAAGAAGACATGTCAATTGAAGAGGAACATGTAACATCCACCCAATCTGAGAGAGACAAAATTGGCAGCACAAAGGCAATGGATGCAAAACCTCCATGCAATAATTGAATCTCAAGGTTGAGAGAATGTCATCTACCGCATTTCAAGTTGAAGGAACACAATCTCTTACATCTCAAGTTGAAGGCACATCATCTACAACAACTCACGTTGAATACATACCATCTACAACATCTCACGTTAAATGCACTCCCTCTATGATATCTCATGTTGCAAGTACATCATGGTTGACATCAAATGTTGGAGTTATACCATCTTGTACACCTTAATTTCAAGGCATGGCATCATTTTCATCTCTATTTGAAGTTTTGCGATCTATCTCTGATGTTGTTGATATTCCTAATGTTGAGGCAACTCAGAGTTTGAGAACACCTCCTAGAGTTTTGCATAGAAAGCCTAGGTATTTGATTGATATTGATGCTAATGTTTTGAAACCAATGATTGATAAGATTCCAAAGCGTACTTGTCAAAGACATTCTAATTGGATATGGAGATTATTTTTTGAAAATTTAAATAAGATTGGAAGATGTCAACTATTTGTTGAAATGATGAGAAATCTGAAATTTAGGCCCATAATGAAAATTCTTGGTCTAAGAACATCAAGTGAATCAAGTGACAAATTTATTGTAAAAAATCTGTTGAGTGCATATGATAGTGTGGGTTCTACCTCATGCATAAAAGATAGTAATGCCACATGATGTTTCATTACATCAATAATTGTAAGCACTCAAACCAAAAAAGCTGGCCTTGTTATAAAGACAAGTAAATCATTGAAAATAAGTAGAAAGACTCTAATGAGAGCTATCAGAAGGCGTCAGAGAGTGGAGGATCAAATTAACAATGAGTTATGGGCATTCTTCGGTAGACTACCACAAAAAGATAAAGTAATTTTTGAAGCATTGAGATCCCTAATTGAAGAATTTTGGAAGAATGAAACAAGGTCTCTCTTAATCAAAGAGATTTTTTAAGAAGGACGATTGGTAGTCAAATCCATGATCCACATTCGAAACATCTTTTGGATATGACTCAAACACAATTTTTCGCTAGGTTTCTAGGCATGTATCCTCAAATTAAAATTAGTCAAAGATTCTTTGAAATGGTAAAACCTTTTTATGTCAAAATAAATCATACCTGCACAACTTCTTGTTGTAGAGTACATATTGAATTTTCTAACCATTATGATGTTTATCAACATATAAGTGTACATTTTCATACTAACAATTTTTTGCAAGAATGTAAGATAAACATTTGTTGGAAGTTTGGTGAGATTGCTGCAAATATGTGCTTTGATGATATTTGAGAGATGTGTTGTCATTGATGTCAACACATTTTTCTGTCTGTGACAATGTTGTAGTGAGTTCATTATGTTGGTTTGTTCAACATGATTATGATCAAAGTTTGTGGATTAAAGGGTTAGTAAAGGATTGTGTATAAATGATTAAGTATGATTTTTAGAGGTTCGAATGAAGATTTGAGTGAGTTATGGTTATCTATTTTGTGGCTGGTTTTCCTATTGTTCAATGATGCTAGAGTGTTCAGTATTTTGATCTACATTGTAATATCAAATTTTGCGGATTTGGAGGAATGTTTGGGACATTGATGTGTGTCTTAAATTCAAGTGGTTCATGGTTTGGAGCTTCAAAAGTGATTTTTCCAAGTTCACAGTCATTGCAGTTAGTGTTCTTGAATTTTGGTATGATGATGATATGATTCTAGTAATTTGAGTTGTTGTGTATGTTGCGGTGGTTTTTCATGATGCTTGTGGATGTTTTTGGATCATGTGCATTTTGTGTTGTTGGTCTACATTGATCATTGTGCATGTTATTGATGATTTTCTCCAATATGATGGTGTTCTTCATTGTTTTGGCGGACCAGATGGTTGTAGCGTGTTGTGGATGTTCGATGCATAATTCTTGGAAGTGTTTCATATTCAAGGCATGTGATATGGGTTTGTGCTATGTCTTGGTCAAAATTGCTTGGTTTGCATTTGATTTTGTAGCGTGTGTGGTTATATTTTTATAATTAGGTGAAGTGTGTTGAGCCGACCTGATGCAGGAGCATCCCTGGTTCTTGGCAATCTTGCATCAACCAAACATATTTCCTTTTTTTTTTTGCTTTTTCAACATTTCATTCAACATTTTCTGGAATTGTCTCACCGGATCTCGAGGAGTTGGATTTTTCTTGAGGACTTGATCATCTACCTTATTCCTAATCCGTGGAGCATTTGGATCATTTTCCAACAAGTTATCGCTATCGGTTTCCGAGACAGTTTTTTCTGGTACCAATTGCCTGGACCTATTTGTGTTTGTAATCTACCGGGATCTATCGGATCCCTTCTGTAGCTTGTGGAGCCCTGCGTATTGATGTCTATATTCCTTGGCATGTAGCTGGCCTTACCTGTGATCTACACTTCATCCTTTGGATTTTTTGAAGGAACTTCTTTGGTGGAAGTTGACCTTGTTGTCTTTACAAGTTAGGTCTTGTTCTTCGGTATTTGATCCTTTTTTGGGCCGACCGGATCCCCTTGGATCATATAAATTATTGTAATTTAGCATTAGAATGAAAATAAGAAAAGATAAGTTAAGATATAGAACATAGAAGATAGATCCTAAGATTTGAGGTCCCGGCTGTGACCTGTTCTGTAATTAAGCATGTTTTAGCAGGCCAGTGAGCCGGTTTCTATAACCCAATAGTTACCAGTTGGTTGTAATCAGTTTTCATGATATAATTCATTAAGTTCTACATTGCCTCCATCATATCCTTGTGTTTCCTTTGTGTTTACTCTTGCTAACCGGTCCAGATTGATCTCTTTGAGGTCCCTCCTAACCGGTGACTACACCACAACCTCATCAAGGTTGATGTCATGTATAAATGAATGTAATATCTTTGTAATTGAGTGTGTCATGAAGTGTATGGATGAGAATCAGAATGTATGTGCACTAAATGTATACATATTTTAGAGGTAGAGAAGAAGTGTGAAAAAGTAAGTTGTTATGTGATTAACCGGAACTATAACCAAGCATTAGGAGATGTTATTTCTTCATCTCATGATCTTTTAGATGTAATCTGAATCTGTTTATAAGACAGTGAGTCTTCCCCAGGGTTGTAGCCCTTGTTGTTATTGTTTTTGAGCAGTGAGCTCTAGGCCGTGTGCCTGAATGCATGTGCATTCCCATTGTAATATTTTATATTTTAACTGAGTATCATCATATTGTGGGTAGGTTCCCACCGTGGTTTTTCCCTTGACCGGGTTTTCCACATCAAAAATCTTGGTGTTATGTGTGTTCCTAATGTATTGTTGATTCATGCTTTCATGTTTTATAATCACTTTTGAGAATAAGTTTAATTTGTACAAGTTTGTGAGGCAACTGATTCACCCCCCCTCTTAGTTGTCTATCAGTTATCAAGGCATTTCATCAATTGGTATCAGACCAGGTTCCTCTGAAGAAGCTTAACCATTTGAGGCGATCCGGGATGGTGACTTACAAGAAGGACAATCTAAGATTTGATGGAACTAATTACTCTCTGTGGAAGAGCCGCATGGAGTGTCATCTGAGATGCATTGGCGAAACTTACTGGACTATCACAAAGAACAAGTATATTGTTCTTGCTAATGGACCTACAACTCTAGATGAGATAAAGGAAGTTGAATATAATATTAGAGCTAAGGAAGCATTGTTGAGTGCCTTGATTGATTCTAATATGATAAATGTTATGGAATTAGATTGCTCATGAGATCTAGAAGAAGTTGGAAACCCTATATGAAGTTGGAGACTACTCATGAGATGAGAACATTAATTCTTTTATGCAGAAGGTGAATGAATTGGTATGCAATATCAAATGTGTTGGTGGAAAGATGGAAGAGTCAAAGATTGTTGCTAAAGTGCTCAAATCCTTGCTTGCATCCTACAAACATAAAGTTGTTGCTATTGAGGAGATTCAGACCGTGACGGATGTGACCAAAGACATGTTTATTAGTAAGCTATCAACCTTTGAATTGAGTGAGTTTGGTGATTCCCTTCCTAATAATCTGCATTCAAAGCCACTATTTCCAAAAAGGATAAGCAAAGATATGATCCGGGATAAAGTTCTTCAAGGAGGATATCAAGATATGAGAAAGAGATGAAAGAAATGGAAGAGGAAGAGTGAGAGATTGAGGGGATTGAAGCCTTGATTTCCAGGATATTACCTAAAGGAGTCGGTAAGTATGAAGGAAAGTTGCCTCTTAAATATTTTTCATGTAATAAGATAGGACATTTTGCCTCTAAGTGTCTGGAAAGAGTTCCTAGAAAGACTTTCAAGCCTAAATTTCAGAAGAGATATTACTATGTTGTTGATGAAGGTGTGTTAGATGATGAATTAGATAAAGGAAATACAAGTGATAATGAATGGGTGTTTATTTCTATCAAGGAAGATAATCCAATACCTATTGATTCTGCTAGTTGCATGAATGTGGAAAGAGCTTTGGCTGCACAAGTTGAAGAGAAATATGAATAGGTAATAGGCAGTGGATTCTCTCATCATATGACAGGTGATAAGAGTAAGTTTGTGAACTTGGAAAAGTATGAAGGTGGATTGGTGAAGTTTGGAGATGATACAACTGGTATAATCCGTGGGAGAGGTTCTATTTCTTTTGATGGTAAGCACAATACTGATGATGTCTTGTACGTAGAAGGCCTAAATAATAATTTTTTGAGTGTTGGTCAGATGGTTGACAAGGGATATGATCTTTAGTTCAAGAATAGCAAGTGTATAATATTGGGTAGCTCCGGAATTGATATTGCATTAGGTACAAAGACTAAAGGCAATATCTTTCACTTGAATAAGATGTTTGATTTCTCAAGTTGATGAAAGTTGGTTATGGCATAGGAGGATGTGTCATGTGAATTTTTATAACATTATTAAGATAAGTTATATTCAGGCTGTGAAAGATCTTCCTAAGTTGATGAAACGAGCTAACCCTATATGCAAGGAATGTCAGTTAGGAAAAGAAACCAGAATATCTTTCAAGAGTAAGAAGTATTTTTCAAATGGATTATTAGATCTTGTGCATACTGATTTGTGTGGACCTTTTAAAGATAGAATCCTGCAAGGAGACATATATTTCATGTTGTTGATTGATGACTATTCAAGGATGATGTGGCTTGAGGGAGAAGTTTGAAGCTTTAGAGAAGTTCAAAATTTTCAAAGCTATTGTTGAGACTGATACAGGATTGAAGCTAAATTGTCTGAGATCTGACAGTGGTGGAGAATTTATTTCTGGTGAGTTTAATGCATTTTGTGAAGGGCATGGGATAAGAAGATAGTTGTCTGCTTTGAGAACCGCTCAACAAAATGGAGTGGTGGAAATAAAAAAACATAACCATTCAAGAAGCTACTACAACCATGATGATTGAAGGAAATGCTTTGCATGTTTATTGGAGAGAAGCTGTGAGTATTGTTGTTTACACTCTTAATCGGGTGCATATCAAACGTGATACTGGTAAGACCCCTTATGAATTATGGCTTGTTCACATTCCTACTGTTAAATATCTCAAAATTTTTGGTAGTAAATGTTATATCCTAAGAGATGAAGATTTAGGGAAGTTTGATGCTATATGTGATGAAGGAATATTTCTTGGTTATTCTAACAAAAGAAAGGCCTATCGGTGTTATAATAAGAGATTGAAAAAGATTATTGAAAGTGCTAATTTCAAGGTTGATGAGAGTTAATAGAGATCTTGCGGATATGATTCAGATGATCAAAATGATAGTGCAAATAAAAGAAAGCAACCGTAGACCCATAATCAAGTTCAGTTTGCTTCAGTGAATCCAGTAAATCAATAGGAAGAGACTAGTGCAAGTGCAGAAGAAAGAAATCAAGAGTCTGAAATTCAAGAAAATCCTAAGACTCCCAGGTATGTAAGATTGAATCATTCAAAAAATCAGATCATAGGAGATAGAAATAAAGGTCTTCAATCTAGAAGAAGAATTGTTGTAGATCAAGTTGAGTATTGTTTGATTTCTAAGATTGAACCTAAGGATGTGAGTGAAGCATGTAAAGATGAACATTGGGTGAAAGCAATGGAAGAAGAATTGAATTAGACTGAAAAGAATAATACATGGATTCTTGTTCCCAAACCTAAAAAAAAAAATGTAATTGGAACCAAATGGGTCTTCTGGAACAAATTGAATGAGCAAGGTGAATTTGTTAGGAACAACTCAAAGAAGGACTTGTTTGTAAAGGATATTCTCAAATGGAAGGAATTGATTTTGAAGAGACTTTTTCTGTAGTGGCAACAATTGAAGTTGTTAGATTATTTCTTGCTTAAGTTGCTTACAAAGATTTCAAAGTTTATCAGATGGATGTCAAGTCAACATTTTTAAATGATTAATTGGAGGAAGAGGTGTACATAGAGCAATCAGATAGATTTCAGTTGACTGAATAGAGCAATATGGTGTGTCGGTTGAAGAAATTATTACATGGATTGAAGCAAGCGCCAAGAGCTTGGTATGCCAGATTGGATAAGTATTTGTTGAAGCTTGTTTTTAACAAAGAGATTGCTGATAGTAATCTATATTTCAAGATTGATCATGATAACATTTTGATTGTTGAAGTTTTTGTTGATGATATTATTTTTGGAGGAACGATAGTTTGTGCAAAGATTTCGCTAATGAGATGTACAATGAATTTGAGATGTCTATGATTGGAGAGATGAAATTATTTTTGGGATCGCAAGTTGTGTTGACTTGAATTTCTTCATCAAAATACTACTTGCAACATGTTAGCTTCACAAAATACAAGGGAAATGCTACAGGACATCCAAACTCAACCAATGAAACTACATGAAATTGATATTAAATAAAAACAATATTATTGCCTTCATGATTTAAGTCTAATTGTGTCCTAACTCCACTGTTCCTGGTTGCAGATGGTGTGCTCTCAGACAAGCACTGATAGCTTCCAAGATGGCATATGAAGAATGGACTGATAATTGATAGTTAACTGATACTATGATATGCAATGCTAAATGACTATGCTAAATGATTATGCTATTTGCTTCAAGATTAAAAGTCACAGATGCATAAGTTTTCACAAATTATTAGTTTGAAAACTCACTTGAAGACTAACTCTTTCTCAACTCAAACTCTTGATTTTATAGACTTTGAGAGGATAAGATTATGTGGCCTGGATCAACAGTCATGATCAGATATGCAGATTTGGATGGCTTTGAGCAAAGGTGAAGTTTGAGAGAAAGGGGGAAGGAGAAGACAAGTGTCACCCCTCTCACCTTGACTAGGTTTCTGACTGAGGGAATCTAGGGATGGTTGGAGAAGATTTAGGCATGAGAGGACAAGTGGAGTCAAGTCCTTCCTAAGATGTAGGGATGTTGGAGGGAATATAGAAGAAAATTTAAGAAATATGTGTACGTACACAATATTTCATTAAATTTGGAAGTTGGAGATAAATGATGAATTAATATTTAAGAAATAGTAATATATTTAGCCACATGATTGATGAGTTGGCAAGGGGAAGATGAAGTGGAGATGGAAGGTGAGTTGGATAAGGGATTAAATAATTTTTAAAATTATTTAATATTTGAGACTATAGGATAGAAGAATAGTCATTAGATATTAAATATTCAAATGATTGGAGGAAATAATTAAATATTTAGATATTCAATTAATTGATGAGAAGAATAATTAAATATTAGATATTTAATTAATTAGAGGAATAGGATAGATGAATTAATTAATAAAATATTTCAATTAAATTAATTAATAGAAAGACACGAAATGAATTAATCTTTTCAAATTAACTATTTAATAGAAAAATAAATATTAAATATATATAAAATATTTATTTAATCGCTCATAGCCATTTTTATGTGTATACATTTTGCCCCTCTTTGAAATGGTGTCAAGACAACATTGTTTCAAAAATTAAATCAAGTCTCGATAGTGTGCCTGATGGAGATAAGAATCCTGATTGTGTGCCCCAGATATTGATTTATGGATATTGATTTGATGATGATGCCCCCTCGAGAGATCGTTTGTGCATTAAAGGCATGGGTGATCTCTCGATAGAAGAAGAATGTTATATGAAAGATAGATGAGTGAATAGATTGCATATTGATCAGATGAATTGGATTGATAAGATTGATTGGATTGATATCAAGTCTAGTTTCAGGAAGGACACATCCTATATAAGACAAAAGATGATCAAAACGTCTGGTTTCAGGAAAGATACATCCTATATAAGACATGATTAGATGATCAAAATGTATGGTTTCAGGAAAGATACATCCTGTATAAGACATGATAGATGATCAAAACATCTAGTTTCAAGAAAGATACAACCTGTATAAGACATGATAGATGATAGTTGAATGAATGATGAAGATATTAAAGTAAAAATGATTTCATTGGATGATGATGCTGGTGCCGGTGTTGCAGGTGATCTGGGTGTTAGACCCACAGGCTCGAGAGACAGTCATGTTTCTTGACTTGATTTGTATTGATGGGACTTTATAAATTATTGATTATTTTTGTAATATCATTGTATACTTGGACTTTTTATTGCTTTATGATGATATGCAGACATGGACCCTATATGATGATGATCTATATTATGCATGTTACTCTATACATGATGATAATATATGCATTGATTACATGGATGATGTTATGATCTTTTCTCTTCATTACGATGATGCTTTATATGATGTTGAAATGATAAATGTTTTTGATTTTTGATTTTGATGACCTTGGATGCAACTGAAAAATGATCACTAACTTAAATGATGCAAATGCAATGATCTATATGGGAATGCAAATAAATGATTATGTAATATGTTATTCAAATGTTTTTGATTTTTTATATGTAATGCTTATAATGATTATGAATCTAAGTGCAAAGATGTAACTAAATGATCTTTAATGAAATGATAATGCAAATAATAATGATGATACACTACATGATTAATGAAACACACTTAATTGAATGCAGACTAATATAATGATTAAAATGCAACTAAATGAAATAGATGATGATTAAAATGAATACACCTACAATGATCAAATGCAAATTGTTTTTTTGTTTGTCCAAGTATACTCAATCTTTATTCATGGTCGTTGATTTGTCAATGAAATGAAATGCTTATAATGCAACTGACATTGAATGCTTATAATGCAAATGAATAATGAGCTAATCTAAAATGATCTAACTAAAAATGATACTGTCATTCTTTGTATGCTTGTCTTGTAACAGTGCTTGATTTCATCATTCATCTTTAAAATGTTGTAAAAAAAATGCAAGCAACTTGACATAATGATCCAAGATGACCTGAGTATTTCTTACATGGATTTTGATATAGCAAGTTAATACAAGCAACTTAATATAATGGATCAAGTTGACCTAAGTATTTCTTGTAGAACAGACAAGGATTATCTCCTTTCATGCATGACTCGAAATGTCCTCCTTGATCTTTTGCTGATCATATCCTGAGACAAGTACATACCTTAATAAGAGATAAACCACAGACAACAATCAAAGAAAATAATCATGCCCCAACATAGCTTCTCTATTCATGGACATCCTTGAGTCGCATAGAGTACATGATTAACACTAAAATCAAGAAATAAACACTGAATCTTGTAGGTCATTCACATGTTCTCATGGTCATTAACTGATATAATCACCTTGATGAACGATCTTTGATAATCCTTTATTACTTGCAGGTTGATTATTCATTTTCTGAGTTTCACAATTCAGTTGTCATAAGATGCCTTGATCTTCGTTGCTTTGTTGCTTGTTATCTATTTCAAAACCCTAGGTGATTTTTTTTTAGTTTTCCAAATGTTTTGGATTTTCAAAGATTCAAAAGATCACCTTAGCAAAAGAAATTAGGATTTTGCCCCCAACAGAAAATAAAATTTTATTATGGATGTATGAATTGGTCAAGATCCAAACCATGACAGGATACAAATGCAGATTGATTGATTATGATAAAATCTAAGACAGTGACCATGACAAGTATGTCAAATATTAATAACTGTTGGTAAGCTGCATATTTCTTGCGAAATGGTTCAAAGCAATAGATGCAAAAGATGGAATAGATAAGCTAAGATAGATGGAAGTGATAGATGCGATAGGATGGAGTGGATAGGTGCGCAAAGCGATCTCATAGATGGAAGAAGTCACTTTTTTAGATAGCACATGTTTACCAGGTTTTCACCATCTAAATTTATTGCATTTTTTGTTTTCATATTTTGATTTTTTTTCTTTCTATTTTCACTGTTTTATGCTTTTTGCTTTTATGATTTTTACTGATTTCTTCACGATTTTATATGCTTTTTATTTGTTTTTTCTAGGACTTTATATCTCAAGCATATAACTTCTTGAGATGAATAGAATTGATAGGTTCATCAAACCAATCACCTTTAGGGGTAGATAACTTGTATTCTCCTGAGCCATATGCTGCTACTATGACAAAAGGTCATAGCCAATTTGGTTGAAATTTACCCTTCTTTTCTTGGTCTTGCTGATTTCTTGGATTCTCCCTCAGAACTATATATCCAATTTGAAAAATATGTGGCTTGACTCTGTGATTATAACTTCTTGCCATTCTCTGTTGATATACTTTCAAATGATCTGTTGCATTTTGGCGACGTTCCTGGATCAGGTCAAGTTCTTGGAGTCTAGAGACTCGTTGTTGTTCCTCTGGTATAAGACCTTTCAAGCAAACCCATAGAGAATGTTGTAATGCATGTAAAATTCATCTTAATAACAAAGTATCAATTAGAATCAAAGGGAAATCATGAATCCCTATCTAATCAAAGAATCTAATAAACAAGACAATGAAATAATGCAATATCAAGAAATAAGAATTATAAATCATTCAAATCAAACTAAAACTCCCTATTCCAAGTTTGCATATCGCTTCCATTGCTCTTCTCTTCTTTGTGGTATGATGGCTCTCAGATATTGCGCTGGTAACCTGCAAGTGACACAAAGATTTGAAGTTCGTGATTATTGAAAATGGAGATTGGATGCTCAATTTATAGAAAATTGGAGAAGATTGATTGAAAGGTGGAACATATTGATCAAGAGGTGGAACTCAAGTGAGCTCACATGAAAATTGATAGTTGAACTGCTAATTGGAGAGGTGAAACTCAATAGATGGAATAGATTAATTGAGTCAACTGATTGAGAAAAAGCTGATTGAAGGAAGAAAAAGAATGATTGGTGGAAATAAAGAAGATGACACAGAAAGCTTAATTTAGAAAAAGCTAACTGAAAGATGGAAATAGAGATTGGAGAGATAAATGATTTAATTAATTAATTTAGCATGTGCTTGCACTTAGATTTAGATTTTCAATTTAATCTTTGCATGATTTTTATTCAAATAATTGAATTTATTTTAATTCAATTTAGTATTTGAATATATTTAGAACTTGACTTTGATTTTCAATTTGGTTTTTGAAGTTATGCACATGTATTTGAATTTGGAAGAAATTAGAAGAATATGAAATTAAATGAAATTAGAATTTGGGGATTTGGAAATGGAAGAATTAATTAGTTAATTAAATAATTTAAAGAAACTATTTAATTATTTAGAAATTGAATTTAATTAAATAATAAAGTATTTAATTTAAAGGATTAAATCATAATTAATTAAATAATAAATATTTAATTAACATTTAGAAGAGAGTTGAATGATTAGATGATTGGAGATAGAAATTGAATAATTAGTAATTTATTTAAATAATAAAGATTATTTAAATTGGGGAATTAATCATAATTAATTAAATAATAAATATTTAATTAACATTAGAAAATGATTAAATGATCAAATGATGATAGAATACAAAATAGAATAAATAGTAAAATGGTAAGGAAATATGAAATTAGAAGAATAAGATTAATTAACTTAATTAAATCATTAAAGAATTATTTAATCAATTAGAGGAATAATTAGTACATGATCAATGAGACATTTTTAGGTGTCTACATTTGTCCCTCTTTGAGACAAAGTCAGAACGACATTGTTTCAAAGAAAACGGAAAATTTTGCCCCAGTATGCCTCGGTACTGCTGTATACTGTAAATATGCCCCCTTGGAAAAGGTGGTCGGAAAATTCCAAAAGTGAGAACATGTTTTTGATATGAATTTAACGAGCAATTGGTGAAATTTCATGCGATTTCGAGATTGTTTGAGTAGGCTCAAGGTGTTTGAAGCTGGCGGGGACCATGGGCGTCGAGGTGTCAAAAAACCCTAATTTTGAGCTATAAATAGAGATTTTTAGGTTTTCATTTGCTCATTTGCAATTAGGGAATTCTTTGGTTTTCTCTGCAATTTGTGTGCTTTTTTTTGAGTATTTGATCATCATGGTTGGGTATAGAGTTCGATTGCACCTGTCTGACTGAGTACGTTCATATAAGAGACCTCTTGCGATTGGCGACATGGTATTTTTCCAAATTTTTCCTAATTTTATGCTATTTTCCAAAAAAAATTCCATGATCAATTTTTGCGCTATGTCATGCAATCGCTTGTTGATGTTTACACATTAGTGTTAACTATATCGCAAATTCTTTAACTATTACACATGCATCCTAAGTGTTACGCATTAGTATTAAACATGCTGCATTCGTGTATATCATTATGCATAAGTGTTTATTGTTACACATGAGCTCATATCATTGCGCATTAGCTTTCAATGTCACGCAAGAACCATAATTGTACCGCATTAGTGATAACTATCACACATTCGTTGTAAATGTAATTTTTTGTCATGCGTTTTGAAATATTTAAGTTTTTCGAGATCCAATATCTGATATTTTCAAAATTTTCTCATTGCAAGAGAACATTGGAGTGTTATACTGCCGACAGAGCAGACCTAGTGGACTTGATCTTCGAGCTGACTTACTGGATGAGGAGATTGAGCATATCTGACAGCTTGGTCTATATCATGTTTTACACTTGCCAAAGGTTACGGCCAATAGGGCCATGATTACAGCTTTGATAGAGCGGTGGCATTCTGAGACTTGTTCTTTCCATCTACCGACTGGTGAGGCATCCATTACCTTAGAGGATGTATAGTGTATACTGCGTATTCCTATTCATGGTGAGAGAGTTGTATATGACCATGATGATGGCATTGCTGGACTATGTGCACTTTTCAAGTGTGAGATTCAGGACTTGCAGATCAGTGGCCATTATGACATCCATTGGGCCTGATTAAACTACGATGACATGACTATTGTTTTATGTGGTGTTGTCGGTGGTTTACTGATACCTGACAGACGAGGTTATGGGTTTCCAGTTGGATGGGGCAGAGTGCTCCATGATATGATCATTCATCATCGACTGTATGTGTGGGGTCCTTATCTACTAGCCATGTTGTACTATCAAATGCATGGTATTGTGTATCTTGGATACCGTTCTATCAGTTGTGGTGTTACTTTGCTTCAGACATGGGCATGGGAGCACATTTCTATTTCGAGGCCTATTATTCATGTTGATTTGCAACCTGGTGAGCCTTATGCTTATAGGTATACAACAGGTATTAGACACAAGGGTTCGGGGAACACCTTGTACTGGAGACATCAGTTTGACATATTGCAACATTTTATTTGGAGACCATACTTAGATTTCCCCGGTTGGAAGGATGATGCAGTACACTTGCCTTTCTGCCGACAATAGAGATATCTTATTGGTAGGACCTTTGAGACCCAATGGATTACAGAGATTTTTACTTCTAGGGGGGGTTCTCAGACAGTTCGGTGAGGTACATGTGACACCAATGGTTACTGCTTATTTTGCTCGTGTATCGCGAGAGGTATCAGATTGGGGTGTTTGCATACAACCACATGTTGCTTCTATTGAGTTTGATTCTTTGCAGCCATTAATTTGGGGTTGGGGTAGAGGTGTAGCAGATCCAGGGATGATGGTGGAGTATGATGCGTGGTTTGCTAGGCATAGGCCAGTGCCTTTGACTGATCCTGTTGTTTCAATTATAGCACAACAGATTCACCATCCTAGATAGCAGTTGAGGATATACTTAAGGGAGAGAGCCAGAGGAGGAGGAGAGGGTGGAGCTAAGAGAGGAGGTGAGGGAGATGAGGATGTAGACATTGGTGGAAACACCGAGTCTATTAGCAGTGAGGATAGCGATGATTCTTTTGAGTCATCGAGTAGTGAGGATGGAGGTGATGATGAGGATATTCCTGAGCTGGAGGATGTGCCTGGTGCAGAGGGTGGGAGAGGACAGGTTGGTGAGGAGGATGAGTTGTAGACTCTTAGAGCGTGAGTCCAGAGTTTGGAGAATGAGGTCACTAGATGAGATATTGAGTGAGAGACTTACCATGCAGATTATGGTGCCCTTGAGGCTGAGAGAGACCGTCTCCAGACGGAGAGAGATTAGGTAGTGCAGAGATGTCAAATTACCATGGATGCCTTTAATCATCTTTTTAGAGCAGGTATCGATGCGTGTGACCAGGCAGAGAGGTATTTTACTGCTGCGTAGGAGGCTATTTATTATAGACAGGCATGTGAGAGAGCCATCCCTAAGGGTCAGAGAGAGCTTAGATTCAGTGCATTCATGGGGAGGAGATCGAGTAGATCTACTTCACGATGGAGTAGCAGTGGTGGCATTATGGGACCACCTCAACATCCTGGGGCAGGATCTAGTGGATAGGATCCACCTGCTGACAGAGGCAGTGTTGGTTGATCATGTTATCTGAGCCTTCAGGTTTATTTATTGTATTCACACACATTATCATTTTTGAGTTATATATATATGATATACAGGTTTTTGACAGTGATCTATTTATGTTCTGCCTCCCATGTATGCTTATATGATGCATATAAGCATGATTCTATGCAATGGTAGTACATGTATGTATTAATGGTGCAAACAAAATCTAAATGAATGCAATGAAATCTATAATGAATGCTAAATGGAATCTATAATTAATGCAATGAATCTATATGAATGTTTTTTGTATGATAATGGTTGAGCCAATTTTAACTTAGATACACCTTGAAGAAATGTTAGTTAGACGATAGAAATAAAAAAAATGATAATAGAAAGAATGTTAGAAAGAATGCGATTTAGACAGAAGATGAGAAATCAACGAACTATCAAGAAACATATGAGATGAGAATGAAATTGAATGAATCACGAACTTGTGTCACATAGTTTATTGCATCAATATATATTCATCACTGAGCCTTATTATTGAACAATGAAGCTTAGCACATCAGGGTATAAGGAACCAAGATGCAAAGATATCTCATTGTAGAAACAAACACGTAGTAGAAAAGGATTGAACCCTCCATTTTGGGAATTACGCTAGGGGTCGAGGTATGTGCAGCTTTCAATAGCTGGAAGCTCCTATTAGAGACACCCACTAGAGTAATTTCCCTATAATTTCATCGGTTCACACCACAAACAGAAAACAAAGAAAAAGATAATGCCTATCATAGCTCCTCTAGTCACTTGTGGACATCCTTGAGTAGCATAGGAACAATATCTGTCACCAAATGATAAAAGATAAAGACTGGCCTAGACAAAATTCAGCTGCTATACTGACCTTGTGCCTTTGTTCTCAGTTGCTTGATGTAATGGTTGATAATGTTTGATCTCAGAAAGTTGCGGACCCTGTTTAAGATTGCCCTGTCTAATTTCAAGTGTTTCCTCTTCTGTTTAAGACAAGATAATGATCACGTTGATATGGATATGATACGATTGGTAAGACAATTTGATCAGTTGATTGTAGATGTTTGACTAGATAGTCGTATCCTTTGTTAACTTCGTGCGAAGTGTTTGTTGGATATCTGCTAGGGTATTTGTTTCTTACAAGACATTTTATTGCAATTTTTTTCTGATTGATTGATTTTTGATTTTTAGTTGTTTTCGAAGAGCTTTTTCGATGTTTTTGGATTATGTGGATCGATATTTGAATGTTTTTGGTTGATATTTTTTTTCAGGATATTTTGCAGATGTTTTTGGTTGATTTTTTCAAGATATTATATGGATGTTTTTGGATTTTATGGTTTTTAATGTTTTTGAATTTTGAGTTTTTCATTGTTTTTGAATTTTGAGTTTATTTTTTCAGTGTTTTTGTATTTTGAGTTTTTCAATGTTTTTGGATTTTTTCAGGACTTTATCTGTATGTTTTTGGATGATTTTTTTAGGACTTTATCTCATTTTTTGGATTTTTTCAGGACTTTGTATGATTTTTTGGATTTTTTCAGTTATGCCCCCAATGTGCAGACCTGTATGACATGATGATATGTAGGATGCATGTGGAGATAATGAAATTTTTGATATGACCTCTGTGTATGCAATATGTAGGATGAAGATGCATTTCCTATTAGAACAAGGTTGACTGTGTTTGTTTTTGCATTTGTAATACACCAATTGAAATGGAGGTGCAAAACATTTCATAGATAAGCGATCAATTGATCCCTAAGGTCCCTTGGAACATTCATCTCAACAAACTTAGTGACTAGGATTTACAAATGGAGACGCGTAAAACTTCACCATTGGTTCTTGAAACTTTTATCTTCTTTTGCCCATGTGTGTGCATATGAGTTAATTCCTGCTCTTGTGTTCACTAAATATCCTTAGCATCTTATATGACTAGCTACATGGATTATTATAACTTCAAAAGCATCCCAAATAGAGCCTCGCTACCAGCAAGCCTTGAGAGCTCCGATGAGGTTATAGACTGCAATTTCTCAAATATTGCTCCATTGCCAGTAGGCGTTCATAGCCCCGATGGAGTTACTTGTATGTTCCCATAGTCAAGATTTTTATCGCATTTGTATGCATGATATTTTAGTTATATATCATTTCTTTTTTGCCTTGAGATGGATATTTGGCATAGCTCTTTTTATTTTTATTTTCTTGCCTCGACTCTTAAGTAATGAAACCTACTTGGGTGTGATAATTACAGTGGTGTTGAAGTAGAATTTTAGATTTTTTACTAGTCATATGATCAACTAGGTGTCTTGAGTGAATGAGAGATTTATTGTGTTTGAGATATAGCAATTGATAGATTGTGGGTTAACAAGTCTCAAATAGTGAAATCACTACCCAACCATAAGTAAAGCATCGTCACAGGGTAATGTTGAAAATGAATGACCTTAGGACCTTAAAGTTTTCATGTCCAAATATCTAAGAAAGGAGATGATCCTTGTTTCTCTTGAATATAAACAAATAATAAACTTGAATAGTTGCCTTATTTTATTGGTGTGGCTATATGAAAATGCAGAAACTATATGCCATGAAATCTGTGAATACGATGTTCTTGAAAAGAAACTATATGTAATGTAGTGTTTTAAATGATATGGTATGCAATGCAAAAAGTAAAAACCTAAACTACACAGCCCTTAGGTATAATATTGCTTAAGGTGCATGTTGTTCATAGGGTTAGACAGTGGATCTCCCTCCATGGTAGCCAAATTATATGGTCTATTGCCTATAACCCTTGTTATAATGAAAGGACCTAGCTAATTAGGTTCGAATTTCCCTAGCCTTTCTCATTCCGCTAGGTTCCTTTGATTCTCTTTAAGTACTAGATCTCCTACTTGAAAAGTTCGTGGGTGGACCTATTTATTATAACTTTGTCTCAGTTTGTTTTGATATCCTTGTAGATGGTTGAACGATGTTTATCTTTTTTCATCAAGGGTTTTAACTTCTTGTAACCTTGCTACCTTGTAGTCTTCCTCGGATATGATGTTTTGTAAGGAGACTCTTAGAGATGGTATTTCTATTTCAATGGGGAGTATCGCTTCTGTCCCATAGACCAAGGAATATGGTGTTGCTCTTGTAGGTGTGCGTACTCCTGTTCTGTAAGCCCAAAGAGCGAGATTTAACTGGAGATGCTAGTCCCGTCATGTGTCAGTGACTACTTTCTTAAGAATTTTCAATATTGTTTTATTTGTAGCCTCTGCTTCTCCATTACTTTGTGGATAATATGGTGTGGCAAATCTCTATTGTATGTGAAATTTATCACACAACTCTTTCACTTCCTTATTTTTAATCGAACATCCATTATCTGTAACAAAGCACATTGGAACTATGTATCTACATATAATGTAGTTGAGCATGAATTTTGATATCTTCTTTTTAGTAGTGTACGTAAGAGGAATTGCCTCAACCCATTTGGTAAAGTACTCAGTGGCTGTCAAGATGAATTTGTGCCCATTGGAAGAAGTAGGGTTGATTTTACCCACTAGATCTAATCCCCATTGTGAAAATGGCCATGGTGATGTAACGGGTTGAAGATCTTGTGTTGGTGCATGAATAAGGTCTCCATGTATTTGGAATTGTTTACACTTCTGTACATACTTGTAAGCATCCTTTTCCATGGTTGGCCAATAATAACCTGTTCTCAACAATTTCTTTGACAATGGCAGACCGTTTTGGTGAGCCCCATAGATTCCATCATGGACTTCTTTTAAAGCAAGGTGTGCTTCATTTTCATCTACGCATCAGAGAAGAGTCCCATCAAAACCTTTTCTATACAAAGTATCAGCTATAATGGTGTATCTAGATGCCTGATGAATAAAGGTCTTCTTTTGATTCCTCGACAGATCCGGTGACATGTATCGATTATGTAAATATGTATATATTTCATTGTACCAAGGTGATTCTGGACCCACAATTGCACATACATATTCTGATACGGGAGTTTCCTATGTAGGAAGCATCAACTATTCTATGATGAATGCAAACTGAGTTTCATTAGCAAGCATATCGAGATGAGATCCCATGGTTGCCATTACATCTGCAACCTTGTTTTGTATCCTTGGGAGTTGTTCGAAGGCAATTTTGCTGAAGTGTTCCTTGTAATCTTCGACCAACTTCTTATAAGGCATGATTTTTTCATCCTTCGTGTTGTAATCATCATTGACCTGGTTTACAATCAACTATGAATCACCATAGACCTGTAACTCTTGTATTCTCCATTGTATAACTGTATGAAGCCCTATGAGGAGAGCTTCATATTCAGCCATATTGTTGATGCATTGGAAATTGATCCTAAATGACTTAGGTATAACATCCTCTTGAGGGGTGAAGAAAAGAATCCCTACTCCAGATCCGTGACTTGTATATAACCCATCAAAATATAATTTCCACATTACTGAGGCAGTTAATGTAAACACGGATTCATCTGGAAAGTCTATCAGCAACGGGTGACTGTCTTGTAAAGGAGCTTCTACTAATTGATCTGCTATAATTTGTCCTTTGATGGCTTTTCTATCTATGTATTCTATATCAAACTCGCTCAGGAGCATAACCCATTTAGCGAATCGCCTGGTCAATGTTGCTCTGCTCAATAGGTACTTGAGTGGGTCAAAGCGTGCAATGAGTTGTACCTAATGACTCAGCATGTAATGTCTGAGCTTTTGAGATGAAAAGATTACTTCTAAGCATGCTCACTCTATAGGGGTATAATTAAGCTCACAGCCGATTAGAGTCCTACTTATATAATAAATGGCTCTTTCTTTTCCATTTTTGTCATGCTATGCCAATAGAGCTCCTAGAGCTAAGTTTGTATTTGATATGTATAACAATAGAGGTTTTCCTGGAGTAGGAGATATTAACACTGGTGTGTTCAAAACATAATCTTTCAGAGCTTGGAAACCTTCCTAGTATTGTTCTATCCATTTAAAAGTAACTCCTTTCGTGAGTAAATGTTGGAATGGGTGACACTTATCTGCCAACTGTGCTATGAATCTCCTTATGGATTGTAGTCTTCCTTGTAACCCTCTGAGTTGTTTAAGTGTCGACAGAGGTTGCATATCAATGATTGCCTTGACCTTGGCAGGGTCAATTTCAATTCCTCTGTTTGACACTATAAACCCTAACAGTTTACCTGTTGTTACGCCAAACACACACTTCTTCGGGTTTAATCTGACATTATATTGTTCCAACCGATCAAATATCTGTGTAAGAACTGCAAGGTGACTTTCTCTTGTTTTTGATTTAGCCAATATGCCATCCATCTAATCTTCCATTATGTTGTGGATCATGTCATGAAACAATGTTGTCATGGCTCTTTGGTATGTTGCTCTGACATTTTTGGGACCAAATGGCATCACATTCCAGCAGTATGTTCCCCATGGGAATGTAAAGGCCATTTTATGTTGATCTTTTGGTGCAATTTTAATCTGGTTGTATCTTGAAAAACCATCCATTAAGGATAATATCTCATTTCCATCTGTTAGGTCAACTATCATGTCGATATTAGGTAGTGGGAAATCATCCTTAAGACAAGCTTTATTTAGATCCTGAAAATCAGTACAGATTCTTATGCCTCTTGTGGGCTTAGTCACAGGTACCAGGTTGGATATCCATTTCGCATAGTCAATAGGTCTAATAAAACCTACATCCAACAACTTTTGTAGTTCCATTTTAACCATAATGTGATACTTGGATGCATTTTTCTTAATTTTTGCTTGTAAGGTTTAACTCTCGATATCAAAGGTAAGTGATGCAACACTAATTCAGAATCTAAGCCTAGCATGTTTGAATAGGACCAAGCAAAGTTGATAGGTCGATGCTTGAAAAAATGAATGAATCTGTATTTTTCTTCTTTGCTTGGTGATTTTGCCAGATGGATGTTATGTACAACCTCCCCTTCTACTATGTTTACTTCTTATGTTTCCACTGTAAGTAATGCTGAACTTTCTCTTTCCATAGGAAGATTACCCAAGTCACTCTTGCCATTATGGGTAGTTTGAATATTATATTCTGTTGCAGAAGCACTCTCTTCTCCAAAGTATGTTGTTCTATTTAGGTCTATAACAAACCCTTCTTTATGATCACCTTGTGGAAATCCTTCTCTGACTCCTAGAAAATTTGCAATTACTTCGTCATTTTAAAACCAATCCAGCATTGGTTTTCCTTCTTGCCCCCAATCAATAAAATGTGAATGCACTAGGGGTAAATCATTACTCCCTTCTTTAGTAGACTCGGATAACATGAAGACTTGATTGTTTGACTGACTTTGTGTATCTTCATCTTGTATAAGCTTTATTTGATACCTTGATATTACACTTTTTGGTGGGCTAGAATCATGGAGTGATAAGAATTCGTAGTCATGAGAGTCTGTCTCACTTTCAATATATGTTTCATCATATGAGCTATCATCACTTATTTCTTCTTGTTCCCACGTCTGATTCTGTTGTAGATTGACTGGTCTTCTTTGGACATTATTTACCCTTCTTAATCCTGGTATAAGCCTTTGCAATCTTTCTTCATCTATTTCGTTAGGTTGAGCTTGAGTTGCTTCTCGTGGTAGAAGTAGTGACAATAACCATGGGTGGGATTCAGGTGGTGGTGGTAAACCTACATTTGTTGCCACATTATCCTGTACTATTGTGTCAACAACTGCATCATTTTGTAACTCAGTGGTAGGTTCTTGCAGGAGTTGTCTCATGTCTTTTCCATTTGATTCTGCACTAGGTGATGTAGGTACCTGATTACTTGTTTGAGATGAAGATGTGAGCGCTCGTGTGGAAAAATTCCTTTGTGATATGTAGTCTGACAGTTTGCTTGGTCGATTTAGAATATCAAGGGTATGCCATCTTACTTTTGTGATATGTTGTACATCCTTATATCTCAATCCTTGATTCCTAGGATTATCATTAGGAACAATAGGTTCTAGCCTTCCTTGTTTCTGTAACCCAAGGCCCGTGGTACCATCATATCCATGTCTTTGGAGTATTTTGAATCCATTGCCATACTGATCTATGTGTATTTTGGGTATTGTCATATGATCTTCTTCTCTATATATCCAATGGTTAACATCTTCATTCAAGGATTCTTCTTGTAAGTCACCCCATCTAATGAAAGAGCATGAGTTTTTATATCTGACAATTTCTTTTCCTTTGTCTTGTTTTTGTACTGTATTGTGAGGTTCCCCAAAGGACTTAGGAGAAAGAGACAATTGTTTCCCACTTAAAGTATTTGTAATAGAGTACTCTCCACAACCCATATCTTTTATTTGTAAGGAGGATGTTGTAGGCATATCCTTTTTTGTTTATGTGGTCTTTAATGTTTCCAATTGTGTAGTGAGATGTGCGGCCTGATTGATAGGTATCTGATTATCCACACTGTCTTCCAGGTAATTGCAATGTTGGAATGGATTTGGATCACCCTTTATGGTGATTTCAATACCATTTTATGGGAATTTTACACACTGATGAAATGTGGATGGTACTGCTTGCATGGTGTGGATGCATGGGTGGCCCAATAACATGTTATATCCCAGGTCTCTGTCCAAGACTCAAAAAGTGACCTCTGTCGTTATAGGTCCTACTTGTATAGGTAATGTTACAATGCCTTTTGATGGACGTTCTTCATCATCGTAAGCCTTGATATTTATCCTCTTGGAAGAATCATTGCGAAGTTCAGAATATCCTAGTGCTTTGACCAGCTTTAAAGTGCAAATGTTGAGACCGGCTCCCCCATCTATGAGTACTCTTATGATTCTTCTCTTATGAATATAAGCTTCCCGATGTAGTGGATCATTATGAAGCAGTCTATCACTAGGAATATCTTGTTCTGTGAATGCAATATGTGTGCCTCATGTCAGATTTCCCACCATAGACTGGAAGAAATTTTCATCTATATCTTTGTCCACTACTGAATCTTGAAGTGCTTTGTCTAGTATAGCTCTATGAGTGGGTGAAATATGCAATAGTTAGAATAATGATATCTATGCCAGAGTTTTCTTAAGTTGCTCAATAACATTGTAAGTCCCTACTGCTGGTGGTTGATATTGTTGTATTCCTTGTAAAGTTACCTTTGATCTACGAGTAACAACTACACAGTCTCTGTCTCTGGGAGTTATGGTGATTGTAGTGACTGTATCATATGACTTACAAGGTTTGTCTATATCATAGGCTGTTTTGTCAAGATTTATGTTAAATCCCTCTTCATAGTCTTTATGTGTATGTTTGACATCCATAATGTGTTCTACGAGTTCATCTTCAAACCAACTTGAGTGAGATGGTTGATCATGCCCCCAATCTCTGAGACAAAGATTTCTATCATTTTCATACTTTGGTGCCTCTAATATTATGCAAATTTGGTTGTCCTTTGTGTGAGTGTCTTGATATTGGTCATCTTGATCAAGTGTTTCTTGTGAATCATTGTTTGTTATATCTCTTGAGCTAATGGCATGAATAATATAGTTGTATTAGACCTTTGTGTAGTTAGTTGTATTGTCTTGGGTACCTGATGTGGTAGCTTTCCCCTTGTCATGATTAACAAAAGGATCCTTAAAAATTGTATGATTTGTGTTTGCTGAGGTTTTATCGGTATCAATTGTGATGTCCCCTTGGTCTATCATATCTTGGACCAAGTTTTTCAATTTGTAGCAACTTGTTGTTTTGTGACCTTTAGTCCAATGATAATCATAGAAATTATTATCATTCCACCATGTGGGTTTGAAAGGACCTGGTTCATACACTCTTACTTCAGGTAAAGTGATCATGTTTTTCTGTATTAACTTTTTGAGCGCTGACTCAATAGGTTCTCCTAGAGGTGTGTAATTTCTTCTTGGAGCATTTACCCTAGGGTATCTTGTGTTCATGTTTTGTGTAGCATTTACATTTGCCAAGGTTGTGTTATTCCCTATATGTGGATTAGATGACTGACTCATTCCCAAAGATAAAACGGGTTGAGTTCTGTTTATCGTTCTAGCGTCTACAATACCATCATTGGTCACATTTTTGTTTTTCAACCAAAACTTCGATTTGTCATTGTTGTTGGTATTGCCATACTTAATGAGACCTTGTTCTACTAGTCCCTTCTCACATTTGAGAGCCTTTTCTATGATTTGTTTGAATGTACTTAAACATTGCATTTGTATCAGATATTTAATCTTAGGAATCAAATTTTCTGTGAACATATCCACTTTCTCTGTTTCTGGGATAACTTTCTTGCACCTCCTATAGAGAGCCCTCCATCATTGTATGAAGGATGCAAATGTTTCATTCTCATATTGTTTAGTGGCACACAAGTCCATCAAAGTAACCGGGGTGTCAATATTGTGTGAGAAGTTTGCAATAAATTGTTCAGCTAATTCTCCCCATGATGTGATAGTTGGTGGTAAATGTGAAAACCACTCTAAAGCCGAACCTCCTAGACTTTTAGGAAATAGTCTCATTAAATAAGTATCTTCTGAGGCAACTTCTATACATGTCGTAAAAAATTATCTGATATGATCTCTAGGATCACCCTTCCCTCGATATCTATCAAATTTGGGTGTTTCAAAATGTTGTGGGAAAGGTGGCATGTATAATGTGTGATCAAATGGATAAAGACGTAAGTCCTGCATTGTGTATCTCTTTTTATCATTACCGGTTTGCATGATCGTCATTTGTTGTTGTAAATTATGTATTTGTTGTGTCAAAATATTTGTTTGTGTCAAAGGTATACCTTGTGTTTGTGTATGTCCTACAAAAGGATTCGTGGGTGCATAACTATGAGGTTGTTGGAAGGTACCCATATTATAACTTTGTGTGTTGTGCATTCCACTAGGTACTGTGAAATAGGTGATATGCGAAACCATGTTTGGTTGAGTTGTACTTGTTGTTTGTGTTTGAATAGGTGTTGAGACACTTGATATTATCGGTATGCTTTGTGATGGTATACTAGCATTGATTTCTGAAGATGACACACTTGTTTGAAAGTTTGCATTTTTGTTGACATTTGTTTGGATAGGTATGTTTTGAGGAAAATTGGAGGTCGTTGCTTGTATTTGTGTCAAGGGTGGTGTTTGACTGTTATCTTGACCTAAAGTTTTTCCTCGTGGTAAAATCTTTGTGACATCAAAATCTTCAGGTAGTTTTTCCCCAATTTGTATTAACAACGAAAGATACTTGTCGCTATCACTATGTATAAGTGCATCTAGGATCATGAGGACATGTGGGTCTTGCTGAGTGGACTCAATTTCTTCCTTTGTCAAATGTTGTTGTAATTTATTTAGGGTGGACATTGTCTATGTACCTGAGTGTTGACCTATTGACATGTCCATATTCCAAGTAGGGTTTACAAACTATGTGTTGTTCGGGTCCATTATTCCTTTTGCTTTTTGCAACCTTGTGATGGGCATCTAAAATTGCTTATATGAGGGTGGTTCTATGCAAGACGATGAATTAACACTAGACTGTAGACGTAAATGCAAGGCTATACTAGACTCTCTATTGAGGATTTTGACGTAAGACCTGTTGAGAATTTCTAGATTTCTCTAATGCAAGTCTTTCCATTAGTTCACTAAGTTGTTCAACTTCAATCTCTATCAATTCTACGGGAAATCTTAGACTCAATGTTTATCTCGTGTATGACTCCTATATATTGAGGTGTGCTTCTTCTTAAGTCCCAAGCTAAGTTAGCTAGACCATCAATGATTTCTCATTGACCACCATTTGGAACTAGATTAGGTTGCTCGAAGGGGAGCAAACCATCACCTGGGAGACCCATGAAGACACATGCTATGAATCTGTAATTGATAATGAACATAGATGTATATGAGGCCTAGATGACAACGTATATGATAATGTACCCAATATGGATGATAATGCAAAAGACTTAGGACAATAATGAGGATGGAAGTGGGACTATGCAAAAGACGCGGGACAATAATGAGGATGTGAGTGGGACTATGCAAAAGACGTAGGGCAATAATGAGGATGTGAGTGGGACTATGCAAAAGACATAGGGCGATAATGAGGATGTAAGTGGGACTATGCAAAAGATGTAGGATGATAATGAGGACATGAGTGGGACTATGCAAAAGACGTAGGATGATAATGAGGATGTAAGTGGGACTATGCAAAAGACGTAGGACGATAATGAGGATGTAAGTGGGAGTATGCAAGGACTATGTAAAAGACTGCCTAGGGTCACAAGTATGTAAGGACTTTTGAGTTTTGGTTTTAAAATGGACTTTGTTTTCTGTAACTTTGTGTGTGGGACAATGTTTTGTAGTTTTCCAAATTTGAGAACAATTGTTGGTAGGTATGTATAGCTAACTGACTCAATTTTCATACAATCTCAGAAAATTCAAAGATACATGGGATAGGGCTTGAAATAGCCCAAGGGACTGACTCAATACTAGTCTGGCACAATGATACATAAAAAAGAATGGAATAAAATCTTAGGCTGGATAGTGGACACTATTCAATGAGGCCCTTACGAAATATCGAGACAAAATGAATAGATAGAGAGTCTGGCAGCACTAGCTCCACTCCATGGCACACACTTCTCGGGCATGCTAGTCTCTCTTACCCTGAAGATCCAAAGATCTTATAGCCAAGGGATTTCTGTATCATAGTGTAAGGTACATGAAGGGTATCTATGGGGTACAATCCACACTCCCGGAATCACTGAATGTAGGATTTTTGGCAACTAAATTGGTTCATAGTATTAGGTTTCGAGGGGTCTCGATCCAATGACGGATTCTCAGAGCAAGCCACTTAAGACTTTAGTTGAGCTTATCGATGCAAGGAAGGCCCCCACATACGTCGAATTCACTCAACACTCTAGCTGCCTTACCAATATATTTATATAGCGGCTTGAAAAACCCACTCAAGAGTACGCTGGGAGAGATGATATCCCCAACGCATCCCAATTAGAAGTACCTCTGTGGGGTGATGAAATCCCCAGTGAAAGATACCCCTCACTACATAGAATAAAATAAAATTTGGATGTCGTTGTCACCTTCCTTCTTTCTCCCAAGACCCTAAAGGCAGGTGGAAAGTCAGTTAGTGTAACAGTAGGTCCACCCCAGACACAATAAAAATTCTTTACCTTAAGAAAAAAGAAAAATGATTTACTCTAATGCAGCCTGATTCACGTTCGTTTTATAGCCCAAATTTAGGTGTTAGATATGCATGTGCATGTCTATTTTAAACACCAAATCAAAATATGAAGGCATACATGTCAATTTTAACCATTTGTTGATTTTAAGTACCAAAAAACCAAGTGTGAGATACATGCATGTCCATTTTATTCCATGTTCATTTTAAGCACCAACAATGAAGTGTGTGATTATCCATGCATGTCCATTTTAACTATTGTTGATTTTAAGCACCAAAAAAATGAAGTGTGAGGTGATGCATGCAAAAAAAATACTAATCTAATCCTCTCTGCAAATCCGCCACAGGCTGTAAACAGAAGATTAGTAGTAAAATCAAACTAATAGAAAATAGAAACTCAAAACTTGACAAAAGCGAATGCGTAACAATACCTGTTCGATTGCGTGATACTTACAGACTGAATGCGTGAACCTCACAGAGCGACTGCATAACACTGACATAGCTAATGCGTGATGATATCTGATCGATTGCATAGCACTAACAGGTCGATTGCGTGACAGACAGGCAGACAACAATAAAAGTTAAAAACTAAAAAAATAAAAAATAAAAGAAAACTAAACCCAACCAGGAACTTGCAAAACCAATTGTGAAGCCCTAGCCAAATCTCTCATCATCCATTCAATGTTGATTAGATTAGATTTAACTGTATAAGAAAGAACTAAGCTATTATATCTATCTAAGGCTAGTTGCTCTTCCAAATCCTATATCAATTTTTGGAGAACCTTTTGATAGCGTTTGGCTTCTCTTCTTTGTTGTTTCATCCTTCTTGCACCTAAAATCCTGAAGTATACTTTTCTTGCCATAAACTATTATAATCAAATGATGAAATAGAAGCAATTTGATTCTAGATTAACCCAATTTTAGATAGAATTAGACAGATGAAATAACAGGCGGAAGAAAAAAATAGATAGCAATGCTTCCTGCAAATGCGTGATCCAGAAAGGGTGATTGTGTAACCCTGTCAGAACGAATGCGTGACCCCGAAGGGTCGATTGTGTGACCCCAAAGGGTCGAATGCATAATATTGTCTAATTGATTGTGTGATGATGTAAGCTCGATTGCGTGACGAAGAATCTATTCTCAAAATTCATGCAACCTACAAAAAAGAAAATTCCGTACGATCTGCAAAAATCACACAAAACACAAAAAAGGTTAATTTGCTATTAGTTTCACGTCGGGTTCACCAAAATGTAATGCATGTAAAATTCATCTTAATAACAATGTATCAATTAGAATCAAAGGGAAATCACAAATCCCTATCTAATCAAAGAATCTAACAAACAAGACAATGAAATAATGCAATATCAAGAAACAAGAATTATAAATCATTCAAATCAAACTAAAACTCCCTATTCCAAGATTGCATATTGCTTCTATTTCTCTTCTCTTCTCTGTGGTATGATGGCTCTCAGATATTGCGCTGGTAACCTGCAAGTGACACAAAGATTCAAAGTTCATGATTATTGAAAATGAAGATTGGATGCTCAATTTATAGAAAATTGGAGAAGATTGATTGAAAGGTCGAACAAATTGATCAAGAGGTGGAACTCAGGTGAACTCACATGAAAGTTGATAGTTGAACTGCTAATTGGAGGAGTGAAACTCAATAGATGGAATAGATTAATTGAGTCAATTGATTGAGAAAAAGTTGATGGAAGGAAGAAAAAGAATGATTGGTGGAAATAAAGAAGATGACACAAAAAGCTTAATTTAGAAAAAGCTAACTGAAAGATGGAAATAGAGATTGGAGAGATAAATGATTTAATTAATTAATTAATTTAGCATGTGCTTGCACTTAGATTTAGATTTTCAATTTAATCTTTGCATGATATTTTTTCAAATAATTGAATTTATTTTAATTCAATTTAGTATTTGAATATATTTAGAACTTGACTTTGATTTTCAATTTGGTTTTTGAAGTCATGCAAATGTATTTGAATTTGGAAGAAATTACAAGAATATGAAATTAAATGAAATTAGAATTTGGAAATTTGGAAATGGAAGAATTAATTAATTAATTAATTTAAAGAAACTATTTAATTATTAACTAATTAATTATTTAGAAATTTAATTTAATTAAATAATAAAGATTATTTAATTTCAAGGATTAAATCACAATTAATTAAATAATAAATATTTAATTAACATTTAGAAGAGAGTTGAATGATTAGATGATTGGAGATAGAAATTGAATAATTAGTAATTTATTTAAATAATAAAGATTATTTAAATTGGGGAATTAATCATAATTAATTAAATAATAAATATTTAATTAACATTAGAAAATGATTAAATGATCAAATGATGATAGAATAAGAAATAGAATAAATAGTGAAATGGTGAGGAAATATGAAATTAGAAGAATAATATTAATTAACTTAATTAAATAATTAAAGAATTATTTAATCAATTAGAGGAATAATTAGTACATGATCAATGAAACATTTTTAGGTGTCTACAAATGTATCTCTACTTCTATGGGTAATATGGCTTCTAATCCATAGACTAAGCAATATGGATTTGCCCCCGTTGGTATGTCGATGCTGGTTCGGTATGCCCAAAGAGCAGGATTTAGTTGAATGTGCCAGTCTTTTCCAACTTCACTGACTGTTTTCTTCAAGATTTTCAAGATATTCTTGTTTGATGCCCCAGCTTGACCATTTCCTTGTGGATAATACGGAGTAGAAAAACTATGTTGGATATGAAACTGCTCACATAGTTCCTTCACATCTTGATTCTCAAATGGCCATCTATTGCTAGTGATAATGGTCATAGGAACTCCATAGCGACAGATTATATAATTCAAAATGAATGATGATATTTATTTTCCTATCACTTTTGTTAGAGGTACTGCTTCAATCCATTTAGTGAGATATTCAATAGCAGTTAGAATGAACATACGTCCATTAGAGGATGAAGGATTTATCTTTCCTACCAAATCAAGTCCTCATTGAGAAAATGGCCATGATCCAACCATAAGATACAATTCTTGTGCTAGTGTGTGAATGAGATTCCCATGGATCTAACATTGTTTGCATTTCTTGGCGTATGTGAATGAATATCTCTCCATAATAGGCCAATAGTAACTCATACAAAGAAGTTTCTTAGCTAGTGTTAATCCACTTGAGTGTGTGCCACAAATACCTGCATGAACTTCGTTAAGAACTTTCTCAGATTCTTCTTGTTCAAGACATCTCAATAAAGTACTATCTAGACCTCACCTATATAAGGTATCAACAATAATAGTATAGCGAGATGACTGATGGATAAAATTTCTTCTTTGATTGCAGGATAGGTCAGGAGGAAGAATATTCTCTTTTAAGTATTGATAGGTTTGGCCGTATAAGGATTGGTTGATCCCCAATATATGGAAAATCATGTAGGTATGCTGGGATTGAATGGTAGGGGTTAATATATATTCCATGAGGAATTCATAAAGCTGTTGATTCTCCTGATTCTGCAAGAGAGATGCTATTGTAGCCATTGCATCTGTTGTTTTGTTCTTTAAACTCTTCTACCAACTGTTTGTAGGGCATGAACTTGTCATCCTTAATTTGATAATCATCATTTATTTGGTTGATGATAAGTTGTGAATCACCATAGAAATGTAATTCCTTGATATTCCATTCAATAGCCATTTTGAGCCCAATAGTCAATGCTTCATATTCTACAGTATTGTTTGTGCATGGAAACCATAGTCTATATGATTTTGGAATTGTGTGTCCCTAAGGTGTGATGAATAAAATTCTTGTGCTTGAGCCATATTGTCTATAAGAACCATCAAAGTACAATTCTCAAAATTTTGTACTTACTGTTAGAATGTCTGCATCAGGAAATTCAATGTGCTTTGTATGTCATTTTGTAAAGGTGCTTCAGCCAATTGATCAACAATGACCTGTCCTTTGATAGCTTTTTGATCAACATAATCTATATCAAATTCACTTAATATCATAACCCATTTGGCTAGTCTGCTTGTCAAAGTTGACTTGTTCAACAAATACTTTAGTGGATCTATCTTTGCTATTAGTTTCATAGAATGAGTCAGCATATAATGTTACAGCTTCTGAGTTGCAAATACAACTGCTAGACATGTCTTCTCTATTGATGTATAATTCAATTCATAGCCGAAAAGTGTTCTACTAATGTAATACACTTCTCTTTCTTTCCCTTCATCATGTTGAGCTAGGAGAGAACCTAATGATATGTTTGTTGATGAGATATAGAGAAACAATGGTTTCCCTTTGATTGGTGATACCAGTACTGGAGGATTCATGAGATATTATTTGATTTGCATAAAAGCTTCTTCACATTTCTGATCCCATTTGAATGGAACATTCTTATGTAAAAGATGAGTGAATGGATGACATCTATTTGCTAATTGAGAGACAAATCTTTTGATTGATTACAATCTTCCTTGTAAAGATCACAATTGACTTATGTTCCTAGGTGACACCATTTCCATGATGGATTTGACCTTCTCAGGATCTACTTCAATTCCACGGGCTGATATAATGTACCCAACAAGTTTCCCAGAAGTTACTCCAAATGCACATTTCTTTGGATTTAATCTCAATTGATATCTTTCTAGCCTATCAAAGATCTTTCTTAAGATGTTCAAATGTTCTTGTCTTGTATAAGATTTAGCAAGTATATAATCTACATAATCTTCCATAAATGTATGAATCATATCATGGAAAATTGTTGTCATAGCCCTTTGATAAGTTGCTCCTGCATTCTTAAGCCCAAATGGCATAACATTCTAGCAATAAGTACCCCATGCACAGGTGAATGCTATCTTTTCTTGATCTTCAGGGGTGATTCTTATTTGATTGTATCCTAAGAAGCCATCCATTAATGAAAACATTTCATGCCCTATTGATAAGTCCACAATTATATCAATGTTGGGTAGTGGGAAATCATCTTTTGGACATGCTTTGTTCAAATCTCTAAAATTAGTGCAAACTCTTATGCTTTTATCTGGCTTTGACATTGGTATAATGCTTGAAACCCATTTTGGATAGGCAACGGGTCTTATGAAACCCACATCTAATAGTTTCTTTAGCCCAGCTTTTACAAGAAGAGCGATGTGTGGATGCATCTTCCTTAGCTTTTTCTTAACTGGTTTTGCTTTTGAATCCACATTGAGATGATACATTATAAGATCTAGATTAAGTCATGACGTGTCTACATAGGACCAAGAAAAATTAATTTGTCTTTGTCTGAAGAATTCTATGTATTCTTTCCTCTCTTTATCTGATAATGAGGCAGCAGAATGAAGTATCTTGGGATCTTTTGATGTGCCAATTTTTATTGCTTCTATTGGTTCTATTAGAATAGTAGATCTCTCTTGAAAATATGTAGGGAGAATGTCAAACTTTCCATCTTCTGGCCCCTCCAAGAGGTTTTCATCGTCAAATACATCATTTTTTTTCCTTTTGATTGATCTAGTGCTGCCATGAAATGGTTTTCAATAGTAGGTCTCTTTCCTTGTTTTATTTCAATTTTACAACTGGAAAGTTTGGCATTCTCTTGACTGTAAGAAATGTTACTTGATTCCGTAATGGAAGATATCTTAGGTGTTATGGGTAAGACAATATTAAGATATACAACTAAGTCATGATGATTGGAAAAGACATCTATTTCAAGGTTTTATAGATTATCCCAATCAATTAGTTGAGGATGAAGACGGGGTAAGTCATAATCATTGTCATTGTTAGGTGCTTCAAATTTCATGACATAATCATCATAATTTGGCATAGAGTAGGTAATATCATGGATAGAATGATCTTGAGGATAGTCTCTCTCAAATGTTCTCGAATTAGTTCTAACAAAATCAATATTAGTATTTTGTAGTTCACACTCAAATGGTTCTTCATCTGACATTTGTCCCTTAAACAAATGGATTATATAAACACACATCTTTAGTACTACAAGTTCCTTCTTGATTATTTTCAATAAATTCATTTGCATTTTGAAGTTGACATACTTGTGTACACTATATAGATAATTCTTTTGCTATCTTTTGTCTTCTTTCAAACTCAACTTCTTAGTTCTTCTATGGTTCTGCCATACCTTGGTACATCTTGCTCTTTATTTGATAGAAATATGAAATTTTCAGATGCTTGATCCATATCTATTTGTACTTCTTGTGGCATTACTTCTTTGTCTTTGTCATCCCCTTTCTTTTGTTGTCTTGTATATGCCTCTTTTCTTTGGATTCTAAGTTCTTCTTGTCTTCTTTCTAACTCCATCTTTTGTTTTGTAATAGACAAGTCTTCCTTTGTGATAGCTGCTTGCTCTTCATTTTTTTCTTCACTTGATATACTAGATGAGACATCTGGACACCATTCATATTCATTTGAATCTGTGTCTGAACCATTGTCTAGAACTATACCACACAGGAATGTTGTATGGTGCAAAAAGTTCCCCGATTTCTACGATCTCGATTTTCACTGCTTCTAGAATACCTTGTTCAGATTTTGCACTTGCTTGTATTCTTTGTACCTGTTGACAAGATACTTCTTTTCTTTTGATTTCAATCTTCTCTTCTTGTTTCTCATGTTCTTCTTGTTTCTAATTATTGGCTACTGTTTCTGTTGCTTGATGTAGCTTTTCTTGCCATTTTTCTTCTTTAGAGACTGATTTCTTTCTCCACTTTGGTTGTTGATGATTATGTTGCTTTTCATTTGATTTTAGATATCCAAGTCCTAATTTATCTTCTTTAGATTGCGAGTGAGGACATATAGGTTCTAAAATACCTTGATGTCGCTTACCAATTGGTCATTTTCCTTCATATCCTATTTTTTGCATGATCTTATAACCATTGCCATATTGTTCTATGAGAATATTGATTTCTATAGCTGTTGCTATAGTTTCAATTTCATCTTTGTACAACCAACCAAGAATGTCCTTGTCTTCGGTTTCATCTTCAAGTGTTCCAACTCTAACAAATGCTCTGTTAAACATGTCTTTTCATTTCTCTGAGGTCTTTGATTGGATATTTGTAGGCTTTCTATATGACAGGTGAAAGTGGAAAATTATGCAAAGAATATTTTCCCATTCCTTCTGTTGGCATTATAATAGACAAAGGGAAATTGTTGGCATTCCAATTACAATAAGAGATTGTTGACATTTCAATAAGGATATTGAGAAGGCTGTTGATGATTATGGATATAACTGATTAAGGATGTTAACTGTCTTAATATTATTATTTTGTAATTGATGTCCAGAAATTGATTTTCTAATTCAGTATGATGTTGCCATATCTTAAGAAGTATGATTTGGTGAGTATAAAGATGCCGGTAAAAGACACATAAAAAATATGATAAATAAGGGGAGGAATAAGTTATTCAATGGGCAACTATTACCGAGTTAGACAATGATGAGATCATGATGTTTAGATTGTTTTGATATCCTACATATGTTGTTGATTGTAAGGTTAATACCATACTATGTTACCGAGCAAAGAACCTAGTCGATAAACCCTAAGGAACCTAGTTGGTAAACCCTAAGGTTATCGCTATCCGTTAATGAAGGTGGAATGTCTACCGAGTGAATTCTAGTATTTACCGAGCAATAACAGAATGCATTGAATGAATAAAAGCATTATTTAATGATGGAAGATGAAGAGTTGGTTATGATTAAATGATTGTTACAACATGTATAAAGGTTGTTAAAGAATCTATGGCAAAGGAAAATCGGCAGGAAGATCTACAGCTCAGATTGAATAGCAATACCCTAGCACAAGTTCCAAGAAATGTATGCAAGTTCCAAGGCGGGGTAAAATGTTTTCAGATCAAAGGATACATTGAACCTGGTCAAGTTTGAAGATCTGATGGCTATGATTGATCATGGTATATGTGATCAAGGAGATTAAGTAGTTGGCAAATTGTTTATAAATAAGGATCTGTTGATAAACAATGAATGCGGGCAAGTGTATGCGTAGGGATGCTACATAGTGATTACTGAGCACTGAAGCTTGAAGACCTATTTTGAATAACAGAGTATAGAGCCCAGCAGATGGACAAGATAAGTCCTATGACTAAATTGTATTGAGCAAATAGGAATCTGCTTTAGCATTTTAGATGTGAAGTTGTAGATAGATTTTTATTACTGTTATTTTGTAAAGTGACATAAAATCTCTTAACTGAGTGGACTTAACAATATTATTTGTAAAACCTTCTAGCAAGGTGACATTATGATTGAGTGTTTGAAATCCTTTAACAAGGTCACTTCTAACAAGGTGAAGATCCTAACAGATCTGAGGGAAATCCCTTAACCGGGTCACATCTAGCAATGTGTTTGTAATTTTTAACAGGATTTGCTTTTAACCGAGCATACTCTAGAAGAGTATATTTCTTAGTGGGTCTGAAATCCCACAATGGTTTTTCCCTAATTGGGTTTCCATGTTAAATCTGGTGCTATGAGTGTTATGATGTTTATATTCTTATGAGATTGCATGTTTAAGCAGTTTTGGTTATATTGCTGAAGTATATGTTACTGAGGTTGAATCTGTTGTTTTTATGGAAGATTAAGTTTGTATGATTCACCCCCCCTCTCATCCTGTTAGCTTGGCATCTGTACTTAAAATTAAGTATCAGAACTATCAATTGGTATCAGAGCTTTGGACTCTAGAAGAAAAGTTTAAAGGTACTTGAGGCAAAGATCCAAAGATGTATAAGAGAGATGCACCGAAGTGAACAAGTCAAGTTTCTCTACATGGCAGAAAAGGATGAAGCTGCACCTATCAGGAGTTGCAGAATATGTTGTATATTATCTGGAGAATGATTTCATTACACCGAGCACCTATCCATTGACAATGGAATAGATAAAGGCAAAGAAAGAACATATCCAAGCAATGATTGAAATAACATCTGCATTGACTGACTCAAAGTTTAATGATCTAGAAGGCTGCAATGATGCAAGGGCAATGTGGGACAAGCTCATATCTGTGTACGGTGGAGATGAACATGTTCAAAGAGAAAAAGTGGACAGTCTAAGATGACAACTTGAATCTATGAGGATGAATGAAGGTGAGAACATAACCTAGTACAATACAAGACTAAAGGAGATTGTCAATCAAATCAAATGAGTAGGTGGAACTATTGAAGAAAAGGATATAACAAGTAAGTTGTTAAGAACCCTTCTACCAGCTTATGCAATCCAAGTCTCTACAATCAATGAATTGAGGTTTGTACCCAATATGCCAGTTTCTTTAGATGCTACTATTAGTAAGCTACATGCATTTGAGTTAAGTAACTTTGATAATAGTGGGTCTTCGGTAAATAAAGTTGAATCTGCATTTAGTTCTTTTCATATTGATGAATCTGATTATTACAATAATAGAATGAGTAAGTACACTGAAGGGGATCATAGTGGAGCAAGTGAGAGATTTCGCAAGAACATGGAAAAAGTACACAAACTGTATGAGGAAATCAGAAAGCAAGAAGATTTTGAAGCACTATTAGCTAGAAGGTTACCGAGAGGCAAAGGTAAGTATAAAGGAAAACTACCTTTGAAATGTTTCAATTGTGATAAGATAGGACATATGGCTTCTAACTGTCCTGACAAAGATTCTACTAAAAAGAGAGATTATCGAGATCACAGATAGAAAGATAATCATTACAGAGGACATCGAGACTTCAAAAGAAGAGATAGAAAGTCATGCTTAATAGCTGATGAGGAATCCAATGATGATAAATAAGATGAAACTGATACAGAGGAAGTAGTTTATGTGGATATCAAAGATGGATATGATGAAGAAAGGTATGAAGAAAAATCCCTAATATCTCACATAAATACTAATGATTCTTGGATCATAGATAGTGGATGCTCACATCACATGACAGGTGATAAACACAAGTTTGTTATATTATAAGATTATGATGGAGGCTATATAAGATTTGGTAATGATGCACCATGTCCGGTAAAAGGTAAAGGATCTATAACACTTTCTGACAATGCAAAATGCAATGATGTTTATTGGGTTGAAGGTTTGAAATACAATTTGTTGAGTGTAGCACAACTAAACAATACAGGTTGCCAAATAGAATTTCAGAAAGGAATTGTCAAAGTTCATGACAAGCATGGAAAGTTAGCTGCTACCAGGACACAAACAAAAGGTAACACATTTCACCTTGACTCAACTTGGAACAAGTGTCTGTATGCAAAGATAGATGATACCTAGTTATGGCATAAAAGGTTTTGTCATATAAATTTTGATAATCTGATCAAAATAAGCAAGAAGCACTGAGTAAGAGGTCTATCGAGTCTTGAAAAACCTGAGAAAGCTATGTGATGAGGATGCTAGATGGGTAAAATGACAAGATAAAGCTTTACAAGTAAGTCCTACACTTCTAAGGGAATTTTAGATCTTGTGCACACTAATCTTTGTGGTCCTATGAAAGTTCAAAGTTATTATGGTGATAAATATTTCATATTATTTGTGGATGATTACTCAAGGATGATGTCAGTTATGTTTTTAAAATAAAAATCAGAAGCTTTTCAAATGTTTAAATGGTACAAGGCAAGAGTTGAAAATGAAACAAGAAGAGAACTGAAATGTCTTCGATCATATAGAGGAGGAGAGTTCACATCTGATGAGTTCAACTTATTCTGCAATGATCATGGTATAAAAAGATAAGTCTCTACACTGAGAACTCCACAACAAAATGGAATTGCTGAGAGAAGAAATAGATCTATTGTGGATTGTGCCAGAACCCTGATGATTGAAAAGAAAATGCCACAAACATTTTGGAGAGAAGCAATAAGCACAATAGTTTACATCCTGAACCGAGTACAACTGAAGAAAGGAACTTTGAAGACACCATATGAGATCTGGTATGACAAGAAACCTAATGTAAGTTATTTTAAAAGATTTGGAAGTAGATGCTATGTTCACAAAGATGATAGAAATGGAAAGTTTGATCATAAAAGTGAAGAAGGAACATTTCTTGGTTATTCTTCTAGGAGTAAAGCATTTAAATGTCTGATCAAATCATCTAACAAAATAGTAGAAAGTGAAAATGTGAAAATTGATGAATTTGTAGAAAGAAATGATGAAGGAAATTACAAGGAACTAGAAGATTATGAAGGATTTGTCTATGTTCAACCGACAAGTCTGACTGAGAGAACTGTTGAAGAAAATGAAGAGAATATCCAGTTACCGAGTGATGAAGAAGATCATACAGAGCCTACCAAGCTTGTATTAGCCAAGTATGTCAGAAGACATCATGCATCAAGTTAGATTATAGGAGATAAGGATGATCCAATGATGACAAGGAACAAACTGAGACAGAACACATGTCTGATATCTGAATTTGAATCGAGGATAGTGAAAGAGGCATTTAATAGTGAAGATTGGATAAATGCTATGACAAAAGAGATTGATCAAATCAAGAAGAATGACATATGGACACTGGTCCCAAGATCAAAGGACAAAAATGTAATCGGTACAAAGTTGATTTTCAGAAACAAGCTGAATGAAAAAGGTGAGGTCATTCAAAATAAAGCAAGACTAGTTTGCAAAGGTTATGCCCAAGAAGAAGGAATTGATTATGGTGAGACTTTTGCACCTATGGCAAGACTTGAAGGATTAACAACATTCTTGGCATATGCTGCTTACAAGAATTTCAAGGTATATCAAATGGATGTCAAATCTACATTTCTGAATGGTATATTAGAAGAAGAAGTTTTTATTGAACAACCTGAAGGATTTGTTGAAGACAAGAATAAAGATCAAGTATATAAATTGAACAAAGCTTTATATGGTCTAAAACAAGCACCTAGAGTTGATAACTCAATGATGAGCAAATAGTACCAAACTGGGACTGAGAGGGGGGGGTGAATCAGTACATACAAAACAATTTATCCTAAACCGGTTTGACAACAAACACTTCAGAAGACTAGCAGATAATGACACCAGTTTGAAACAAAGAGCAACCAGTAAAGCTAAGAATGTCTGAGGCAAGCATTAACCAGTTACTCACTTAGCCATTCACTCAACTTGAGACTACACTACCAGTTCACTCTTATGCATAAATAGGTAATCTAACATCAGATCATAATAGCAGCTAGTTCAACATGTTTTATTGAAAGGCATAAAACACAGAACCATCATATGCTTGACAAACAATAGCAAAGCATCACAAGATAAAAACATCACACATGACACACATATTTTTCATGTGGAAACCCAACTGGGAAAAACCATGGTGGGGATGAATACCCACAAGCTATTTTTGAACTCTTTGGAAGTCCGCTTTGTTAGGAGCCTTGTCTAGTTAAAGATATTACAATAGGTTCTGCTAGGAACCAATCCTGTTAGAGATCACCCGGTTAAGGGATGGCTACAATACCCGATTAAGGGTTAAACCCTGTTAAAGGTTGCCTTGTTAGAGGATTTTAAGAACTCAATAGCTAAAGGACTTCAAACTCAGTAGCTTAGAGTTACCCTGTCAAAGGATTTACAACAAGTCGGTTAAGGCTACCTTGTTAAGGGATTATCCGACTGTTGAGGTGGTTAGAGATCAATAGGTATTACTATGATTTGGTAACAACACTCAGTGCCAATGCAGATCCACTTAAGCTCCTCTTCTCCTTTTGCACTTACACTCTATAGGTATCACTCCTCTCATTTTGGTCTAGCAAGAAACACGTATCCTTTCTCTTGGATACTCACACACAACTTTTGCCAACAACCCTAGAAAGAGTCACAATATCGAACTTATAGAAAATAGTTAGGTAGGAAGCATAAACCCTAAACCCTAAACCCTAAACCTAATAGGTTAAGGAATTCAATCCTAACTATTGAGCATACTGCATTAATCTCCATCATTCATTTTCCACCGTTTCCATGGCGGCTGATAACCCATCACACGTTATCGTCATTTTACAGTCTTCTCATATTCCCAAGGTAGATCATTTTACAGTCTTCTCATATTCCTAAGGTAGATAGGAAAGATCTTCTTCATACATGATCCTTCATGTACACAAGGCTTACGAGGCAACACAATCTTGTTCTTTATTATCATGCTAACTCATCGCACAAAGTCACCGATTGGGCCACACAAGCTTGAAGCACATCAACCGGAAACCCTAAAGTTGAGACTACGAACTCATGTGTTGGTTCCCATAACCATATGCCAGTTCACCTTTGAACAAGCACACTCACTTTGGCACAAATGCCGGTTCACACCTCTGCAACATATTGACATCAATGACAACATACACTGTCATTATGTCCTCATACCGGTTCACATAATTCCAACAAGAGCATGGTTTGAGAGATTACACTCTTATTTGATCAAGATTGGTTTTATAAGGACAAGTGAAAACAATATCATGTACATGAAGAATGATGAAAATGGAATACTGATCTCAGCCATATTTGTTGATGATATTATCTTTTGTGGAAATGACTCTTTATGCAAGAACTTTGGAAATGAAATGAGCAAAGAATTTGAGATGTCATTAATTGGTGAGATAAAGTATTTTATAGGTTTATAGATACTACAAATGAAAAATGAGATTTTCATTACTCAATCCAAGTACATAAAGGAAATCTTGAAGAAATTTGGAATGGAGGATTCAAAAGCAGTAAGTACTCCTATGACTACCAACTATAAATTATCAAAGAATGATGAATCTACATCTGTTGATGAGACAATTTACCAATCCATGATTGGAAAGCTACAATATGTTGTTCACAACAGGCCAGATATAGCACATGCAGTAGGTATAGTTGCAAAATTTTCTGTGGATCCCAAGGAAACACACATGACATCAATCAAGAGAATTTTTAGATACTTGAAAGGCACTGAAGAATATGGCTTAGTATATCAGAAAGGAAATATTTTTGATTTAAAAGTTTATACTGATGCTGATTGGGCAGGCAACATTGATGACAGAAAAAGCACAAGTGGAGGAGCTTTCTTTTTAGGAGAAAGACTAGTGAGTTGGCTTAGCAAGAAACAAGGATGTGTTTCACAGTCAACAACAAAAGCTGAATACATTGCTGCAACATTGAATTGTACCAATATAGCTTGGATCAAACAACTGTTGGAAGGTATAAATGAGAAAGTTACTGAGCCAGTAACTATATTCTGTGACAATACTAGTGCCATAAACATTTCAAAGAATCCTATTATGCACTCTAAGACAAAGCACATCTCTATCAAATATCATTATCTTAGAGAAGAAGTTCAAGAGAAGAAACTAGTGTTGGAGTATGTTAGCACAAAGGAACAAATAACAGATATCTTTACCAAGCCACTGCCAAGGGACACTTTTGAGTATCTCAGAAGTAAGTTAGGGGTCCTACCCCTATCTTCCATTCACTGACCGAGTTCGATGAAAGCGTCAATTCGATGACTTTACAAAATATCTTTTAGGAGTTGATGCTGATTTACACACTTTAGGATGTTTTCTAAAGGTGTCCAGGAAACAATAATAGGGAACAAGAATTAAAGTCAAAATGCTCTGACCGAGACTAAGTTGACACATAACAATAGGAAATCACTTCATACAGGAAGAAATTATGTTTTAGTTCTTTACTTGTTGGCATTGTTGTCAAAGGGGGAGAAGACTAATGTATGGGGGAGAAGACTAATGACAGGGGGAGAGCATTTCAGAATCTCATAGCAATCCAAATCAATTAGGTCATATCAATTGGTTTTGCCATCAATGCCAAAGGGGGAGATTGTTGGCATTATAATAAACACAGGGAGATTGTTGGCATTCCAATTACAATAAGAGATTGTTGGCATTTCAATAAGCATATTGAGAAGGTTGTTGATGATTATGGATATAACTTATTAAGGATGTTTACTGTCTTAATATTATTATTTTGTCATTGATGTCAAGAAATTGATTTTCTAATTCAGTATGATGTTGCCATATCTTAAGAAGTATGGTTTGGTGAGTATAAAGATGTTGGTAAAAGACACAGAAAGAATGTGATGAATAAGGGGAGGAATAAGTTATTCAATGGGCAACTATTACCGAGTTAGACAATGATGAGATCATGATGTTTAGATTGTTTTGATATCCTACATATGTTGTTGATTGTAAGGTTAATACTATACTATGTTACCGAGCAAAGAACCTAGTCAGTAAACCCTAAGGAACCTAGTCGGTAAACCCTAAGGTTATCACTATCGGTTAATGAAGGCAGAATGTCTACTGAGTGAAGTCTAGTATTTACCAAGTTGCAACCAAGTAATGAAAAAATGCTTTGAATGAATAAAAGAATTATTTAATGAAGGAAGCTGATGAGCTGGTTATGATTAAATGATTGTTACAATGTGTATAAAGGTTGTTAAATAATCTATGGCAAAGGAAAATCGACAGGAAGATCTACAACTCATATTGAACCGCAATACCCTAGCACAAGTTCCAAGAAATGTATGCAAGTTCCAAGGTGGGGAAAAACATTTTCAGATCGAAGGATACATTGAACCTGGTCAAGTTTGAAGATCTAATGGCTATGATTGATCATGGGATATGTGATCAAGGAGATTAAGTGGTTGGCAAATTGTTTATAAATAAGGAACTGTTGATAAACAATGAATGCAGGCAAGTGTATGCACAGGGATGCTACATATTGATTACCGAGCACTGAAGCTTGAAGACCTATTTTGAATAACAGAGTATAGAGCCTAGCAGATGGACAAGATAAGTCCTATGACTAAATTGTATTGAGCAAATAAGAATCTGCTTTAGCATTTTAGATGTGAAGTTGTAGATAGATTTTTATTACTGTTATTTTGTAACATAAAATCTCTTAACCGAGTGGACTTAACAGTCTTATTTGTAAAAGCCTCTAGCAAGGTGACATTCTGATTGAGTGTTTGAAATCCTTTAACAAGGTCACTTCTAAGAAGGTGAAGATCCTAACAGATCTGAGGGAAATCCCTTAACCGGGTCACATCTAGCAATGTGTTTGTAATCTTTAACAGGATTTGCTTTTAACCGAGCATACTCTAGAAGAGTATATTTCTTAGTGGGTCTGAAATCCCATAGTGGTTTTTCCATAATTGGGTTTCCATGTTAAATCTGGTGTTATGAGTGTTATGATGTTTATATGCTTATGAGTTTGCATGTTTAAGCAGTTTTAGTTATATTGCTGAAGTATATGTTATCGAGGTTGAATTTGTTGTTTTTATGGAAGATTAAGTTTGTATGATTCATCCCCCCCTCTCATCTTGTTAGCTTGGCATATGTACTTAACATTAAGTATCAAAACTATCACCTTCATCATTCAATTTGATCTTTTTCTCAAAGGTTTCCCATAACTTTTCTTGAATCTCTTTGGTAGGATATACTGATTCTCCATTATGTGGAACTCTTGTATCTTGTGTTGGCTTCAGATTTTTGCAATATTGGCTAGAGTCTATAATTATAGTGACCTCTTTTCCTTCATGAGGAAATTTTACACATTGATGATATGTAGAAGGAACTACTTGCATGGTGTTAATCCATGGCCTTCCTAAAAGAATGTTGTAAGAGAGGTGCAAATCTAAAACCTCACATAATGTATTCTTTTCCACAAGTCCTATTTCAATTGGTAACACCATAGTTCCTTTAGAAGAACCCTCTGCTTCATCATAAGGCTTAATAGTCATTTTCTTCTTTGGATCTACTACATTTTTTGAATATCCCAAAGCTTTTATCAAACTTAATGCACAAATATTTAAGCTCGCTCCACCATCTATGAGTATGCATTTGACACGAGTTTTATTAATGATGACTTCAACATGTAAAGGAGCATTATCAAGATTTTTCAATGACACGTCATCATTTTCCAAAAATGATAAACAATGAGGGGCTATAAGGTGCCCCACCATGTTTTGGAACTGATCCACATCTAAGTCTTTTGAAACTATTGTTTCTATTAAAGCTTTTTCCAAAATTTCCTTATGCATAGGTGAAACTTTGAGAAGTTCCAAAATTGATATTTGAGTTGGTATTCTTTGTAATTGCTCTACTAAATTGCATTGTTGTGAAGTGGATGTTGAGTCTTTTGTTATACGCGGAAAGGTGACCTTCGCTTTGCTTCTTGTAATGACATTGATTGGTTCTGAAGGTGGATTATCTTTAACAATGATGACATTTACCACATCATCATATGTATAAGTGTAGTTCACTTTGGCTTTTCCTTTGTCATCTTTTAATTGGGATTGTTCACCTTTGTCATAATTCAGAAGTGGAGTTTTGAAATCTAGGTGTGATTCGTTTGTCTTATGGCTATCCACTGTGATAGTTTCATTATCGATTAGATCTTGGATAAGGTGTTTCAACCTTTGACAATCATTTGTTTGGTGTCCTTTATTCCGATGGTAATTACATAAATGATTGTCATTCCACCAATTAGGCTTGACTTGTGGTTCATAACTTCATAACACAGGAACAAGAAAGCAGCAACTCCCTCGACATCTCTGATAAGGAAATCCAGCAGAATAGCTCAAGTTGATGTGGGATACGTCTCCTCTTCCCCAGGACAACCCTCTAACCACAAAGTTAGAGATATGGAGGCCAGCAAGAACATAGCAGATGGAACTCAAAAAACTCTCAAGGAGTTGGGAATTGGTAAGTAGCTATGAAGATAATTTCTTGGAACATAAGGGGTCTAAACAATCCCCATAAACATGATATTATTAGGAATATGATAAGAGATAGAAATCCTAACATTTTTCTTATTCAAGAAACTAAAATGAGTAGAGAAAAAGTTGAATCTTTGAAGTTCTTAAAAAATGGCAATGTTAGTGGGGGTAGTTATGAGGGTGCTTTTGGAGGCATTGCAACCATCTAGAATCTTAACATTGTTAAAGCCCAGGTCATTATTCAGGAAAGTAATTTTTCTTGTATCAAATTTGAGCATCTTAAAGATGGTTCTTCATGGGTTCTCACAAACATTTATGCTCCTAATACCTTAAAGGCTAGAAACTCTTTTTGGAAAAAGATTAGACAAGCTAGGGAAAGCTTCAAAAATCTTAGTTGGATGGTTATGGGGGATTTCAATACGCCTTTGAAAGACGAGGAAAAATTTGGAGGCAGTCCTCCTCAGCTGGAAAGTAGGATGGCCCTCATGGATTTTATTTATTCCCAAGCTCTTAATGACTTGGAGATACAAGGTTGTAATTTCACTTGGACAAATAGAATAAATGGTAATGACCTTATTCAAGTGCGCCTTGACCGAACTCTCATTTCTGATGACTGGTACAGTCAGTACTTTTGTTCTTTGTCTGCACATATTCGGGTTGGTTCCGATCACTTTCCAATCACCTTCAATGCTGATCTGATCAATAGAAGGAGAAACTATCCCTTTAGATTTGAAAAAATGTGGACCCTTCACCCCGACATTAAAAAATATATTAAAAAATGGTGGAGTATCCAAGTTGAGGGAACGACTATGTTCAAAGTTGTTAAGAACCTCAAAAGTGTGAAGGACAACATTCGAATATGGAATAAGAACAACTTTGGAAATATATTTGAGGCTAAGAGTAAAATTCAGGAAAACCTTAAAGAAATACAGGACCAGATCTAGAAGGATGGTTTCAGTACTATTTCTATTGTTGAGGAAAATGAGATTCTTAAGAAATACCATGACATTATTGCTAAAGAGGAAATGTTCTGGAAGCAGAGGTCAAGATGCATTTGGCTCAAGGAAGGGGATAGGAATACAAGATTCTTCCATATGTCAACCATCAAGCATAAAGCAGCCAACAGGATGAACAAGTTAGTTGTGGACAGTGGGGAGCTGGTCAAGGAGGATGAAATAAGGAATGAAGCTAAGAGGTATTTCTCAGACCTCCTAAAGAGGGATCAAAGTCTGGATGCTGAAGCTCAGTCCTCTTTTCTTGAAAACATTCCTCATCTCATTGATGCCCAAAATAATGCCTTTCTCTCTTCCATTCCTTCTATCTTAGAAATTAAAAATGTTGTTTTCTCCTTTGATGGAAACAAAGCTCTTGGTCCTGATGGTTTCCCAGTGCTCTTTTTTCAAGATTTTTGGGACATTATCGGGACTGATGTTGCTAATGGGGTTAAGGAATTCTTTGGGGCTAGAAAAATCTTGAAGGAAGTCAATGGTACTTTTATTGCTCTCATCCCCAAGATTCAAGGTGCTGATTCTTTGGACAAGTTCAAACCTATTAGCCTCTGCAACTCCTTTTACAAGATCATATCTAAGGTCCTAACTTCTAGACTCTTGTCTATCCTCCTTACCTTAATTAAACACCAGCAGAATGGGTTTGTTCCTAGAAGACAAATTCTCGATTCCATTATTACAGTTCACGAGAATATTCACTCTCTTGTTAAAGCGAAGAAGCAGGGTCTCATCCTTAAGCTCGACCTCTCCAAAGCCTATGATAGGGTTGACTGGTCTCTTCTTCAGAAATTTCTCACTTCCTTTGGGTTTTCCCCAAGAGTTGTGGATCTTTTCTCCCAACTTACCACTTTTGCGTCCTTTGTTGTTCTTGTCAATGGTTCTCCTTCAAATTTTTTCCAAGCTTCGAGAAGTCTTAGGCAAGGAGATCCTTTCTCCCCCATCCTTTTCATTATTATGGTAGAATGCTTTGGTCAGACCATGGAAAACTTGGTGTAGCAAGGATCCTTTAAGGGCCTCCAACCCTCTTCTGCTAACCTTATTTGTTCACACCAGCAGTTTGTTGATGATACAATAATTATGGGGGAATCAAGCATCTCAGAAGCTAAAGTTCTGAAGAGTACCTTATGTAAATATGCTTTTGTTATGGGGTAGCTTATTAACTGGTCCAAAAGTGATGTCTTTTTCATTAATACCCCTGAGAGAAGACACCAAAGGATCAGCAGAATCCTGGAGTGTAAGATTGTTGATTTTCCTGCTACCTACCTTGGTCTCCCCATGGGGATTGCCCCTCCTGACTCCTTTTGGAGTTCTCTAGTTGATAAATTTCACAAAAAACTTGCAGGTTGGAAAGGGGCTCTCTTAAGTCAAGCTGTAAGCTCCTTCTCCTTAAGGCTACTCTTCAAAGCATCCCCATTTATGCTCTTAGCCTATTCAGAATTCCAGTCAAGTATGCTGAAGCTATTGAGAAAATTCAAAGAATATTCCTATGGTCTGGGGTTGAGGAAAAGCAAAGAATGTCCTTGGTGGCATTGGATCAGGTCTGTAAGCCGAAAAGCAAAGGTGGTCTGGGGCTCAGGAGGATTCACACTTTAAATGAAGCTCTCTTGTCTAAACAAGCTTGGAGATGGTTTCATTCTGATTCTAAATGGTGCAAAATTTGGAGAAGTATTCTCTTCTATCTTCTTTTCTTTCTTCTTTTCTTAATTCGGATGTCAGCATAAATGGATCCCATATCTGGAACCATGTTTCTAAATGTAAAGATGTGATTGCTAAAGGAGTGACATGGAAACTTGGAAATGGCAGAAAAGTTAGATTCTAGGAGGATCCCTGGCTTTTTGACAAACCCCTTATGGATTCCTATGAGTGGGCTTCCCATGCCCCCTCCTATATTGGCTCTTTTGGTACCTTAGTGGCAGATTACTGGGATGGGAACAACTGGTAGAACATTGATAGTATTCATTCCAGTCTCTCTAAGCTCAAAACCCAATTGTCTGCTATTTGGCTGAATAAGGAAGAGGATTCCCTGATTTGGAAACATGACCCCAAAGGCATTTTTACTGCGTCTTCAATGTATTGTCTCCTTTCCCCCTCCCCTCCTATGAATCCCTTCTGGTCTAAAGCTTGGTTAAAAGGTCTCACTCCCAAAATCAATTTGTTCTTCTGGACTATTCTCCAAAATAAGATCCTTACTATTAACAACCTAAAATGCAGAGATTTTGCCCTTCCAAACAGGTGTGTGTTGTGCTTTCAAGAGGAAGAGTCAGTGGACCATCTTGCCCTCCACTGTTCTTTCCCAGCCTCTATTTGGGAAAGCTCCCTCAAGAGCTTTAGTCTAGCTTGGGTGTTTCCTAGTAACATCAGAGATTTGTTCTCCTCCTAGCAAATTCAATGGACTAACTCTTTTCTGAGATGTATGTGGCAGCTCTCTCTTCCACACATTTTGTGGGGTCTTTGGAAGGAAAGAAACAACCGAATATTCAGGGACGTGTCCCTAAATCAAGACATTATTTTTCAAAAAATTCAAAGGGCTATCCAGGAAAATATGGGAACCATGGAGGTTTCTTGTTACTCAAATAACTCCCTGGAGTCAAATATCTTAAGAGCTTGGAATATGAAGATCACTGATGGTCCTAATCTCAGCTACAATAAAAGGCTTGAAGCTAAATGGCAAACCCCTCCCCAAGGCTAGCTCAAAATCAATTTTGATGGTGCAACCAAAGGAAACCCAGGTCCTTCAGGCTATGGAGCTATTCTTAGAGACTGCAGAGGCATTTGTAAAGGTATGATTGCTGTCCCTATTGGTACTCAAACCAATCATAAAGCGGAAGCTATGGCAGCCCTTCAAGGCATTATCCTAGCCAAAAAATGGAACTGTCCCTATCTTTGGATAGAAGGGGACTCTAATAATATAATAAAGTGCCTCAATGGGACTTCAAAGCCCTCTTGGTCGATTCACAATATAATTTTTTCTACTATTGAAATCATTAGAACCTTCAGAAAATGCCATATATCCCATATCTATCGGGATGCCAACTGTTCTGTTGATTGGGCTACAAATGTGGCGGTTAAGAATGAGACTATTACCATGTGGATAGGTGAGAGCGGTCTCCCCAAAGATGTTAGACAAATAATAATTGAGGAAAGATATCGAAGTACCCCAAAGACTCTTGATTGACAAGGCAATTATGATAAGTACTGAAGTAAGCACTCCGAGTTACTTCTATAATGAGGTAATTACTCATTATAACATCAAAGCTAGCAAAACGTGTTTTATAGTCTATCAGATCATTAATGCCACACACACTTTCTGGGTATGTGTTTTAGCTCCGAAAAGATCTCTGTTTTACCAGTTCTGTAATTTTCAAAATTTGGCTATGAGAAACGACACCATGGGCGGAAATAGGAGATGATATGAGCCAAGCAGTTGCAAGGAGTGGAAACAGAAAGAAGAGGTGTGGGAAATTTTGTAGAAGGGTGGTCTTTCGAGCTTCATAGAGAGACTCCATGGTCATGATGGAATGATAACTAGCTTCTTCTACAAAAATTGGAAGAAGGGTATGCTTAAAATGGGCGACCAATTGGTGGAAATTGACGAAGATTTAATAGCTAAAGCTACGGGTCTCAATAGGGAGGGCTGCAACTTCTACAGGGATAGGAAGGTCAGTAGGGAAGCCATTGAAAGGTACCTAGTCATAGAGAAAGAGAAGAAAAGACTGGTAAAGTTGAGTAAAACCTATTACCCACCTAGGGCTTTTGCAAAACCCTGGCGGGAAATTCTCTTTGTTTTAATGCGGTATATAATTCTAGATGGTAGGTTTACGAAAGTCTATGGGTATCATTTTGTCCTGTTAAACCATTTTAGGCATAATGATAAGGTGAATTTCCCTTACTTCTTGCTCTGCTCTATGAATGCCTCCCTAAAAGCCTACAAAGAAAATCCTTGGGGTGATACTGTAATGCACCAGGGACTTATGGTCCTCATTTATGACCATTTAAAGGCCAGTCAAATCAACCGGATGCAGCTCTCTGTGGACTTGGAAGAAGATATGTCTGATTCTGATTTCTCAGAGGAAGAGGAATCAGAAAATGATTCCTCGATTGATAATGAGGATAGCTCTGATGACTCAGAGTATGAGAGTAGTAAGAAGAGGAAATCAAGACCCTCTTCTTCTAAGAGCAAAAACTTCAAAGCAAACCCTTGATTAGTATCTCTTCGGAAGAAGATTACTCTGATTTTCCTGGAGACAAGAAGAACCCTAAGGGGTTGCTGAAGAAAAAAAGTAAGAACCAAGCCCAAACCTGGAAGAAGCATAAGAAAATAGAGGAGACTAGCAAAGATTCGGAGGAGACTGGCAAGGAATTGGAAGATGACAAGCAAACTAGGACCCTGGAAGCTGAGCATAGCTCGGATATGGAGACAATGGAGGAGACTCTCAGGGTTGCTGACACTATTTCTGCCCTCCATATCCCTAAAAATGAACAGATAACCCCTAGAAAAGTGACTCCCTCTTCTGGCCCTCCTCTCGAGGCCTTGAATGGTTTTATGAAAACTATAGAATGGCTTATTGATGGGTATAAGAAAACTGTAGATGAGTACAAAAAACTTTGCAACAGAGTCCTGATCTTAGAGAGGGGAACACTATGGCTGATTATATCAAGGATCTGAAGAACACTATTGCTAAAGCGGAAGACATCAGAGATGCCTTTAATCCCAGGTTTGAGAAGATTGAAAAGGAGATACAGGACAGAAAAACCCTGGCGGAAACTAGTGAAAAAACGCTCTCGGACACAGTTGCCAAAGTGGAAAAGATCAAGGAGTGCCTTAAGAACATTGCAGAGTAGAGCCTTAGCATTCTAAAAATCTCAGCCAACAACACCCTTACCCTCATCACCAAGCTAGATGACGAAAAGGAAATCCAAGAAATTGACCTGAACGCTAAAGGAACAGGGGAAGCCCAAGGTCCCAAAACCCACACCCATGGGAAGAGGACGGAAAAGAAAGTGAATAAGGACCTGGAGGAGCTAAGAGTAGTTGGGGTGACCTATGATGAGCTAGTGACAAAGGTAGAGGATCTGCTAAAGAAAATTGCTATGTAGTGTCTCCTTGGTTTCTTTGCTCTTTTTTGTTGCTTAGCTGTTCTTTTTGTTCGCTAGTCTTTTGGCCAGTCGCTCTGTATGTGGACTCTTATTTTCTCTGCTTTCTTTCTTACTATGATGTAATGGTTTTGGGTCCTTAAAACCTATTTTTCAATCAATCAGAACTTCTTTCCTTTGGTAAAACAATCAGTTTGTTTGCAAGAAAAGTTTTTAAAGCTGATTCCAATGGTTCTCCAATGTTTGTGAAATTTCTGCAAGGATTGGAGAAGAAAGACTTGGTTTTATTTCTTTATTGATTGTTATTGTTTGGGATTTGACTTGATAGATTAAAAAAATAGTTGTTGTTTTGTAGCACTATTGTCGTCATTTTCTCTGTTGATGACATTCCTATTCTTTGACTAGAACTTGGGTTTGTCATTGTTGCCATTGTTGTTGTTGTTGTAAGAATTATTGTAAAGTTTTAGCTCTCCTTTCTTTACCTTCACGTTTTCTATTTTCAGACCATTCTCAATCATCTTAGCGAAGGAGGGAGGACATTGCATTTTTAGTCGATAACTCATTTCACTGATAAGATTATCAATGAATATGTCCATCTTTTCTTAATTAGGTACATCTCTTGGATACCTATTAAACATTCATTTCCATCGCTACAAGAAGATCATAAAAGATTCACCATTCTTTTGTTTAACATTGCATAAATCCAACATTGTTATCTCATTCTTTACATTGTAGGAGTATTGTGAAATAAATCTATTCATGAGTTCTTCAAAAGATTTGATTCAGGATGGTAATCTTGAAAACCATTCCATTGATTGTCCATTTAAACTCCTAGAAAAAGACGCATCAGGTAAGTTTCTTCATGTGCAAATTCCATACTCATAGTACAGAACTCCCTAAAGTGATCCCGAGGATCATATTTTCTATCGTATTTGTCATATTTAGGGATCTTGCAATACTGTGGAAATGGTACCATATTCAATTTTTTATCGAAAGGATATGGGTAGATATCTTCCAATGAATACTTCTTGGAGCTTGTTCCATTTTGCATTTGTTGAGTAAGGTTTAAAAATGGATTATCCATATAGTTTCTCCTTATTTCTTCGTAAGTTCTTTTATCACTACGCTCTCTTCTTGTGTCATCGCGTTCTTTTCTTATCTCTTCATGGCTTTCTTTGCTTACATCTTTGTTGTTTGGATCATCTGTGTTTTGGGTGTTACTTGTCTCCACATCTTGTTTCAAGCTTTTTATGTTAAAGTCTTGTGGAAATTTAGCTCCTGATTTTGCCAGATCAAAAAATATTTCTCTTTTTGTTTTGCCAATAATTTTTCCATTACTCTATCAAATTTGAAATCTTTCTCAAGGTCTCTAATGGTGTTATTGACCGCTTCTTCGTCAACAACGGTATACCCAAAAGTTTGGAATATCAAATTATCTTCTTCCTCCATTTGTTTTTGTTGTTTTCTAAGTTGTTCATATTGAGCTCTAGTCCAAACTGGCATGTGATTGTTTCAAAAATTTGAAGTTTCCAAAGGACAACTCAATAAGTGATTATTGGTTTAGGAAGATATGCTTTGTTGATTTTACCACTATTGTTTGTTCGTTGTGATAAAGCATCTCCTTGTTGAAAAGAACGTCCTTGCAAAATTTATCCATCAAACTCTGTCCCGCAACCACGTAAATAGTGATGAAAACGGTGTAGGAATGTCCTATGTTTTAATAAGATATTGTGATTGATATACAAGAATCTTATTCTTTTCTGAGTTGCTTTATAACTGGGTTTTCTTTTCTTAAGGTGATACTTAAAAGTCATATAAGAATTTGATAGTTTACAAGTTTATTTCATTCCAAAGTTGGTGCAATTCTGATTTTATTATAATCTAGGTTCAAAATAGGAAAGATATATCTAAGATAATGAACACAAGATGGATTGATCAAGCTTCGTGATAGAGGATTTGATATATCCTGATGAGAAACTTGACAATGATGTTGATTTTTGCACTTAAAATGTTTGAATCAATAGCTTGTTGAATGTTTATGCTTATGGAAACCTTTCGGAAATAGCCTGTTGTATTAGTGACCTAGTTATTGAACTAGTTTGAAAATGTGTGATAGTTTTGAGACAAATCTACTCAAGAAGTGTTTTGATACTGATGTTGAAATTTTGGTTTGATATGATTTTTAGATGTGAACAAGCCTTTGTGCTAACTCTTGTGGCAAAGAGTGTTAACTTATGAGATAAAAGCACTATTTTGATTATGTTTCAAGGATTTTCCTCAAATCCTTCAGCAAGTTGTTGGATTTTTGCTCATTTTTAGATGATGATTTTCTACAATTTTTTACCATTTTGAACATGCCATAGACATAGAAGACACAATGTCTTTGAAAAACAAAATCCATAAGCAAGTACAAATCCTAAGGCAGGTTGAGACAATAATTGTTGAATCTCACATGGGGTTTCCCACGAGGCTACGCTATTCAAAGCAGATATTTAGATGCTTGACCCCACTAGCTCCACCCTCGACACTCACTTCTCCAAGGAATCCAAGCACCAGTTTCCATGAAAACTCCCCATGACAACTTTATATCTCTACTAAGAACCATATGTGTGTGAGCCGCTTCAGAGGTCCGACCTCCTATGGAAACAATTAGAAGCATCAGTTGACTTTGATTGCATGTTAGATCTAGTCCAATCGGGTAAATTATCCACATGAAAATTTAATAAACTTTAATATTTTACCTTAATTATTTGTTGAACTCATATCATTTGTAGGGAATGTTTATGCAATTATTGTAGCTAAAGACAATGAAGAAGGAATACATTATTATTTGTGTCATTTAATTGGATGGCCCTGTGATAGATGGAGAAAATATTGAATACCCTATAGGATCAGTGGTTATTACTTGTACTTGGCTTAGAAGGTACCCAGTGAAGAAGTCTAACTTGTATTTGTTTGAGGAATTTAAGACACATAGGAAGATTCTTCATCATTCTAACCTTGTTGTGGCAACAAATGTTCATGTGATCAAATATGGGGGTAAAACACTGAACAAGAACCTATGGAAGATTCGTGAGTCTGACCATGAGACAATACTTGACACGATAAAGAGTAGAGTGGATCCAGATGCTTCATTGGATTGAATGTAAGTGCAATAAATTTGTAATGTCAATCTTATTTGTATATATGTACATATGACTTGTATATTTGTATAAATGAAATATTGTTCCATATCTACAAACATATGCCTTATGAAATATTATTCCTTGTGTACAATTGAGGTATGATTTTTGTAATAAAATCTAAAAATGCATTAATTTTTTTAAATTAAAGAAATAATCTTGCCTATGATTTGATTATCAAGAGGTTGCATGTGTTAATTGTTGATAATGTATACATTGTGATGTGATTTAACTAATTATGTTGCATGATTTGTCACCTCAAAATAACTAAAATAGCGTACATGATATGCGATTACATAGTATAGACTTCTTAGTCCCTATTATGCATTTGTTAAGACTAACTTAGGTTTATTATAGATGACCTCAATTCATTAGGGCTATTGTTGGTTGAAAATTTTGCAAACTAGAAGAGTTTACAAAATTGTGGTTTCAACCACAACAACACGAAACTAAATCTCTCCTAATTCTTTAGGGAAGGCTCCCCCTCTGATTCACTATTTTTTTCTAATAAAATAAAATATAAATTTTAAATCCTATTCTAACATGGGTGGTACATCATCCTGTTGGTATTATAGTAAGAAAGATTGTTGATATTCAATAAGGATATTGAGAAGGTTGTTGAAGATTATTGATATAACTGAAGAAGGATGATAACTATCTTTATAACATTATTTTGTCATTGATGTCAAGAAATTGATTATCTGATTCAGTATGATGTTGCCATATCTTGAGAAGATTGATTAGAAGAGAATTAAGATATCGGTAAAAGACAAAGAAAGAATGTGATGAATAAAGGGAGGAAATAAGTTATTCAATGGGCAACTATTACCGAGTTAGACAATGATGAGATCATGATGTTTAGATTGTTTTGATATCCTACATATGTTGTTGATTGTAAGGTTAATAATATACTATGCAACCGCAAGGAACCTAGTCGGTAAACCCTAAGGTTATCGATATCGGTTAATGAAGGCGAAATGTCTACCTAGTAAAGTTTAGTAGTTACCGAGTTACAACCGAGTTACAATGCGCATGGGATGGATAAAAGCATTATTTAATGAAGGACAATGATTAGTTGGAAATGTATAAATGATTGGTATGCCATGTATGAAGTTTGTTAAGGATCTATGGCAAAGGAAAATCAGCAGAAAGATCTATAGCGTAGATTGAACTACAATAACCTTATGCAAGTTCCAAGATGGGAATGCTAGTCCTGAGGTAAGGTAAAACATTTTCAGATCGAAAGGATACATTGAACCTAGTCAAGTTTGAAGATCTAATGGCCAAGATTGATCATGGGAAATGTGATCAAGGAGATTTAGTGGTTAGCAATTGTTTATAAATAAGGAATTGTTGATAAACAATGCATGCGGGCAAGTGTATGCACAAGGATGCTACATAGTGATTACTGAGCATAGAAGCTTGAAGACCTATTTGAATAAAAGAGTAGAGAGCCCAACAGAGGGACATGATAAGTCCTATGACTAGATTGTTTTAAGCAAATAAGAATATGCTTTAGCATTTTAAATGTGAAGTTGCAGATAGATTTTATTACTGTTATTTTGTAAGTGACATAAAATCTTTAACTGAGTGGACTTAACAGTCTTATATGTAAACCCTCTGGCAAGGTAACATTCTAAGTGAGTGTTTGAAATCCTTTAACAAGGTCACTTCTAACAAATTGAAGATCCTAACAGATCTGAGGGAAATCCCTTAACCGGGTCACATCTAGCAATGTGTTTATAATCTTTAACAAGATTTTCTTTTAACTGAGCATACTCTAGAAGAGTATATTTCTTAGTGGGTCTGAAATCCCACAGTGGTTTTTCCCTATTTGGGTTTCCACATTAAATCTGGTGTTATGAGTGTTGTTATGATTATGTGTTCTTAAGTTTGCATGTTTAATAGTTTTTGGTTAAGTTGCTGAAGTATAAGTTACCGAGGTTGAATCTGTTGATTTTATGGAAGTTTAAGTTTGTATAATTCACCCCCCCTCTCATCTTGTTAGCTATTGGCATTTGTACTTTACATTAAATATCAGTACTAACAATTGGTATCAAAGCTAATGACTCCAGAAGAAAAAGTTTAAAGGTACTTGAGGCAAAGATCCGAAGATGTATAAAAGGGATGCACCGAAGCTAAACAAGTCAAGTTTCTCCACATGGCAGAAAAGGATGAAGCTACATTTATCAGGAATTGGAGAATATGCAACATATTATCTGGAGAATGATTACATTGCACCGAGCACCAACCCTATGACCTTGGAAGAGATTAAAGCAAACCAAGAACATATTCAAGCTATGATTGAAATAACATCAGCATTGACCGACTCAAAGTTTAATGATCTAGAAGGCTGCAATGATGCAAAAGCAATGTGGACTAAGCTCACATCTGTGTATGGAGGTGATGAACATGTTCAAAGAGCAAAATTAGATAGTCTAAGAGGAAAACTTGAATCCATGAGGATGAATGAAGGTGAGAACATAACCCAATATAGTACAAGACTAAAGGAGATTGTCAATCAAATTAAAGGAGCAGGTGGAACTATTGAAGAAAAGGATATAACAAGTAAGTTGTTGAGAACCCTTCTACCATCTTATGCTATTCAAGTCTCTGGAATCAATGAATCGAGATCTGTACCTAATGTGCCAATTTCTTTGGATGCTACTATTGGTAAGCTACATGCATTTGAGTTAAGTAATTTTGATAACAGTGGGTCTTTGGTAAATAAAGTAGAATCTGCATTCAGTTCTTTTCATATTGGTGAATCTGATGATTACAATGATAGAATGAGTAAGTACTCTGAAGGAGATCACAGTGGAGCAAGTGAAAGATTTCACATGAACATGGAAAAAGTGCACAGACTATATGAGGAAATCAAGAAGAAAGAAGAATTTGAAGCATTATTAGCCAGAACGTTACCGAGAGGAAAAGGTGAGTATAAAGGAAACCTACCTTTAAAATGTTTCAATTGTGATAAAATAGGACATATGGCTTCTAACTGCCTTGACAAAGAATCTAGTGAAAAGAGAGAATATCGAGATAACAGGCAGAAAGATAACCAATATAGAGGACACTGAGATTTCAGGAGGAGAGATAGAAAGACATGTCTAGTAGGAGATGAGGAATCCAATGATGACAAATTTGATGAAACTGATACTGAGGAAGTTGTTTATGTGGCTATTAAAGATTGATCTGATGAAGAAAGGTATGAAGAAAAAGCCCTAATATCTCACATAAATAATAATGATTCTTGGATCATAGACAGTGGATGCTCACATCATATGATAGGTGATAAACACAAGTTTGTTAAATTAGAAGACTATGATGGAGGCTATGTAAGATTTGGTAATGACGCACCATGTCCGGTGAAAGGTAAAGGATCTATAATACTTCTTGACAATGCTAAATGTGATGATGTATACTAGGTTGAAGGTTTGAAATACAATTTGTTGAGTGTAGCATAGATAAACAATACAGGATACCAAATAGAATTTCAGAAAGGAATTGTCAAAGTTCATGACAAGCATGGAAAGTTAGCTACTATCGGGACACAAACAAAAGGTAATACATTTCATCTTGACTAAACTCAGAACAAGTGTCTTTATGCAAAGATGGATGATACCTGGTTATGGCATAAAAGGTTTTGTCATGTAAATTTTGATAATCTAATCAAAATAAGTAAGAAGCATCGAGTAAGAGGTCTACCGAGTCTTGAAAAACCTAAGAATGCTATGTGCTGAGGATTCCAGATGGGTAAGATGACAAGATCAAGCTTTACAAGTAAGTCCTACACTTCTAAAGGAATTTTAGATCTAGTACACACTGATCTTTGTGGTCCTATGAAAGTTCAAAGTTATTATGGTGATAAATATTTCATATTATTTGTGGATGATTACTCAAGGATGATGTCAGTTATGTTTTTAAAAGAAAAATTAGAAGCTTTTCAAATGTTCAAATGGTACAAGGCAAGAGTTGAAAATGAAACAGGAAGACAACTGAAATGTCTTAGATCTGATAGAGGAGGAGAATTCACTTTTGAGGAATTTAACTTATACTGCAATGATCATGGTATAAAGAGGCAAGTATCTGCACCGATAACACCTCAGCAAAATGGGATAGCCGAGAGAAGAAACAGATCAATTATGGATTGTGCAAGAACCTTGATGATAGAAAAGAGGGTACCTCAAACATTTTGGAGAGAATCAATCAACACTGCAGTTTACACCCTGAACTGAGTTCAACTGAAGAAAGGAAATATGAAGACACCATATGAGATCTAGTATGACAAGAAACCTAATGTAAGTTACTTTAAAATCTTTGGAAGTAGATACTATGTTCACAAAGATGAAAAAAATGGAAAGTTTGATCAGAAAAGTGAAGAAGGAACATTTCTTGGTTATTTTTCTAGAAGTAAAGCATTTAAATGTCTGATCAAATCATCTAACAAAATAGTGGAAAGTGCAAATGTGAAAATTGATGAATTTGCATAAATAAATGATGAAGGAAATTCCAAAGAACCAGAAGATTAGGAAGAATTTGTTTATGTTCAACCGAGAAGTACTACCGAGAAAGCTACTGAAGAAAATGAAGATAATGTCCAGCTACAGAGTGATGAAGAATATCATATAGAACCTACCGAGCCTATATTAGCCAAATATGTCAGAAGACATCATGCATCAAGCCAAATTATAGGAGAGAAAGATGATCCAATGATGACAAGAAACAAATTAAGACAGAACACATGTCTGATTTCTGAATTTGAACTGATAATAGTGAAAGAAGCATTTAACAGTGAAGATTGGGTAAATGCTATGACAGAAGAGATTGATCAAATCAAGAAGAATGACACATGGACACTAATCCCAAGACCAAAGGATAAAAATGTAATTGGTACCAAGTGGATTTTCAGAAACAAGCTAAATAAAAAAGGTGAGGTCATTCGCAACAAAGCAAGACTAGTTTGCAAAGGTTATGCTCAAGAAGAAGGAATAGATTATGGTGAGACTTTTGCACCTGTGGCTAGACTTGAGGGAGTAAGAACATTGTTGGCATATGTTGCTTTCAAAAATTTCAAGGTATATCAAATGGATGTTAAATCTACATTTTTGAATGGTATACTAGAAGAAGAAGTTTTCATTGAACAAACTGAAGGATTTGTTGAAGACAAGAGTAAAGATCAGGTATGCAAACTGAACAAAGCTTTATATGGTCTAAAACAAGCACCTAGAGCCTGGTATGAAAGATTGCACTCTTAATTAATCAAGAATGGTTTTATAAGGACAAGTGAAAACAACAATATGTACATGAAGAAAGATGAGGACAATGGAATATTGATCTCAGCCATATTTGTTGATGACATTATATTTTGTGGTAATGACTCCTTATGCAAGAACTTTGGAAATGAAATGTGCAAAGAATTTGAGATGTCACTAATCAGTGAGATAAAGTATTTTATAGGTTTACAGATATTGCAAATGAAAGATGAGATTTTCATTACTCAATCCAAGTACATAAAGGAAATCTTGAAGAAATTTGGAATGGAGGATTCTAAACCAGTAAGTACTCCTATGACTACTAACTGTAAATTATCAAAGAATGATGAATCTGCATCTGTTGATGAGACACTTTACCGATCTATGATTGGAAAATTGCAATATGTTGTGCATAATAGACCAAATATAGCACATGCAGTAGGTATTGTAGCAAGATTCTCTGCAGATCCTCATGAAACTCATATGACAACAATCAAGAGAATTTTCAGATACCTGAGAGGCACTGAAGATTATGGCTTAGTATATGAAAAGAGGAATAATTTTGATTTAAAAGTTTATAATGATGCTGATTGGGCAGGCAACATAGATGATAGGAAAAGCATAAGTGGTGGAGCTTTCTTTTTGGGAGAAAGACTAGTAAGGGTGCTTAGCAAGAAACAATGATGTATTTCTCAATCTATAGCAGAAGCTGAATATGTTGCTGCAACAATTAATTGTACCAATATAGCATGGATCAAACAACTATTGGAAGGTATAAATGAGAAAGTTACTGAGCCAGTAACTATATTCTGTGATAATACTAGTGCCATTAACATTTCAAAGAATCCAGTGATGCATTCTAAGACAAAGCATATATCTATAAAGTATCACTATCTTAGAGAAGAAGTTCAAGAGAAGAAAGTTGTGCTGGAATATATCAGTTCAAAGGAGCAATTAGCAAACATCTTCACAAAGCCACTGCCAAGGGACAGTTTTGAGTATCTCAGAAGCAAGTTAGGGGTCCTACCCCTATCTTCTACTCACTGACCGAGTTTGGTGAAAGCATCAATTCGATGAATCTATAGAATATTATGTGTGGATTGATGCTAATTTACGCACTTTAGAAGGTTTTCTAAAGGTGTGCAAAAAAAATGAATAGAGACAAGTTGATCTGACCAGACTAAGATGTTATAGAGCAAGGCAAATCACTTCACAGAGGAAGAAATCATGATTTAGTTCTTTTACTTTTTGGCATTGTTGTCAAAGGGGGAGAAGACTAAATAGTTGACTGCATGATAAAGCCCTAAATGATGGAAATACCAGAAGACTAATGACAGGGGGAGTAGATTGCAAAATGGAGAAGACTGAATGCAAGTCAACAGGTCAGAAGCCTATTGAAAATGGAGAAGACTTCAGAAGACAACAAATCAAGGATAACAAGAGAAGTCTAATAGCAATCTGAATCCAAAGCAATTTGACTATCTTGTTGGTATTACCATTTAATTGTTGGTTTTGCCATCAATGCCAATGGGGGAGATTGTTGGCATTACAGGAAGAAAGATTGTTGATATTCAATAAGGATATTGAGAAGTTGTTGAAGATTATTGATATAACTGAAGAAGGATGATAACTATCTTTATAACATTATTTTGTCATTGATGCCAAGAAATTGATTATCTAATTTAGTATGATGTTGCCATATCTTGAGAAGATTGATTAGAAGAGAATTAAGATGTCGATAAAAGACAAAGAAAGAATGTGACGAATAAAGGGAGGAATAAGTTATTCAATGGGCAACTATTACCGAGTTAGACAATGATGAGATCATGATGTTTAGATTGTTTTGATATCCTACATATGTTGTTGATTGTAAGGTTAATACTATACTGTGCAACCGAGCAAGAAACCTAGTCGGTAAACCCTAAGGAACCTAGTCGGTAAACCCTAAGGATATCGATATCAGTTAATGAAGGCGAAATGTCTACCAAGTAAAGTTTAGTAGTTACCGAGTTACAACCGAGTTATGACAGTGTGCATGGGATGGATAAAAGCATTATTTAATGAAGGACAATGATTAGCTGGAAATGTATAAATGATTGGTATGCCGTGTATGAAGTTTGTTAAGGATCTATGGCAAAGGAAAATTGGCAAAAAGATCTATAGCACAGATTGAACCGCAATAACCTTATGCAAGTTCCAAGATGGGAATGCAAGTCCCGAGGTAAGGTAAAACATTTTCGGATCAGAAGGATACATTGAACCTAGTCATGTTTGAAGATCTGATGGCCAAGATTGATCATGGGAAATGTGATCAAGAAGATTTAGTGGTTAGCAATTGTTTATAAATAAGGAATTGTTGATAAACAATGTATGCGGGCAAGTGTATGCACAGGGATGCTACATAGTGATTACCGAGCACATAAGCTTGAAGACCTGTTTGAATAATAGAGTAGAGAGCCCAACAGAGGGACAAGATAAGTCCTATGACTAGATTGTTTTAAGAAAATAAAAATCCGCTTTAGCATTTTAGACGTGAAGTTGCAGATAGATTTTATTACTGTTATTTTGTAAGTGACAGAAAATCTCTTAACTGAGTGGACTTAACAGTCTTATATGTAAACCCTCTAGCAAGGTAACATTCTAAGTGAGTGTTTGAAATCCTTTAACAAGGTCACTTCTAACAAAGTGAAGATCCTAACAGATCTGAGGGAAATCCCTTAATTGGGTCACATCTAGCAATGTGTTTGTAATCTTTAATAGGATTTGCTTTTAACCGAGCATACTCTAGAAGAGCATATTTCTTAGTGGGTCTAAAATCCCATAGTGGTTTTTCCCTATTTGGGTTTCCACGTTAAATCTGGTGTTATGAGTGTTGTTATGATTATGTGTTCTTAAGTTTGCATGTTTAACAGCTTTTGGTTAAGTTGTTGAAGTATAAGTTACTGAGGTTGAATCTGTTGATTTTATGGAAGTTTAAGTTTGTATGATTCACCCCCCCTCTCATCTTGTTAGCTATTGGCATCTGTACTTTACATTAAATATCAGTACTAACACATCCTATCTTATTTTTTCAAGATATATGTTATTCTTTTCCTCTCTTTTTAGGAAAGAGTTTACAATAAAGAGAAGTTATAATTCTTACAGTTTCTCTATTACAAATTAACTTAGAATGCAATAATAATACAATATTGATAAGAAAGAAGAAAAGTTTCCATAAAGGTGCAAAGCCCTCTGTTGCTTCTTCAGGATGAGAAAGAGTGCTCAAGCTCAAAGTCTTAAAATTCACTGCTATCCTATCAACCTTTTTTACAAGTTCTTCTTTAACCTAGTGTGTTAATAGAGGAAATCAAAATAAAGGACAAAGTCTTGAAACTGATTCTTAACTTCACTTTTGATAATGGTTTTTTTTAATGATAATATGAAGCTCAAAATCTTGAAGTTATGATTTCTTTTCCAAGATGACACAATAAAGAACGAAGTCTTTAAAGCATAACCTTAATATATCTAAGTTAAATTTAACTTGAAAGTATCAATATGAAGCACAAAGTCTTCACAATGATATCACAATCACTGATTCCTAATTCTATTAACAATAGTCAAGATATGACACAAAGTTCACAAACTAACAATTGCTTCTATGCTTTAACAATATTCTCTCAACACATCATTACTTGAGTAAAAAATAAGAATTTATAATGAAAATGAAATAAGTACACCCTCACCGCAAACCACAAATGAATCCAACACAAAGTCTAGATGCCAAAGCTTTCTTCTTATTTCATCAAGTTTGTGAATCACAATAGGAACACAAAGTTTCACTTTTGCACTTCACTTTGGTAGAGTTTTGGCATATAGATTAAAGATAATAGATATGAATTACAAAAAGCAACCTCATATATATAGGAGAGGTGTGCTAAAAAAATCTAGGAAAAACTATGACTAATTCAAAGAAGAGTCCTAATTGACTTAGGACTCATGCATTGCCTAAGTGCAAAAACTAAATACAAAGTGACACTTGAGGTGTCAATGTTTTATTCAAAAATGCATCTACTATGCAAATTATTAAGTGTCACCAAAAAATCCATTTTCATCTTGCTTCATGAATTCCTCAAACTTTTGTAAAGTTGCTTTCATTTGTTCCTGAATCCTTTAGTGTGACTTGTGATGACCTTGACCCGGGTGATTGAATATTTGAGGTTCATGTAGCATTTCTTGTGCTTCTTCAGAAGTGAGGCTAGATCATCTAGATTGACTTAGATATCTACTATCTTGTCAATTGAGGATAATGAGAAATATTTTTTATTGATCTCTTCACCAATCAGCGGACTGAGCTCTTTGATGATGACATCTTCATGAAGGGGCTTCTAGTTCTCATCAAGGAAAGTGTAAGGAAGAGTTGATATCTTCTTGATGATGTCTTACCCTTTATCATTACATTATTTTTGTGATTTCCTCAAATCTTTGATAAGGATATCTACTGTGTTCATTTGATGTTCCAAAATCTCTCTTTGTTCAATGTACATATTCCTTGAAGTGATCACTCCATTGTCAACTAGAGCATCCAACTAGAAATATTCTAACTTCAACCAAGAGTCGAAGTCCTCATGTGCTTCCAATTCATTAGAAAACAAATTTAAAGTTTACCAATTTTATTTTTTACATCCACCAAGTTATTTACAAGAGTGATAGTTGAACATAGGAGACGTGTCCCTTGGCTCAACAATCTATCCATCCATTCACCCACTATTCTCTCGTGAGAATTTACCTATTCAGCTTGTTTAACAACTTGCTCATCCATGAAAGAAGTGACCAAATCAATTACCTTTGATGATTTGGTAATTTTGATCAATACCTCTATGAGCTGATCAACTTGTTTCTTCAAGTTATCTTTCTTAACTTTCTCTTCATTGAACATTTCCACAAGATGATGGAAAGAAGTTTGAGCATCTTCAACTATACCCTTGTGTATTTGTTTTCCCAAATCAATTATTTTAATGATATAATCAGTAGATTTCACCTTATCCATGTCTGTGTTTAGAGGAGGAATAGCCTTTTCCACATACTTGTTCATGATTGATCTATTCTCTATCTGGATAGAGTCTTGGCTTTCTTTGTCACCTTGGGCTTAAAAAGTACCAATTGATTAAAATCAAAATCATCTAGAGATACGACCTAATTTTTCCTCTTGGGAGTGTTAGACACTAACCAAGGTGGCAATGATGAATCTTCATCTGCTCCAATAGTCAAGACTTGTGTAGCCAATTCTCGAGATTGAACACTAGTAGTAACAATGAGTGAAGTTAAGGTAACAATGGTAGGTGGATTTGAGATGGTAGAAACCTATGGAGGAACTTGGGTTATGACAAGAAATTTTCAAAATATTCGAACATGGAAGAAGCAACCTCAGACAAATTGGGAGGAAAAATAGTATCAAGGTTGTCATTAAGTGTATCAAGGGAAGATTCACTTGTGGAAGTAGAAGGAATAACATGAATTTGAGGAGATTGTGAAGAAAATGACACGGTGGAACCCAAAGGAATAGCATCAGTAACAGAGAATGAAGTAGTACCTATGATATCACATGATGTAGGAGGAACACCTTTGTGTGGCTCTTAAGCCAACAACTTTGTTTCTCTCATATACATGATCTAGGATGTCTCCACCCTCTTCAAGATTCTTAGGAACCTCAACAAGATCAAAATTCTCATTCTATTCTATAGTCAAATGACAGTAGTCAAGTCTTTGAATGTCCTCTTCTATTATACAATCAATCCACACATCCTTAATTAGAGGGAAATGAGTGTAACTCTTCTTCATTTTGTTCTTCATGCCTCTGTAGTCAAAATATTTCCTGGCTTTGAAGAATCTGAGAGTTACTATCCTCGTCTCCTCCTCCATAGCATGAGCCTTGTAGATGGAGTTGATAGAATATCTCCCTATGGCAATAGAAAACTTGAGACTTGTCTTATGAGCTCCATATTGATGCTCATGGATTGATATCATTTGGTGAGCCATCTCCATAAGGATGATCTTGTCTGATGCATACCTTAGGAGCATGAAGGGTTCTTTATAAAAACATCCAATCTTCATATATGTAAATATGGGGAATTGTAAGAAAATACAACCATATTCAATCACCACCTTCCAAGCTTCATCTAACACTCTTTTATTCTAAAGATATTTGTCAAATAAGGACATGTAATGAGAAAATAAGTCATCATTGACCCTCTTGGAATGGTGTAAATTATCCTTGACAATCAATTGAGTGAAGCACTTGTAAACAGGAACTTGGCTCCTATCACCTGTGGTAGATAAGCCTGGAAAATGCCTCATCGAGGTGGCTTCATAGACAAGGTAGGAAGTCATATAGAATTTCAAGCTGGTGGGCACCTCGGTCAACTTCTTAGATAAAGCATCTAAAATATACTTGCCCCATTAGATCTTCTTCTTATTCTGCCTAATAATTTGAATGTACTGATACATCCACTTATAGTAAGTATTGGAAGTTGGGAGGCCTTTTACTCTACGAAGAAGAGTAATAAGATCATTGACCTCCTCAATGAAATCACTACGAGGAAGAGTCTCAGGCCATCTTAAAATTGTAGGCTTAGGTGTTTTTAGCCAATTATCATTTATATTCCTTCTGCACTTATTTGAATTTTTATCAAAATAAGCCAGTGTTGATTGTATGTCAGTATCAACATATTGATCTATAAGTGAACACTTGAAGATTGTATCAAAGAAATCCTCATCGAGCTTGATGAGTGTCTTCTTCCCATTTGCATCCTTCACTGATCTAGTGGTAGGATCATACCTGTTGGCTAGGGCTAACACAAATTCTAGATTTTGTGTAGACATAGGAAAGGCCACCACCAAATGTATTTCACTATTTATGGTGGGCTCCATTTTATAAGATACTGGTGGTTCTTTTACTCTTTTCAAGAATTCATTGAGATCCACATGGCCAATCTTTGTATCTTTGGTATTGTCAATATTAGATGATATGAATGAAGGAGGAAAAACTGAATGTACTTCTTGCTTCTTGAAAGTCATTGATTTTTTGCTAGGTGAAGCCTTTGTCATTTCCAATAAATGTGCACTGCGCCATGAAAAAATCATCATTCGAGACAATTAGCCTCCATAAGAATCTTCATTTGATAGGATAAAACTATCGATCAATTACAAATTGGTCAAAAATCGCCAATTTATAAGTGTATTAGGTGCAAATCAGACTTGTAAGTCCAATTTACACTTAATATAAATGTAAAATCATCAACTAGTGTATATCGAACTTAGAAATCCAATTTGCACTTCATAAAAGAAAAAACCAAAAATGGGTGTATATCGAGTTTATATCCCCAAAATACACCATGGGAGCAACTCATACAGTGGTGTAATTCAGAATTAGACCTCCTATGCATAATCAAAATATACGTTAAGTGTATGTCGAAGTTATAACTCCAAATTACACTTGTTAATGGAAGAACCAAAGATAGGTGTTGGGAGAGGTTATAGCCTCGACCAACACCTTGGGAAAGAACATGAAATGGTGTCGGTGTTGGGCAGGGTTATACCCCTGACCAACACTTTGGGAAAAGCTAAACACATAACACACGATAGTGGGAATCAGGGTTGTATCCCCGATCACCACCATCAATTCAATGAAGATGATGAGGATCGGGTTTATAAACCTGATAACCACCATCGATATTCCAAAGGCAAGGCAATAAACAATGGGTGGTGGGACCATGTCCTTGCCACTCATCATAGAGCTTGGCTTCGGTGTATGATGGGGCCACAACCACGCCATACACTGCAAGGCATAAAAATAAAATGAGGAAAAAATAAAAAAGAGAGGGGGTGAGTTGGGATTGTAACCCGATTCGCACCCTAGATCAAAATATGGTGTGTGTCAGGTTTACAGTCCCGCCTCACACCCGTTTCTAGGGTTCTAGAAATCGATTTAAAATGACTTTAAATTTTTAATCATTTACCATATTTATTGCAGTAAAAACTTTAACGTATATGATAAATGATAAATATTTTAAACTGAGATAAAGCCCGAAAGAAAGTAAGAGAAGAGGGCAAGAAATAATATATACCACGGATTTGGTTGAATCAAATTTGAGAAGAAATTGGGCTTCAAAACAATCTTCACCAAAATAATGAAGGCAATTAGGGAAAATTTTTATTAATAAACGGCTAAAAGAAACTCGATACCAATCCAACTCTAAAAAATAATAAATGCAAAATTGTGCCTCATAATGGTGTAAATCGGACCTATAGGTCCGATTTGCACTATAATGATTAAAATGGTGTAAACTAGACCTATAGGTTCGATTTGCACTAAAATTGATCAGCATGATGTAGAGTTGGGTTTAAAGCTTGATTTGACACCATGCAAATAAAAATGGTGCAAGATCGGATTTAAAACCCGACTTGACACCAAAATAGGGGATTAACTATAAAGTTAATATTTTAAAATTTTAACATATTGGAGGGAAAACCAACTTCAAATACCAAGTATTCGGACACAAATGAGATGACCAAAATGCCTCATTACTCAATTTAAGAGAAAAGAGGATGAATTTGAGATAAAATCATAGGGGCTATCCTATTTTCACCAAAAATGAAAACAAGGACAACAACTATCTTAGATTCGTTATGGATCTCCTAGGTTTATTAGGTTTGTCAAATAATTGCAAATATTGCAAAAAGTTACAAAAGTTGGATAAAAGTTGCAAAAATTTGTACACAAGTTGTAAAATCGTTGCAAAAATAGACTGAGTTTTTCTAAAATATTGCCAGAAGTAAAAACGTTTTAGAATTAATTAATTCATATACATGGGAATCTCCTGTAACATCTATTGGGCGTTCATCATATTTTGTTTCCTCTATAGATTATTATTCTTGTAAGGTGTGGATTTATCTTTTCAAGAAGAAACTTGAAGTGTTTTCAAATTCTAAAAGTTTAAAGCTCTTGTAGAGAATAAGAAGGGTAAGACTATTAAATGTGTGAGACCATATAACAAATTTTTTTAGTAAGCATGAAATTGCAAGGCTATTGATAATTTCTAGGACACAACAAAAAAATGCTGTTGTTGAACACATGAACCATACAATTATGGAGCGATGTAGATGTATGTTGACAATTGTTGGTTTGGAGCATTAATTTTGGGGCACCTAAGGATATTTTTATAGCTTGTTTCTTGATTACTAGATCACCTAATACAACTCTAGATAATAAAATTCTTAAAGAAGAATGGACAGGTAAAACTAATTGATTACTCTTTTCTTTTTGTTTTTGGTTTTGATGTGTATTCTCATATTCCTAAACAGAATAGAAATAAGTTGGACATAATGTCCATAAAATGTATCAATCTTGGCTATGTAGAATGTACAAAGGGGTGTAGATTATGGGATACTGTTACCCACAAGACAATAGTTAGTTGAGATTCTTATCTACATGAAAAACTAATGCAAAGAGCTAAAGAAAAACAAAGTATGAAATCAATTCCAATAGAGTTGGAAAACTATGATGATAATTTGAAGGTACTAAATGAAAATCATCAAGATGAACAAAAACCGAATCAGCCATAGGGTGAAATGTTACCCCTTGTAAGGACATCGTCTAGAGAATCCAAACCACCCAAAAGGTACTCTCCTAATTGTAATTTTTCTTATGAATTACTAACTGATGTTTGTGTACCTAGTTAATATCAAGAGGCTTATGAAACTAAATGTGCAAGCAAGTGGAGAGTTTCCATGGAAGAGGAGATGGAATCTCTATGTAAGAACAAGATGTGAGAGCTTGTGTAATTGCCTACGGGGCGAAAAGCTATTGGGAACAAGTGGGTCATCAAGTTGAAAATGGGTATAAATGATGATTTAGAGTTACAAAGGTTGCTTGGTTGCCAAGGGTGTGCACATGAGTCTGGTATTGATTTTGATCAAATTTTTTGACTTGTTGCATGGTTAAAGATTGTTAGAGTTGTTTTAGCTCTTGTTGCTAATCTTGATTTAGAATTAGAATAGTTAGATGTTAAAACAACCTTCCTACATGGTGATCTCTTTGAGGAGATATATGCAACAACCAAAATATTTGGAGGAAAGAGACAAGGAGAAACTTGTTTATAGGTTGAGAAAATCATTGTGTGGTTTTAAATATGTTCCAAGGTGTTGGTACAGGAGTTTTGATTCCTTCATAATGAAAATGGGTTTTAGAAAATGTGAGGCTAATCATTGTGCCTATTTTCAAAGGTATGATGATGATAATTATTATTCTAGTTTTTTTTATATTGATGATATATAGGTGGTAGGTCCTAGCATGCACAAAATCATACATTTGAAAGCTCAACTTTCTAGGTAGTTTGAGATGAAGAACTTAGGTAGTGCAAATCATATTCTTAGAATGAGAATGTACATAAAGACACAAATAACAAGAAAATAGGGTTGTCATGTTAAAAATTTGTGAAGAAAGTTCTATAGTGCTTCAATATACAATTTGCACTAGTTAGTGCTCCATTTCTTAGTTCTTTTTAGAATTTTTTAAAATAGTGCCACTAGTACATTCAAAGCTGATTTCCGATGGCCGTTTGTCAGATTTTCGATGAATTTTCATCGGAGTGTCGACAAAATCCACCGTTGAAAACTCGGTGTCGGATTGGTCGATGATACCATGCCCGTCGGAAATTCGACAATCCAATGGACTTTGCCGATGATCAAAGAAGTCGTCGGTCGAAAGCTTGGTATTCATTGTAATTCCAACGATGATCATTTTTATAAAAAAAATAAATATAAAAGAGGCATCGAAGGAAGGAAGTTCTTTCAATTTGTTTTAAATCCTAAGGGGTTCAGGGTTTAGGTTTTAAGTCGCTTCAATACCTAAGAAAAGCCCTTTTGGTTTCTAATTTGGTGTTATTGTATTCACTTAAGCGATGGGTCCATTTATCATAAAAGTGTTCTCCCCTTGTCATTTACCTAGGCGGTCCCTTTAAACATTTTATTCTTGTTCGCTTTTAATATGCCTTTTCTAATCTCCATCGAGCCTTATAAGTATCATGCAATTTTCTATTGATCTGATGGCCCACGTTGATTCGCGACCAAAAAGTGCTCGAAACTTAGTTTCTACAAAGTAGCAAAAGGCGAGGTGGACTCGACATATAGGTTTGGACCAAAGCTAAACACCAATCAAGTTTCATCTGATTGGACAGATAGCGTGGTTTCGTGAGATCAAGCTAAACGTGTTTTAACCTTCATGAAGTGGCAAAAGGGTTTGGTGAGTCCCAGAGATAAGCGGTCTTCTTTGGTTAAAGAATGATCGGTTTGGAAAAATATCAATGGCTTCTCATTGTTTCGTGGTTAGGAGATGCACGAGCTATACCTTCCGCGAAATAGTGAAAAGGTGGAGGGTCCTGCTAAGAGTGGTAGTAAATGTGGTAACCTTAGTTGGCAATGACATGGCGGTGACAAGGCACTCAGTTGGCAGTATGCAGTGGGTCTGGGCAAGGTTGTCATAAAAAGAGTAAACAATGAGAAAGCTATTGAGATCTAACGGCTCATGTGAATTCACGAAGATAAGATGCTAGCAAGTTAGTCTTTGCGAAGTAGCGAAAAGGCCGATGGGCCCAAGGGATAGACATGTCATGAAGTTAAAAGAAGATCAGGTCTATTTTGATCTAACAGTTCTCGTGGTTTCGTGGTTGCAAGCCAAACGAAGAATAATGTTTGCAAAGTCACGAAAGATAGGTAGAAATCACATGGAGGAGTGACGTGGCATAACAGCTGCCTCTTTTTGTAGAGCTTGTAAAAAGATCAATGGCTTCTCGTTGTTTCATGGTCGGGAGATGCACGAGCTATACCTTCAGCAAAATAGCAAAAAGTTGGAGGGTCCCACTAGGAGTGGTAGTAAATGTGGTAACCTGAGTTGGCGATGACATGGTGGTGACAAGGCACTTTGTTGGTAGTATGCAGTGGGCTCGGGCAAGGTTGTCATAAAAAGAGTAAATAATGAGCAAGTTCTTGAGATCTAACGGCTTGCATGAATTCACGAAGATAAGATGCTAGCAAGTTAGTCATTGCGAAGTAGCGAAAAGGCCGATGGGCCCAAGGGACAGGCATGGTATGAAGTTAAAAGTAGATTAGGTCTATTTTGATCTAACGGTTTGCGTGGTTTCGTGGTTGCAAGCCAAATGAAGAATAATGTTCGTGAAGTCGTGAAAGATAGGTGGAAATCACACGGAGGAGTGACGTGACACGTGGTTTAAAAAAGTGGTTGAGGGCCCACCTAGGTGTAACCGATAGTTATGTGGGAATAGTAAAAGGGAACACGTGGCGGATTAAGGGTGGAACCAAAAGGAGTTTCTAGGGCTAATGGCTGATGGCCATGTGGCATTTATTAACCGGATAACAAGTGTGGTATGTAATTCTTGGATAAAGGGCCCACTTAAAGGCATTCATCTCAAGATTGATCCAATGCTTCTCGTTGTTTTGTGACCCGAAGATGCCCGCAGCTTAACCTCAGTGAAATGGCAAAAATCGTTAGCCATCAAGATGAGGCGTGGTTAGTTAAAAGGATTGACTATCCCAGTTGGAGTTAAAGGTTGGGTGATTTGAGTTTGATCTAACGCTTGGCATGGCCTCGCGAAGGAAAAGTGCATGACTGTTAAACTCCGCAAAGTGGCGAAAAGGAGGTAGGGCCCAACACTAAAGAAAAGAGATTAAACATAGATAAAGGTGATGTAAGTTCTTGAGATCCAACAGCCAGTGTTGTTAAATGAAAGAAAAAAGCACGGGTTTTATGTTCTGTGAAGTAGCGAAAGAGCGAAACAAAGGAAAGACTTAGAGAAATTATGACCCGTTGGAGCCAATTTTGAATTCGATTTGGCGAATTTAATTTTGAAAAGAAAGCCGAAGCATGCGGAGTTAATTTCTAAAAACTTAAATGCCAACTTGCCCTTTTCAGTCCACATCAACTTGATTGCTAAGTATTGTTTCATCAAAGTTTGTTACAGAGTGATTTTCTTCAGGCGAATAATTAGGTTTCCTGTGCTTTTCTTGATAACTCTTGGTTTGTTCTCAAATAGTGCTGTGTGAATTACTTAATTGGAGGTCTATGCTAGCTTCTAGTGGTATAATTGTTTGACTAGAATGGCACCCAGAAGAGAATTTATAGGGAAAGTGAATTACCAAGACCAAAATATTTGTGATGATTTTTTAGAGCAATTAACCATGTCCACCAATGCTGGGGCTAAGGCCAAAGAGCTAGTACCTAAGAACCCTCGTCTAAAAATTGGAGATGGCCTTTATGATAAGGGTAATTGGTTGAGGGACCCTGAAATAGGATTATCAGGCTTAGGACTCTTCAAAGTCAGTTTTGGGTAGAGGAATTCCCCAGCTCCTTTGAATGGCATATGGGAGTAGGATGTAGGAAAGCTTGTGGTCCCAGGTGTTTTTATGGATGTAGATCTGTTAGCACTGATTACATAGAATTATGACTCTGTGGCAAGATGCATCAGGGACATAAAGGGATCAGTCTTAATTGAGATAAATGAAGATGAATTCAGGAAAGTGTTTAAACTCAGTGAGCCCTCCAATTTGTTAGAACCCATTGACTTTGAGTCGTTAGCCCAGGTTTACAACACACAAAGGGATCATCTTAGAAGTGGCCCATTGAAAGAATTCTTTGTAAAGATAGGGGGGTTAATAGTTGTAGGCCCTAGCACAATGGAACCATTCTCTCTCAACCTATTCACTCTGAGAGCTAAGGGTATGTATTGGGCATTATGCCAGATTTTTGGAGAGGATGCTGAAAAGAATATGCCAACCCATTATATGTTAATGATTGCACAAATTATAAACCCCCCCTAGCAATAACATTTGATTATGCCTCACACCTTGCTGATGCAATTCATAAAGGGATAGTAGGAATAAAAATGGTAAGGTGGATAGGCCATTTGGATGGTACTCCATGTTAATGCATATGTTTTTGTTCAAAGGGGCTGATTATTTTGGAAAGGAGATGGACCTGATTAAGATCAAGGATAAAGAGGAGATGTCAGTGCAATTGTGGAGTAATTTTCTATCTTGGGATAGAGAAGATGCAAGTTATTTAAATTTTGATAGATGCTTTGCATCTAAAATTAGGATTCTTCTATGCAGAGAAAACCCTAGAATTCCTAAGGCTCTTTTGGAGTTTCTCAGACCTAAGGAGTTTGCAAAGGATATCAAGATTGTTCACAAATGGGGAGACATATATTTGTACCCTATCTCTACTATTTTTAGAGTGTTTGGATTTAGAGGCACCCCCTTTTTACTACCCTATCAGGTCCCATTGAAGATAAGAATTGTAGAAGTCCTGAGACAAATGGCTCACCATTTTGTGATCACTAAGGGTGGATGGAGATTTTTTGAATAATTCTTTAAGCCATATAGGCTGTCTACTGCAATGTCAAGATGTGCAGACCCCAAGGATTTTTTCAATGGCATGTTCAGAAAAAGAGCAGTGTGCAGAGGTAGGCCACATCAATTTCAGTTCCCAGAAGATCTGATTAGAAATGAATTCAGCTTAGATGAGCAAGAACCGAGGAAGGAGAAGTGGGTGGCATATAAGAAAGCCCTTGATTTTATCCATCAATTTGACACTGGCTATGACCCCCTTTCTAGCTTTAATCCATTTGAGGAGAAAATAAAATTCCTGATTCTTTATTTTAAAGATCTCATGCAGACCTTAAAAGAAAAGAGGGAGGCCATAATGAAAAATGAGCCTGATAAGGCTAAGATGGTATTGGCTAAGCCTGCCTTTGCTAGAGATATCCCACGTGGTGACTATGTAATGCACAAAAGGTCAAAGTACACTGTGATAATGCCAGTGACAGGTGAGCCTTCCACTTCAAAAGGGAAGAGGAAAATTGAAGATGTCATTGACATCCAGGATTCCCCTAAGAAGTAGAGAGTGGGAAAGGAAATTGAAACTGATGAGCCTCAATATTCTCCATCTTAGTCTCCTATCCACATTGGAGATGAACAAGCTGTGGCTGAAAAATTATTACAGTTAGGGAGTCTCAGTGAGATTGCTTATACCTATGAGGAGACCCAAGCGGGGATGCTCGAAGAGCCACCTAATGCTGAAATGAATTTGACTAATGGTGAGTTAAAGGGCCAAGAAATGGACCTTACTGTTAAGCAAGCTAGTGAAGAATTCCTAGCTAACAGTAATTTTGTCACATCAGGATCTTTTATACAGTTTCTATGGAAGCAAAATATTAATCAATTCAAGACTAGATGTGAACAGAGGAAAAGTGAACAGCCTCTTAAAAATATAACTCAAGTAGAAGAAGAGGTTAAGTAAGAAATGATGGAGGAGTTCAAAGCAATCACCCCTGAGAAAGGAAGAGAAATGGTAGCAAAGGCTGGTGTGTTGATTCTCCCTGAATGGGATATAGCTGATGCCTTAGTGCTTGATGCAGTGAGGAAAGAAACAAAGCCTATGGAAGGAGTGACATTCAGCAAAGATAATGCTGCTCTTGTCATGTGGTCTTTAAAGAAGGATGAAAACAAAGAAGGAAGGATGCATTAGATTCTAGCCTCTTAGGAGGCATGATAGTTAAAAGAGTCCAAGACATAGGGGTAGTGGAAGCTGCAAGCATAGTCCTAGAGACTACAAAATTCAGTGCTGCAGTGGTAGAGAAAGAGGCATAAGAAAAGGCTAATCTCCAATTGAAGTTGGAGACTATTTTAAAAGCTTAAAATGACGCTAAAGAAGGAATAGCCAACAAAGACAACATAATTGCTAGACTCTAGAGTCAATTGACATGTCAATATCATCATGGTGAATCTTTTACACTCATGATAGCCTCCTCTCCAGCAAGACCCCCTCCTACTAGTCCTATCATTGAATATCCCCCTTCTCCTATGCCTTCTAATTCCCAATTACCTAAAAATGTCCAACATGAGTTGGAAAAATTGAAACAAGCTCAGACATTGTATGCAAACAAATATGAGGAGAAGGTAAAAGCCACCATCTTGAAGTTTGTTGACTCAGTCAAAACCTCTAATGTATACATAAATATGAAGAGGATTCTTGAGATTTTTATCAAATTGAGAGAAGAAGAAGCCACTTTGGAACCAATCCTAAATAAGTGGGTGCCTAGAGGTAAAGAGTTAGAGCTCATGTGTTCTTCCCATGCAGATGCAGAAGAGAATGACAATCTAAGGTCCACATGTGAGTTTATAAAAGAGATGAATATTCTTTCAGTGGAAGGAGCAGGTATAAAAAGAAAAGCCCAACTTTATAGGAAAGAATATTCAAATCATAAATTTGAAATATTTCCAGGAGGTTTCATTGGTCCTATATAGCTAAAGGAAGAGAAGACTTGGTTAAAGGAGGTAGACCACAATTTGTCCCTAAGGATCAATCAGATTGTTAGTACTGATGACACATCCTTATTTGTCCAAACAATTGAGGAAATTGAAAAAGTGAAATCTCATTATGGTTTCATAGAAACAGAGATTGGGCATGTACAAGTCACTTGGAAGTGGCTAGAAGATATGAAATAGAAGATTGCTAGTTTTACTTGGCCTAGTGATGATGTGTATCAGGAGTGGAAAGATATGTATATGGGATAGAAAGAAGATGCTCGGGAGCAGTTATAGGAGGTTGCAATAGAACAACAAGCAGGGGAAGTGGTAGATGCTGAAAAGGACTTATAACCGCTTCTTGAAAACGACCGGTTGTTTGTAACAAACTTTCTTTTGAAGGGTCCAAAGCTTGTATGCATCCATACTATTACAAATGGATACCAGGACTCCTAAAAAAATGATCGCAAGTAGTTGTAAGAAAACACTGCAGAAATTTATCCGAGCTTTTTTCTAGTCTTATGGAGAATACTCTGAGTTTTGTAATATTTTCTCAAAATTAATATCAATATACAGACTAGAAATAGTGTCTATACATAAATGTGCATAGCAGTCATAGGGCAACTCATGTCAAATGTGCAACTCAATACAATAAATAATCTTAGTTTGTAGCCCTATAGCATCATAATGCAGTTGTTGACCAAGTATGCATACAAGAAACATCTAGTTATATTAAGGCACAAGCATCAAAGTTAGAGGTTATGACAACTAGTGAAAAACATCAAGAATTAGGAGTTGTAATAAAAAAATTACAAGGATGAGGCATATTCATAACTTTTGCAGTCCCACCTTGGATATCAACACTAGAAGCAACTCATATTGTTCGTGTAAAGACAAGACAATATGGGAGTTCATTATACCTAGCAACTTGTGGTGTTGTTGTTCGTGTTGGCTCTATTGGACCCTACAATTAAGATTCAATATACATTATTCAATAAGATTAACTGTGCAACATAATGAAATATTGAAAAGTGTGTTACCTTGTTGAGCTTCACTTGGTTTCGAGAATAGTTTAATATTCTCTACTTAATAGGGCCAACCACGTGAAGGTGGAAGCTCATTTGGCCCCTCCCCCCCCCTCCTAACATCACTCTAAATTCCCCGTTAACATCTTATAACATTCATTCATTAATTCTTTCTACCATTAATAAAATATAGCATTCATTCATTAATATCACATAACATTCATTAACACATAACATTGATTAACATTAATTAACACGCAACATTCATCAATATTAATTAACACATATCATCCATAACCATTAATTAGCACATAATTACATTCACTAACACATAAAAATCAGTCATTATCAAATAAGTTAGATTACGATCATTTCTTTCTTTGTTTTTTCTTTGAAGCTATGAAAAGACTAAGTGGAACATCAGTGTCTTCATAATTTCCCCCCTCTGCAGATGTTCCGCCAACTGCTCGTGATCTCAATGTATGCCTAGTCCTATACTGAGGACGAGGACACTGAAGCGAAGGGGGGTCCTCTGCAATAACAAAGAAATGGGTTAAATTCAAAAAAAAAAATTATTATTGTTACAAGTATTTCATTAATTTAGAGAACATAATTGTTGTGCTCTTTACCTAATGGGGCCATATCATTTTGTGTAGCCTCAATCTCAACATGCTGAACAACACGGTCCTCTTCACCTGAGTGGGGAACATCACGTTCTTGAGGTTGTGTACCCAGATCACGCTCCACTTGCTCACCATTGACTACATGCTCTAAAATATTAACAAGAAAGGTTACATTAATTACTACTCTAATTACGACTTTAATTAGTACTTCAAAACTTTTCTTCAATAAGAACTTTACTGTTATGCATAAACCGAATAGTGCAGTAACATAATATAAAGTTAAAACAAATAGATAACAATCATACATGATTCACTCCATAACACATATATTTTGGTTACGCAGAAACTCTTGGTTAGAGAGAGAAACTACGGTGGGGATGGCACCCACAACTTCACTACTGCAATAATAAAGAGTGCTCAGTTAGAGCTACATGTTTAGCTATTTCTGATAGCTTACCCTGTTAGGAGTAATAAGATATGTTAGATCTACCTTGCTAAAGGATTTTACAACACTTAAACTAAATGTCACACCTGGTTAGAGGCTTTACAATTTATAGACTTGATTAGAGTCTTTTACCCTGTTAAAGGTTTCTTTTACAACTTCAAAATATTACAATAAAATCATTACAAATATCTGCAACTTTACATCTAGAATGTTATAGCAGATTCTATGTGCTCAGAATAGATTACCTTGCTTATAGCATACCTCGGTAACCCATATAGTAACTAGGTAAACCCTTCTGTTTACTTTGTTCTTTAACTGTTCTCTCAAAACCTTCTCGGTGACCTCTGTGTCACTGTAACAGTCTTCTTACACTCGTGTGCACACCTTGTTAATTCTTAACTCATGTTGTATAAATAGATCTCTTATGTCGGTGATCCATTCATTGCTTCGATCTTACAAATATGATTTATCGAATGAATAACCATGCAAGATATTTCATTGGTTAGATGACCTCAAAATCATACACAATCTTTAAGTGCATTTTCCAATGCGATAACGGTTAGATGTTCCTCGATCTTGTAACATGTTTTCATATGTATGTCCAAGTTCAATGAATCTGGTAACACGTTTAACTTGGTGTGTCATCTTTGCTGCTTGGTAGACATGGAATGATACTCGGTGAATAGCTCGGTGTAAACTACACTCTGAGACTACTTTCTTTTGTAACTGACTAGACTGTGCATATTGACTGAATATTTCGGTAGTAGTAACCGACTAGAGTATATAGTATAACTTTGACATGAAACTAATGGCAACTTGATAAGTAGTAACAATCTCCCCTTTTGACATTAGTTGAGATGTTTGACAAAAAAATACTTTCAAAGTTATAACTCAAAAATCTATATACTTGCAAAATTTGACTATATTGATAGTATGTACAATAGTCAATAAAATAATATATCCAGATATACTCCCCTTATCGATATACTGTACAAAACTCTGATTTTGCATGCTCGGTGATCTGTTCTGTGTGCTTTGCTTACTGTCCTATTCACTGCTCGGTTCACTACTCTTGGATACTCTGCTTGCTCTGCTCGGTATACTCCCCCTATATACTATACTCCTTTTGTTTGATATTTTGAATACTATATCACTCCCCCAATACTGTATTACTCCCCCTTTTTGACAAACATCAAAACTTAATTACCATTTGGGGGTGGTAACTGATCAAAAATGGATTTGTACTTGATCCGGGCTTTGGTGAGAGCGACAGAGAGTGCATTCTTTACACTATCCATTAAAGAATTATGTGCTTGAATATCAACCAATAATGATATTAAACCGTCTAGAGTGCTTCCCTCTGGTGTAGTAGATAGGGAGGTGGCTCGGTTGATCTATTCTAGGATGGATGAAAGATGAGGAAGGAATAATGTCTGTAGTGTCATTATATCCATCCTGATTTTGTGTTCTTCATTTCTTAAGTCTAATTATTGAGCCATGAGTTGTTGTAGCTTGGTATAAAAATTTTGAACTGAATTTGGCTCTTTGGTCAACTTATTTGAGAAATCGGTGATCTCTTTCTCAATTGCCTCTATTTTATTCTTAATGTCTTTAATGAATAAAGAAAATGTGCAAAGTTTCTGAAATAAATAAAGAATGTGCTTGAGTTGAGGAGTCAACTCAGCAATAAATTTTACAAGTTTAACTTTGCCAATAGCTATAGCTTTTTGTACCTCTTCTATCATTTTTGTAGTGAGCTCCTTGTCTTTTAGTTTGCTCAAATACTCTGATGCATCTACTCCAGATGTCTCTATCTTTGTTAGGAGTTCATCCAGTTGAATGTAAATGGCTGCATCAGTGGATATTGTAGCTTCAGGTAGCATATCTATTAAGAGTGCTTTCACCTTCTGAAGTACTTTATTTTTCTTTTGAATGGCCATTTGCTTCTCTTGTTCAGCCTTTGCTTTGCATAGTTCACTGAAATCAATGAGTGCTTGCCCCTTTAATTTTGATTTATCAGCATTGGGTAACACTATTGGTTTTGACAAATCAACTTTAAAACTATGCTTTTTCATCTTCTTTTCTTTACCTTTCACCGATGGAACTAAGACAATGGCTTGTGAGGCTTGATGACCCTCGGTAGGTTGCTCGGTAGAGGCAACACTTTGACCAGTTTCTTTAGCCTCTGTAGTGTCCTTCGGTGTCTCGGTACTCGGTATCTTAGTTGCAACATTCTCAGTGCTAGAAGGTGCGTGAGATATCTGTTCTTCAGTAGTACCTTCTCCTATTGTAGACTTGAGACCTTCGGTGCCTTGATCCATGTCATGAGGGGTTTCGGTTGAGACAAGTTGCTTGACCGGTGGATAAGGCTGAACTTGTTCCAAGACTGATTCACTAGATACAAGTTTTGCATATGCATTGCCTTCTATCATTTCCTGTTCCAGTGCCTCTATATCCATGACATCTTCATCTATTTGTATGGTGTCAGCAGGGTCCTGCTCGGTAACATCAGGATCATGTTCGATGACATCAACAATTTCAACTATAGCTTGCTCACTGGCATCCTTGATTTTAAAGATTTCCTACCACTTTGCTTTTGTCTCATTTTCAACTTCAATGTACAGGCCATTCATCAATTTTAAGGCTCTTTGTTTGACAAGAAACTTTGAGTTGTAGGTTGTCAGATGTTCTTTAATTTCAGCTACTGACATGTCAAGAAATAGATGAACCGGGCTTCTCTCTCTGATCTGTTTCTCTGAGTCCATTGCATACTTCCACCTATTATCAATATGCAAGTAAAGTTCATTTGGAAGTGACTTTTCTAGTTCCACTGGAGCTAACCGGAATTTTAGAAGTGTGTAGATGACAGCTTCTTCAATTTGTCTCTTCTCATCATTATTTTTGGTTTCATACTTTACATATCTAAATGAACCAAATCCACCATATTCTTTCAGATTAGGACAAAATTTTTCAACACTATGTACATTTACCTTCTTGCTTTTGACAATCTGAAATTTGCTTGCATCCTCTGATTCGGTATCACTAGACTCTTTTGCCAAAATGAGTCTCCGAGTAGATTTCTTGTAGGTCTTTGTTACCTTGGGAGCAGTAACACTTTTTGTTTTCTTACTCGATGAGGCTGCAGATGCTCATGTTAGGTCGCTTTGGAGGTGGAGTTGGTGAGGCCTTTGATGTGTCCTATTTCTTTCTCTTTAATACTTTACCCTTAGGCAATTTAGTGCTTAGTGTTATTGCTACCTCTTGGGCTTCAGATTCCTCTTTGGTAATGGCAATGGTGCCTTTGACAGGTGTAGAGGAAGAGTCTTCTCCGAATTTCTCTGACAATGCCTTTATCATTTTTGTTGCCTTTCTTGTAGCTTTGGGTACTACAATGCTCATCTTTACCTTTTCCTTTACTTCCTCATAGGTTCCATACCTTAGCTCAGTAGCATGCCTTGATAATGTAAGAAATGCATCAATTTGCTATTGTGTGATGTCAAGATCAATCTCATAACCCATAGGTGACAAAGATTGAGTTCTCGGTTCCACAACATTCACATAACAGTAATCAGTGTCAACTTCAAAATATATATCATTTTTGTATTTCTCTACTAGCTGGGGTGGAATCCGGTATCTGTTATGCATTTTCTCTTGAAATTCACTAAAGTAGTCATCCATAATATCATTGAAATTATCACCTAACTTCTTGATGAAGTCATTTATCTGATGGGTGATTGGTCGGTGTAGTTCCCAAACAACTTTACCGACTGATGGAAAGAATTTCTCAAAATAGAAAAACATGCATACAAGTAATGATCCAAACTTTAGTGTATTTGTCGAGTTGTTTTTCTTCGACTTCCTGATGGTGTTCAGATTCTCAAACAGGTTCTTTAGCAACACCTCACATAGATCAATTTTCATTCCCTTTTTCACAATTTTGTATGCCAAGTCTACTGTTGCACAGGGTACACTGTTTTCCCTTGCTAATTGGAAGAAATAGTAACCCATTACTCTTATGGAAAATTTTAGTTCTTCATCAGTGACATTATTCAGTTTCAATCCTTTGCAATCTGATTCCACTCGGGTTAAACTGATAAATTCCTTCTATGATATCATCTTCTGGGCTCGGGCATGATCATAAATGGGGTAACCAGTAATCAGATGAATGATCTCCTTGGTAATCTTAAATGGTTGTTCTTCTAGCCACATGAAATCATCATGAACTCTGCTTAGAACAAACTTAACCCACTGGGATTTGAACAAACGGGGATAGGTTAGGGCTTCAGTTAATCCCTTGATCTTGATGTGTTCATACTTGCTATTCAGTTTACCATCTGTGCACAGTTCATCATAGGTGTCTTTAATTTCAACATGACCGAGCTCTTCAACACGACATTTGGTGAAGAATCTCACATCTTCAACTAATAATACTCTATCCGAGATGAGTGAAAAGGCGGTTTTGTCATCCGGTTTAGATGCAACTTTGGGAGTCAAAGAGTATTTTAGTGAGGGGTTCTCTACATTCTTGACAACAATGGGATCTTGGATCTTAGGTGCCATTGTAGATTTCAGATAAAAGCTAACAAAGAATCCTTAGGGTTTTAGGATTTTCAAACGACGGACGCTTTATACTTAGCAAATAATGGCAACTAGATAAGATTGGTAAACCAGCTTAACAATGCGTTGAGATTGATGTAAATACCTTGAATTTGCTTTGTAGGAGGTTTTGATTGCCTTGGATTCGCTTTCTTTGCTCTCTCGAAAACTTGGTAAGTGAAAAATGACCGCGAAAATGCTTTTAAGTACACATTATACCTTATCGAGCTCCATGTGGGTTAGGTCAAAAACATTAAATGCTTCTCGGTTCACTTTAACTTTCTTTCCTTTTTCCGCTTTAACCAAGTAACCAAACTTCCTTCATTCACTGACTAGACAGGTTTCCTTTATTCATTGACTTGACAATTTTCTTGTATAGTGCTTTAAAAGCCTTTGATAGAATTTCAAACTTTACTATTACATCTTAATTATGCAGATTTTGAATTAAGTACATAATAATAAAATAGGAACTATTAAGATTTAACCTTGAGATAATGCAGTCCCTTTAGACCTTTACCGATTAATTTGGAATAGGTGCACCTAACTCGGTAGGTAAGGTGCTTACTTCATTTAACATAATTTCCTCTTTTTCCAAATCATCTTTAATTTGTCTTTTATTTCTTCAGTGTCTTTTCTAGGTTGATCTCTACAATCTCCAGCTAAATGTCCAACCTTGTGACAATGAAAACATGTCATACCAGGATTTCTCCATGATCTTCAGTTGTTCATTCCAAACCTTATAAAATAGTTGGCACTTATATGTCCATATCTTCCACAACATTCACACCATATCCTTGTATTGTAATCCCATGGTACTACAGAATACTATCGGTAAGGATGTGTGTGAGTTCGGTAACCTCTAGCATTTGCTCAGTTTGCATACCACATATAGTTCTTTTTCTTAAACTAACACTTCTAGGTACTATGTCCATATCTATTGCAGTTTTTACAAAACCCTTTGAATTTTGCCTTCTGATAATTGTTAACAGACTTTGTCCTACATTGATTAGATGTGTGACCATATTTATTGCAATTGTAACAATAACCATTGGACTTAGTGACATTCGGTTGCTTACCTTTTCTGATTTGGCACATGTTGGCAGTGTGACCTTGATTTCCATAGTAGTTGCAAATAGGCTTCTTTCTTTTGATGTTATTCTTGTTTCCAGCTTGCTTTGATGATTCTCCTCTCTCGGTAGTATGAATTCCCTTTTTGTTAGAGTCTTTTCCTTTGTAACCGAGTCCTGCATCTTTGTTGGGTCTTCTTGTATTCAGTTGCTCATCCAACATCTTTGATGCTTCATAACTCTTCTTCAGTGTTTCTTTGGATTTCTTCTTTGATTCAAGTTCATTGGTCAACCTTGATACTTCAAGTTTCAATGCTTGATTCTCATCATTTTTCAGAATTTCTTCATGATGTGCATAACTTAGTTGATCTGACAGATTTTGTTGAATTCCAGTCAACCTTGTGATTTCATCATTCTTATTAGATACTAAGACTTCAAGTTGTTGTTTCTCTCTTTACTTTATCCTCGGTTGTCCTCAATGCATCAAGATTTTCAGTCATCTGTGTGCTGAAGTGTTCATGTTCTCTTTTCATTGCTTTCAGTTGATCAGCCAGTGCTTTGTTCTTTTCTTTCAATACTCCAATCATTTCTTCAGTTTCTTTAGATATATTGTTCTCAGATGATTTCTCAATTTGTTCCACTAACTCTTGAGAGTCCTCCAAATCATCAGATAATCTTCTTCTTACTTTCAGAGATTTTTGCATTTGCCTTTGCATGTTTGCAATCACTTGATTAGCATGATCTAGTTCTTCTTGCAGATACACAATCCTCCAAGATTGTTTATAGCCTTCCATTGATAAGACCTTTCTCTTTAGGAAGTCAAACCCTTTTCCAAGATTCAAGCTCTGATACCAATTGTTAGGCCCAATATGGAAAGCTAATGTATTGAGAGGGGAGGGGTGAATTAGTACTTCAAAACTTTTCTTCAATAAGAACTTTACTGTTATGCATAAACCGAATAGTGCAGTAGCATAATATAAAGTTAAAACAAATATATAATAATCATACATGATTCACTCCATAACACATATATTTTGGTTATGCAAAAACTCTTGGTTAGAGAGAAAAACTGTGGTGGGGATGGCACCCACAACTTCACTACTGCAATAATAAAGAGTGCTTGGTTAGAGCTACATGTTTAGCTATTTCTGATAGCTTACCCTGTTAGGAGTAATAAGATCTATTAGATCTACCTTGCTAAAGGATTTTACAACACTTAAACTAAATGACGCACCTGGTTAGAGGCTTTACAATTTATAGACCTGATTAGAGTCTTTTATCCTATTAAAGGTTTCTCTTACAACTTCAAAATATTACAATAAAATCATTACACATATCTGCAACTTTACATCTGGAATGTTATAGCAGATTCTATGTGCTCAGAATAGATTACCTTGCTTATAGCATACCTCGGTAACCCATATAGTAACTAGCTAAACCCTTCTGTTTACACTATTCTTTAACTGTTCTCTCAAAACCTTCTCGATGACCTCTTTGTCTCTGTAACAGTCTTCTTACACTCGTGCACACACCTTGTTAATTCTTAACTCATGTTGTATAAATAGATCTCTTATGTCAGTGATCCATTCATTGCTTCGATCTTACAAATATGATTTATCGAATGAATAACCATGCAAGATATTTCATTGGTTAGATGACCTCAAAATCATACACAATCTTTAAGTGCAATTTCCAATGTGATAACGGTTAGATGTTCCTTGATCTTGTAACACGTTTTCATATGTATGTCTAGGTTCAATGAATCTGGTAACACGTTTAACTCAGTGTGTCATCTTTGCTGCTCGATAGACATGGAATGATACTCGGTAGACAGCTCGATGTAAACTATGCTCCGAGACTACTTTCTTCTGTAACCGACTAGATTGTGCATACCGACTGAATATTTTGGTAGTAGTAACCAACTAGAGTAAATAGTATAACTTTGACATGAAACTAATGGCAACTTGATAAGTAGTAACAATAACATCTTATAATTACCTCTCACTTTCCTCAATCTACCTTTCCCCGTCAAGTACTCCCCTTTGAATTTTTTAATGGTGTTGGGATCCCAAATGCAATCGACGTGGATCTTTGCTGCAAACTTAGGAAGATATTCAGAAATGTAGACCATAGTCTTGTATACCATATATCTCTCCACCATAGAACCCTCAGGATGTGCTCTTTGTTGAACCAAAGCCTTCAAAAATTTCAAGTGCCTCTCAACCATCCACATTGACCTAGTGTGTACAGGTCCACACAATTCAATCTCCTCAACTTGGTGTATGAGACAGTGCTCTTGTGCATTGAAAAAAGCTAGAGGTAGACACTTTTGCATTTCACACATTAAATCAGGAATTTTTCTGTTCCAATATTTTATATCATCTTTATGGATTTATTTACATGACAACCACCTACAAGGTATTCAAGATGCAAAAAAATATATTACATAAGAAGTAAAACAAATCGCAAATATAATATCTATACAACGAACTAAACAAATATCACTAGTTACCTTATGTATTTTTCAAGATCATATATGACTTGCTTGACATTATTGCCGAAGTCATCTGGGAGAGATAATTGTAGAACGTACTGCAACAATTATAAAATTATCTTTTCATTTTTTTGTAACATAATGAAAAGTACACATACGCTCAATACTTAAATACATACTAAAAACACAAGAACATGAATTACCTTAATGAAGGTATGCCAATCATGCGTTTTCATCCCTGGCCCAAATTCACTTTTCTTTGATATGAGATTGTTTATGTTCGCAGCAAATCCTGTGGGAAATAGAATTTTTCGTATGACTTCTTTTATAGCATTGCTTTGCTGGTCCGTTAATAACCAAGGAAGCTCACTTATATTAATCTGGTCTCCATGGCTATTTGATTGAATGACATTTATCATTGCATGATTGGAATCCTGAATGTCACTACATATTTTGACAATTTTTTCTTTGTCACGCCTTCCATCCAATATTTTCCATAATGTCTCTGTCATATTCTTTCCAATATGCATACTATCAAACAAATGAACAATTTGTAACTGCTCATAGTAGGGCAACCTACTAAATTGTTGGGGATAAATTTTTATTCACTTAGGAAGGTGGTCATTTATGCCTTCACGACCTTCATGATCATCAATCACATCATCAGTAAACAAAACAAAATAGAAAAGATGTTTTATGACAAACCAATAGATGGAATGGCATTACCTTGACGATTAATTCTATTATATTACAACTTCCATGGGTGAGGTGTCATTCTTCATGGCTTTGATGTATTCTCTTCTTTCCCATTGAAAAGATGTTTTTCAGTATTTTGATACTTATGATTTTTGTGGAGAAAGTGCCTATACTCATCAAACACGTACTTTCCTAAACTTTTTGAATGACAAGATTTCATCTTTGGACCGCAAACAGGACATGCAAATTTTCCCTTTGTTTGAAGACCTCCAAGATAATGTATAATTGGATTAAATATGATAATTTTTTGAATTATAATGTTCATGCACAACTTAAACACTATAACATACCACAAAAATGTGTTAGCCCCGGGGCATCATGTATTGTCCATAAAAGCATCGCATGGAATTGAAATTGTCTTTGTCCTATGGGTCTAGAGACGTCATACATAGTGACACCATTCCATAACTCCAAAAACTCATTGATAAGAGGCTCGATATATACATTCATATCTTTAACTTGGTACTTACCTAATTGAATGAACAAAAACATTACATAATTATTATGACCACTTTACTACAATATTTATAATTAAATTTAGACGACTATATTTAAATGATAAAATACCTGGAACAATCATTGCCAACATTATGTGCTCCCTCTTTATTGGCATTCATGGAGGAATGTTATTGTTGATAACAAAAACAGGCCACACTAAGTAAACATATCTCATCTCTCCAAATGGATTGACACCGTCCGCTGCCAATGAAAGCCTGAGATTACAAGGTTCTTCTTTAAAGTGTGGCCACTTTTCCTCTATGTCCATAAATGTTGAACCATCCATGGGCATTCTAATAATGTCATCTCGACTTCTATTGCATGCATGGTAATCCATAAATTGTGCCAAGCTAGTGCACTTGAATAATCATTGCATACGTGGAATAATGGGAATATAGCGAAGAACCTTGCGAGGAACCCTTTTTGTTATTTGATTTGTTTGATATCTACTGATATGACATTCAGGGCATTCAATTTGAAATTCATATTGTTTGTGATATATAATATGATCATTGGCACAAGCATCTATTGCTTGATACTCCATTCCATATCTTTCATAACGGCAGACAATTCTCAGTATGAGCGAGGTAGAATATTTGATGGTGGTAAGAAAAACTCACCTATCAATCTACAGCAACAAAATATAATTTGTTATAATAAAGAATATTAATGGTACAAAATGATTCATAGTTTATTATGACATATATGACATGCCTTAACATACATGACATTGTTATGCTGGATAAACCATTCATAACCTTCAAGTTCACCAACAACAATACAATGGAGAGAAGAGTTGCCTGCGAGCCTTCATAAAGGCCCTCAGAAGCCTTCTCAAGTAGAAGGACATCATGAACAACATCAAGGTCATCTTCATCATCATGATCAGCTGCGCGAGTACTAAATGAGTCATGGATCAATGTATTTGTACCATCATCTTCAATTGTGTTTTCTGGCTCATGTTCGTCATCTTGAATCTACCTCCTATGCGGGATTGCCTTCGATGTGGGTTTGATGTTCTTGGGGGTTGAAGTCACCATGGACACCTATGTGGGATTGCAATTCACAAATGAATTCCCCGCCTCTTTTTTAATTTTGTAATGGCTGCTATCATTGGAATTATGATGAACTCGAGCACTTTTTTGAAAAAAAGAAAATTCTCATTGCTAATGCCTTCTTCGTCGAAACCAAATGGGTAATTTTTGTCGGAATTACGACTAATGGAGGCATTTTTTCAAAAACAAAATCAAATTTGGCCACAATATACCTTCTTCGTCGGAAACCTCAGTCGAAAATCTAGTCCAAATGTTTTAGTGTGCCCTATCTCAAAAGCAAAGAAAACATGACTATCTCATGTATCATACTCATAAAAAAATTAGTCTTATGTTCACCATGGTTTGCACCAAACCAGATATTGCAAGAGCTATGGGAGTAGTCAATAATTACATGGAGAATCCAATTACTAATCATTAGACAACTATATGGTGGATTCTCAAATATTTGATGGGAACTGCAGATGTTGCTCTCTATTATAGTGGAAGTAGTTTTCAATTTAATAGGTATGTGAATACAGATTTTGGTGGAGATGGAGACAAAATTTTCTCCTTACCTAGAGAAGTTATCTAGGTATAAAATTTATAGATATTGGTGGCACTTTCTTCTAATGAAGCTAAATTTATGGCAACAAGATAGGCTAGGAAGGAAATAATATGGATTTTTAGTTTTGACATGAATTACAAATAAAGTAGGATAACATGGTGTTACATTGTGGTAGCCAAAGTTCTTTAAACTTAGCATGAAAGTCAGCACACCATTACAAAATAAAGCATATTGATATTTAATATTGTAATGGGTGAAAAATTAGGGTTTCACCCTTTGATGTAGTAAAACCACTAATTTTTGCTTAGGGACCATTATGTTAGAGAAAGATGGAATTTGATAGATCTAAGCCTAAAAGACCAAGATTCTGATCAGATTCCAAGGGCTTTAGATGTGCCTCTTCTTTCCCTTTAAACTAAATTGAATTTTTTGAAGATGTTGAAATTGGGGTAAATGTGTGTAAATTGAAGCAATTATGCATAAACAATGAGCTACAATCAACAAACGAAGCCACAAACTTGGATCTAAGCAATATGTGAATATTCGGATTTGTTCCTAGAAGGTTTACCTAAATTGTCAGGACCGTGGTGCTTGTGGCCCTGGTCCTCCGAACTTTTCATGGTCCAAAAGGGAACCTATTCCTCTCCATGAATAATGTTGCTCCTAAAAAATTGCAACTCTGTACATATTCCTGCACTCAGTAGAGAAGAGAAAATTGTTGGGAATAGCAGTTTGCCTTAGGTCAAACCTTGGTTTCGGAATTAACCATCAAATGGGACTAAAATGTAAATGAAGTACTATAATGGAAATGCTTTCCTTTTGAGGGAAATCCTGAAAATGTCTGAAACACTAATGATATACCTTTTAATGAAGTTTTATTTGTCTTCACAAGGAATGAGGGTTTCATGTAGATAGTCTTCATAAAACATAGAATATGTCATCTCTAATGATTGAATCTTGACTTTACTTATGATCCAATGCTTGAAAGAAGAGTGATTGCTTGCTCACTTGAATTTGTTGGAGTGTAATTGAGATCTTGAATTTGTTAGGTTAAAAATGAGAGGGGTAGACCTCCTTTTATACATGCTAGTCGAAAAATTAATTAATTTTTTGACACTGGTTGACACAGGATCATTTTCCTACTCAAATTATGTTACCATTATGAGGCCCCAAAAGGGGCCCTTTCAAACACCTTGGTCTTGAACATCAGGGTCCCAAGGTTAAGGGGAAGGAAATGTAAATCATGAAAATTTTAGTGAGATACATGGTGTTAGCAGAATCAAGGCTTCAATTGGGCCTTAGGGATGAATGCCAAGGTGAGGGCCCAAGTGAGGACAAATTGTAAGGGAGTACAATTTAGGATGCTACATTTAGCCCCCACTTTAGCCCTGGAGTATGATACTAAGCATACTCTCAGTAAAGTACAAAGATTTGCATTGAAAACTTTCATCAAGACATGAAAGAGACAAGACACACTAAGCCCCCAAGGGAATTTAGGATCTTACTACTCAAATATCAAGTTAAAAGGGACATCATAAGAAAGAGGAAATGGAGGGTCATGACTGCTAGCCTACTAAGGTTCACTTACTATCAGTCATGAAAAAGAAAAATACCAAATTACAAAGCAAAAGGCTCAGTTTACAAAGTAACTTGAGTATTGAGACATGTGATTGTGTGTGCATAAAGTGAAACATTGAGAAAAGTCTATGCTTCCATGTTAAAGTGATTGCATACACCTTATTGGGAGAAATTCATTTAAGGTAGCATGCATCCAATGACAAGCACGTTACCACAATGATATGCCCCCAAGAAAGGACAAATCAAAGGATAATGGTGACAAAATATAAAACGTATAAGGGATCCACTAACTTTGGGGTGAGTATGCTCTTATGATAAATAATATATATGATGAATGTTTGTAATCAATTGACGTCATCCCCCAAAAGAAGTGAAACCACAAGCACAATGGAAGAAGGGAACATGTGTCTTTTGAGAAAACATGAAAGAGACCACATGAGATCTCAACGCTTTGCATCATCCCGAAGTAGCAACACAACAGGCAACAAATAGAAGAATGTCTCAACAGATTCGGTCTCTTTACTACCTTGCACCAATGAAGTGACAAGGGTCATCCAAAGAGAACCTAACATAACACATCACGAGGGAAACACATTACAAACAAGCAAAAGAGGAGAGAGAATCTACAACACAAATGAAGCTAATCAAGAAAATCATCTGCCTCCCTATCTTGATGAACATTATTTTGGGAAGGTGGACAAGACGCAAGAGGAGTAACTTTGAGAAAGGTAGATGGAGCTACTGAAAGTTCTAAATGAGGACCATGCTCTAATGATGTGTCACTTTGTGTGTCATTAGGAGCTAGGATTAATGATTTTGAAAATTGTTTAGATAAATCATTGTCAACATCAACAAGCTCATACATATCATCATAATCATTTTCATTAGCATTGTTATCATGAATGTCATTTTCATCAATTTCTTCATCAAGATTAATAAAAATAGGATCTCTAATATCAAGAGAACATGAACCATCATCTTTCTTAAATATTTTTAATATTGATGATTTAGGCTGAGCTTCCTCCCTATGGTTAGGCGAAGGCTAGACAAATGGTACCTAATCAATATTTGGTGTCTTTGGGTAGGAAATGGGTTGAGAAGCAAGTTCACAAACCTTAAAGCAATGTCTCTATTGGTATTCTCTCACACAACATTTTCTTTTAATTTTAGGTGAGGGTTGTGAAGGTTTATGACCAATGGACATGTTATGCCCTGCATACCTACCCCCATTAGTTTCCTTATCTTGAAAATATGGGCCCCCTTTCTTTTTGTTTTGTAGTTTCATTTTCCTTACATTTTGCTTGAACACCCCGAAACCCCAGAGTCCCGAGGTGTTCTTTTCCGGGTTTGAAATTGAAACCTCAGAACCTTGGAACCCTGGAGTTCTAAGGTAGGCTTTTGTTTCTCATTTTGGTCACAACCTCAGAACCTCAAAGCCTCAGACTCCCGAAGTCATGTCTTTTCTTGTTTGTCATTGAAGCCTCACAATCTCGAAGTCTCACAATTTTGAGTTTTTCATGTTTGTCATTAGTCACTTCGGAAACCCAAAACCCCGTAGTCCCGAAGTTGTGTTGTGGTCTTTTACTTCAGAACCCCAAAACCCCAAAGTCCCAAAGTTGTCTTGTCTCTTCACCTCAGAACCCCGGAGTCCTGAGGTGAGTTTTTGTCCTTTTTGTGTTGTGACCTCGAAATTTTGGAACCCAGGAATTCCGAGGTGTGTTGTTGGTTTTCTTGTTGTCATCTCAGAAACTCAGAACCGTGGACTCTCGAGGTCATATTTAAGGAGACTGCATAGAAAAAGTATCAAGGGGGTATAAATAGGAGAAATGAACTTTTTAAGCTCATTTGTGCATTCAAGTTTTCTAGTCTCCTAGTTGTGATCTCCTGATCTCACTCCTCTGTATTGACAAGTTCTTCGTGGGTTTTCTTCTACCAGGTTTGCGGATTTTTCTCCCTTCTTGTGTTTTTGTGTTTAGATTTTCTAGCTTTTGGGCTTAGATTTTCCTTTTTTTTGTTTTTCTCATTTTTATTGTTTTGATCTTCTTGCGTGCCCTTGGTTTTCAAAACCCCAGATCCCCAAAGTTCCAGGCTCGGTAGTTACCCACCTCAAAACCTCAGAGTCCCGAGGTTGATCTTTTTGGGTCATGCTTTTACCCTGGAAGTTTGGATCCCTGAAGTCCCAGACCACCTTTTAACCCATGAATGAACTACCCCCAACCTCGGGACCTCGGAATCCCAAAGTTCTAAAGTTCTTTCCTTTTAGGCCATTGTTTTAACCTTGGAACCCTGGAGCCCTGGAGTTTTGAAACATCTTTTTTTGGTAGTCAATAAACTACCTTGGGACCTTAGAACCTCTAAGTCCCAAGTCGGGTTGTTTTGTTTACCCTAGAACCCCAGAGTTTCAAACCATCTTTTGGGCCGTCATTTAAACCACAACCTCAAAGTCCCCAATGAGCCATGTTAACTGGTCAACCTTAGGGTTCTGACCTTTATTGTTTCATGCTTTTCTACCTCAAAACCCTGGAACTCCGGAGTCCCGAAGTGGGTGATATTTTTTTATATATTTTTTTTTTATGTGATAGGCAAATTTGTGGTTATTTCTTGCAAATCAGAGCAATTAGATGGACCCAATCTCCAGTAAGAGAGGCAAGGAACTAGACAAACTCCCTGCAACCATGAAGTACAACTACTAAAGGTAGGTTTATATTTCAAAACTAGATGATCAAATTAGATGGGTAACTGACACAGAAGTGGGACATGTGGAGTTGGAGGATATTAGAACTCAATTGGATAAACCAGTGCTAGAGGCTCCTTATAGGAGAATCAAGAGGTTGGGGCTGGTAGAAGCAATTGTTTCCCACAATTTGTTCAAGCCTCGGAGTTCATAATGACCATAGAAAAATTTTACAATGTGGACAAAAGAAAATGCATTGATGCCCAAGGAAGAACAGTGATTGATCTATCTGTTGATATGTTGGGATTTGTGTTTGGTATCCCTACAAGGGATGAAGTGTCCCTGACCACATAGGAAGAAGCTATCAAAGTATGGGATAGGGATATTGCTTCAAGCAAAAGGCATATGAATGAGAATTGGTTAGAGGAAGATATGAAGGCGAGGCTAAAGGCCATAGATATTCTGGGGGCTGATTTTAGGGAGCCTCAATGGGATCTAATTATCATGTTGAGCAAGGCCTTTGGCAAACTTGATTGCTGACACTTCCATCCTTGGATGTTTCATTTCATGACTACTATTGTAATAGGAAAAAAATATTTTGATTGGGCTCAAATCCTATCAGATTATATACATAAGCAGATGATTAATGTACATAGAGCGGGTAAATTTCTAGGGATACAAACAAAGACCTATCTTGGTGATCAAGAAGGATAGAAGAAGGTGTGGGAGTATTACACTCAACTCCCTTTGGGCAATGCAAAGACTCATTTCAAAAGAATAAATGTTACTTTCCTTTTCCCTATTATAATCAAACTCACAAGTGATACAAGCTAAAGGATAAGCTCGGAAGCAATGGCCATAATCAGGGAATGGGTATATTGGTTCATTTAGAATGAACATTCCACATATATTAGGGTCAATGGATTCATAGGTGATGTAGAGGTCTTGTGCCTAGCTCTCCAATTCACTCTTACTCACCCCAACTCCTCAACTCACCCTTCTACTCAAGCTCCTCCAAGGTACTTGTTAGGGTACACTCCTTAGACCTCCAAGGCCTAAACTCTACTGAGTTGCCTCCTAGGTATATCCACTTGAGGTTTCTTGTTGGTTTTGACCCAAGTCTCTGATTTTGAGATGGTCTCCTACTAGGTTCCCAAAGCTCCAACTAGGCTCCAAAGACCTCCACCAAGGATCTTCACTCTAACATCATGTTTAAATGTTGTGGTTATGTTGTGTAGGTATGTTCAAGGTAATTTTATGCATTGACAAGGTCTGCACCTTCCTCCCAAGCCCTAGGCTTTCAACTTGCTTCTACCGACTGCTATTAGGCCTAATTGACTATCCCTTCTTTGACTGTTTTTTGGTCTTCTTCCCCAAAATTTCCTAATAACCCCAATATATTTTTACATATTCAGATACCCATTTGGAATTTAAACAAGATCACTTAGTTTCCCATCTAGGTTTATCGTACAACTAAGGTTACTGAAAAATAGCTATTTTTAAGGGGTTTAAGGCTTCCACACAGTTTTGGAAGATATGCTCCAAACTCTTCACCAATCACAATCACCAAACCAAAAAAAACTTGGATTATTTTAGTACACTCATATACCTTTCCAAAACACTATAGTTTTTTTGGGTGTCACTTCTCCATGGCTCTGAAAATGAGCAATCTATGTTGCCCTCACACACTAGCTACATGCTTGTGTGTTATTCATCTCACACATTCTCCTCCTTGTGCCCTGAAAAAACACAAATCACCTAATCTAAAAATATTTATAGATCCTACCCAAGCCATCCACTAGATTGTAACTTGTGCCATTCGTGGATGCTCAGGTAAAATGCATTTTTACAATCAAAACCCCAAGTTTCTAGGATTTGTGAGCAACTTTTACAAAAATAGTGATAACTTTTGATCCAAGGCACTTCAAGCCTTAATATTATACTTTTTTTAAATATAAAAAAAATACCTAACATCCTCTGCTATTATGAGCATTGTATCAGACCATACAAGATGTACAAAAGCAGAAAATCAAAGCAAAAAGAGTCCAAATGTGAGGAAAAGCATAGGAAACCCTTGGCAAATGAATTGAATGCAAACCAAAAGTTGATTAACCTATTATTGGGGATGCTTATAAGGTTTTATAAACCATTTTAAGTTGGTTCCAACCAACTTCCAATTCCATTTCCTTCATGGACAACTTTTGCCTAAAGATGCAAAAGTTGTCATGACCAATTTTTGACAACTTTTACCTATGATTGCAAAAACACACTCCAAGGCTCTCAAGGCCTGAAACATCACTCAAATGGAATCCCACAATGGATTTAAACCATTTCCACACTTCTAGAAATTTTCCAGGCATCCACCTGGTACAAACCAAAAATTGACATTTTGACAACATTTCAGGATAATGACAATTTTGGATCCTGAGCACAACAAAAGTGTTGACAACCAAACTATGGCTTCAAAAAACATCATAGGATTTCTTCCACCTTATTACACCATAAAATAACTTGAAATCACACAAAAACTCTAAAATACAAGGAAAGACAACTTTGAGCTAGGTGCTCTGCACCATACTCCCCTGGGGAAAGGAACTCAAGTCCCTCGAGTTATCAAGTCTACTAGTTGCACTCCATGATGAAGTATGTCAAATTATGACATCCACATATCCTCTGAATCAGGTAGACCTTCCCACTTCATAGGATAATGTTTGTAGATGCCCTTTCTTGTCTTCTTGATCACCTTGGTATCCAAGATGCTTTCCCACTCAACCGGTTGACTAACTAGTAAATCCTTCACCCAATCCTCTTCAATTTGCAATATGGTATCCATCTGAGAGGTCTGAGATTCTCCTTTATAGGGATACAAGTCACAAATATTGAAAATAAGAGATATGGCCAAAGAAGGAGGTAGTTCAACCTCATTGGCATTTTGGCCAGACTTATGCACAATCTTGAGTGGCCCAATCTTCTTCATCATCAACTTGGTTGGATGTCCTTTTGGAAGTCTTTCCTTTCTGAGATAAGCCAAAACTAAGTCTCCAACCTTAAATTGCAAGTTCCTTCTTGATTGATCAACTTGTTCCTTATATTTTTCTGATTTTTGTTGCAAGGACTGTCGTACTTTGTCATGAATTTCCTTAATACCTTCAGCAAAACTCTCTCCTTGAGCACTCTTGTGGGTCATTGTATTGATATCACTAAGTTCTAAGACACCTCTAGGATGAATTCCATAAATAATTTCAAAAGGACTTTTACCTGTGCTCCGGTTGACTAAATCATTGTATGCATACTCTGCATGGCTAATCACCAAGTCCCAAGTCTGACCATACTACTTAGTGAGACACCTTAGGAGATTACCCAAGGACCTATTGACCACCTTAGTCTGACCATCTGATTGTGGATGGTAGGAAGATGAAAATGAGATTCTAGTACCCAACTTCTTCCATAAGGTTCTCCAGAAGTGATTCAAAAACTTGACATCCCTATCACTCACAATGCTAACTGGAAGTCCACGGATTCTTACTATTTCTTTGAAGAAAAGACCTACAATATAGGTGGAATCATTGGTACTCTTACAAGGGATTAAGTGAGCCATTTTTCTGAACCTATCTACCACCACATAAACACTATCAAATCCTCTTGGTGTTCTTGGTAAACCCAACACAAAGTCCATGCTCAAACATTCCCAAGGTCTTTGGGGTATGACTAAGGGCTGATATAAACCTGCATTACTTGCTGATCCTTTTTCTCTCTAACATATGGCACATTGTTCAACAAATCTCCTTACTTTTGATTGCAACTTGGGCCAATAGTAGAATCGACTAACCTGCTCCATTGTTTTATCATTACCAAAATGACCTCCTAGACCCCCTTAATGTTTCTCTTGAATGATGTTTTGTCTCATAGAGCATTAGGGTATACAAAGGAGATGTCCTTTCAATAAAAAACCTTTATGTATCATATACTCTGAGTAGGAAACATGAGAAGTGTTAGAAAAGTCAGAACATGTAGCATATATATCAGCAAAAACTTTGTCTTCTTTGTAGAGGTCTCTCAACTCCTCCAACCCCACACTGTGTAATTTAACCCCTTGTATGGTCATGAATCTCCTACTGAGTGCATCAAAAAATTTATTTGAGGTGCCATTCTTATGCTTGATAGTCAAGGTATAAGATTGTAGGTATTCTACCCACTTGAGGTGCTTCTGATTCAACTTCTCTTGTCCATTGAGAAAACTAGGGCCATGGTTGTCAGTATAGACCACAAACTCTTTGGGCAGAAAGTAATGACACCACTTCTTCAAGGCTTGCACCATGTCATACAACTCCAAGTCATACACAGAGTACTTTTGTTTTGCTTCATTCAACTTTTGAGAGAAAAAGGCTATGGGAAGACCCTCTTGACTCAAAACAGCCCCTATTGCTCTTTGACTAGCATCACACTCAACTATAAATAACTGATTGAAATAAGGTAACCTAAGGGTAGGTAACTTAGCTATATTCTTTTTCAACAACTCAAATCCATTTTGGGCCTCCTCTATCCACCTAAACTGACACTTGACTCCCCCTTTGATAGTATTGAGCACAGGAGCACACACATGACTAAAGTTTCTTACAAACTTCCTATTAAAGGATGCTAACCCATGAAAGCTCCTAGCATCACTAATATTCTTAGGTGTAGGTGAACTAAGGATTGTCTCAACCTTACTAGGATCCATTTTAGACAACCTTGTGAAATGACAAAACCAAGATACACAAGTTCAATCTTGAGAAACTCACACTTTTCAAGGTTGATTTTGAGTTGTTCCCTTTTCAGCTTCTTCAAGACCATCTCCACATGCTTGAGATTTTCTTCTTTGGACCTGCTAAATATTAGAATTTCATCAAGATATACAATCACATATTTACCTATGAACTCAACCTAGACTTCATTCAAGAGCCTTTGAAAGGTGCTAGGTGCATTGGTAAGGCCAAATGGCATGACCAACCACTCATAGAGGCCAGCATTGGTCCTAAAGGTTGTCTTACATTCATCCCCTGGTCTGATTCTTATCCAATGATAACCTGATTTTAAGTCCACCTTTTTGAAGTATCTTTCACCCCCAAGATTGTCCAACATGTCCTCTATCGTTGGCATAGGGAACCGGTACCTTATAGTGATCTTATTGATTGCTCTGGAATCAGTACACATTATCCATTTTCCCCCTTACTTGGGCATTAAGATAGTAGGTACAACACATGGACTCAAACTCTTTTTGATGAATCCTTTGTCCAAGAGCTCCTGCACTTGTTTGGCAATTTCTTCATTTTGACTAGGTATCATTTTGTAGGCAGGTTTGTTAGGCAAACTTGCCCTTGGAATCAGGTCTATTGGGTGATTTAAATCCCTCATTGGTGGCAAAGAATCAGGTAGATCTTCTCCTATTACTTTTTCATATTGTTTGAGTAGACCCTTCACCTCTTGCAGCACTTCTTCCATTGGATATGCCTTACCTTCTTCACTAGGTTTGAGCACAATAGCATATCCTTGATCTCCTTCTTGTTTCATCACCTTAAGAAACTCTTTCCCACTCATCATCATCACACTTGATCCCACTTGTTTTTCCTCTTTTTGATAATGACATAGCTATTCTTCTCTCCATCATGTTGAGCCTTTACATCAAATTGTCATGGATGTCCCAACAACAAATGGAAAGCATCCATAGGCAATATATCATATAAAATCTTGTCCTTATACTCACCAATCTCATAGTCTACCCATGCTTTCTCATCAACTAAGACATGTTGGCCCCAGTTGAGCCATGACACCTTATACGGAGTGAGATGTGGTATCCTCTTTAACTTGATTTTATCCACCATTTAAGTTGAAACTATATTCTCAGTTGAACCCGACTCTGCAATCACTTTGGAAATCTTTCCTTGAGACTTGCAATTTTTTCTAAAAAAACTCTTCCTTTGTGGTGGCTCTTGAGCTTGAGGAATCTTCAACAAATACCTTCTTAGCATTAGACTTTCACCATCTGTCACTGGGTCTGCCTTGCTAAGAGGGGAAGACACACTTTGATTGTCTTCTTCCTGTACTAATTGTGTTCTTCTCTCACCCATGTATGAGTGTGAAGATCTGGTTGCTTTCTTCGGACACCTTCCCATCGTGTGGCCAACTTGATTACAATTGTAACATCTACCTATGAAAATTGAATTTCCTCTTTCCAAGCTTCCAAATTTATCCCTAGAATTGTTTCTTCCTTTGAAGGAACCTCTAAATGGCCCTGTTGAGAGTTTCCACCACCTTCTTGCCTTGAGTTTTCTTCATTCCTTGATGTTTGTTGTCCTCTACCAAAAGTACCCCTTCCTCTAAAGGATCTGCCACCTCTAAAATTTTGATTTTGTTCACTCCTCCTCTTGATTTTGTCTTTTGCCCTTAATGCTAACTAAAAACACTTATGAATGGTATTAGGAGTAAGGATACTGATTTCATCTTGTATATTTTGTCTCAATACATTCATGTATCTAGCCAATTTCTCCACCTCATTCTCATGCTTCTTAGTTCTGAGGCTTAGTTTATGGAATTCCTCTGTGTAAGCATTCTTATCTAGGTCTCTTTGTTTCAGGTTTTGTAGTCTCTTGTGGAGTTGTACCTCATAATCCCCTGGTAGGAATTGTGCCTTGATCCTAATATTCATTCCTTCCCATGAAGTGATCTTATTTTTACCTCCTTGCACTCTCTCTTCTTGCATTATGTTCCATCATATCAAAGCGGATCCTCTCAACCTTGATTTTTCCACATTCACCTTTTTCTCCTCTGTCACCTCCTTGTAATCAAAATGATTGTTCAAAGCACCAACCCAATCAATTAACTCTTCTCCATTAAGATTCCCTCCATAGGTAGGTAGCCCATCAAGATTGTCCTTATAAATGGACTTGACTGCATCAAGGAAAAGTCTTTGGTCTTGTGGCATTGTAGTTGTCCCATCTTCCTTTTCTTCCCCTTCTTCTTCTCCCTCAGTCTCATATCCCCACTCTATCTTAACCTTCTCTTTATCCTTCTTGGCATCTAGAGTCTCTCCTCCATCTTCATCCTTTGTTTTCAACTCTTCTATCATCTGGGCCACCAAGTCCTTGATGGCCTCTTGAGTCATTTCTCTAGGTGGCATTGAAAATGCTTCAGATTCTTTAGGGTCTGACATACACTAACTGATTCTATAGGTTGGCTCAGATACCACTCTGATGTAGAGGTCTTGTGCCTAGCTCTTCAATTCACTCTTACTCAACCCAACTCCTGAACTCAACCTTCTACTCAAGCTCCTCCAAGGTAACTTGTTAGGGTACACTCCTTAGACCTCCAAGGCCTAAACTCTACTGGCTTGCCTCCTAGGTATAGCTAGTTGAGTTTTCTTGTTGGTTTTGACCCAATTCTCTGATTTTGAGATGGTCTCCTACTAGGTTCCCAAAGATCCAACTAGGCTCCAAAGACCTCCACCAAGGATCTTCACTCTAACAGCATGTTTAAAGGTTGTGGTTATGTTGTGCAGGTATGTTCAAGGCCAGTTTATGCATTGACAAGTTCTTCACCTTCCTCCCAAGCCCTAGGCTTTCAACTTGCTTCTACTAGCTTCTATTAGGCCTAATTGACTAGCCCTTCTTTGATTGTTTTTTGGTCTTCTTCCCCAAAATTTCCTAACAACCCCAAGATATTTTTACATATTTAGATACCCATTTGGAAGTTAAACAAGATCACTCAGTTTCCCATTTGGTTTTGTCATACAACAAGGGTTACTAAAAAAGAGTTATTTTTAAGGGGTTTAGGGCTTCCAGGCAGTTTTGGAAGATGTGCTCCAAAATCTTCACCAGTCACAATCACCAAACAAAAAAAACTTGGATTATTTTAGTACACTCATAGACCTTTCCAAAACACTATGGGTTTCTGGGGTTTCACTTCTCCATGGCTCTGAATGAGCAATCTTTGTTGCCCTCACACACTAGCTACAACCTTGTGTGTTATTCATCTTACCCATTATCCTCCTTGTGGCCTATAAAAACATAGAACACCTACTCTAAAACTATTTATAGAGCCTACCCAAGCCATCCACTAGATTGCAACTTGTTTCATTCGTGGATGCTCAGGTAAAATGTAGCTTTTACAAAAATAATGATAACTTTTGATCCAAGACACTTAAAGCCTTCATATTATACTTGTTGTAAAGATAAAGCAAATTCCTAACTTCCTTTGCTATTATGAGAATCGTACCAAACCGTATAGGCCATACAAAAGCAGAAAATAAAAGCAAAAACAGTCCAAAGGAGAGGAAAAACATAGGAAACCCTTGGCAAATGAATTGAATGCAAACCAAAAGTTGATTAACTTGTTGTTGGAGATGCTTAGAATATTTTATACACCATTTTAAGTTATTCCAACCAACTTCCAATGCCATTTCCTTCATGGACAACTTTTGCCTAAAGATGCAAAAGTTGTCATGACCAATTTTTGACAACTTTTACCTGTGATTGCAAAAACACACTCCAAGGCTCTCAAGGCCTGAAACATCACTCAAATGGAATCCCATATGGATTTAAACCATTTCCAAACATTCTAGCAAGTTTCCAGGATAATGAAAATTTTGGATCCTGAGCACAACAAAAGTGTGGACAACTAAACTATAGCTTCAAAAAGCATCATAGGATTTCTTCTACCTTATTACAACATAAAATAACTTGAAATCACACAAAAAATCTAAAATGCAAGAAAAGACAACTTTGACCTAGGTGCTCTGCACCAGCAGGGAACCCTATGTTGTTACTCAGATACTACAATGACTGAATCATACTCCTAGAATATGTCAGGCAGATGTTGGGGTTACAATCACTTTTGGCTTCAAAACATAAGGCAGGTGTGGATTTTTCAGTTTCTATTGGTTACTTTTCCTGTTCCAAGATTCAGGCGACCAAGACATCGAAGCAAGAACTTCAGGATTTAAACAAAAGAATTCAATTATTCTTGAGAGTACTATGACCCATATGGTAAACTAAAGCAAATAATGCCAAAGGCATATGAGGGGAATAGGCCAAGGTTGGAGGATTTTTGGGCTAACCTCCAATATAGTTTTTAAGTTAGAGAGAAAAACTATTCTGGACTCTCAGTGCCACAGATAAGAAATTTTGAAGTAGAAACTAATCTCCCTAAAGAATTGAGGGACGATGGCGAATTAGACCCAACATATAAAGAGTAGGAAATTGATAAGAATCCTCTCTCTCCACTAATATGGTTAGGACAAGAGGAGGTAGGCATATATTATATAACCCAAAATATTATAGAAATAACTAGATAGTTGTTGAGTTTGAGGGTTAGACCAAGCACCTCAAAAGGGAAGAAAAAGGAATTAACCTTCAGTGTTCCTTAGTTGAGGGCTCATAAAGAGTATGCCTGCATGACAAGGTCCAGCTCTAGAAAGAATACGTCCACAAACCCAGAAGAAAGAACTAAGGAACTCTTGAAGCAATTCAAGGACCAAATGAGGAAGGCCAAAATTTTGAAGAAGGCTGTTAATTTCTCAGTAAGAGAAGGGTTAGGAGTTGTGCCACTGGCAAAGGTACATCCCATTAGGACAGCTATTGGGCAAAGGCCAGGAGAGGGCACTCAAGAGGAAGATGAACAAGGGAAAGCTAATGAAAGTACACAACCTCCTCCTAATACGACAAGTGCATCTACTCAGCCCCCGCCAACAACAACCACACAAGCTCCAATTTTAGCATTGACCACTATAACCCCCCTACCAACACCACTCGATATTTTTCTAATAACATCAACAACATTACCTCCAGTAACCATAGTATTGACTCCTACTATACAAAAGGTAAGAATTCATAACATTGAGTTATATTCTGACGAAGAAGATGAGAAGCTTGTGGTACAGTTGGTACAAAGGACTGAAAAGAAGAATGAAAAGAAGTTTACCAAGCTCAAGAAACAGGCACCAGTTGACCCCATGGACATTGATGAACAAGGTTTACTAGCTAAGTAGCCACTTGGGGGAAAAAGGGAACAAAACGAGCCTGAGGATTCATAGGATGAAATATTGGTCTTAACTCCAAAAGACCAAGAAGATTTACTATAAGAAATAGTTGTTGGAGGAAGGGTGGAGGAAACAGATAAAGGTGGTAGGGAATTTGAAGAAAAGGTGAGTGGTAGGTTAGGGAGCTACATAAGCAACAACAGTTAAATATTGATGCCACTCTCTAAACCACCCAAATTTTACCGACTACATCAACCTGAGATATTCAAACCTGGGAGCAAGAAGAAGAGGAGAAAGATGAAGTAGAAGAGAAGTCAAACGTACACATGGTGACTGCCGACATCATGCCACATGAACGTGAAAAGGATAATGATGTGCCACATTAGCTAAAATTCACCTTCGAGAAGAAGAAGAAAGTAGTGCTACCAAAGGTTACACTACAACAGGCCATCATTGAAGAACCGTGGAAAACAAAGAAGGCAAAGATAGTGCATCATTTGTCAAGGATAGGTTCTAATGAAGTGATTGTTGATGTAGCAGTTCCAACACAAGATGAAGGTCAAGACTCCCCAAAATACCAAGTGTCACAGTTCAAATTGGGTAAATAGACCAAGTGGGGAGAGGTAGGTAAATTGGAACTTGCTACTAGTGTCATTATGGGCCAAATAGAAAAGGAGTGCATCTCCCATTCAGAGCTCAAGGCACAACTAGAACAATATAAGTAGCTATTGGTAGAGATGAATAAGCCCCTAGATACACTTATGGATGACAACCTACCTTAACCTCATCACCCCCAGAAGGAGATATAAAAGCACTGGTTGAAGTAAGACAGGTGGCAGATACAACAAAGGCATGGACATAAACAAAGGCCTCTAAAACTAGATAATTTTTGTAAAAAACCATGAGAGAATATGAAAAGGCTATGCAGGTTGGAGGAGCGTTAGCTTGCTATTCTCAGCAGTGGGAATAGAAGCTCAACATTTTTGGCAAAAGTTTCAAGTTTTGAATAAGATTTTGGATCTTGGGGAAGAGGTTATAATGAGAGAAGACCCCTTAGGTGGAGATAGTTGTAAAAATTTGCAATCCTACATATACATTTTGGAGTTGAAGATTGAAATGCTTCAATAGTATGGGAAGGATATAGCAAGTATTTGGTCTCCTCTTCTGGGTGTAGTAAAGAAGTATGAGAAGTTTGTAGAGTAGTTGTTAGGATTGTTTCGGCTTGGTATAACTAGTGTTGGATATATGGAGGAGGACAATATACCTCGTCAATGGCATGCATATAAGGAACATTATTTTGCAGCTCCTGCTGAGTTTAACATTGAGTTAATGGACAAATATACATATTTAATAACTCAATGTCAACAAGAAGCAGAAATAATTGTAAAATTAGAAGATAGGAATAAGAATACAGAGGATATTTTGAAGAAGTACAAGCTCAGAATCAAGAATGTTGAAGATCCTCATGTGGAAGTGGTTGCATGCACCATTAGCAATTATAAGAGCTATAAAAAGAAGTAAAGAATAAAAAGGCAGTTGCTAATGATAACATCATATTTTTTGGAATTTTGCATGACACCAGGACTAAGACTTTGACTATTGTTTCAGTGTGTACATGGATTATAGAATGGGTTTTCCATGATTATGAAATGTTGGCTCATGCAGCACCATTTTCGTAGTGCTCTCCCAGTCCTAGTTTCGTAATAGTTAACTGGAGTCTAAGGCAAACACTTTCATGTCAACTGCAACTCCTTTCTTTTTAGTTCTTAATTTAGATAGATTTATTTCCTAGGAAGTAGGAAAAGAAACTATATAAATTGGAGAGTTTGATTCATTTGTAAGGGTCCACAAATTGATGATTTGAGGACCACTTAGAGATTTTTAGACTATTGAATGCAAATTGTCATGAATTAGAATATTTTTGTGATACATTATTTGAAATTAATTAAAAAGAAGCTTATAGATTTCCTGATCTATGAGTATGTGCTATTAATTTGTTCTTTGCAATCTGGTAAAGTCTATTGTTTGAAATCAACAATTTGTCTTCATCTTGTGTTTTATTGCTTTATGAATCATATTGTACACATAAGTGGTGTATGACAATTACTATGATAGGATGATATTGTGGTGATATTCTTTCAATGAATTTGTGAGGTTGTTGACTTTGCAGGTTTATTGGAGGTTCATTATTGAATGTTGGTTTGAATAATATTCATGATTTTTGGATTGTAGGGTACTAATTGAGTAGTTCATTAAGTTGTGGTTGCATTAGCTTCATTGTTATTTTCTATTTTCCTTGATCTATCCTTTGTAGTTTATTTCAAAAGAGTTTTAAATCATAAAATACAAAAAAATTGAAGTTATTGGGATTCATTTAACCAACAGGCCCCTTAATAGGTACAGCTGCATCAACCATTGACTTGCCAATCACCGTCGAGACCCGCCTATAGAAATAGGTCTAGGATCTGTTAGCATTTCACAAAGGGAGATTCTTAGCATTACAGTAAGTTTGTTGGTATGAGGATATTGAGAAGGTTGTTGAAGATTGTGGATATAACTGAGAAAGGATGATTACTGTCTTAATAATATTATTTTGTCATTGATGTCAAGCAATTGATTTTCTGATTCAGTATGATGTTGCCATATCTTAATGAGTATGTTTTGATAAGTATAAAGATGTCAGTAAGTGACATAGAAAGAATGAAAATGAAGGGGAGTAATAAGTTATTCAATGGGCAACTATTACCGAGTTAGATAGTGATGAGATCTTGTTGTTTTGATTGTTTTGATATCCTATATATGAGTATTCGAAGACTGAACAAAGGAGAAAAGATTTTGAGCTATAGAATTAGTTAAGGTTTGATACTATTCTATATTACTGAGCAAGATGCTAGTCGGTAAACCCTAAGGTCATCGCTATCGATTAAAGAAGGCAGAATATCTACCGAGTGAGGTTCAGTATTTACCGAGTAACAACCAACTAATAACAAAATGCACTGGATGGATAAAAGCATTATTAAATGAAAGATGCCAATGAGCTGGAGATGTATAGATGATTGGTATGTCATGCAAGAAGTTTGTTAAGGATCTATGACAACAAAAATATAGGAGTTAGATCTACAGCGCAGATTGAATGGTCATAACCTGGCACAAGTTCCAAGGTGAGATAAAACATTTTTAGATCGAAAGATACAATGAACCTAGTCAAGTTTTAAGATTTGATGGCTAAGATTGATCATAGGAAATGTGATCAAGGAGATTAAGCGATGAGGAGTTGTTTATAAATAAGAAATTGTTGATGAACAATAGACATGGGCAAATAGAAGAACAATGATACTACAGTAGTGATCACCGAGCACAGAATATTGAAGATCTGATTAAATAATAGATTGAGAAGCCTAGCAAGAAGCAAGATAAGTCTTATGACAAGATTATCTTGAGTACATTGAGCACATAGAATCTTCTTTAACATTTCAGATGTGAAGTTGCAGATATATCTTATACTGTTATTTATTTTGTAAGTGATAGGAAATCTCTTAACCAAGTGGACCTAACAGTCTTATTTGTAAATCCTCTAGCAAGGTAACATTCTGAATGAGTGTTGAAATCCTTTGACAAGGTCACTTCTAACAAAGTGCAAGACTCTAACAAGTCTGAGGGAAATCCCTTAACCGGGTCACATCTAGCAATGTGTTTATGTAATCTGTAACAAGATTGGCTTTTAACTGAGCATACTCTAGAAGGGTATATTTCTTAGTGGGTCTGAAATCCCACAGTGGTTTTTCCCTATTTGGGTTTCCACGTTAAATCTGGTGTTAAATGTGTTATGATGTTTTAAGTGTATCTGTTTATGAGTTTGAATGATTTACAATCATAGTTGCATAGCAATAAAGGCTATCGAGGTTGAATCTGATAAATATATTGCAAGGTAAGTTTTTAATGATTCACCCCACCCCCACTCTCATCTTATTAACAATTGGTATTAGAGCTTTGGACTCTGAAAGAAAGTTTTAAAGGTACTAGAGGAAAGATCTGAAGATGTATAAAAGGGATGCACCAAAGCTGAACAAGTCTAGTTTCTCCACATGGCAGAAAAGGATGAAGCTGCACTTATCAGGAACTGGAGAATATGCAATATATTATCTCGAGAATGATTACAGTGCACCTAGCACCTACTCGATGACAATGGAAGAGATAAAGGCAAAGAAAGAGCATATTCAAGCAATGATTGAGATAACAACAGTATTAACCGACTCAGAGCTTAATGATCTAGAAGGCTGCACTGATGCCAAACAATGTGGAACAAGCTTATATCTGTGTATGGTGGTGATGAACATGTTCAAAGAGAAAAAGTAGATAGTCTAAGAGGTCAACTTGAATCCATGAGAATGAATGAAGGTGAGAACATAACCCAATACAATACAAGGTTAAAGGAAATTGTCAATCAAATCAAAGGAGCAGGAGGAACTATTGAAGAAAAGGATGTAACAAGTAAGTTGCTCAGAATACTTCTACTTGCTTATGCCATTCGAGTCTCTACAATCAATGAATTAAGGTCTATACCAAACATGCCAGTCTCTTTGGATGCTACTATTGGTAAGCTACATGCATTTGAGTTAAGTAATTTTGATAACAGTGGGTCTTCGGTAAATAAATTTGAATCTGCATTCAGTTCTTTTCATCTTGGTGAATCTGATGATTACAATAATAGAATGTACAAGTCTACTGAAGGAAATCATAGTGGAGCAAGTGAGAGATTTCACAAAAACATGGAAGAGGTACACAAACTATATGAGGAAATCAGAAAGCAAGAAGAGTTTGAAGCATTATTAGCCAAAAGGTTACCAAGAGGCAAAGGTAAGTATAAAGGAAAGTTACCTTTAAAATGCTTTAACTGTGATAGAATAGGACATATGGTTTCTAACTATCCTGAAAAAGAATTTAGTGAAAAGAGAGAATACCAAGATGACAGACAGAAAGACAATCAATACAGAGGACACCGAGACTTCAAAAGGAGAGATAGAAAGACATGCCTAGTAGCTGATGAGGAATCCAACGATGACAAATCTAATGAGATTGAAACAAAGGAAGCTGTATATGTGGCTATCAAAGATGAATCAGATGAAGAAAGGTATGAGGAAAAAGCCTTAATATCTCACATAAATAAAAATTATTCTTGGATCATAGATAGTGGATGCTCACATCACATGACAGGTGATAAACACAAGTTTGTTAAATTAGAAGACTATGATGGAGGCTATGTAAGATTTGGTAATGATGCACCATGTCCGGTGAAATGTAAAGGTTCTATCACACTTCTTGACAATGCTAAATGTGATGATGTATACTGGGTTGAAGGTTTGAAATACAATTTGTTGAGTGTAGCATAGCTAAACAATACAGGATACTGAATAGAATTTCAGAAAGGAAGTGTCAAAGTTCATGACAAACATGGAAAGCTAGCTGCTACTGGGACACAAACAAAAGGTAGTACATTTCATCTTGACTCAACTCGGAACAATTGTTTGTATGCTAAAATAGAAGATACCTGGTTATGGCATAAAAGGTTTTGTCATGTAAATTTTGGTAACCTGATCAAAATAAGTAAGAAGCACCGAGTAAGAGGTTTAGCGAGCTTGGAAAAACCTAAGAAAGTAATATGCTGAGGATGCCAGATGGGTAAGATTACAAAGTCAAGCTTTACAAGTAAGTCCTACACTTCTAAAGGAATTTTAGATCTTGTGCACACTGATCCTTGTGGTCCTATAAAAGTTCAAAGTTATTATGGAGATAAATACTTCATATTATTTATGGATGATTACTCAAGGATGATGTCAGTTATGTTTTTAAAAGAGAAATCAGAAGCCTTTCAAATGTTCAAATGGTACAAGGCTAGAGTTGAAAAAGAAACAAGAAGACAGTTGAAATGTCTAAGATCTGACAGAGGAGGAGAATTCATTTCCGATAAATTTAATCTATTTTGCAATGATCATGGTATAAAGAGACAAGTATCTGCACCGAGGACACCTCAGCGAAATGGGATAGCTAAAAGAAGAAAAAGATCAATTGTAGATTGTGCCAGAACCCTAATGATAGAAAAGAGGGTACCTCAAACATTTTGGAGAGAAGCGATCAACACTGTAGTTTACACCCTGAACCGAGTACAACTGAAGAAAGGAACTTTGAAGACACCGTATGAAATCTGGTATGACAAGAAACCTAATGTAAGTTACTTTAAAATATTTGGAACTAGATGTTATGTTCACAAAGATGACAGAAATGGAAAGTTTGATCAGAAAAGCGAGGAAGGAACATTTCTTGGTTATTATTCTAGAAGTAAAGCACTTAAATGTTTGATCAAATCATCTAACAAAATAGTGGAAAGAGCAAATGTGAAAATCGACGAATTTGCAGAAAGAAATGATGAAGGAAATTCCAAAGAACCAGAGGATTATGAAGAGTTTGTATATGTTCAACCAAGAAGTCCTACTGAGAAAGTTGATGAAGAAAATGAAGGAAATACTCAATTACCTAGTGATGAAGAAGATCATACAAAGCCTATCGAGCCTATATTAGCCAAGTATGTCAGAAGAAATCATGCATCAAGTCAAATTATAGGAGATAAGGATGATCCAGTGATGACAAGGAACAAACTGAGATAAAACACATGTCTGATATCTGAATTTGAACCGAGAATAGTAAAAGAGGCATTTAGTAATGAAGATTGGGTAAATTCTATGATAGAAGAGATTGAACAAATCAAGAAGAATGAAACATGGACACTGGTCCCAAGACCAAAAGAGAAAAATGTGATCGGTACAAAGTGGATTTTCAGAAACAAGCTAAATGAAAAAGGAGAGGTCATTCAGAATAAAGCAAGACTAGTTTGCAAAGGTTATGCTCAAGAAGAAGGAATAGATTACGGTGAGACTTTTGCACCTATGGCAAGACTTGAAGGAGTGAGAATATTGTTGGCATATGCTGCTTACAAAAATTTCAAGGTATATCAAATGGATGTTAAATCTGCATTTTTAAATGGTATACTAGAAGAAGAAGTTTATATTGAACAACCTGAAGGATTTATTGAAGACAAGAATAAAGATCAGGTATATAAGTTGAACAGAGCTTTATATGGTCTAAAGCAAGCACCTAGAGCATGGTACGAAAGACTGCACTCTTACTTAATCAAGATTGGATTTATAAGGACAACTGAAAACAACAACATGTACATGAAGAATGATGAAGACAATGGAATACTGCTTTCAGCCATATTTGTTGATGATATTATTTTTTGTGGAAATGACTCTTTATGCAAGAACTTTGGAAATGAAATGTGCAAAGAATTTGAGATGTCCTTAATCGGTGAAATAAAGTATTTTATAGGTTTACAGATACTGCAAATGAACAATGAGATTTTCATTACTCAATCCAAGTATATAAAGGAAATCTTGAAGAAATTTAGAATGGAGGATTCTAAACCTGTAAGTACTCGTATGACTACCAATTGTAAACTGTCAAAGAATGATGAATCTGCATCTGTTGATGAGACACTTTACCGATCTATGATTGGAAAGTTGCAATATGTGGTTCACAGCAAGCCGGATATAGCACATGCAGTAGATATAGTTGCAAGATTTTTTGCAGATCCCAAAGAAACCCATATGACAGCAATCAAGAGAATTTTCAGATACTTAAGAGGCATTGAAGACTATGGCTTAGTATATAAAAAGAGGAATGATTTTGACTTAAAAGTCTATACTGATGCTGATTGGGCAGGAAACATTGATGATAGGAAAAGCACAAGCGATGGAGCTTTCTTTTTGGGTAACAGACTAGTAAGTTGGCTTTGCAAGAAACAAGGATGCATTTCACAGTCAACAACTGAAGTTGAATATGATGTTGCAACATTGAATTGTACCAATATAGTGTGGATCAAACAACTATTGGAAGGTATGAATGAGAAAGTTACCGAGCAAGTAACTATATTCTGTGATAATACTAGTGCCATTAACATTTCAAAGAATCCAGTAATGCATTCTAAGACAAAGCATATCTCTATAAAGTATCATTGTCTCAGAGAAGAAGTTCAAGAGAAGAAATTTGCACTAGAATATATTAGTTCAAAGGAACAAATAGCAGACATTTTCACAAAGCCACTGCCAAGGAACACTTTTGAGTATCTCAGAAGTAAGTTAGGGGTCCTACCCCTATCTAGTACTCACTGATAGAGTTCAGTGAAAGCATCAATTCTATGAATCTATAGGATAACTATTTATGAGTTGATGTTTCTTTACACACTTTAGGAGGTTGCCTAAAGTTGTGCAGGAAATAGTGATTGAAGACAAGTAGCTCTGACCAAGACTAAGATGATACATTTGTATTTGCAGCAAGAAAATTACCTCACAGCGGAAGGAATCATGAATTAGTTTTACTTTTTGGCATTGTTGTCAAAGGGGGAGAAGACTAATTAGTGAAGATTAATAGGTGAAGATGGGAGAAGACTAATGACTGGGGGAGAATTCAAGGATAACAACAGGAGAAGATTAATAGCAATCTAAATCCGAATCAATTGAAATAAAATCAAGTTAGGTATTGCCATTAAAAGATGGTTTTGCCATCAATGCTAAAGGGGGAGATTGTTAGCATTTCACAAAGGGAGATTGTTGGCATTCAAGTTTATTGGTATGAGGATATTGAGAAGGTTGTTGAAGATTGTGGATATAACTGAGAAAGGATGATTACTGTCTCAATAATATTATTTTGTCATTGATGTCAAACAATTGATTTTCTGATTCAGTATGATGTTGCCATATCTTAATGAGTATGTTTTGATAAGTATAAAGATGTCGGTAAGTGACACAGAAAGAATGAAAATGAAAGGGAGCAATAAGTTATTCAATGGACAACTATTACCGAGTTAGACAATGATGAGATCTTGTTGTTTTGATTGTTTTGATATCCTATATATGAGTATTCGTAGACTGAACAAGAAGGAGAAAAGATTTCGAGCTATAGAATTTCTATATTACCGAGCAAGATGCTAGTTGGTAAACCCTAAGGTCATTGCTATCGATTAAAGAAGGCAAAATATCTACCGAGTGAGGTTCAGTATTTACTGAGTAACAACTGACTAATAACAGAATGCATTGGATGGATAAAAACATTATTAAATGAAAGATGCCAATGAGTTGGAGATGTATAGATGATTGGTATGTCGTGCAAGAAGTTTGTTAAGGATCTATGACAATGAAAATACAGGAGTTAGATCTATAGCACAGATTGAACGGTCATAACCTAGCACAAGTTCCAAGGAAGGAATACAAGTTCTAAGGTGAGATAAAACATTTTCAGATCGAAAGATACAATGAACCTAATCAAGTTTTAAGACCTGGTGGCTAAGATTGATCATGGGAAATGTGATCAAGGAGATTAAGCAGTGAGGAATTGTTTATAAATAAGAAATTGTTAATGAACAATAGACATGGGCAAATAGAAGAACAATGATACTACAGTAGTGATCACCGAGCACAAAAGATTGAAGATCAGATTAAAGAACAGATTGAGAAGCCTAGCAAGAAGCAAGATAAGTCTTATGAGAAGGTTATCTTGAGTACATTGAGCACATAGAAACTGCTTTAACATTTTAGATGTGAAGTTGCAGATATATCTTATACTGTTATTTATTTTGTAAGTGACAGGAAATCTCTTAACCAAGTGGACCTAATAGTCTTATTTGTAAATCCTCTAGCAAGGTAACATTCTGAATGAGTGTTGTAAATCCTTTGACAAGGTCACTTCTAACAAAGTGCAAGACTCTAACAAGTGTGAGGGAAATCTCTTAACCGGGTCACATCTAGCAATGTGTTTATGTAATCTGTAACAGGATTGGCTTTTAACCGAGCATACTCTAGAAGGGTATATTTCTTAGTGGGTCCAAAATCCCACAATGGTTTTTCCCTATTTGGGTTTCCACATTAAATCTAGTGTTAAATGTGTTATGATGTTTTAAGTGTATCTATTTATGAGTTTGAATGATTTACAGTCATAGTTGCATAGCAATAAAGGCTACCGAGGTTGAATCTGATAAATATATTGCAAGGTGAGTTTTTAATGATTCACCCCCCCCCCCCCCCCCCCTCTCTCATCTTATTAACAAAATCTCTAGGCTTATTCAAAGATAAGATCATCTCATTCTTCCACTTTTGATCAAATAGAAAAAGTGCATCTCTTTGAGGATTAAGAGGCTCAAATTGTTTACACCAAAAGTAATCTAGCTTCACATCTCCAGGCCTCACTGTGGGTTGATACATGCTATGATTGATTTTTATGGTTTTGTTATCATGAGAAAATTTTAGACATTTATGATTAATAGAAAAAATAACATCTAAGAACTTAGTATCAACCTTAATGGGAAGAGTAATAGAACCAATAGTAGGGCAATAGAAACCATTGTAAAGTATAAAGATATTCTTCAATGATCACATTCACCGTATACGTTGGATCAATGAGAGCCCCTCGTGAGATTTTGTATTTGATCTTCGCAGTGATATAAAGTGGGCCATCAGGTGTGACAATAGTCTCACTAGGATCAAATGAAATGCATATGCCCTTAGGAGGTGTAGATTTGTCAACAAGATTCACAACATTATTGGACTCAACACCAAGGTCACCAAGAGAGTCTCAAACTCAACCACATTAGTAGAATGGGAAGGCAAAGGATTAGTAAAGATTTGAAGGTTTTGATTACGAGGAGCTACAGATTTATTTCCTTTGTCATTCACACTAGCTATGGATATGGTATTGTTATAAATAAAGTTTTGAAGTCTACTTCTTAAGGTATAACACTTCTTAGTATTATGATCGAGTTGATAATGGAATTGGCAAAAAGATTTGGGATCATGATAAGGTGGGAAAGGTTTGGAGGTATCAATGGCTTGATGGGAGAAAGTTTCAACATATTTTTGTTTATCAATTGTGCCATTATGCCATTCAAAGACATAGAAAGAGGAGTAAATTCTTATCTAAAGTATTTTGATAAAGGACCCACACCTAATGTCATGGCTGCCACTTGAGTATTTGTGTTGTAATTGATCTTGATGTATCCCTTGTTCAGTTTAAATTTCACAAAATATTATTGAGCAATCTCATTCTTATCAGTCGGAGCCACTGAAGGAGATGATTCAAATTGGCTCACTTCAAGATGATTATTATGAAGCACTACACACAACTGCGTAAAGGAAGTAAAATCAGAAAAGAGAAGCTTATCTGGTGTAGGAGCACCTAGGACTTAGGCTTATAGTATTTTCTCAGTTTTGGCTTGTACTAACCTTAGCCAAATTGGGTACCAAATAAGGACTCTAGGAGGGTCCAAGAGTGAGTGTGATGAGACAAATGTAGGCTTGTTTTGCTCATAATGTGAATACAAATGGATTGAATCCATTGATCCAGTAATAGATTGAGTTTCTTTGGTGTGTTTCAGAGTTATTTGTTTCACTTTCAAGCTTTGTAGTTAGTGTGTGACGATGTTTTCATGGTTTTGTTTGCAATTAGCCAATTTTGGCTTGTACATAGCAATTTTGTGTAAAATGGTTGCCCCATGAAATCAGTACTTCAAATATTTTCTTCAATAATAACTTTATTGTTAAGCATAAACCAAAAACTGTTGTAACATAATATAATGCTAAAACAAATAAATAACAATTCTAGTCACATAAATCTATCCAATTTAATTAAATGAATATTTCCTATTTATTTGATTAAAAATCCACTAGCCATCAATTAATTAAATTAACATTTAATTAATTCATCTTCAAACATTCTCCTATTAATTAAATAAATTATTCAATTTATTTTAATTCATTCATTATACCAAATTCACAAATCAATTAAATGAATAAATCATATTTATTTCATTTAATCCCCTATTCCTCTTTTAAATAAATTAAATAAAACATTTATTTAAATCATTTATTCCCCCCACTTGCATTTTCCTACAAATGCAACTTGCACACATTTATTGAAATAAATTAATTTATTTTAAATAAAAATCCTATTTTCCCTCACCCACCAAATCCACTTGCATTCCTAAACCCACTTCTAGATTCTTCTAAACCCTTCCTAATTAGCCCAATCCATCCCCTAATTATTGTCACATTCCTAAGCAACTTGGAGTCACTTCTCAAATACTTTAAAGTCTTTGAAAAGCATTTAATGCTTTGTGTGTTCAACAATTTAACCTCTAAAGTCTTCCAAGACCACTAATGGCTCTTACATGACCATTTATGGTTCTTACATAACCAATTATGGTTATTTCAACTTGCACTGATGTGTCTCCTCAAGCATTTATTGCTTTGACAATGGTTATCCCTTTTACCTTTGCACAAGAGTTTATCCATTGGATAAAAGCTTTATTCTTTGAATAAAGAATGTATCCATTCAACCTAACCTTGACCCTAACTCCTAAGTTAACTCTCAGGTCATGTCAAGCATTTAATGCTTATTCCCTCTCCTCTCAACCTATCTTACATTGACACTTGTCAACCAGGGATGGGGTTGAAAGCCCTCACATGGATCTCAAATCATTCAATCCTAACCCTTGTTGAGATTGCTCAATCTCAACCATCCATTGCTCCATTTTACCTATAATTAGAGCTCACATTCCTCATTTTCAGATCCTCAAGCATTTAGCATTCATAGTCATAATCCTGAAAACTTGTATGCATTTAAGCTACAGTGAATTATAGAGAGCACATAGCATAAATCATTAATCATCTTGTCATTTTGGTTTAAGATAAATCATTTTAGTATCTATAGCATCTAGTATTAGCTTTTTATTCATATTTAGAGCGAATACTTTAATCTCAAACCTCCATAAGCATCCATAGTGCAAAAACTTGTTGAGAGCTACACTAGTTTGGAACTTGGAGAGAAGAGGAACAAGGAAGGAGAAGCTACCAACATGGTAGAGAGCATTTGGAGGAGCTTAGTTGCTTTTTGTAGATTCCTTAAGCTTTCTTTTTGCTTAGTAGTGTCTTTCTTGATATGCTTGCTTAGAATAGTTTTTAATTTATGATTTTCTAACATCTAACAATCGACTGCTTTTGTTTCTTGTTCAGTGTTTGTTTATCCTAACCTTGTCCTTTTTGTAGAGCATCATTTGGTGAACCTGACGTGAATCCAAGCACCCAAAACAATTCTTTAAAAAATTTAAAAAAAAACTAACATGTTTGAATGTTGAACTTGACACACAGGTCGCGCTTTAGCGCTTTCGATCGCGTTGTAGTGCTATTGCAACTTGTTATTCTAGTGCTATTGTCTTTATAATAGTGCTATTGTCTCAAGTTTGGCACTATTAACCTTCATTTAGCGCTTTTGTGTTTGTTCTAGTGTGTTTGTATTTACTGTCAAGTTTTTCTTTCAGCGCTTTGTCTCTATAATAACGTGTTTTTAGTTAATAGTGCTTATGTTTTTACACAAACTAGTGCTATTGTAACATAGCATTGTAAGGAAGACCTTGTAACCAAAAAAAAAATGTTTTTAGGCCTGTGGAAGCCCTCCCTATGCGTGGATTTTACTAACTATTCACTTTTTGTGCAGGTATAAAAACTAACTTCGTTAAAAATCAAAAATTTGTTTTTGGTGCTCTAAAATTGAACAAAAAACAAACTTTCTTTTCCTTGCAAGTTAGGATCATTTGTTTTTGGTTCTTTAAAATTGAACAAAAACAAACTTTGTTTCTTGCAAGTTAGGCTTAATTGTTCATTTGGTGCTTAAAATCAACAAAACAAATTTATTTCCTGCATCAAATTTAAGCAAAAAACTCACAATCCACACTTCCATTTTGGTGCACATAAAATTCACAATCAACTTGTCTCATTCTTTTTGCAAAGCGATTTTACTTCAAGCAAAAAAATGTGTTTTTCATTAAGTTGACCAGGATTTCAAAGTTCTAGTTTACTTAAACATATCACCTTTGAAGTTAAAAAGAAAATCATGGTTGTTGGAGAAACATCTCCAAATAGTTAGATCACATTGCAATGACAAGTTAAAAAGAACAAGTGTTTTTTGTGATTGACACACTTATGCAAAAAGTTGGTCGAGTGGTCCTACTTCTAACACACACTATCCTCTCCCTTGGCTTTCGTTGTCCTAGGTGCAAGAGAAAAGTGTTAGCAACACTCAAATTTTTATCTTTTTAAGAGAGGCCTGCCAAGAGACACATCACTCTTGGGAACGACCTCACATGGTAAATCCTTCGAGCCACTATAGAAATCAGGTGAGAGTGAAAACTGTAGCCTTGGGTATAGTTGTTCCTACAGTTTAACTTGCCGAAAGGAAAAATGGGCCCCACCACAAGTTACAAGGCTCTTAAGTGAGTCACTACAGAGTGAACTTATGTCCAAAGACATCAAAAATGACTAAACACCTTTAAGTAGTAGCCCACCCGTTCTATTGATTGAGGATATTTGTGATATAATTCAGTGCAAGAGCATAGATGGTTTTGCTCCCAAGATACTCACCATACATATTTCCTTGAGTAGAAACATAGCTTTTTGAAAAGTCACTTGTGGCTTGATGAAAGTGGTGACTCCCCCATCATAGGGATCATCTATTTGTTATGCTCCTGCAAGACTTAGTAAATCACATCCTTACCTGCCATGGCGGGATTCATAAGGTATGTAGTACCAAAGTCGAAGAAATATCAATATGTGGGCTGAATTTATCGCAACTGTCCATTTGACCTTAGGGATACAAAGTGTTTGAAGTGTTTTCATTTTAGTCAATACCAAAGTACAAATTGAGCCGACTTCAGGCTTTGGAAAGAAGAACACCTAAAAAAAAAAACACTTAAAGGAAAGGGTCATAAAAAGTCCAAGGATTGGGTTGATCTAGACCCATACTCATTTGTGTCTTTAAGGCAACATTCTTGTGTTTGTGTGATTGCTTTGTTTTCTTGTCAAATAAACATCATAAAATCCAAAAATTAGAACAAGTATTCATCCAACCAAACATTTTTCAAAAACGATAAAAAACAAAGAAAAAAGTATCAAACTTTATGACCATTCTTCACATCTTGAGAAAGAAGAATCTTCATCAACACATCAACTTGAAAAGAAGACCATTGAGCTCAAAGGCTTTCATCAAAAGGAGGAAATTCTTCTATCTAAATAGACAAATCTTTGTCTCTCATAGAGCTTTTCTACGTCACATGCATCTATACCTTCAAGACAAATCAAACGAATTTGATTCAGAGTCATTAAACTGCAGAGCTTTTATGCAATATAGAGCTTTGAGTTATCACAAAAACCAAGGAGGCAAGATCAATCCCAACTTCTTCCCAGACATTTGTATCACATACAATGTAGCTCAAGAAATGCCACCAACGCCCGAAAGGGAAGAGGTAGAATTTGTTCCATTTGTGACACAAAGCTTTTATTGAAGTTAAAACATTTCATCCATTATCTCATTCACACATCATCTCATTCACACATCATCTCATTCATTTTCAACTCTCAAAACATTAAAGAGGTTCTTTTCCTAAGTTATCTTTTGGATATTGCTTGAATCAAACACAAAACATCACTTTTAGATTGTTTCTACATCTAGGATAAGCTCATCCTAAGAGACATATCTACGCAGGTTAAAACTAGTTTATAAGTGAATCCTACTAGGTAGTTACGTTTGTAATACATCTCAGATTTCTCTACACCTTATCACATCAAACCTTATCAAAAACACAACAAGAAATTCAAAGAAGAAAACTTTGGTAATATCTATCTTTAAGTTCTAGAGATCCACACGCAAAATAACACACCAACCATCAATCTTTCATTTCATCGACAACTCATCATCATTTTCACCCAACTTCAACAAAAACTCATAAACAAAATGGCTCATACCCGATCACAGTCAAGGAAATGAGAAATAGAGATTGAAGAAGAAGAGGAGGAAAATATCAATGAATTTCAAGAAGAACTTGGAGGAAATGCGAATGACAAAAACCCAAGTACTCCTACTCCTACAACAATAGAAAGAGCTCAACACAACCCTCTCTTTGACAGACTTTTTGATGAAATACTCAGGAGCAATGCGGATGCTCACTTTTTAAAGCTTGCTCAAGAAGGAGCCAAACTCCCATCTGACTTTGATCTTGCACAACTAAGACAAGCATCAGAATGACAAAGTCGCCATGAAGAAGAAAGAGGTAGAGATCCCATCAGATATAACATTCCTAGAGGCAACCCACCTCCTCCTCTGAATGACATAGAGATGTTGTGGCAACAAGTTGAAAATCTCACCCAACAACTTCGTAGTGGCATAAAGACTAATCAATTTTCACTCAATGATATTTGTCCCTATCCCTTTGATAGGAATCTTTATATGCCACCTTTTCCACGAGGGTTCGAAACACCCAAGTTTGAAAAGTATAGAGGAAAAGGAGATCCTCATGATCATGTCAGAGAATTTCATTCAGCTTGCCTCGAAGTGGCATACGAAGATTCATACCTAATGCACCTTTTTCCTCAAAGCTTGGGAGGAACAACCACATCATGGTTTTCTCGACTACCAGGTGGCATTAGGACCTTTGAAGAGCTAGTTCAGAAGTTCTTGGCACATTACTCTCATAGCATTGAATGTGATATCACCATGGCTCATTATGTAACACTAAACAAAAACTAGGTGAACTATTCTCAATATTCCTACAACGATGGCATCAAATGTCTAGCAGACATTCTCTTCAATTACCTGAACAAGAACTAGTGGAAATATTTATTTCCAACTTAAACGAAGAAATGGAATTTCACCTGGATGTCAAAGACAAGGACTCTTTCAATGACATGATCACAAAAGGTTTAAAATGTGAGTGGGCTCTCATCAAGAAAGGACTTATCAAAATCTATAATGAGCCAAAGGATGGTCTTCACCCATGCTTCAATAGTGACAAACCAAGCTTCTGGAACAAAAACAAAAATGTTGTCAACGACGGGGTTGTGGATGCAAGAACTATCAAAAGTGTGCAACCTGTAGTTCAATTTGCAGGATAGAATCCCCCATCTCAGACTAACACAGTTGCTCCTCCAAATCAAGGCCGCATTACATCTAACGATGAACCCAAACCTCGTCAACAAAAACAAAAGTGAACATACACTCCCTTAGGGGAACCCATCGAAACAGCATTAGGACAACTGGTTTCTCAAAATCTGGTAACCCTACCCAAAACATCAAACTATGAACCTCAAGTCAAACCTGCATGGTGGAGGGATACTGAACATTGTGATTTCCATCAAGGCAGAGGACACAAGACACGCAATTGTCATAGATTGAAAGATCTTATTTAGGATCTTATTGACCGAGGTGAAATCGAAATTGAAGGACATGACCCAAAGACAACAAACAATGATCATCTTATTTTTAAAAATCCACTTCCATCACCAGATCAAAGGGGTCCTTCTACTTCAGGGAGAAACACAAATACCATCAATTATACACAAGCCATGTATAATGATACTGTGAATCACCTATACGATGCCAGTGAACAAATTGCAACTATAACCATAAAAAATCCCAACTCCACAAGGCACCCCATCTATCCCAAAGTAGTATAACCTTATGGAATAGTTAGACAAAACGCCCGCACTGATATCTATCTTAGAGCTATTACGCCTATCTCCATCCCATAAAACAATCTTGGATCAAGCTCTCCAAGAGGTGTCAGTCCCTGCAAACCTAAAAACAGATCAATTCCAAGCCATGGTTGGAAGTCTAAAGTCATCACCTTGTCTCACTTTTTTCAAAAGTGACAACTCTTCCTTCCAGCAACCTCATAACTCTTTGCTACATATTGAAAGATTTATCAACCAGCATAGGATCAAGCGAGTCTTGATCGATAATGGAGCAGGCCTGAATATTTGTACACTATAATTGGTCACAGCTTTGGGATATGCAATAGAATCAGTGGATCTCCATTAGAAGATCACAATCAAAGCCTATGCTGATGCAGAGCATTCATCCAAAGGAGTTGTGGTACTACCCATCCGAGTGGGCCCTGTGGTGAAGCACATCATTTGTCAAGTTCTGGACCTTCCTCTGCCATACAATCTATTGTTAGGAAGACCTTGGATGCATGCCATGCAAGCCGCTCCATCCACCTACCCTCAATGTATCAAGTTCCCACATAATGGTGTAGAGATCACAATCCTGGGCAATGCAAACCCCTTTGCATATTGTCATAATATCAATCATCAACCTGAGATTACCATTCCTAACAATAGGGAAGCCATCTCCTCCACATCATACATAAGTCTAGCCTCTCTTGCCAGTTAAAACACCACTATACCTAAGCAAGAAAAACTCAAGATAAAAATAGCAGAGGAAGGTCCTGGGGAATGAAATTTAAGTCAACTCTTTTGTGTGGGACAAATGCCCACTTCTCCTAGAACACATGGTAAACCTCAGCGGTTACTTCAAACACCATTGATCATGTCAGCATGTACTTTGACGCCTTTCATCCTTGTGAAGCGTCAAGAAGAAGAAACCAGAGATGAGGACTTAGCGGAATGCATCTATAAAGATCCCATCACCACCGATATATAGCAAGCTACACTTCCCACTGATTAGTATGGCAAAGGCCTCCTCATTATGCAAAGAATGGGTTACGATGGTCAGAGTGCTTTGGGACCTTGCAAACAAGGAAGACATGAACCACTGCTGTCGAAATTAAAGCCCAAAGATAATATAGGCCTAGGCTTTCAAACGGAGATCTTTCATAAGCTCAGATTCAAAGGAAAACCCAGCAAACCACTATATCAACCTATTGCAAAGAGGACACCTTTTATTATAAAAGCAGCATCAAACACCATCGCAGCTGCCCCACTAAGGCTAAAAATCCCAACACAACCACCTACAATACCCATCATCCCACTCATCAAACTAGTGATCCCATCAATAGCAGCAATAGCACCATTAGCAACAACAACTATATCAGAACCCACAGTAGTATCTACAACATCAGTAGTTCCAATAGAAGTATCAAAGTCAACACTACCGATACTCCCCGTATTGGATTCATTGATCCCATTCATCCTTCCTACAGCTCCGATCATTTCATCTACAAAGGTACATCAACCAATCACACCTATAGTGTTTAACTCAAAGGACATCCCAGTATGGTATAGTAATTGAATACTGGAAAGTGACTCAGAGACCGACTCACATGAATGGGAATTTGATTCCATCCATCTTAATACTTCAGATGAGGAAGACACATCACTACCTCCACCATGCAAAGACATCCCTGTTTACGAAGAAGCACATATAAAGACCTCTTGGGTTCCTGAGTTGGAAACTTCTTCCACAGACCCTACGTCACATCCTACACCTGATTCTGACAGGGAGAATACCATCAATGACCTTCACCACAACATCTTAACCCTCACTGACACATCTAATGAACTTAACCTAATTGATGAATTAATGCCTGTTATCCATCTAGAACTCATCGAATGGAACCAACCTAATCCCACATGTCTTGACCTTTTCCAAAACGATGAGGCACTCATTGACTTTTTGGAACTATGGGATAACATACCAAGTGGGGATCACAAAGTTGGATTCGCCATTGAACTTAATAGTGCAGCATACTTTGGGGCAGATGCCAAACCTTTCAGCTGCAAAAATATAACAATAAAACATAGATCTTCCAGTGAAAACCACACTGTGGCACTATTTGTTCCAACAAAAGTAAAAAGAAAGAGCGTATCCAACAATGAAAACCTCTCTAAGGTGCTTAAGGATGAAAGGTTTGACATCCTTACCTATAGCACACAATGGGAATGATCAACAATTCTCATTGAGGAAACAAAAGAATACAATGTGGGGACTCCTGAAACTCCTCACCACATACATCTGGCATCTCTTCTAACTCTAGAGGAACATCCTAAGTTTGTAGAGTTCTTCCAGAAGTGTCAGATCAACTTTGCATGGTCATATGCAGACATGCCTGGGCTTGATCCTGATTTAGTCATGCATCACCTCACCATAGTAGAAGGAGCCAAGCCTGTTAGGCAGAAGCTTCGCAAGATGAATCCTCAGATTGCAGTACTAGTCAAAGAAGAACTCAAGAAACTCTTAGATGTTAGTTTCATTAGACTAATTGATAATGCAGATTGGATATCCAATATTGTGCCTGTCGGCAAACCAAATGGGGGCATCCATATTTGTACTGACTTTAGAGATCTAAATAAGGCTTCTCCTGAGGATGACTTCCCCCTACCAAACATCGACATCATAGTGGACCTAAAAGAAGGACATGCCATGCTTTCACTCATGGATGGCTTTTCAGGATACAATCAGATAAAGATCGCACTAGAAGATCAACATAAGACAGCCTTCACATGTCCATGGGGCACATACTACTAGAATGTAATGCCTTTCGGTCTCAAGAATGCAGGAGTGACCTATCAATGAGCAATGACCACCATCTTCCATGACATGATGCATACTATGATGGAAGACTATGTTGATGACTTACTAGAAAAATCACTCACCAGATAAGGTTATCTCGACATATTAGATAAAGTCTTTGATAGACTGGAACAATATCATGTTTGACTCAACCCAAAGAAATGTGTCTTTGGAGTAACCTCAGGGAAGCTTCTAGGATACATTGTCTCAAGCAAAGGTATTGAGGTCGATCTAGCAAAGGTCAAAGAAATCATAGACATGCCACCACCAAAGAACATCAATTAGCTAAGAACATTACAAGGATGACTACAATCCATCCAAAGATTCATTGCACAACTGGCAAATAAGTGTCACCCCTTTACACATCTGCTACACAAAAACATCCACTTTCAATGGGATGCCAGATGCCAGCAAGCATTCTAGATGCTTAAAGACTCTCATGAATACACCATTGTTGATCCCACCAGATCCAAGCAGACCTCTATTACTCTATATATCAGCAACAAGTACAACATTGGGTGTACTTCTAGCACAACATAATGTAGAAGGGAAAGAGTGTGTTGTTTACTACATCCCTCGCACACTAGTTGGCTATGAACTCAACTACACACCTATTGAGTGAGCTTGCCTAGTAGTAATCTTGACAGCCACTAAACTAAGGCACTATCTCTTAACACACAAAGTACAGCTCATTGCAAAGATTGATCCACTAAAATACTTACTCAGTAAAGCAACATTGATAGGCTCCTTGGCCAAATGGGTGATGATTCTCAGTGAATTTGACATTGAGTATGTGGACCGTAAGGCTATCAAAGGACAAGTAATTACAGATCAGTTGGCCAATGCACCACTCATAGGCAATCATCCTCTCATTTCCAATTTTCTAGATGAAGAGATATTCATGATCACAACAGCACAACCATGGAAGCTATACTTTGATTATTCGTAAACTAGGCATGGCTCGGGGGTAGGCATTCTGTTTATCACACCTCAAGGTGACAGCATCCTGAAATCTTACAGACTCACATTTCCATGCACCAACAACATAGCAGAGTATGAGGCCTTGATCACAAGACTCAGGCTAGCCGTACAATGGAAATTACAAGAACTACAAGTATATGGCGACTCCCAACTAGTCATTCGACAAGCAACTAATGAATATCATACTAAAGATGACAAACTCATGTCGTACAAACAAATGGTGGACAAATTAAAGGCATCATCTACTACTATCACCTTTGAGTAGATACCAAGAGATTAGAATTGAGTTGCTGACGCTATGGCTACCATTACATCTCTCTTAGATCTTCCACAGAATTCAACACACTACGAGTTCTTGGTAGAACAGGTATGGTGAGTTCTACACTTATCTCCGCGATCACAACCTTCCTCCTAACCAATCTAATAACCAACGTAAAACCTTCATTTGCCAAACCGCTCGATATACCATTATTGCTAAAACCCTATACCGACGCAGTCTTGATGGTACTCTCCTTCGATGTCTAGAAGAAGATGAGATAACAAAGGCCTTGGAAGAGGTACATGAAGTAATTTGTGGAACTCATGCAAGCGGTCCATCACTAGCGAAGAAACTCTTGCGCACTAGATACTATTGGCCATCCATGGAAAAAGACTCCTACTACTTTGTCAGAAAGTGTAAGAAATGCCAAGTTCATGAAGACCTGATACATGCACCAGCATAGGAACTACAACCAATCACAACACCATGGCCCTTTTGTCAATGGGGTCTTGACCTTGTGGGTAAAATCCATCCATCTTCATCCAATGGCCACAAATTCATTATTACTGCCACTGAATATTTCACAAAGTGGATTGAAGCTGTTCAACTTACCCAAGTTACCGGCAAGAAAATCACCTCATTCATCCTCAATTACATCATATGTCGGTATGGTGTACCCATGTCCATCATCACAGATAACAGTCTTCCTTTCAAAAATTAGGATGTCTATGAACTCTATGAGAAATTTTGCATCTAGCACCGCTTTTCCACTCCCTGTTACCCACAAGGCAATGGTCAGGCCGAAGCATCAAACAAGAACATATTAAGAATCCTAAAGAAGACAGTCAATGATGTCAGTCATGATTGGCACATTCAATTGAATCCAGCACTATGGGCATATCGAACTAGCATTTGAACCCCTACAGGTGCAACTCCATACTCATTGGTCTATGGTGCAGAAGCTATTTTACCTATTGAGGTCGAGATACCATCACTATGGGTTTCCTTGCACAATCTCATCAATGATGAAGCATACAAAGTATCCCATCTCCAAGACTTAGAGCTACTTGATGAGAAACGACAACCTACATACAATCACCTCAAGGCCTATCAGTAGCACATGAGAAGAAGCTATAATCATTGAGTTAGACCTCATACATTCGAGGTAGGTGATCATGTTCTTCGAGAAAATCCTCATAACCAACCCAACTGAGAACATCAGGGAAAGTTTGAATCAAATTGGCTGGGTCCATATGTTGTCACTGCTATATTTGGGTCCGGGGCATATCAGTTGGCTACTTCAGAAGGAGAACCACTAGCAGATCTGATCAACAACATGCACCTCAAAAGGTTTTATACATAAGCTACACAGAGCATCAGACTCCCATATATATCGGTAAAATTACCAAAAACATCCAAATAAATGACCTGAGGAAACATACAAAAACATCAAAATAGTAAAGAAAAATCATGCATCCAAATGGTGAACAACCACTCCGATGGCACCTTGGGTAAGTATGATGGTGAAAACCTGGTAAACAGGTGCCACTCATAAAGGGCTATGGCTCCATTTTCTTTCAGACTTGTTGTGATCACATCCACTACATACACACATCCATCCGTCCAAACCAGGGCTTGTTATTAATCCGCAATCAAGAAAGTACTTCACGCCTCTGGCATCCCGCTTTTTCATAGTCATGTTCAAACTGGGGGCAATGCCCTTAACCTATTAATGGAAGTGGATTCTATATTACTTGCGATTCATTGGGTTCTTCATTCAAAAACTATCTCACAAAATCCAAAAACATTGGAAAACAATCAACAAAATACCAAAAACATTCAAAACAATCACAAAATCCAAAAACATGATAAAACATAAAAAATCAAACAAAAACATGGCAGGCACATTGTACATACTCATCCAAGTAGATACCAAACAAAGCATTGCAAAATACTCGCACGATGATCACTTCTCCAAAACAACCAAACAATCAACATCGACACTCAAACTGTCTTCAACAAGGATGCATCCTTCTTTACCGAAACAAAGACAAAATGACGTTTTCTTTGACAAGAAAATTTTGTTTAAAGCTATCAAATACTTGGTTGATTTGTGAGTAATTAATTCATTTATATATATCAGGTTCCTACAACATTATTTGTGTATCTTCTGAAGATTATTCCGATGAAGTACTGGGGCATGTACTAATGGTGTCTACGTGGGAAGTTCACTAAGCTGCATGATCTTATGCCAAATGCAGTCATAGATCACTATGGCTTGCTAACTACAATGTATACCTCAACCATATGAGCATGAACCATTACCAAGGATCCATATTCTTTATTCTTTATGTATATACTATTTTGTTTGCATGAGCAATGCTCCTTCTTTGGTTCCTCCTCATCCAATTTGGATAAAGGTTTTTGTCTCTTATTAAGGTGTGAACTTGTCTCAGGATATGATCAGCCCAAGATCAAGGAGGACGATCGAAGTCATGCATGAACGGAGATGATCCTTGTCTGTTCCGCAAGCAATACTCTAGTCAACTTGACCCATTATATCAAGTTGTTTGTATTAACTTGCTATATCAAATCCATGTAAGAAATACTCTGGTCATCTTGAATCATTATGTCAAGATGCTTGTATTTTCTTACAACATTTTAAAGCTCGATGATGAAAAATAAATCACTATGGATCGTCATTTCATCTCATCTATTTATATGTTGCATTCCGTTGCATATCGCCCATCCAGTCACTCATTCATATGTATGATTTGTATGCAAATGTGAACAAAGTTAAAATGCGCAGTTCTTCGACAATTGAGCTGGTCATGGATACAATCACGACCAAGTACTCTAATACATCATCAATGCATCATGCAAAGTCTAAAACACCTTGCATTCATCATGATCATATCATCATCATTACATTTAGTTGCATTTTACATCAAGAGCATTTCATATCATTTTAGTTGGTTAAAATGCATATAGTTCATTATCATTTATTCAACATCAATCTTCTTATATCATTTCATCATGGCATAATCATGATGTTTAGATCCATTCATATAAACCAATTGTCCTTGATTGTATTAGCCATTTACTATACATTCATTTAGTATCAGTTATCCATTATCATTTTATCACCCTTTATTGTCCTTTATCATTTATCGTTGCATACATTCATTTATCTATTCATGAGTTAAAAAGTGCATTCATTTATCCATTATTAAGTGTCTTATTATGCTCATTTTAGGATTCATTTACATTGCATTAATTATCCCTTTTTTAATTGCATTAAGGTGCAGTTATTAAACCATAAGTTGCATTATCATCACATTATAATTTTACTTAATCATATTTAGGCATTTTGAATCATAAAACCATTTGTCTCAAACATTGGTTCATCCCATTTTATATATACATTATACATATGCATTCATTTAGAAATCATCATATAAACATTTGTACTTTACATTTACATTAATCTAAAAACCATCTAGATGCATTTACATACATAGAATCATTCATTCAAAACATTGCATTAACATCATTGCATATCATTATCTCATCATCATATCAACATGAAGCACAAGATCCTATCTATATCATCATAAGCATACATCATCATCATAGCATTACATACATAAAGCATTACATCAAAACAAAAACATGCACACATGTATAAACTTGCATTCATATGTTAGTATCCATCATAAATCATCATAAAACATGCATATAGGTATCATCTCCTAAATGCATACATATACACATATCCATTTAAGCATAAACTCATAAAATCACCATCCTGCATAACATCCATACATATCAAAATGCATATCATCAAAATATGGGATCTCCTCATATATATCACCTCATGTATTAGAATACAATTAAGTCTACAAAATCGGCTACCAAGAGCCATCCAAGACATAGTCCAAAATAACAAATACATGCATGCAAAAATGCTCTCTCAGATGCCACTCTAACCAGATGCCACACCACCATCACCACCTACTCCCCCAGTAGTCCCTGCACCATCTGATCTATCTCTCCATGGAGGCCCCATCAAACCCCCACTAGCTCCTACACCACCTGACACCTCTCTCTGTCGTGGACCCATCACTCCCCCACTACTCTGCATCCTCTGAGACTGCTCCGACCTGGTCTGCCGCATCTATGTATAGCTTAGTGCTCACTGACTAGCTGGCACCATCTACTCATATAATCCCCACCAATACTCTATCTCAGCCTGTGCCCGTCCAAACTGTCTCATCACCTCCCCAGTAGGACCCTGCACTCCTACTCCAACCTGGACTCTCTCCTGTAGCTCTGCTAATCTCTCCACTACACTATCCCTCTCCTACAACACTACAAATAGCTCTGACTCTCGTACAAATAGCTGCACATCTCTCACTACAACCTCCGCCACCAGATCCTCCACCCGTGTCTTGGCTGCTGTCAATCGAGTATACAAATGTGCTAGCATATGCTCCCAAGGATCACCACCCCTTGTCGCTCCCTCCCCTGTCTCCATAGGTACCTCTCCAGTGGCTCCCTCCCCTCTATCCATCGGTATCTCCCTCTCCATACCTCGGCCACCTAATCTGACTCCTCCCGGCACCAATGGTCCCTATGATATCTACAGTGGCAATCCGCCTCTCCCTCTCCGCTGGACCCGACCACCTAAGCCACCTAATCTTCCCTCTCCTCCTCCTCCTCCTCCTCCTCCTCCTCCGTCACCACCATCCCCCCTCCCTCATCCACCTATCATCGATCCTCGACCTCCTCCCCTCCTTCGTCTCTGTCCCCTATCCTCCTTAAAATCAGGAATCGACTCTACTAGATCTGATATCCGTGGAATCGGATGAGCCGCCATATACTCTGTATACTCCTCTGATACTCCTGCCTCTAACACCCTCAGTCGTATATCCCATGGCCTCGCCTGAAGCATCTGAAACTCCGCCAATGCCTGATCATAAGGAAGTACTGGCCCCCATGCATATCTCTCTTGGACCACTTTGGTGTACTCTCCTGATCCCCTCGGCAATCCCTACTGCCATCCAAACTGCCTCATCACCCTGCCTGGCACTTGTCTCTCTACATCATAACATGTCCACCCAATGAAGAATTGGGTCATGAATACATATGGCAATATCTATGCACCATCCTCCCAGGGCTCACACTCAATGTAGGGTCTCCAAATCATTGCATCCATGTCATCTAACACCCGCTGCCACCACTCTAACTTCCCCAAGTGGGGTTGACTCATCATACCATCGTACATGAACATATAGGGCTGATCAACTGCTCAAAATCTCAGACTCATTGGTCAAGTCACCGATAAGTGCTCTCACGCCCAAATGTGCAACAACGTCACTCCTACTGCCAAGGAGCCTCTCCCACGGTACACTACCTCATGCAGCTCCTGATACATGTGTGCTAACATGCATGGTCCCTAGGCAAATCGGGTCCCTTCTGTCATCATCTTCTCTATAACTTGTCCCCACCCAATAGCCAGACCATGCGATTGCCTATCAGGACACAGTAGCCCTCCCATGATCCCAGACAAAACTGCTGGTAATGGCTCGTACAACACCACAATATCCTCCCAGGCTATGGAGTCGTCATCAATGTACACATCCTCATCAAAAAATCTCTACACCGATAGAGTCCCCCATGATCTATCATATGTGACTAGCTCACCCCAAATGAGAATATGCAGGATGCGCCACACATGCTCCAATGTCACCGTCATCTCCCCCTGTGCTAAGTGAAACATGCAGGTCTCACTGTGTCAACGCTTTGCCAAGGCTGTAATCAACCCGTGATTCATCTGAATCATAGGCATATGCATCACATCATACAGCCCAGTCACTGCAATGCAATCAATCTCAGCCTCTATCAGTGGATCGCATAACCCCTATGTAGCTGGATGTCTCTCACGCAATTATAACACGCATAGATCCTCTTGCACATGTGCATCAATCAATCATCATTAGTTGTTTTATTTTCAAACTTTCTTAAGTTTAAACTTAGACTATCAATAGATACTTTGATCAAGTATCTTTGGGTCTCAACAGGTAAGCAATCATGGCACACCTAGACTTCAACAGGCATTTATCCTAATGACCTAAGTCTCATAAGGGCTACTATGGTTCAAAATAACTCTCACTTCACATCCCTATCCATCCATCATTGGCATCAGGAGATTTTTGTTCACACAAAATGGGGCATCTATTTTTCCTAAATAAAAGCACTATCTTGCAAACAATAGCGCTACTTTCTACATTATAGTGCTAAACCCCTAACAAAAGTGCTTAATAAACCTTACAAAAGCGCTCAAATTCCAAAAGTGCTACAAAAGCTACGCAAAAGAACTCCTTAACATCAACAGTGCTCAATTGACCCCTCAATAGTGCTTGAATATGCATACAATAGTGCACATCTTTTCAAAAGTGCTCAAACAACAGCACAATAGCGCCATTGTGGCACAAAAGCGCTAATTCATTAGACAATTGTGCCAAAACATAGTTTCAGCGCTATTGTCCTGACTCAACTTGGACTCAGCAAAAAACATGTCAAAAATGCATAAAATTCAAAATTTCAAATTTGCGTACCGCTGGTCCGTAGTCCTCTAGTTGCTGGAATCAACGGACTCACTCGAAACAGTGCTCTGCTACTAGTACTGGCATCCTGATTGTTGCTCGCTCCTCCAAAATGTCAATCTCAGAGCTCTGAATTCACTATGGTCGCGATAACAAATGACCCTATTTTCACCCCTTTCTTCCCATATAAACCCTTTGTCGTAACCGTAACTTTCTCTCGCTCACCGTCGTGGTCCCCATGAACTTTTCGAGCCTCCCATTTTTTCATTTTATCTTGATTTTTTCTATTTTTTCACCCCTATAGCTAAAATCTTCTCTTCTATCACCCTACCAATTTTCATTCTTTTTCGAGAGATCACCCAATTTTTCAAAAAAATTAGGCCCATCTCTCGAGGGAGCATACCACCCATTAAATTAACATTTTATGGGGCATTTCTTCACACCTATTTTCTTTCTTTGAAATGATGCGATAAACTACACCGTCTCAAAGAGGGGCAAATGTAGTCACATAAATCTGTCCAATTTAATTAAATGAATATTTCCTATTTCTTTGATTAAAAATCCACTAGCCATCAGTTAATTAAATTAACATTTAATTAATTCATCTTCAAACATTCTCCTATTAATTAGATAAATTATTCAATTTATTTTAATTAATTTATTATACCAAATTCACAAATCAATTAAATGAATAAATCATATTTATTTCATTTAATCCCCTATTCCTCTTTTAAATAAATTAAATAAAACATTTATTTAAATCATTTATCCCCCCCACTTGCATTTTCCTACAAATGCAACTTGCACACATTTATTGAAATAAATGAATTTATTTTAAATAAAAATCTTATTTTCCCTCACCCACCAAATCCACTTGCATTCCTAAACCCCCTTCTAGATTCTTCTAAACCCTTCCTAATTAGCCTAATCCATCCCCTAATTATTGTCATATTTTTAAGCAACTAGAAGTCACTTCTCAAAGACTTCAAAGTCTTTGAAAAGTATTTAATGCTTTGTGTGTTCAACAATTTAACCTCTAAAGTCTTCCAAGACCACTAATGGCTCTTACATGACCATTTATGGCTCTTACATAACCAATTATGGTTATTTCAACTTGCACTCATGTGTCTCCTCAAGCATTTATTGTTTTGACCATGGTTATCCCTTTTGCCTTTGCACAAGAGTTTATCCATTGGATAAAAGCTTTATTCTTTGAATAAAGTATTTATCCATTCAACCTAACCTTGACCTTAACTCCTAAGTTAACTCTCAGATCATGTCAAGCATTTAATGCTTATTCCCTCTCCTCTCAACCTATCTCACATTGACACTTGTCAACCAGGGATGGGGTTGAAATCCCTCACATGGATCTCAAATCATTCAATATTGACCTTTGTTGAGATTGTTCAATCTCAACCATCCATTGCTCCATTTTACCTATAAATAGAGCTCATAATCCTCATTTTTAGATCCTCAAACATTTAGCATTCATAGTCATAATCCTAAAAACTTGTATGCATTTAAGCTATAGTGAATTCTAGAGAGCATTTAGCATAAATCATTAATCATCTTGTCATTTTGGTTTAAAATAAATCATTTTAGTATCTATAGCATCTAGTATTAGCTTTTTATTCACATTTAGAACAAATACTTTAATCTCAAACCTCCATGAGCATCCATAGTGCAAAAAGTTGTTGAGAGCTACACTAGTTTGGAACTTGGAGAGAAGAGGAACAAGGAGAAGCTACCAGCATGGTAGAGAGAATTTGGAGGAGCTTAGTTGCTTTTTGTAGATTCCTTAAGCTTTCTTTTTGCTTAGTAGTGTCTTTCTTGATATGCTTGCTTAGGATAGTTTTTAATTTATGATTTTCTAAAATCTAACAATTGACTTCTTTTGTTTCTTGTTTGGTTAGAGAGAAAAATTGTGGTGGGGATGACACCCACAACTTCACTACTGCAATAATAAAGTTTGCTCGGTTAGAGCTACATGTTTAGTTATTTTTGATAGCTTACCCTATTAGGAGTATCAAGATCTTTATATCTACCTTGCTAAAGGATTTTACAACACTTATTCTAAAATGTTGCACCTAGTTAAAGGCTTTACAATTTATAGAATTTGTTAGAGTCTTTTACCTTGTTAAAGGTTTCTCTTACAACTCAAAATATTACAATCAAAATCTTATAAAATATGTAAAACTTCACATCTGAAATGTTATAGCAGATTCTATGTGCTTAAAATGAAATTACCTTGCTTATAGCATACCTCGGTAACCCATAAATTTACTCGGTAAACCTTTCTTTTTACTCTGTTCCTTGACTGTTCTCTTAAATCCTTCTTGGTGACCTTTGTGTATCTCTGTCAATCGTAATAGTCATAACACTTAGTGCTTTCCCATGATTTTGCTTTTCACATATGTCTTGCTTCACACACATGTTTGATCCTTAATTCATGCTGTATAAATAGATCTCTTGTAATGGTGATCTTGTTCATGCTTCGATCTTACAAACATGATTCATTAAATGAATAACCATACAAAATTATTTCATTGGATAGATGTTCTCAAAATCATATAAAATCTTAAGGAGCAATTTCCAATGTGTTAATGGTTTCTTGTTCCTCGATCTTTGTAACATGTTTCCCATATGTGTCTAGGTTCAATGAATCTAGTAACATGTTTTACTCGGTGTGTATGAACTCGGTATACCATCTTTGCTTCTCAGTAGTCATAGAATGTTACTCGGTAGACAGGTTAGTGTATAATAAACTTTGTGACTCCTTTCTTTTATAACCGACTGCTCTATGCTTACTGACTTAATATTTCGGTAGTAATAACTGACTAGAGTATATAGAATGACTTTGGACATAAAACTAATGACAACTTAGTAAAGTAACAATCTCCCCTTTTGACATTAGTTTTGAAATGTTTGACAAAAATTCTTTCAAAGTCATAACTCAAAAAAAATCTATATACTTACAAAATTTGACCATACTGACAATATATACAATTGTCAATAAAATAGTATACTCAGATATACTCCCCTTATCAATATACTATACATAACTCTGATTATGCATGCGCTGTGATCAATATTTTGTATTTACTACTCGGTTCACTGCTCGGTTCACTGCTCCTCCTGTCAAAATTATCTGTATACTTGAATATGTTGATCTGCTCGATATACTCCTCTTGTATACACTATACTTCCCCTTTTTGACAAACATCAAAACTAGTTACCATTCGGTGGAGGCAACTGGTCAAAAATGGATTTATAATTTGTTCTTGCATCGTTGAGAGCGGCAGAGAGGGCATCCTCGACACTATCCATGAGTGAATTTTGAGCTGTAATATCAGCTAGTAGTGAAATCGGACCATCTAAAGTGCTTCCCTCTGGCTGAGTGGATAAGGAGGTAGCCTTGTTGATCTATTCTTGGACGGAGGACAAGTGTGGAATGAATAAGGTTTCAAGAGTCATAATGTCCATCCTTATTTTGTGCTCTTCATTCTTAAGTTCCAATTGTTGAGCCATGAGCATTTGTAACTTGGTATAAAAATTTTGAATAGAATTTGGCTCAGTGGTCAATTTATTGGAGAGATCAGTTATCTCTTTCTCAATCACTTATGTTTTATTCTTGATATCTTTAATGAATAAAGAGAATGTATAGAGTTTTTGAAATAAATAAAGAATAAGCTTGAGTTGAGGGGACAACTCAACAATAAATTTGACAAGTTTTACTTTACCGATAGCAATGGCTTTCTGCACCTCTTCAATCATTTTTGTAGTGAGCTCTTTGTCCTTCAATTTGCTCAGGTATTCAGATGTGTCTACTCTAGATGCTTCTATTTTAGTAGGAGTTCATCTAGTTGAATATGGATGGCTGCATCTTTTGTTACTGTAGCTTCAGGCAACATTTCTGTTAAGAGTACTTTGACCTTTTGAAGTACTCTATTTTTCTTTTGAATAGCCATTTGTTTTTCTTGTTCGGCTTTGGCTTTGAGTAGTTCACCGAATTCAATAAGTGTTTGCCTCTTTAATTTGGATATGTCTACATTTGGCAACACAATTAGTTTTGACAAATCTAACTTGAATCTATGCTTTTTCATTTTCTTTTCTTTAGAGGAGGAGGCTTTCACCAGTTGAACTAATACAATGGCTTGGGAGGCTTGTGCACCCTCGATAGGTTGCTCGATAGAGGCAACACTTTTGTCAATTTCTTTAGCCTCAGATGTAGCCTTCGGTGAATCCTTGCTCGGGGTCTTAGTTGTAACATTGTCAGTACTTGAAGGGGCTTTAGAAGTCTGTTCCCCGGTGGCCTGAGAAGTAGCTTCTCCTTTTGTAGACTGGTGACCCTCTTTTCCTTGTTCAGTATCCTGAGGTGTCTCGGTTGAAACATGTTGACTTACTGGAGGATAGGACTTGACTTGTTCCGAAACTGACTCACTTGATACCAGTTTGGCATAAGCATTCCCTTCTATCATTTCCTGTTCCTGTTCCTCGGTATCCATGACATCCTCATCAAGTTGGATAGTTTCAGCGGGATCTTGCTTGGTGATATCTACTATTTCAACTTCACCTTGCTCATCAGCACTCTTGATTCGAAAAATTTCTTGCCATTTTTCTTTTGTCTCTTTCTCTACTTCAAGGTAAAGGCCATTCATTAGTTTCAAGGTTCTTTGCTTGACCAGGAAGTTTGTGTGGTAGTTTTTCAGATGTTCACTTATCTCATCTACCAACATGTCTAGAAAGAGATGCACCAGACTTCTTTCTCTCATCTTCTTTTCGGAGTCCATAGCATATTTCCACCTGTTATCAATGTGTAAGTACAATGATTTTGGAAGAGAATTGGTTACTTCCAATGGGACCAATCAGAATTTAACAAGTGTGCATACAACTGACTCTTCTATTTGCCTATTTTCTTCTTCTGTTCGAGAGTCATATTTGACGTACCTAAATGCTCCAAATCCACCATATTGTTTCAAATTAGCACAAAAATTATCAACACTATCTACATCTTCCTTTTTGCTTTTGACAATCTGAAATTTGTTTTTGTCTTCAGATTCGGTGTCACTTGACTCTTTATTCAAAATGAGTCTCTGAGTAGACTTCTTATAAGTTTTTGTTACCTTTGGAACTGCAACATTTTTCTATTTCTTTCTCGGTGACACTGTAGATGATCTAGTGTTTGGGCGTTTTACTAGAGGAGTCAGTGATACCTGTGATGTATCCTGTTTCTTCCTTTTCAAAATTTTCCCTTTTGGCAACTCAGTGCTCAAAGTAATAGCTGCTTCTTGGGCTTCAGATTCCTCCTCGGTGATGACTTGAACACTCTTGACAAGAGTGGAGGAAGAACCTTCTCCAAATTTCTCCGTTAATTCTTTAATCATTTTTGTTTCTTTCCTAGTAGCCTTTGGTACTACAATGCTCATTTTGAATTTTTCTTTAACTTCTTCATGTGTACTATATCTGATCTTGATAGCATGCCTTGGCAGTGCAGGAAAAGCATCTATCTACTGTTGTGTAATGTCAAAATCAATCTCCTAACCCATAGGTGACAAAGATTGAGTTCTCGGTTCTACTGCATTGACATAGCAGTAGTCGGTATCCACTTTAAAACATATATTGTCCTTATATTTTTCCACTAACTAGGGTGGCATCTTGTACCTCTTATGCATCTTTTCCTGAAACTTGCTAAAATAATCATCCATAATCTCATTGAAGTTATCACCTAGCTGTTTGATGAAGTCATTGATTTGATGGGTGATTGGTCAGTGTAGCTCCCAAACTACATTACCGACTAATGGAAAGAATTTCTCAAAATAGAAAAACATGCATACCAAAAGTGATCCAAATTTCAGTGTGTTTGCCGAGTTGTTCTTCTTTGGCTTCCTTATGGTGTTGAGATTTTCAAATAGATTTTTCAACAACACTTCACATAGATCAATCTTCATACCTTTCTTCACAATTTTATTAGCTAAGTCAACAGCAGCATAGGGTACACTATTTTCCCTTGCCGATTGAAAGAAACAATAACCTATGACTCTAATTGCAAACTTCAGCTCTATATCTGTGACATTCTTCAGTTTCAGACCTCTGCAATCAAATTCAATTTCGATGAAAATGATCAATTCTTTCTGTGAAATCATTTTTTGAGTTTGGGCATGGTCAAAAATAGGGTAACCAGTGATCAAGTGGATGATTTCCTTGGTGATCTTGAATGGTTTCTCCTCTAACCACATAAAGTCATCATGAACTCTACTCAAAACAAATTTAACCCATTGGGGTTTGAAGACTCGTGGGTAGGTTAGGGCTTCGGTCAATCCCTTGATTTTAATATGTTCAAACTTGCTATCCAGTTTTCCATCGGTACACAATTTATCATGTGTCCTTGATCTCTGTGTGACCTAGTTCCTCAACACGACACTTAGTGAAAAATTTGACATCCTCAACTAATAAAACCCTATCTAGAATGAGTGAAAGTGCAGTTTTATCATCCAGTTCAGATGCTACTTTGGGAGGTAGTGAGTATTTTAGTGAGGGCTTCTCAATGTTCTCAACAACAATGGGTTTCTGAATCTTAGGCTCCATTTCAAACTTTGGATAATCACTAACGAAAGAGCCTTAGGGTTTGAAAACTTTTAACCAGCAGACGCTTTCCACTTAGTAAATATAAAACAAATATTAACAGCTGATATGATCGGTTAACTTTCTTTACAATGCATTGTGATTGATATAAATAACTTGAATTTCACTTCGGAAGAGATTTGATCGCCTTTGAATCGCTTCGCTCTACTTTCTGAAAACTTGGTAAGTGTAAAATGACCGTGCAAAAGCTTTAAGTACACATTTTAACTTATCGGGCTCCATGCAATTAGGTCAGAAAACATTAAATGCACTCGGTTCCACTAAACCGATCTTTTACCAACTTGACAGGCTTCCTGCATTTACCGTCTTGACTAGTGCTCAAAAAGACTTGATAAAATTTCAAACTTGCTAATGCATCTTAGCTATGCAAATTTTGAATTAAGTACATGATAAAATAGGAACTGTTTAAGATTTAACCTTGAGAGAATGCAGTCCCTTCATACCTTTACCGATTAATTTGGAATAGATGCACCTAACTCGGTAGGTAAGGTGCTTTCTTCATTTGACACAATTTCCTTCTTTTTCCAAATCATCTGGAATTTGCTTTTTATTTCTTCAATATCTTCTCTAGGTTGATCTCTGCAATCTCTAGCCAAGTGTCCAACCTTGTGACAATGAAAACATGCCATACCAGGATTTCTCCATGATCTTCGGTTGTTCATTCCAAACCTTATAAAGCAGTTGGCACATATATGTCCATATCTTCCACAACATTCACACCATATCCTTGTATTATAATCTCATGGTACTGCAGTATACTGTCAGTTAGGTTCTGTGTAAGCTCAGTAGCCTCTAGTATTTGCTCGATGTGCAGACCACATATAGTTCTTCTGCTTAAACCAACACTTCTCGATACTGTGTCCATATCTATTGCAGTTTTTACAAAACCCTTTGAATTTTGCCTTCTGATAATTGCTAATAGACTTAGTCCTACATTGATTAGATGTATGACCATATTTATTGCAATTGTTAGTGTAGTCACACAAATCTGTCCATTTTAATTAAACGAATATTTTGTATTTATTTGATTAAAAATCCACTAGCTATCAGTTAATTAAATAAATATTTAATTAATTCATCCCCAAACCTTCTTCTATTAATTAAATAAATTATAATTTATTTTAATTAATTCATTAAATCAAATTCCAATCAATTAAATAAATAAAATCTATTTATTTAATTAAATCCCCCTTTTTCCTCTTTTAAATAAATTAAATCAAACATTTATTTAAATCATTTATCCCCCCCCCCCCACTTGCATTTTCCTACAAATGCAACTTGCACACATTTATTGAAATAAATGAATTTTTATTTTAATAAAATCTTATTTTCCCTCACCCACCAAATCCACTTGCAAAATCTAATCCCCTTCTAGATTCTTCTAACCCCTTCCTAATTAGCCTAATCCATCCCCTAATTATTGTCACATTCCTAAGCAAAATGGAGTCACTTCTCAAAGACTCCAAAGTTTTTGAAAAGCATTTAATGCTTTGTATGTTCAACAAATTAACCCCCAAAGTCTTCCAAGACCACTAATGGCTCTTACATGACCATTTATGGCTCTTACATAACCATTTATGGTTATTTCAAACTTGTCCCCCCCAAACATTTATTGTTTTGACCATATTCATCCATTTCACATTTGCACAAGAATTTATCCATTGAATAAAAGCTTTATTCTTTGAATAAAGAGTTTATTCATTCAACCAACCTTGACTTTAACTCTCAAGGTCATATCAAGCATTTAATGCTTATTCCCTCCCCTCTCAACCTATCTAACATTGACACTTGTCATCCTGGGATTGGGTTGAAAGCCCTCACATGGATTTGAAATCATTCAATCCTGACCCTTGTTGAGATTACTCAATCTCAACCATCCATTGCTCCATTTTTCCTATAAATAGAGCCCATTTCTTCATAATCCAGATCTTGAAAACTTGTATGCATTTAAGCTATAGGCATTTTAAGAGAGCATTTTAGCATAGGCAATCTAATATCTTGTTATTTTGGTTAAAATATATCATTTTAGCATCAATAAGCATAGTATTAGCTTTTCATTTCACATTTAGAGCTATAATACAATCTCAATCCTCCATAAGCATCCATAGTGCAAAAAGCTGCTGAGAGCTACACTATTTTGGAACTTGGAGAGGAGAGGAACAAGGGAGAAAGAAACGAAGAGCATGTTAGGAGGTATTTGGAGATACCTCATCATGTTTGCTTTGATAGTTAAATATGCTTGCATGTTTTTAGTATCTCTCTTGGTATGCCTTTTTAGATTAGTTTTTGATTGACTAACACTGATGATCTTTTGGTTTTTGTGTGTTGTTTGTCATTGGCTAACCTTGTTCATTTAGGAGGGCATCATTTCATGAACCCGACGTGAATCGAAGCACCAAAAACATATCATTTTTTTTTAACTAACATGACTGATTATTGAATTTGTCACACAGGTTGCGCTTTGGCGCTATTGAACACATTCTAGCGCTATTGAACACATTCTAACGCTATTGTTACTACAATAGCGTTATTGTAAAACTTTCAGCGCTTTTGGATTTTCTTTAGCGCTTTTGTTGTTCTTTTGGCGCTATTAAAACTCTTTTAGCGCTTTTGACTCTCTGTCATTCCTGTTCTTTCAGTGCTTCTATGTGAAATAGCGCTTCTGATTAAACACAGACAAGCGCTATTGTAACAGAGTGTCGTCCAAATTGCCTTGTAACCACAAAAATGGAAATTCTTAGGCTTGTGGAAGCCCCCCTTGAACATCAATTTTACTAACCCATTTTTGTTTGTGCAGGTTAAAAACTCACCATAAAAATCACAAACTTGTCTTTTGGTGCTTAAAAACTTGACAAACACAAAATTGTATTGCTTTCTAGTTAGGATAACTTGTCTTTTGGTGCTTAAAATCAACAAACAAATTTTCTTTCCTTGCATCAAACTTAAAAATCACAATGCACACTTCAATTTTTGGGCAAGTAAAAAGAACAATCCACTTGTTTTGATTTTTTTTTCAAACAAATTTTACTTCAAGCAAACGTGTTTTTCATTAAGTTGACCAGGATTTCCAAATTCTAGATTACAAAACACCTTGTTTTTGAAGTTAAAAAGAACACCATGACTGTTGGAGCAACATCTCCAAATAGTTAGATCACATTGCGATGATGGATTAAAAAGAACAAGTGTCTTTCGTGTTTGGCACACTTGTGCACAAAAGTCAGTCAAGTGGTCCTACCTCTAACACACACTATCCTCTCCCTTGGCTCTCGTGGTCCTAGGTGCAAGAGAAAAGTGTTAGTAACACTCAAAATTTTATCTTTTAAGAGAGGCCTGCCAAGGGATTGATACTCTTGGGAACGACCTCGAGCGGTAAATCCTTCGAGCCGCTATAGAAATCAGGTGAGAGTGAAAGTTGTAGCCTTGGGTATAGCTGTTCCTACTATGTAACTGGCCGAAAGGACAAATGGGCCCCACCACCAGTTACAAGGCTCTTAAGTGAGTCACTGCAGAATGAACTTATGTCCAAAAACATCGAACATGACTAAACACCTTTAAGTAGTAGCCCACCCGTTCTATTGATTGAGGATATTTGTGATATAATTTAGTGCAAGAGCATAGATGGTTTTGCTCCCAAGATACTCACCATACATATTTCCTTGAGTAGAAACATAGCTTTTTGAAAGTCACTTGTGGCTTGATAAAAGTGGTGACTCCCCCATCATAGGGATCATCTATTTGTTATGCTCATCCAAGACTTAGTATATCACATCCTTACCTACCACGGCGGGATTCATAAGGTATGTAGTACCAAAGTCGAAGAAATATCAAGATGTGGGCTAAATTTATCACAACTGGCCATTTGACCTTAGGGATAAAAAGTGTTTGAAGTGTGTTTGTTTTAAACACCTAGTGCAAATTGAGCCGACTTCAGGCTTTGGAAATACATCTAAAGGAAGGGTCATATACAAGTCCAAGGATTGGGTTGATTTAGACCCATACTCATTTGTGCCTTTTAGGCAACATTTTGGTGTTTGTGTGCTTGCTTTATTTTCTTTTCAAAGAAAAATCAGAAAGTCAACCCAAAAACAAAGTATTCATCCAACATTTCTCAAAAACAATCAAACACATCAAAAACAAAGTGCAAAAAAAACAAAGAGTCAAAAACTTTATGACCATTCTTCACATCTTGCGAAAGAAGAAGCATCATCAGAATATCAACTTGAAAAGAAGACCATTAAGCTCAAAGGATTTGATCAAAAGAAGGAAATTCTTCTATATCAATAGACAAATCTTTGTCTCACATAGAGTCTTCCCAAATGTTTGTATCACATACAACACAACTCAAGAAATACCACCAACACCTGAAAGGGAAGAGGTAGAGTTTGTCCCATTTGTAACACAAATTTTTTATTGAAGTTGAAAAACATTTTTCATCCATTATCTTATTCATACATCATTACTTCATCATCAATCCATTCCAACTCTCAAAACATTAAGAGGTTCTTGTCCCAAAGTTCTCTTTTAGATATTGCTTGAATCAAACACATCACATCACTTTTTAGATTGTTTCTACATCTAGGATAAGCTCATCCTAAGAAACACATCTACGCAGGTTAAAACTAGTTCATGAGTGAATCCTCTCATTACTAGGTAGTTCAATCTGTAACACATCTCAGATTTCTCTACACCTTATCACATCAAAAACTCCTCAAAAACAAGCAAGCAATTCAAAGAAGAAATTTTGGTTACATCCACCTTAAAAAGTGCTAGAGATCCACGTGCAAAACAATTCACCAACCATCAATCTCTCATTTCATCAAAAACTCATCATCATTTTCATGCAATTTCAACAAAGACTCATAAACAAAATGGCTCAAACCCGATCACAATCACAGCAATGAGAAATAGAAATAGAAGAAGAAGAAGAGGAAAATCTCAATGAATTCCAAGAAGCACTTGGAGGAAATGCGAATGACGAAAACCCAAGTACTCCTACCCCTGCAACAATAGAAAGGGCCCAGCATAACCCTCTCTTTAACAAACTTTTTGACGGCATACTCAGGAGCAATGCAGATGCTCACTTCTTAAAGCTTTCTCAAGAAGGAGCAAAACTCCCCTCTGACTTTGATCTTGCCCAATTAAGACAAGCATCAGAAAGACAAAGTCACCATGAAGAGGAAAGAGGTAGAGATCCTATCATATATAACATACCTCGAGGTAACCCACCACTTCCTCCTCCAAATGAAATGGAGATGTTGCGGCAACAAGTCGAGAATCTCGCCCAACAACTCCGTAGTGGTGTTAAGACTAACCAATTCTCACTTAATGACATCTGTCCCTATCCTTTTGATAGGAATCTTTATAGGCCACCCTTTCCACACGGGTTCGAAACACCAAAATTCAAAAAATATAGAGGAAAGGGAGATCCCCATGATCATGTCAAAGAATTTCATTCTGCTTGTCCTGAAGTAGCATATGAAGACACCTACCTAATGCGCCTTTTTCCCCAAAGCTTGGGAGGAACCACCACGTCATGGTTTTCCTGACTACCAGGTGGCATTAGAACATTTGAGGAACTCATCCAGAAGTTTCTAGCACATTACTCTCATAACATTGAACACGACATCACCATGGCTGATCTGTGCAACACCAAACAAAAACCAGGTGAGCTTTTCTCAGTATTCCTGCAAAGATGGCGCCAAATGTCTAGCAGACATTCTCTTTAGTTACCTGAACGAGAACTAGTGGAAATATTCATTTCCAACTTAAACGAAGAAATGGAATTTCACCTGGATGTCAAAGACACAGACTCTTTTAATGATATGATCACCAAGCGATTGAAATGTGAAAGGGCACTTATCAAGAAAGGACTCATCAAAATCTTTAATGAACCGAATGATGGTCCTCGCCCGCGTTTCAATAGTGATAAACCAAATTTCTAGAATAAAAACAAGAATATCGTCAACGATGGGGTTGTGGATGCCCGAACTGTCCAAAATGCACAACCTGTGGTTCGGTTTGCAGGACAAAATCCTCCACCTTAGAATAACACAAATGTTCCTTCTAATCAAGGTCGCATCACATCTCATGATGAACCTAGACCTCATCAGCAAAAACAGAAACGCACATACACTCCCTTAGGGGAACCCATTGAAACAGTATTGCGACAACTCATTTCTCAAAATTTGGTCAGTCTACCTAAACTATCAAACTATGAGCCTCAAGTCAAACCGACATGGTGGAGAGACACTGAACACTGTGAATTCCATCAAGGAAGAGGACACAAGACAATTAATTGTCACCGATTGAAAGATCTCATTCAGGATCTTATTGATCGAGGAGAAATTGAAATTGAAGGACATGACCCAAAAATAACAAATAATGATCATCTAATGTTCAAAAATCCACTTCCATCACAAGATCAAAGGGGTCCTTCCACTTCCAGGTGAGGCACTGATACCACAGATTATACATAGGCTGCGTATAATTACACTGTCAATCATTTATATGATGTCAATGAACAAGTTGCAACCATAACCTTCAAAAATCCCAACTCAAATTGCAATGTTGTTACGCGTCGCGGCAAAGTTACCATCAAGGCAGCTCCACAAGGCACCACCTCCATCCCAAAGCAGTACAATCTTGTGGAACAATTAGATAAAATGCCTGCGCTTATATCCATTTTACAGCTTTTGCGTCTATCGCCCTCTCATAAAACTATCTTGGATCAAGCACTCCAAGAGGCGTCAGTCCCTGCAAATCTGAATACAGACCAATTTCAAGCCATGGTTGGAAGTCTAAAGTCATCACCTTGTCTCACTTTTTCCGAAAGTGACAACTCTTCCTTCCAGCAACCTCATAATGCTTCGCTACACATTGAAGGCTTTATCAACCAACACAGGATCAAGTGAGTCTTGATCGATAATGGAGCAGGCCTGAACATTTGTACACTACAGTTGGTCACAGCATTGGGCTATGCGGTAGAATCAGTGGATCCTCGTAAGAAGATCACAATCAAAGCCTATGACGATGCAGAGTGTTCATCTAAAGGAGCTGTGGTACTACCAATCCGCGTGGGCCCTGTGGTAAAGCACATCATTTGTCAGTTTCTGGACCTTCCTCTGCCATACAATCTATTATTAGGGAGACCTTGGATACATGCCATGCAAGCCATTCCATCTACCTACCATCAATGTATCAAGTTCCCACATAACGGTGTAGAGATCACAATTCTGGGCGATGCAAACCCCTTTGCATTTTGCCATAACATTAGCCATCAACCAGAGATTACTGTTCCTAATAATAGAGAAGCCATTTCCTCCACATCATATATAAGTCCCACTTCTCTTGCCAGTTCGAACACCACTATACCCAAGAAAGAAAAGCTTAAGATGAAGATAGCAGAGGAAGGTCCTGGGGAATACAACTTGAGTCAACTCTTTTGTGTGGGACAAATGCCCACTTCTCCTCGAACGCATGGTAGGCCACAGCAGTTACTCCAGCAACCACTGATCACGCCAGCATGTGCTTTAACACCTTTCGTCCTTGGAAAGAGTCAAGAGGAAGAAACACAAGATGAGGACCTAGCGGAATGGATCTACAAAGATCCCATCACCACTGATATACCGTGAGTTACACTTCCTACGGATCAGTATGGCAAAGGTCTCCTCATTATGCAAAGAATGGGATATGATGGTCAGAGTGCTTTGGGATATTGCAAACAAGGACGACATGAACCACTGCTACCGGAATTAAAGCCCAAAGGTAATACAGGCCTAGGCTTTGAGAAAGAAATCTTTCCTAAACTCAGATTCAAAGGAAAACCCAGCAAACCATTATGTCAACCTACTGCAAAAAGGACACCTTTTATTATCAAAGCAGCCTCAAACACCATCCCAACTGCCCCATCGAGGCTCACAACCCCAACGCAACCACCTACAATACCAATCATCCCACCAAACGAACCCGTAATCCCATCAGCAGTACCATTAGCAACAGCAATCGTATCAAAACCCGCAGCAACATCTATGGCACCAGCAGTTCCAGCAAAAGCCACTGAGTCAACACTACCAATCCTACCTGTACCAGATTCTTTAATCCCCATTAACCTTCCTACAGCACCGATCACTACAAAGGTCCATCAACCAATCACACCTGTGGTATTTAACTCCAAAGACATCCCTATATGGTATAGTAATCGGATGCTGGAAAGTGACTCAGAGACCGACTCACATGAGTGGGAATTTGATTCTGTATAGCTTAACACTTCAGATGAGGAAGACACATCACCACCTCCGCCACGCAAAGACTTCCATATTTATGGAGAAGCACAGATAAAGAACACTTGGGTTCCTAAACTAGAAACATCTTCGACAGACCCTACATCTCATCCTACGCCTGATTCTGACGGGGAGAGTACCATCAATGACCTTCACCATAACGTCTTAACCCTCACTGATACATCTAACGCACTTAACCTAATCGATGAAGTAATGCCCATTATCCACCCTGAACTCATCGAATGGAACCAATCCAATCCCCCATGTCTTGACTTCTTCCAAAACGATGAGGCTATCATGGACCTTTTGGAATTAAGGGATAATCTACCAAGCGGGGATCACAAAGCTGGATTCGCCATTGAACTTAACAGCGCAGCATACTTCAGGGTGGATGCCAAACCTTTCAGATGCAAAAATATAACCATAAAACTTGGATCTTCCAGTGAAAACCACACTGTGGCACTGTTTGATCCGACAAAAGTAAAAAGAAAGAGCGTATCCAATGGTGAAAACCTCTCTGAGACACCTGAGGATGAAGGGTTTGACATTCTCCCTGCTAGTACACAACAGGAACGATCAACGATTCTCGTCGAGTAAACCAATGAATACAATGTGGGGACTCCTGAAAATCCTCATATCATACATCTGGCATCTCTTCTAACTCCAAAGGAACAGCCTAAGTTTATAGAGTTCTTCCAGAAACGTCAGATCAACTTTGCATGGTCATATGCAGACATGTCTGGGCTTGATCCTGATTTAGTCATGCATCACCTCACCGTAGCAGAAAGAGTCAAACCTGTCAAGCAGAAGCTTTGTAAGATGCATCCCCATATTGCAGTGCTAGTCAAAACAGAACTCAAGAAACTCCTTGATGTTGGTTTCATTAGACCCATTAATTATGCAGAATGGATCTCCAATATTGTGCCAGTTGGCAAACCAAAAGGGGGCATCCGCATTTGTACTGACTTTAGAGATCTGAATAAGGCATGTGCTAAGGATGACTTCCCCCTACCAAATATCGACATTATAGTGGATCTGATAGTAGGACATGCCATGATTTCACTCATGGATGGCTTTTTCGGATACAATAAGATAAAGATCGCACCAGAGGATCAACATAAGACAGCCTTCACATGTCCATGGGGCACATATTGTTGGAATGTGATGCCTTTCGGTCTCAAGAATGTAGGAGCAACCTATCAAAGACCAATGACCACCATCTTCCATGACATGATGCATACTATGATGGAAGATTATGTGGATGACTTACTAGCAAAATCACTCACTAGAGAAGGACATCTCCATATCTTAGATAAGATCTTTGATAGACTAGAACAATACCATGTTCGACTCAACCCAAGGAAATGTGTCTTTGGAGTGACCTCCGGGAAACTTCTAGGATACATTGTCTCAAGCAAAGGTTAAGGCAATCATGGATATGCCACCTCCAAAGAATATCAGTCAGCTAAGGACATTACAAGGGCGGCTTCAATCCATCTGAAGATTCATTGCACAATTGGCCGATAAGTGTCACCCATTTACACACCTGCTACACAAGAACATTCGCTTTCAGTGGGATGCCCGATGCCAACAAGCATTTCAAACGCTTAAAGACTATCTCATGAATCCACCATTGTTGATGCCACTAGATCCAAGAAGACTGTTGTTATTATATATTTCAGCGACAAGTACAGCATTAGGTGTACTACTGGCACAACATAACGCAGAAGGAAAAGAGTGTGTTGTTTACTACATCTCTCGCACACTGGTAGGCTATGAACTCAATTACACACCTATTGAGCGAGCTTGCCTAGTAGTAATCTTAGCAGCCACCAAATTGAGGCACTATCTGTTAACACACAAGGTACAACTCATTGCAAAGATTGATCCACTCAAGTATTTACTCAGCAAAGCAGCATTGACAGGTCGCTTGGCCAAATGGGTGATGATTCTAAGTGAATTTGACATTGAGTACGTGGACCATAAAGCTATCAAAGGTCAAGTTATTGCAGATCAGTTGGCCAATGCACCACTCATAGGTGATCATCCTCTCATTTCCAATTTTCCAGATGAAGAGATATTCATGATCACAACAACACAACCATGGAAACTTTACTTTGATGGTTCATACACTAGGCATGGCTCAAGGGCAGGCATTCTGTTTATCACACCTCAGGGTGATAGCGTCCTGAAGTCTTACAGGCTCAAATTTCCATGCACAAACAACATAGCAGAGTATGAGGCCTTGATCACAAGACTCAGGTTAGCCATACAATGGAAATTACAAGAACTGCAAGTATATGGTGATTCCCAACTGGTCATTCGACAAGCAACTGATGAATATCAAACCAAGGATGACAAACTCATGCCATACAAGCAAATGGTGGACACTCTAAAGACATCATTTACTACTATCACCTTTGAGCAGATACCAAGAGATCAGAATCGAGCTGCTGACGCTATGGCTACCATCGCATCTCTCCTAGATCTTCCACAAAATTCAACACGCTACGAGTTCTTGGTAGAACAACTTTGGATCCCCACTTATGATATCCCTGAATCCGAGATGATATGTCGCCTTATCGGTTTTGAATCCCCATGGTACGGTGAGTTCTACACCTATCTCTGCGATCACACCCTTCCTCCCAACCAATCGAATAACCAACGTAAAACCTTCATTCGCCAAACTGCTCGATATACCATTATTGCCGAAACCCTATACCGACGCGGTCTTGATGGTACTCTCCTTCAATGTCTGGAACAAGGTGAGATAACAAAGGCTTTGGAAGAGATCCATGAAGGAATTTGCAGGACTCATTCAAGCGGTCCATCACTCGCCAAGAAACTCCTGTGCAATGGATACTATTGGCCATCTATGGAAAAAGATTCCTACTACTTTGTCAGGAAGTGCAAGAAATGCCAAGTTCATGGTGACCTGATACATGCACCAGCCCAGGAACTACAACCAATCACAACACCATGGCCTTTTTGTCAATGGGGCCTTGACCTTGTGGGTAAGATTCATCCATCTTCATCTAATGGCCACAAATTCATTATTACCGCCACCGAATATTTCACAAAGTGGATCGAAGCTATTCCACTTACCCAAGTCACCGGCAAGTAGATCGCCTCATTCATCCTCAACTACATCATCTGTCGGTATGATGTGCCCATGTCCATCATCACAGATAACGGTCTTCCTTTCAAAAATCAGGATGTCTGTGAACTTTGTGAGAAATTTCATATCCAACACCGCTTTTCAACTCCCTACTACCCACAAGGCAATGGTCAGGCCGAAGCATCCAATAAAAACATATTAAGAATCCTCAAGAAGACAGTCAATCATGCCGGTCGTAATTGGCACATTCAATTGAATCCAGCACTATGGGCATATCGCACTAGCATTCGAACCCCTACAGGTGCAACTCCTTATTCATTGGTCTATGGTACATAAGCTATCTTACCTATTGAGGTTGAGATACCATCACTACAGGTTTCCTTGCACAATCTCATCGATGATGAAGCATACAGAGTCTCACGCCTCCAAGACTTAGAATTACTTGATGAGAAGTGACAAGCTGCATACAATCATCTCAAAGCCTATCAGCAGCGCATGAGTAGAAGCTACAATCACCGAGTTAGACCTTGTACATTTGAGGTAGGTGATCTTGTTCTACGAGAGAATCCTCGCAATCAACCAAACAGAGAACATCAAGGCAAGTTTGAATCAAACTGGCTGGGCCCATATGTTGTCACCGCTATCTTCAGGTCTGGGGCATATCAGTTGGCTACATTAGAAGTGTAGCGTCCTAAAATTGTGACACTTGCAATTTTGACTGCATTTGGGTCTTCACGATGGCGATGCAACACGGAACCTGAATGGAGACCCCGAAACTTGTTCATGACATCAAAAACTACATTTTTCTGCACCCTGGCCTGATCCTCCTTGCACCCTGTTGTCCCGGGAGGTGGGACCATGGCGCCCAGCACCCTGGTCCTTTAGGACTAGGGCGCCCAGCGCCCCTGGTCCCCCAGGACCATGGCGCCTAGTGCCCTGGTCCCTGGCCCTATTTTGGGCCTGGTCTCTTATGGGGCTTCGAGTCTTTAAGTTTGCAAATTGGAAAATAATGTTTCCTGGTCTGCCTAAGGTCAGGAAAATCAGTCTATCAATCCTAATTGACAAGTATATAAACTACATTTCCTCTCCCATTTGAGGAGGTTAGAAAAAGGAAAACATATACAAGCAAAAAGGCGAAAGTGACATTCAAGCATTCAAGCATTCAAGCATTCCTTCAAGCAATTGAGCATTCTAAGTCTCCATTCAAGGCTAAGTGTTGCATTCAAGACAAGGATTCAACCATTGAAGAGGAGATCACATACAACATACAACACACTACATACATTACACCTTCGCATGTAAGAATACAAACATTCTTACAACAAGGTATCAGTACTTGTTTACATTACAAACATTTACATTTACAACATTCTCATTTCTTGATTAATTCCAAAACCGGGATTTGACCTAAAGGCAAACCCCTCATCCCTAACCCCCCAATCGTCCTCTCTTTTCTATGTGTAGGTTGCAGGTACGCGGTTGTAATTGAAGATCTGGAATCCTTGTGCAGAGACGAACAGATCCACCTTCGTTTCGCGGATTTTTCGGAGGACCGTGTGCACGCCGGGCGCCATCGTCCGGTCAACTTTCGCTCAAATTTGCAGAACAGCACCGTCTCAAAATTTTACTGCTAATTCCAGGTCCGCAGCTTCATCCCATATCCCTATCTCTGTTTATAAGCGAATCTTTCCTACTTTACATGCATTCCTAGTTCAATCTTTCTATCTACATTCTTTACAAAAGAGGTTATCCTTGATGTCTTAACCCTTGAAACTCATATAGAATCCAATCTTGCATTGCGTGGGATTGGATCTTGTGGGTTTCAACCCCTCTTTTGAAAGTAAAGTCTCTCCTAAGTGAAAACCATCAACCCTAGTGACTCTCCCTTCTCTCTCCTTGGAGTTGGGGAGGGGAGAACAACTAGGGTTCGATTTTTCTGCTTTACATTTTGGTGAACCTGACGTGAACATCCTCATTCTGATTATTCATGGTTAGATCTGGAAATTTTGCCTTCCTAATTATATTTCCATGTTTGATTTTTTGCAAATTTTAGAGGTTGATTGCATAAAAACCCTAAAATTTTCTTTTTAAGTAATTAAACTTGTGAAATGTTTAATTGTTAATGCTTGTTTCAGATCTACCCTTCTATTGCAAATTGTCAATTCATATTTGTGCTTTAATTCTTAAAATTAAGTGGTTAAATGTCAAAACCCTAATTTTTAAGACCTTCTTGATTCAACCTTTAACTGATAATTTCACTAATCAAAACACTTCCAAATCGGCTGTAACTTTGGATTCCGCAATAAAATCACAATATCTTTCATCCCTGAAAATTTGGAAAAAAGTTGTGAGGACCGTGTGCGCCCCGAGTGCCATCGTCCCCGACATTTTTTCTGAAATTTCGGGAGCTAGATCTTACTATATTTTTCTGCTAAAATCTAGAATTTTGGCTGATTTTATCAATTTTAACACCTTCAAAATTAAAATCAAAGTTGGTCTAGCGATTGCTTGGATTGAGGCTTCTAACCATTCAAAAATTGTTGAAATTAAAATTCATGTCAAAATTGTGCTTCTTACTATCCTAAATTTGAAAAGTGTGTTGGCATTCATTCAAAATTTCAGTGCTTTATTCAAATTTTTGCAATTTGTGACTTTTGAAATTAAGTGTTTAATTGCAACAACCTTGATTTCCACTTTCAAATTCGAATTTTGCATGAAATCGATTCAACTTTTAAATTTCAAAACTTGCATTGCTTTTAGTATTCCCTCTAAAATCATAAAATTCAAAATTTCAGTTTCCCCCTCTTTTTCAAAAATCAAATTTTACATTTTTCAACAATCTTGGTAGGGTTCAAATTTGAGATTGCAACTTTAATTTGGCCTATCTACAGATCGTAAAATCACTCAATTTTTTCAGATTAGCTTTAAAATCATCATAACTTTCATCCCTGAAAATTTTGAAAAAAGTTGCGAGGACCGTGTGCACTCCATTCACCACGGTCCCGGACATTTTTTCTGAAATTCAAAATCTTCTCTCTCTCTTTAGTGCATGAGTTTTACAACAATAAGCCCTACTTACACTATTCCCGTTAGACGAAGCCTTAGAATTAAGTCCTTCCAAAGTGTAATTACCGAGGAGATGGAACCTAATTTGAATGGCCTTTTTAACGAGGACATGGGTAATTCCTCTAATCCTCTTAATGATGAAGAAGCTCTCCATGAGGTTTCTGTAGAACAACTTTCAAAATTGGATAACCAATTTGATGATTTTCGACAATGGATGTCTCAAGAATACCCTGATAGTCAAGCTCTTTCATTAATTGAGGTTCTAAAACGTATGGTTCAAAGTGATAAGAATGGAATTGATATTTTGCGTGGTATTGCACACATTGTGGATTCGAATGCGATGCCTATGAAGAGTTGTGCCGAAACCTTAGGTTATACACAACCTCCTACTCAAGTCAATCATTCTATTCCTTTGACAACTTTTATTGCTAGTATACCTACTTTTACATCAAACATAATGACTACTTCAATACAAGACATTCCTCCTATGATCACTAGTCATGGGGGCAATCCTTCTTCTTCAATCAACCCTCTTCCTTCATTCAATCCGACTTCTTCATTCATTCCTTCAATGAGTGTTCCTATTATATCTCCACAAATGAACATGATGCAAGGGGGCAATTCATTTAACCCTTCCATTCCTCCTTGTAGTGTTCCTCCTTTCCAATCATCTCATATGAATAACTATCATAGTGTCCCACCACCTTACTCTCTACCTTCTTTCAATAACATAACACCTCCATCACAATCTAACACATCTAATATGAACTCTTCGACTGAAGCGACCATTAACAATCTTGCACAAACTGTCTCTTCTTTACAGCAACAAATTGCCTCTATGAATCAATCTAAGTTTAGTGTGCCCACATTTGATGTTGCGAGCCCACTTTCTCTTGACATTGTTCGAGCTATTCCCCCTAAACATGTTGAAATTCCGCATTTGGAGCTTTATAATGGTAAGGGTGATCCTCTAACACATGTTAAGACCTTTCAAACAATATGCATTGATTTTGCTTATGACCAAAGGTTGCTTGCGAAACTCTTTACTAGAACATTAAGAGATAAAGCCCTGCAATGGTATTGCTCATTGCCTTCGTATTCTATTACTTCTTTTGAACAACTTGCAAATGCTTTTATTCAACAATTTCAAAACAATATAAGTCCTAAAGTTACTTTGATTGATTTAATGCATTGTAAACAAGGTGTTAAAGAAAAAGTGACTGATTTCATTGGTAGATATAAGCATTTGTATGCTCAAATTTCCTTTCCAGTACCTGACAATGATATTCAAAGAATCTTTATTTCTAATTTACAAAAAGATATTAGAGAAAAACTTCTGTTTTCTGAGTTTACTTCTTTCCAACAGTTGTGCGCAACTCTTCACAATTATCAACTGACTGTGAGCCAAATGGAACAAGCAAATCCTATGGCTCCGAGTGATAAGGGTGATAGTAGTCAACAACCATTTGGGAAGTTTAAACCGAACAAAGAGTCCATTAAATTCAATGAAAACATCATCAACAACAATGTGAATGCAGCATCAGGTGTGCCTCCTATTTCTAAGTTTTTCAAGAAAGAAAGAAAGTTTACTCTTTTGAATGAATCATTACATAGTATTATGAATAAGTTATTGGAACAAAATGTGCTTACTCTTCCTCCTATAAAGCAAATAGATCCTGCAAAGATTAAATCACCCTATTTTGATAACAAATCTTTTTGTCAATTTCATCATCATCCTGGGCATGATACTGAAAAATGTTTTTCTTTAAAGGGTAAAATTCAAGATTTGATTGATAATAATACTATCTCTATTTCTAGTGTGAATGATAAAGGCAACACATCTGTAGCTCCTCCTAACCAAAATCTTAAGATTTTTACTGATCCATTGCCTTCTCATACCTCTAATGCGATTGATACTAATGATTCCTCTATCTCACTTGATGATCTTGAGTCTATGACACCGAATGTGATTAACTTTCTAGAGCAGCAGAAAATCCCTAAAGAACCTTCCATCACCTTTGATTCCAGTGAAACTATCAGGGCACCTGATGGTCCTTTATATATAGTTGCAAAAGTCAAGAATACACCTTGCCATGGAGTGCTTATTGATCCTTCTTGTATGATTAATATCATTACTGAAGAATTTCTTTTTACTTTGCAATTGAATCAAGTAATCTATGACGAAACAAATGTGGTTGTGAAACTATTTGATGCATTTTCTTCTCCTGTAATTGGTTCTATTACATTACCTATTGAGGTCCATAACAAATCCCTTGATGTGGACTTTGCTATTATTCCATCATCCGCACAATTTCGTGTGAAGCTAGGCTATCCTTGGCTATCTTCCATGAAAGCTATTGCTTCTCCTATTCACAAGTGTTTGAAATTTCCCCATAATGGTGAAGTTGTTACTGTCAATCATAGTCTCTTTAAACCAGCTGAAAGAACTTCTAGCATTCCTATTGATTACTTTTGGCCTAAACAATTCCAATCTCTTCCTCCGCGAAGTGATCATCTTTTCAAATCTTATCAAAAGTGGAAAAAAGACATGATCCTATCTCTAAGTGAACCTAGAACACCCAAACTTGACATTCCTATCGTTCTTGAGAAGGAAGTTCTTCCTTTGAAAGATAAAACTAATGTCTTTTCTCAAGAAGATTCCCAACCCATCCCTATGAATGTGACTATGCCTATAAAACTTCCTAAAAGTAGACCTATACCTCCTCGTCATGATGGACTTGGTCTCCTTCCTAAACCAAATATTCCTCCCTTATATGGAGTAGTTCCTCCTCATTCCTCTTATGGAGAGAAGAGACCTTTCTCTTCTCCTATTATTCAACCTAAGAGACCACAACCTAAACACCCAAGTGAAAAGGATGAGAACATTCCTCCTCCTCAATCTTCTCAACTTCCTACTAAGACTAGACGGAATCGTTCTGCACGTGAACGCCGATGAAAGCGTTGTCTTAGAGCTCAGGCAGCTGCTTTTCAAACTTTGCAATCCCCAAAAACACCTTCAGCCAGTATTATTCCATTTTCTCCTCAACTGACGATTGAGCCGAAATCTCCTAAACATAAGATGCATGATGGTCTTGATCCGGTGCGAGTTAAAGATCCTATTTTTATAAATCTTGATGATGATATAGATGAAAATGTTATTCATGATGAAAATGTTACTCCTATTCATTCTGATAGTGAATATGAACATGTTGATGTTGATAACCATCTATCTAACGAATTTTCTAAAGCACTTATCCTAGCTCCTAGACAAGAACGACGTGGCTTGGGGTATGAACATAGCCCTTGTTTGGATCTTGTGATAGCTCCATCTGCTGTGTTGGATGTTCCTCCTCTAGCGTGTTTCCTACCTTCCCGAAATATTGATCAGCAAGATCGGGGGGTAGATGATGTGCTAGACTAGTTCATTAGCATAGCAGACTCTCTCCTCCTCTCTTTTGTTACTTCTTCTATGTGTTATTCTCATTCTTCTATTTGTTGTCCTTAGTGTTGTCTACTTGAGGACGATGCAAAACATTGAGATCTCTTTTGGTCTCTCTCATGTTGACTCAAAAGACACATGTGTTCCCTTCTTCTAGGTGACCTTCCTTGATTGGGGAATGAAGAACAATTATGCATACATACATATGATATACATGAATTATCATACAGCATACTGACCCCGAGGAAAGCGAAGTCACCTTGTGCTTTGTGTTTTGTGTCTATTATCCTTGGGCTTATCTCACACTTGGGGGCTAAATCCTTGTGATAATGTGCTCCTTTCTCATTTCTTATATGTATCACTACCTTAAAGCAATCACCCCCGATGAGGCATGTGCGATCGCTTTAACATAGGGGGGCATACATCCCGTCCATATCTTTTCAAGATACTTGAAAATTTCTTGACAAACTTAGCTTTGCCTTGAAAATTTTTGATATCTTTCTTACATGACTCATAGTGAGGGAACCTTATTACTGACAGTCATGGTTCTCCCTCGTGATCTTCCCTTTTACTTTGTCAATCGAAGTCGTAAGATCCTTAGTCCACTGGGGGCTTGGTGTATCTTGCCTCCTTGACGTGGTGAAAGTCTTTCAATGTTGATTCCTTGTAGTTTACCGAAAGTATGAGCGTACGCTTATACTCCCGCTAAAGTGGGGGCTAAATGTAGCGTCCTAAAATTGTGACACTTGCAATTTTGACTGCATTCGGGTCTTCACGATGGCGATGCCACACGGAACCTGAATGGAGACCCCGAAACTTGTTCATGACATCAAAAATTGCATTTTTCTGCACCCTAGCCTGATCCTCCTTGCACCCTGCTGTCCCGGGAGGTGGTACCATGATGCCCAGCGCCCTGGTCCCCCAGGACCATGGCGCCCAACGCCCTGGTCCCTGGCCCTATTTTGGGCCCGGTCTCTTATGGGGCTTCGGGTCTTTAAGTTTGCAAATTGGAAAATAATGTTTCTTGGTCGGCCTAAGGTCAGGAAAATCAGTCTATCAACCCTAATTGACAAGTATATAAACTACATTTCCTCTCCCATTTGAGGAGGTTAGAAAAAGGAAAACATATACAAGCAAAAAGGCGAAAGCGACATTCAAGCATTCAAGCATTCAAGCATTCCTTCAAGCAATTGAGCATTCTAAGTCTCCATTCAAGGCTAAGTGTTGCATTCAAGACAAGGATTCAACCATTGAAGAGGAGATCACATACAACATACAACACACTACATACATTACACCTTCGCATGTAAGAATACAAACATTCTTACAACAAGGTATCAGTACTTGTTTACATTACAAACATTTACATTTACAACATTCTCATTTCTTGGTTAATTCCAAAACCGGGGTTTGACCTAAAGGCAAACCCCTCATCCCTAACCCCCCAATCATCCTCTCTTTTCTATGTGTAGGTTGCAGGTACGCGGTTGTAATTGAAGATCTGGAATCCTTGTGCAGAGACGAACAGATCCCCCTTCTTTTCGCGGATTTTTCGGAGGACCGTGTGCACGCCGGGCACCATCGTCCTGTCAACTTTCACTCAAATTTGCAGAACAGCACTATCTCGACATTTTACTGCTAATTCCAGGTCTGTAGCTTCATCCCATATCCCTATCTTTGTTTATAAGCGAATCTTTCCTACTTTACATGCATTCCTAGTTCAATCTTTCTATCTACAATCTTTACAAAAGAGGGTATCCTTGATGTCTTAACCCTTGAAACTCATATAGAATCCAATCTTGCATTGCGTGGGATTGTATCTTGTGGGTTTCAACCCCTCTTTTGAATGTAAAGTCTCTCCTAAGTGAAAACCATCAACCCTAGTGACTCTCCCTTCTCTCTCCTTGGAGTTGGGGAGGGGAGAACAACTAGGGTTTGATTTTTCCGCTTTACAAGAAGGAGAACCACTTGCAGATCCAATCAACAGCATGCACCTCAAACGGTTTTATACCTAAGCTATACAGAGCATCAGGCTCCCCTGTATACCAGAAAATACCAAAAACATTCAGAAAAATGTCCTGAAGAAAATACAAAAACATTCAAAAAAGTAAAGAAAAATTATGCATCCAAACGGTGAACAAACACTCCGGTGGCACCTTGGGTAAGTACGATGGTGAAAACCTGGCAAAGAGGCACTACTCATAGAGGCTATGGCTCCATTATCTTTCAGACTTGTTGCGATCCCATCTACTTCATACATACATCCATCCATCCAAAACCATGGCTTGTTATTCGTCTGCATTTAAGAAAGTATTCCATGCGTCTTGCATCTCGCTTTTTCATAGTCATGTCTAAAACTGGGGGCAATGCCCTTAACCTATTGATGGAAGTGGATTCTACATTGTCTTATGATTCATTAAGGTCTTCATTCCAAGCAATCATCAAAAATCCAAAAACATTCAAAACTGTTCCACAAAATACCAAAAACATTCAAAATATCTCACAAAAATCCAAAAACATTCAAAAACAATTCAAAATCCAAAAACATCGGAAAACATTGAAAATCACACAAAAACATGGCAACACCTTATAAATACTCATCCGTGCAGATACCAAGACAAACATTGACAAAATACTCACACGATGACCATTTAACAATCAAACCACACAATCCACCTTAACACTCAAAACTGTCTTCAACAAGGATGCATCCTTCCTTACCAAAACAAAGACAAAAAGTGACATTTTCTTTGACAAGAAAATTATGTTAAGCTATCAAATACTTGGTTGATTTGTGAGTACAATCATTCGTTTATCTGTATCAGGATCTTTCAGCATTGTTTGTGTATCTTCGGTGCATTTTTCCAATGAAGTTCTGGGGCATGTACTAATGGTGTCTACGTGGGAAGTTCACCAAGCTACGTGATCTTATGCCAAATGTAGTCATAGATCATTACGGCTTGCTGACTACAGCGTATACCTTGACCATTGGACACGAACCATTACCAAGTGTAGCATCGTAAATTGTACGCACTTGCTAGGGTGGTACAATTTCACACCTAGTTTAGCACCCGCCTTGGCGCATTTTTCATTTTGCATTGCATTTCCCCTTTAGCACTTAATTAATTAAATTAATTAGGTCTACGGTTCTATTTTATCATCTCCCATATCATAAAGTTGGGCCCTTTTCATTAAAGTGTGCCCCTTTCATTTTATTCTTCCAATACATCATTTAATCTAAAACCCTAATTAGGTCCTATTTTGACACTTGGGGGCTTGATTTCGGGGGTCAAAACATCTTGAAATCACCTGTAACTTCGGGATTCGCTCTAAAATCGTCATATCTGACGGCCCTGAAAATTTGGTGAAAAGTTGTCAGGACCATGGCGCCCGGAGTGCACACGGTCCCGGACATTTTTCCCAAAATTTTAGGAGCGCAATCCAATCATAAAATAAATCTTAACCCCAAGAAATTGGTGGGAGATTCAATCTCTAGGTCGGCCAAATGTTGAAATTAAGACCTAGGGTTTCCTATATAAGAGCTCTCTTTCTTCATTTGAAAGGATCCGAATTTTGGTTTCAAGGACCTTCTATGTAGTGAAAGAGTAGATCTTTGAAGACTTCAACAACATTCAACATCCATCCATCAAGCATTCATCAAATTCATTCATCCATTTAGGGCTTTGAAGACATTGAAGAGCAATAAGGGATCACCGACTGAAGATTGGCTTGTACCCCTCCCTTGGGGTTGGGTATGATTTCATGTTGTTTTCATGTCTTTGCATAAGCCTCATTATATCACTTGTATTCATGCTTTAGATCTCTTTACATCTTGATTCGGAGCATTTACATTATCATTTACAAGCAATTAGGGTTTACTTTCTAGGTTGCTCTAGTTTGCTTACTTGCATTTTAGGATCTTGCACACACACAAGGTCTGCACACACACTACTTTTACAATACAACTTGGCTATTCATGGAGGTGGAAATCACCAAAGTGGGGGTTTGACTAAGGCAAAACCCTATATAGCCGCCCACCATACCTTTTCAGATATATATGATTTGACAATTTGGAATAGAAGGGTAGATCTGAAACAAGCATTAACAATTAAACATTTCACAAGCTCAATTACTAAAAAGAAAATTTAGGGTTTTTATGCCATTAATCTCTAAAATTTGCAAAAGATCAAACATGGAAATGTAATTAAGGAAGCAAATTTTTCAGATCTAACCATGAATAGTCAGAATTAGGATGTTCACGTCGGGTTCACCAAAATGTAAAGCGGAAAAAATTGAACCCTAGGTGTTCCCCCCACTCCACTCCAAGGAGAGAGAAAAGAGGGTCACTAGGGTTGACGGTTTTCACTTAGGAGAGACTTTACATTCAAAAGAGGGGCTGAAACCCACAAGATCCAATCCCACACAATGCAAGACTAGATTCTAAATGAGTTTCAAGGGTTAAGACATCAAGGATACCCTATTTTGTAAAGAATGTAGATAGAATGATTGAACTAAGAATGCATGTAAAGTAGGAAATATTCACTTATAAACAGAGATAGGGATACGGGATGAAGCTACGGACCTGAAATTAGCAGTAAAATGTCGAGACGGTGCTATTCTGCAAATTTGAGCGAAAGTTGTCAGGACGATGGCGCCCGGATTGCACACGGTTCTCCGAAAAATCCGCGAAACGAAGGGGGATCTGTTCGTCTCTGCACAAGGATTCCAGATCTTCAATTACAGCCGCGTACCTGCAACCTACACACAGAAAAGAGAGGATGATTGGGGGGTTAGGGATTAGGGGTTTGCCTTTAGGTCAAACCCCGGTTTTGGAATTAACCAAGAAATGAGAATGCTGTAAATGTAAATGTTTGTAATGTAAACAAGTACTGATACCTTGTTGTAAGAATGTTTGTATTCTTACATGTGAAGGTGTAATGATGTTGTATGTTGTATGTTGTAAGTGATCTACTCTTCAATGGTTGAATCCTTGTCTTGAATGCAACACCTAGCCTTGAATGGAGACTTAGAATGCTCAATTGCTTGAAGGAATGCTTGAATGCTTGAATGTTTGAATTTTTGAATGTTTGAATATCGCTTCCGCCGCTTGCTCTTGCTTATTTTCTTCCTTTCTTTCTAAGAGAGGAAAAGTAGTTTATATACTTGTCAATTAGGGTTGAGAGACTAATTTTTCTGACCTTAGGCTGACCTAGGAACATCATTTTCTGAATTGCAAACTTAAAGATCCAATGCCCAACAAGAGGCCGGGCCCAAAATAGGGCCAGGGAACAAGGCGCTAGGCGCCATGGTCCTGGGGGACTAGGGCGCTGGGCGCCATGGTCCTGGGGGACCAGGGCGCTAGGCGCCATGGTCCTGAAGGACGAGGGCGCTGGGCGCCATAGTCCCACCTCCCGAGACAGCTGGGTGCAAGGAAGGATCAGGCCAAGGTGCAGAAATATGCAGTTTTTGATGTCACAAGCAGGTTTTGGGGTCTCCATTCAGGTTCAACATTGCGCCGCCATCGTGAAGACCCAAATGCAGTCAAAATTGCAAGTGTCACAATTTTAGGATGCTACATTTAGCCCCCACTTTAGCGGGAGTATAAGCGTACGCCCATACTTCCGGTAAAGTACAAGGAAACAACATTGAAAAACTTTCACCACGTCAAGGAGGCAAGATACACCAAGCCCCCAGTGGACTAAGGATCTTACGACTTCGATTGACAAAGTAACAGGAAAGATTACGAGGGAGAACCATGACTGTCAGTAGTAAGGTTCCCTCACTATGAGTCATGCAAGAAAAATACCAAAAATTTTCAAGGCAAAGCTAAATTCGCCAAGAAATTTTCAACTATCTTGAAGAGATATGAACGGGGTGTGTGTCCCCCTACGTTAAAGCGATCGCACATGCCTCATTGGGGGTGATTGCTTTAAGGTAGTGATACATATAGGAAATGAGAAGGGAAAGGAGCACGTTATCACAAGGATTTAGCCCCCAAGTGTGAGATAAACCCAAGGATAATAGACACAAAAAACAAAGCACGGGGTGACTTCGCTTTCCTTGGGGTCAGTATGTTGTATGATAATTCATGTATATCATATGTATGTATGCATAATTGTTCTTCATTCCCCAATCAAGGAAGGTCACCTAGAAGAAGGGAACACATGTGTCTTTTGAGTCAACATGAGAGAGACCAAAAGAGATCTCAATGCTTTGCATCATCCTCAAGTAAACAACACTAAGGACAACAAATAGAAGAATGAGAATAACACATAGAAGAGGTAACAAAAGAGATCAAGAGAGGAGGACAGAGTCTGCTATGCTAATGAAACTAGTCTAGCACGTCATCTACCCCCCGATCTTGTTGATCAATATTTTGGGAAGGCAGGAAACACGCTAGAGGCGGGACATCCAACACAGCAGATAGAGCTATCACAAGATCCAAACAAGGGCTATGTTCATGTTCCAAGCCACGTTGTTCTTGTCTAGGAGCAAGGATAAGTGCTTTAGAAAATTCGTTAGATAAATGGTTATCAACATCAACATATTAATATTCACTATCAGAAGAAAGAGGAGTAACATTTTCATCATGAATAACATTTTCATCTATATCATCATAAAGATTTATAAAAATAGGATCTTTAACTCACACAGAATCAAGACCATCATGCATCTTATGTTTAGGAGATTTTGGCTCAATTTTCGGCTGAGGAGAAAATGGAATAATACTAGCTGAAGGTGTTTTTGGGGATTGCAAAGTTTGAGAAGCAGCTACCTGAGCTCTAAGATGACGCTTTCATCGGCGTTCACGTGCAGAACAATTTCGTCTAGTCTTAGTAGGAAGTTGAGAAGAGTGAGGAGGAGGAATGTTCTCATCCTTATCACTTGGGTGTTTAGGTTGTAGTCTCTTGGGTTGGATAACAGGGGAAGAGGAAGGAGGAGGAACCGCTCCATATAAGGGAGGAATATTTGGTTTAGGAAGGAGATCAAGTCCATCATGACGAGGAGGTATGGGTCTACCTTTAGAAATTTTATTAGGCATAGACGTAGTCACATTCATAGGGATAGGTTGGGAATCTTCTTGAGGAAAGACATTAGTTTTATCTTTCAAAGGAAGAACTTCCTTCTCAAGAACGATACGAATATCAAGTTTAGGTGTTCTAGGTTCACTTAGAGATAGGATCATATCTTTTTTCCACTTTTGATAAGATTTGAAAAGATGATCACTCTGCAGTGGAAGAGATTGGAATTGTTTAGGCCAAAAATAATCAATAGGAACGCTAGAAGTTCTTTCAACTGGTTTAAAGAGACTATGATTGACAGTAACAACTTCACCATTATGGGGAAATTTCAAACACTTGTGAATAGGAGAAGCAATAGCTTTCATGGAAGATAGCCAAGGATAGCCTAGCTTCACACGAAATTGTTCGGATGATGGAATAATAGCAAAGTCTACATCAAGGGGTTTGTTATGGACCTCAATAGGTCATGTAATAGAACCAATTGCAGGAGAAGAAAATGCATCAAATAATTTCACAACCACATTTGTTTTGTCATAGATCACTTGATTCAATTGTAAAGTAAAAAGAAATTCTTCAGTAATGATATTAACCATACAAGAAGGATCAATAAGCACTCCACGGCAAGGTGTATTCTTGACTTTTGCAACTATATATAAAGGACCATCAGGTGCCCTGATAGTTTCACTGGAATCAAATGTGATGGAAGGTTCTTTAGGAATTTTCTGCTGTTCCACAAAGTTAATCACATTCAGAGTCATAGACACAAGACTATCGGGTGAGAAAGAGGAATCATTAGTATCAATCGCATTAGAGGTATGAGAAGGCAATGGATCAGTAAAAATCTTAAGATTTTGGTTAGGAGGAGCTACAGATGTGTTGCCTTTATCATTCACACTAGAAATAGAGATAGTATTATTATCAATCAAATCTTGAATTTTACCCTTTAAAGAAAAACATTTTTCAGTATCATGCCCAGGATGATGATGAAATTGACAAAAAGATTTTTTATCAAAATAGGGTGATTTAATCTTTGCAGGATCTATTTGCTTTATAGGAGGAAGAGTAAGCACATTTTGTTCCAATAACTTATTCATAATACTATGTAATGATTCATTCAAAAGAGTAAACTTTCTTTCTTTCTTGAAAAACTTAGAAATAGGAGGCACACCTGATGCTGCATTCACATTGTTGTTGATGATGTTTTCATTGAATTTAATGGACTCTTTGTTCGGTTTAAACTTCCCAAATGGTTGTTGACTACTATCACCCTTATCACTCGGAGCCATAGGATTTTCTTGTTCCATTTGACTCACAGTCAGTTGATAATTGTGAAGAGTTGCGCACAACTGTTGGAAGGAAGTAAACTCAGAAAACAGAAGTTTTTCTCTAATATCTTTTTGTAAATTAGAAATAAAGATTCATTGAATATCATTGTCAGGTACTAGAAAAGAAATTTGAGCATACAAATGCTTATATCTACCAATGAAATCAGTCACTTTTTCTTTAACACCTTGTTTACAATGCATTAAATCAATCAAAGTAACTTTAGGACTTATATTGTTTTGAAATTGTTGAATAAAAGCATTTGCAAGTTGTTGGAAAGAAGTAATAGAATAGGAAGACAACGAGCAATACCATTGTAGGGCTTTGTCTCTTAATGTTCCTCCTAGTGAGCTTAAAATTGAAAAGAAGGAAGAGGCTAAAAATCAATCAATCTTACCTGAACCTATGAGCAATAATTTTGTGGCCGCTTCTCAAACTTCTTCTCCTCACACCTCTAATTCTGAAGGATTTGATTCTTTGTCTTATGAAAAAACACCTTCTCTTTCTGAAATGGCTGATCATTATGGTCATGGTTTTCATATTCTAGCTAAGCATGGGTATCATGGAAATGGTTGTGGCGCTCACGAACAAGGAATAAAGGTTCCTCTCGAGAATAATCTTTATGATGTGACCTTTGGACTTGGTTATAATCCCTACAAGCGCACTAAAGCTTCTAAGAGACCATGCATTAGTGTTAATGTTATTTCTATATCCCTACCAATGAGACACCCTGAGTATATTGATGGGGATCCTTCGTGTGCCTGTGCTTTGGATGTCTTTCCTACCGATGATGCTTTAGCTGAGTTTTTAGGAGCATATGATACTCTTCCTCGTTATCATCACAATAGGGGATTTCCTTATTGTTTGAACACTGAAGCTTATTACAGAAAAGAGATTGATAATGATGAGATTGTGAAAGAATTCCCTCAGTTAAAGGATACTCCTCAACAAAGTAATCTTCTTATAAGTGACACCATTGATGTTAAGATGGATCCTTGCAATGAAGAAAAAGCTATTAGAATTGGAAAATGTTTGGATGAAGAAGAACAAAAACAATATGCAGATTTATTGCGTGAATTCCCTAAGATCTTTGCTTGGACATATTCTGACATGCCTGGTATAGATCCTAAGATTGTTACTCATAATATTGTCTTAGTTCCAGATGCTAAGCCTGTGAAACAAAAGATTTGAAAAATGAATCCTAAGGTAGCATTGCTTGTTAAAGCGGAGATTGAAAAATTATTTGAGGCTGGATTCATCCGCCCTATTGATTATTCCCTGTGGATTTCAAATATTGTCGCTGTGGCTAAATCAGATAATAAAATAAGAATGTGTACCGACTTTTGAGATTTAAATAGGGCTTCTTTGAAAGATGATTTCCCTCTCCCAAACATTGACATGATAGTTGATTCTACAGCAGGACATGCTTTGTTATCCTTCATGGACGATTTTTCAGGATACAATCAAATCTTTATTAATCCTCAAGATCAATTCAAAACTGCTTTCACCACTCCTTGGGGTACGTTCTGTTGGGTGATGATGCCTTTTGGGCTTAAAAATGTCGGCGCAACTTATCAACGAGCGATGACCCTCATCTTTCATGATTATATGCATAAGATTTTAGAAGATTATGTTGATGATATTTTAGCCAAATCCATTCTCCATATAGATCATATTAAGATCTTTCACCAAATCTTTGAAAGAATTCGTAAATATCACATGCGCTTGAATCCCCAAAAATGTGTTTTTGGTGTGGATAGTGGAAAACTATTAGGATTCATAGTTTCGCATCGTGGGATTGAGGTGGACACTAAGAAAATAGATGCTATTGTCAACATGCCACCTCCTAAGAATGTGTCTCAACTCAAAAGCTTACAAGGAAAGATTCAAGCTATTCGTAGGTTTGTATCTCAACTTGCTGATCATACTTTTCCTTTTACTCAGCTTCTCAAAAAGAATATCACTTTTCAATGGAACAGAGATTGTTAGCAGGCATTTGAAGATTTAAAAGTATATTTGGCTGATCCTCCTATCCTTCAACCCGCCGAACCTTCTAAGCCCTTTCTTCTTTATATAGCTGCTTCCTCTCATGCTCTCGCAACATTATTGGCACAACATGATAAAGATGGTAAAGAGTGTTCGGTTTATTATATAAGTCGAACCTTACTCGATTATGAGACCCAATATTCTGCGATAGAAAGACAATGCTTGGCCTTGGTGTTTGCGACTCAGAAATTGAGACATTATCTTTTAAATTCAGAAGTCCACGTCATGGTAAAGTTTAATCCTTTGAAGCATCTTTTCTCTAAAACTGATTTATTAGGGCGCCTAGCTAAGTGGGTTATGATGTTAACTGAATTTGACCTTAAATTTGTTTCACAAAGAGCAATTAAAGGGCAAGCGTTGACCGATCACTTAGTTGAGGCTCCTTCACCTTTCTCCTTCCCTAACCCTGAGTCTTTTCCCAATGATTTCATTCTTTGTATAGAGAAAGATGAAACTTGGGAGTTGTACTTTGATGGCTCTAAGTGTCATACGGGATCGGGGGCAGGTGTTGTTCTGATTTCTCCTACAAAGAAATCCATTCCCTTATCTTATCGTCTCAATTTCCTATGCACCAATAACATTGCTGAGTATGAGGCTCTTATAGCAGGAATAAAGGTGGCCTTGGCTTTGAATATAAAGCACATACATATCTATGGAGATTCTCAATTGATTATAAGACAAGTAACAGGACTGTATCAAGCAAAACAAGATAAATTATCACAATATAAAGACCTTGCTATCTCTTTGTTGCAAAAATTTGATTCTTATACCATGGAACCTGTCCCTCGAAAAGATAATCGACATGCGGACACAATGGCATGTGTGGCTTCTCTTGTATCTTTAGAGGACCCTGTGGTTGATCTTAAATTTGTTATTCACAACCTTATTTCTCCAGCTATTGTAGATGATTCTAGCTTAGTGACATGTTGCAACTTTATAGACATAGATGAATGGTATTCGCATATCGTAAGATACTTGACTGATGGTACCTTTCCTGATTCCACCAATAGGAACACTAGGGCTAGAATTCGGAAGCTGCCCGCTAGATATATCATTCTTTCTAATGTTCTTTACCGAAGGGGTTATAACGGTCTTCTCCTTCGTTGTCTTAAATCGGAAATCCCTATTGCCCTTGAAGAAGCACATTCAGGTGCCTGTGGGGGGCATTTTGGAGGCAAATCCTTGGTTCAAAGGTTGCTTCGTATGGGATATTATTGGCAAACTATGCAGCAGGATTCCTTTTCATTTGTTAAGAAATGTCATCAATGTCAACAACACAATAATCTGATTCATGCTCCTGCCCAGGAACTTCATTCTCATGTAGCTTCTTGGCCTTTCTCTACAAGGGGGTTGGATCTCATCAGTAAAATCTCTCCTCCTTCATCTCAAGGGCATACTTTCATTATAACCACAACAGATTACTTTACAAAGTGGGTAGAAGTTGTTCCCCTTTGCTCTACTACTGCTGAAGTGATTTGTCGATTTCTTTTAGAAAACATTATTTCTTGATTCGGGATACCTTCCACTATAATTTCAAATAATGGGACATCATTTAAGAACAAGGACGTGAAGAAATTCCTCGAGAAATATCATATCAAACATTGATTTTCTACACCATACTATCCTCAATCAAATGGTCAAGCCGAATCATCCAATAAAATAATTGAACAAATTCTTTGCAAAACCATGAATAAGCATGGTAAGGATTGGAATACTCAGCTAATTTATGTTCTTTGGGCCTACCGAATGAGTGTACGAATTGCTACAGGAACCACCCCTTATAATCTTGTTTATGGTGCTGATGCTATTATGCCTTTAGAGTTAGAGATTCCATCACTTAGAGTTTCTCTCAAAGGTATAGTAGATGATGACTCTTATAGAGAACAAAGACTTTAGCAGCTTGAGATGCTTGATGAACAACATATAAATGCTCTTGAGCATATTCAAGCATATCACAAAACTCTACAACGAAGCTATAATGATAAGGTTATTCAACGTTCTTTCTTGGTAGGTGACTTAGTTCTCTATGAGAATCAGCGCAATGTGAATGCCTTACCTGAAGAAAAGGGAAAATTTAGTCCTAATTGGCTTGGACCGTATATTGTTATTGAAGATTATGGATCAGGTGCTTATAAAATAGTGGATGTAGATGGTACACCTCTTAAAGAACCTATAAATGCTATGCACCTGCATAGATACTATGCTTAATTCCTCATTCCTTATCTTTTTATCACTTCTTCAAAATTGGATAATATGTTAGTATATCTTTGTTAGAGAAAATAGAATTAAATGATGTTTTGTTTAATCTATATTGCTATTCGTGGAGGTGGAAATCACCAAAGGGGGGGTTTGACTAAGGCAAAACCCTATATAGCCGCCCACCATACCTTTTTAGATATAAGTGCAGGTTTTGGGATTCGGACGACACCGCAAGTTGCAGATCTGACGGAAGCAGACGGAGACTGAACTTCACACCAAATTTCAGAGCAAAAGACTAGGACAAGGGCATGGGGTGCCCTAGTCCTGCCAGGACAGGGGCGCTAGGCGCCCTGGTCCTTCTGTCAGACAGCAAGTTTCAGACAGCTTTTCAAGTTGCAGAATAGCAGTTTCAGGAGCAGTTTCAGGGGCAGTATCAGGACAGTGGCGCTTGCGCCCCCATCCTGAACATTTTCACTCAGATTTTAACTCTAGGTACGCATTTGCATTCTTGTCTTGTCCTTGTGTTTACAGCTTTCCATTGTTTAACCTTAATTCTGCAATCTTGTTATTAGTTCATACTTGCACTTTGGGATTAGGAATTGAACTTGTATCATTTTATCTTTCAATTACAACAAAGGAATAGAAATCCTAATAGGTAGCCCGTCGCTCTCTCTTCCATAAAAAGAAGTAGCCAATTGTGTGATACCTCTAGGCTCTTTCGTATTCCACAATGTGTGTCAAAAGGTAGGATTAGGACATGTTAGCCTAGTCTCGCTTTTTCCCCTACACATTTTGGTGAACCCGACGTGAATCTTATTATTGCTTTCTCTTGCATTACATTTGTTAGATCTAAATCTAGATTTAGCGTGTTTCATTTAAGTTTCATAAAAAAAAAGAAAAAAAAAAGAAGGAAAAGAAAGAGTGTGTTTTGTTTCTTTGCATTGTGTGTTTAAGTTTTATGCAATTTTTTATTTCAAAATGTCAGATTTCTATTTGCAAGATGTTCATATTTGTGATGATGTATGCAATTATGTTGATTATGAGTTAGATGAAGCTTTAGATGAGTTTTTTAACCCTAAAGATACCAAACCTTCATTTTACCAAAAACTCATAAACATTGTTACTATGCCATTTCGTTGTGATGAGAAAGATAAGTCGAATGATTCCTCTCAAGGGTACATTCCTATCAACTCTTCCACTAAATCTAGTAACATGGTTGTTTTCAATGATCCCCTCTATGAAGAGATATCTCCTTTTGAATCAAAAGATAAACCTTTTAATAGATATGATCATGCTTTGTTGGATGATGCCCTTGATGACTTTGTGGCTCCTAAAAAATGCTCCCTTCATGAGGATCCTTTTGTGCAAGAAGATGACATTATCCCTACATTTCCTAGTGATGGCATTTCCTTTTCCAACAAAACTGCCACTAGAGATGATGAATTAATGATAAATGCTTACCCTTCTCCTAAAGTTTGTCTTACCCATAAGCATCCCTTAGAGAAAGAAGATGAAATAAGAAGCAATTTCCTTAATTCTCTCTCCCCTAAAGATCATATTGAACATATTTTGAGGAAAGAGGATGAGTTTAACACATCTATTGATGATCTTCCTCCTAAGGATGAGGAATTAATAAACAATGTTATCTCCTCTCCCGAAATTGACAATACTTCAAACACTCCTTTCAACAACCTCACTATTTGGGATGAACCATTAGAAGAAGGTGTAGATTATTCTCTTCCCCATGAGAGAACCCTAGCCAAAGGGGATGAAATCAAGATTGAAAACTCCCTTGATAGTTTCTCACCTTCCTTGAATCTCAATCATTCTCCCTCTAAAAATAAAGCATCTCCCTCTCCTCAACTTGGTTCTACTCATAAGGAAACCCTAGTTCAAAACAAGATGGTTAACATCTCTTTCAAAGATCTCCATCTCAAAAGTGAGACTTTAGAGAGTAATGTTGATCCTTCTCCTAGAGAGTTTATTCCCCATGTAGATCCTTTGATGATAGAGGATGATATGACCTTTCCTAGTATTACTCTTCCTACTGGAACATCAATGCCTACCCTTTGTCTCTGTCCTAAAATTGATTTAATCCGTGATAAGATTTTAGTGCAAGAGAAGACTATCAATAATTCTTCCAACACTTTTGTTCATTCCTCTAAACCATCCTCAATTAATTTGATACGTGTGAATGAAACACCTAACAAACCTCTCTTCACTGTCCAAGGTGCCTGTCCTTCTCAAAATTCTCAACCTTTAAATAAGCCTATCTTAGTGGTCCAAGGTGGTTATGCTAATGATTCTTTTTGCACTCCTAAGAAACCTATTATTACTATGCAAGGAGGTTATTCTACTAAGAGCCCTTATGAGTATGCTAAGCAGCTGACTAGAGAGAGTTATAATGCGGTTGCTCATACCTATAACACAAGAAATAATAGGCAACCTAATCCTCCTCCAGTTATCCCAACTTCACTTCCTCCTTCCCAACCTATTCTTCCTCAAGCTCCTCATATTTCACAAGTTCTTGGTAAGGAATATGATCTCATACAACAACTTAAAGCTACCCCTGCTAAGATATCCCTTTGGGATTTGATCCAAACTTCTTCCATTCATCATGGAATGTTACAAGATGCCTTGAAAGATTTGAATGTTCCTCCACCTAATACATCTAGTAATATAATGTCTTTGGTTAACTCTGTGATGAATCCTAAAGCTCAAATTGTGTTTACTCAAGATGAGTTGCCTACTAGCGAAATTCAACATCAATATGATCCCTTGATGATTGTGGTTATCATAAATGACACTGCTATAAGATGAACACTGGTAGATAATGGTTCTAGCCTTAATGTGTGTAGCATTAATCAATTGCATAAGATGAATGTGGATACATCCCTTATTGAGCCTGACTCTCATCCCATTCGAGGCTTTGATAATGTGGCTAAGTCTTCATTAGGTATTATCACCTTACCCATCATAGTGGGACCTGTTACTTTGCCTACTCCTATCCATGTTATGTCGGGAAATCTAACATACAACTTGTTATTAGGGAGACCTTGGATTCACAGTATGCAAGCTGTCCCCTCTACATTGCATAGACAAGTTAAATTTATTTATAATAATAATACATATACCTTGATAGGTGATACTAATTTTCAAGCTTGTTTGCAAACATCTACTTCCAAAGGGAGTTCTTCTAAGCCTTCCTCTTCTAGTGATGATTCGTTAAACAAGATACCTATGGATGAATCATTACCCTCTGATAATCAAAATTCTTTGGATGAGTCTGAAGTTCCTGAAGAGGATTCTTCTCAACTTGAATCTACACATGAAAAGGCTTTTGATCCTGAGAAGGTTCTCGCAGAAGACGATTGGGGATCTCTTGATTTTAATCCCACCTTTGTAGGTGAGTATAGGGTTCCTCCTAGAGAGCTTAAAGTTAAAAAGAAGGAAGAAACTAGAGATCAATCAGTCTTACCTGAACCTATGAGCAATAATTTTGTGGCCGCTTCTCAAACTTCTTCTCCTCACACCTCTAATTCTGAAGAATTTGATTCTTTGTCTTATGAAAAACCACCTTTTCTTTCTGAAATGGCTAATCATTATGGTCGTGGTTTCCATATTTTGGCTAAGAGTGGCTATAGTGGAAATGGTTGTGGCGCAAATGAACAAGGAATTAAAGTTCCTTTAGAACATAACATGCATGAATATTCATTTGGACTTGGATATAATCTTTCTAAGCCCACCAAAGCATATAAAAGACCATCTCTCAGTGTGAATGCTATATTTAGTAGTGATGATGATCTCACTTCAACTAAATCATCTTCTACTTCTATCAACTCTCATTCCCCTCATAAGGAAATCTTGGCAATGAACAAATCTCTTTATGAATCCCCTCAAATTTCTAAATCCACTTATGAATCTTTATCTCCTATTCATCATAAAGTCCTTTCCTCTAGGGATAAGGCTCTAATAAATTACACTCATCACTCTTCTAAGATTTCTTGTGACTTTTCTTCTTCAATTTTTATCATTTTATACATGTTTTTGATCTCACTTATAGTTGAGCATTCAGCATGTCATATTCAAATACCTCATTCAATCTTTCATGTCTTTAAATAACATTAATGGCTATTATGTTGCTCATCATTATGTGACATTGGTAGCTCATTTACTGGGGGCTCATTGTCATTCATGATGGTACAATTTCAAGTGCAATCATATTTTTGAAGCAACATAATAGCCTAACTTTCTATGTTATCTCTTGTTCCTATGGGGACAAGAGTAATTTCATACATCTCTTCTTTTTATGGTTAAAATTTCCCTTTGGGGTAATAGTGTGGAAATATTGATCATCTTTTCTTTAGAATCCTCTTTTCCTAGATATGGGAGAAGATGTGTATTCTCTTTCTTATCCTATCCACTTCTTGTGAGGAGCATTTTACATACACTAATGTCTTGCTTGCATGAACTCATGTGAGTATGTAGTACATTTTTCTTATGTCTAAATCTCTCCGTAGAAGATTGTGTAAGTCCTCATTGTCCTTATCCTTGGGAGGCAATGATCTTTCCTTATTTTTATCTAAGGATCCACTTTTTCCTATTTCGTGGATGGTGTGAACTTTATTATTTGATGTTATTCCTTGTATGCACTTGTTGTTGTTTGTTCAAGGATTCTCTCTTACAAGAGGTGTAAGTCCTTGACTACAACCTCTTTTTCACTTGGTAAAATACATCCATAATGAATTCACTCTCCCAATTGGGTTAAAAAGAGCGTCATCCTTCATTAAGGATCACTTTCACCTCGCAAAAGAAGGAAGTATTGCATTCTTATTCTCTTCTTGGTCTTATTCTAGAAGATGTTATATTTGTCTAAGACAATTCCTCTCGAGGATAGGTGTCTTTTGTACAAAGATCTCTTCTCCTCTCAGGATCTCCTTTACACATACTACAAGATATCCCTTTTTCAATTATCTTATCCTTGCTTAAAGAGTGCAAAACTCTCTTGCTTGGATCTATGACATTGTTGCATTTTTGGGGTATCTTCTTTTGTGATGAAGGTAGGTATCCTTGTTCTACTTTGCTTATGACATAAACATTACACTTTTTGAGCAATGGGTCATTCTCAGAACCAGAGCATAGACTCTTAGAGAGAGATGTCTCCATTTTTCTTTTATGCAAGGTGATTATTCTCGGAACCAGAGCACAGACTCTTAGAGAGAGATGTCACGCTTTCATACTATACATATACAGGTTGTAGCATACTCAGGCATAGACTCCTATGAGGTGATTCTAACCTCCCTTACACACACATGCACGAGGTTGAGTGGAACTAGCGGCATAAGGCTAGACTTTCTCACTCTCCTCCCTTACATGGATCACCTAGACAGACTCTAGGGGCTAGTTTTCCATGTCCTTTTTCCCATGGATCACCTAGACAAGATCTAGGGGCGAGAAGTCCATGTTTTCTCTCTCACTATTCTTTTCATGGATCACAAATGTGTGTATTCATGCTTTTTTCCTTTCTTTTCTTCTCTTTGCATTTTGTTTCCATTTACATCCTTCATCTTGTGTTAGAGAACTCTCAAATCCTCACACTCTTTGCTGTGTTGGAATTGAGATTTAGTCCTCTTTCTTACCAAATGATTCTCCATTAGTTTTTGATCTCATATCAAATCTTCTTGTGAGCATTTGTTATCAATATTCTTTAACAATTCGAAGTGGTAAACATGATACCCTATTTCAACTCACTAAAATTAGCAAGCCGAAATAGGGGGGGCATATAGCTACCCTCAAATTTTCATCACCTTCCTTAGTAAGCATTAGGTGATTTTGTGATCTAATGTGTGTTTTGTAGGGTGCGGTTCCTAACTGTGTACTGCAGATACCGCTGGGGGCTTCGTTTGACAGACTTATGGATATATCCTTTTTCAAATAATGTTTACTTTTCTATACTTTAGCTTGCATATGCACGTAGTGTTCATATGACCGCTAAAGTGGGGGCTAAATGTAGTGTCGTAAATTGTACGTACTTGCTAGGGTGGTACAATTTCACACCTAGTTTAGCACCCGCCTTGGCACATTTTGCATTTTACTTTGCATTTCCCCTTTAGCACTTAATTAATTAAATTAATTAGGTCTACGGTTCTATTTTATCATCTCCCATATCATAAAGTTGGGCCCTTTTCATTAAAGTGTGCCCCTTTCATTTTATTCTTTCAATACATCATTTAATCTAAAACCCTAATTAGGTCCTATTTTGACACTTGGGGGCTTGATTTCGGGGGTCAAAACATCTTGAAATCACCTGTAACTTTGGGATTCGCTCTAAAATCGTCATATCTGACGGCCCTGAAAATTCGGTGAAAAGTTGTCAGGACCATGGCGCCCAGAGTGCACACAGTCCCAGACATTTTTCCTGAAATTTTAGCAGCGCAATCCAATCATAAAATAAATCTTAACACCAAGAAATTGGCGGGAGATTCAATCTCTAGGTCGGCCAAAAGTTGAAATTAAGACCTAGGGTTTCCTATATAAGAGCTCTCTTTCTTAATTTGAAAGGATCCGAATTTTGGTTTCAAGGACCTTCTATGCAGTGAAAGAGTAGATCTTTGAAGAGTTCAACAACATTCAACATCCATCCATCAAGCATTCATCAAATTCATTCATCCATTTAGTGCTTTGAAGACATTGAAGAGCAATAAGGGATCACCGACTGAAGATTGGCTTATACCTCTCCCTTGGGGTTGGGTATGATTTCATGTTGTTTTCATGTCTTTGCATAAGCCTCATTATATCACTTGTATTCATGCTTTAGATCTCTTTACATCTTGATTTGGAGCATTTACATTATCATTTACAAGCAATTAGGGTTTACTTTCTAGGTTGCTCTAGTTTGCTTACTTGCATTTTAGGATCTTGCACACACACAAGGTCTGCACACACACTACTTTTACAATACAACTTGGCTATTCATGGAGGTGGAAGTCACCAAAGTGGGAATTTGACTAAGGCAAAACCCTATATAGCCGCCCACCATACCTTTTCAGATATAAGTGCAGGTTTCGGGATTCGGATGACGCCACAAGTTGCAGATCCGACGAAAGCAGACAGAGACTGAACTTCACACCAAATTTCAGAGAAAAAGACTAGGACAGGGGTGTGGGGTGCCCTGGTCCTGCCAAGATAGGGGCGCTAGGCGCCCTGGTCCCTGGGACAAGGGCGTTCAGCGCCATGGTCCTTCTGTCAGACAGCAAGTTTCAGACAGCTTTTCAGGTTGCAGAACAGCAGTTTCAGGAGCAGTTTCAGGGGCAGTATCAGGACAGTGGCGCTTGCGCCCCCATCCCAAACATTTTCACTCAAATTTTAACTCCGGGTATGCATTTGCATTCTTGTCTTGTCCTTGTGTTTACAGCTTTCCATTGTTTAACCTTAATTCTGCAATCTTGTTATTAGTTCATACTTGCACTTTGGGATTAGGAATTGAACTTGTATCATTTTATCTTTCAATTACAACAAAGGAATAGAAATCCTAATAGGTAGCCTGTGGCTCTCTCTTCCACTAAAAGAAGTAGCCAATTGTGTGATACCTCTAGGCTCTTTCGTATTCCATAATGTGTGTCAAAAGGTAGGATTAGGACATGTTAGCCTAGTCTTGCTTTTTCCCCTACACACCAAGGATCCTTATTCTTTATTCTTTATGTATATATTGTTTGTTTGCAGGTACAATTCTCTTCCTTTGGTTCCTCCTTCCTCATCCAAACTGGATAAAGGGTTTTATCTCTTAGTACAGTATGCACGTGTCTTAGGATATGATCAGCCTAAGATCAAGGAGGACGATCCATGTCATGCATGAACAGATTGTTATTCCTTGTCTGTTCCACAAGCAATACTCTGGTCGACTTGACCCTTATATCAAGTCGTTTGTATTAACTTGCTATATAAAATCCATGTAAGGAATACTCAGGTCACCTTGAATCATTATGTCAAGATGCTTGTATTCTCTTCCAACATTTTAAAGCTCAATGATGAAAATAGAGCACTATGGATTGTCATTTCATCTCATTTGTTTCTATATTGCATTTCGTTGCATATCACCCATCCGTTCACTCATTCATATGTAGGCTTTATATGCAAAATGTGAAAATTAAGCTGGTCTTGGATACAATCACGACCGAGTACTCTGATACCTCATCAATGCATCATGCAAAGTCTTAAAAACCTTGCATTCCTCATGGTCATATCATCATCGCATTTAGTTGCATCTTGCATTAAGTACATTCATGTCATTTTTGAACGTAACATTGCATATAGTTCGTTTTGAACATTAGTTTTCATTAAAACATTTGCATCATTGCATCAATCATAAATAATTAGATTCATTCTTGAGATAAAATTGTCTTTTGATTGTTTTAAAATCATTTAATAGGCATTCATATAGTATCGATTATCCATCATCATTTTATCATCTTTTATCATTTATTATTACATACATTCATTTATAGTTAAAAAGTGCATTCAGTCATCCATTAACTAAGTGTCATATTATGCTCATTTTAGGATTCATTCACATTGCATTCATTTATCCTCTTTTTAATTGCATTAAAGGTGTAGTTATTAAAACATTAGTTATAGTATCATCACATTATCATTTTTACTTAAATAATATTTAAGTATTTAGAATCATAAATCCATTTTGTTTCAAAACATTGGTTCATAACATTTTATATCCATTATATATACGTGTTTATTTAGGCATTATCACATAAAGCATTTGTACTTTACATTTTGTTTATCCATATTACATTCATCTAAAAACATCTAGATGCATATCCATACATAAAATCATTCATTAGACCATTGCATTAACATCATCACATAAATTATCTCATCATTATCATTGCATAGGAAACACCAAAATCCTGTTCATATATTATCATAAGCATACATCATCATCATAACATTACATACATAAAAGCATTACATCAAAAATCAAAACAAATCATACATATATAAACCTGCATTCATATGTCAGTATCCCACATCATAAATCATCATAAACACATGCATATAGGAAACATCTCATCAAAAGCATACATGTGCACACATCCATCTAAGCAATAAACTCATCATCCTGCATAAACATCCATATAACTCAAATGCATATCATCAAAATATGGGATCTCCTCATATATCTCATCTCATATATCAGAGAACAATGAAGTCTACAAAATCTGCTAGCAAGAGCCATCCAAGATACAGTCCAAAAAATAAACAATGATACAAATACATATATGCATGAATGCTCTCTCAAATGCCACTCTGGCCCGATACTGTCCCAACACCTCCACCTGCTCCACCACTAGTACCTGCACCCCTTGCTCCATCTCTCCGTGGAGGCTTCATCAAACCACCACTCCCTCCTGCATCCCCTGATCTCTCCCGCCTCAAAGGACCCATCACTCCCCCACTGCTCTGCATCCTCTGCGATCGCTCTGATCTAGTCTACCGTATCTGAGTATAACTGAGAGCTCGCTGACTCACTGGCACCACCTACTCATATAACCCCCGCCAGTACTCTATCTCAGCCCGTGCTCATCCAAACTTCCTCATAACCTCCCCCGTAGGCCCCTGTGCTCCTACTCCAACCCAGACTCTCTCCTGCAGCTCCGCCAATCTCTCCACTGCCGTATCTCTCTCCTACAGCACCACCATCAGCTCTGACTCCCGTGCAATTAGCTGCACATCCCTAGCTGCCACCTCTACCTCCAAATCCTCTATCCGGGTCTGCAAGCGTACTATCATGTGATCCTACAGATCTCCAGTGGCTCCCTCCCCGGTGTCCATAGCTGTCTCCCCTACACCACCCTCTCCAGTAGTCCCCTCTCCTCTGTCCATCGGGATCTCCCTCTCCATCCCCCTCCCACTCAGCTAAACTCCTCCCTGCATCAAAGGTCCCTGTGATATCTGTAGAGGTAGTCCACCTCTCCCTCTCCGCTGACTCCGCATCCCTAACCCACCTCCTCGTCCTCCTCCTCCTCCTCCATCTCCTCCTCCTCCTCCATCTCCTCCATCTCCTCCATCTCCTCCTCCTCCTCCTCCTCCTCCACTTGCCCTAGGTCCTCGACCTCCTGCTCTCCTCCGCCTCCGTCCCCTCTCATCCTCAAACGCTGGGATCGGCTCTGCCGGATCCGATATCCATAGGATCAGGTGCGCTGCTCGGTACTGTGTATACTCATCTGTCACACCTGCATCCACGACCCTCGGTCGTATGTCCCATGGCCTTGCCTGCAGTGTCCGGAACTCTGCCAGTGCCTAATCATATGGTAGCACTGGACCCCATGCATACCGCTCCCGAATGACCCGCGCATACTCTCCAGATCCGCTAGGCAGTCCCTGCTACCGTCCGAACTGCCTCATCACTCTCCCGGGCACCTGTCTCTCTACATGGTATGAGGTCCTCCCAATGAGGAATCGGGTCATGAAGACATAGGGTAGTGCCTCTGCGTCATCATCCCATGGCTCATACTCCAAGTATGGCCGCCATATCACTGCATCTAGGTCATCCAATGCCCACCGCCACCACTCTAACTTCCCCAAGTGGGGCTGGCTCATCATGTCGCTATACATAAACATGTATGGCTGGTCCACTTCCCAGAATCTAAGACTCACTGGTCGAGTCACTGGTAGGTGCTCCCAAGCCCAAATATGTAGCAGCGTCATGCCCACTACTAAGGAACCCCTCCCCCAATATACTACCTCATGGAGCTCCTGATACATGTGCGCCAACACGCACGGCTCCCACGCAAATTGGGTCCCCTCGGTCTTCATCATCTCGATAACCTGTCCCCATCCCACCGCCAAACCATGTGACCGCCTGTGTAGACACAGCAAACCTCCCACAATCCCTAACAAAACTGCTGGAAGAGGCTCATATAGTGCCGCTATATCCTCCCACGCAATCGAGTCATCATCAATAAAAACATCCTCATCAAAAATCCTCTGCACTGCCATAGTCCCCCAGGATCTATCGTATATGACCAGCTCTCCTCGAATCGGAATCTGCAGGATCCGCCATACGTCCTCTAAGGTCATGGTCATCTCCCCCTGTGCCAAATGGAAGGTGCATGTCTCACTGTGCCACCGCTCTGCTAGTGCTGTGATCAATCCGTGATTCATACGAATCATGGGCACGTGCATCACCTCGTATAATCCAGTCGTGGCAATGCAGTCTATCTCTATCTGTGTCAATCGGTCCCGCAACCCCTATGTCACCGAATGGCGCTCGCATAGATCCTCCTGCACATGGCCATTCATCAATCACCATCAGTTGTTTTGTTTTCAAACTTTCTTAAGTTTAAACCTAGACTATCATCGGATACTCTGATCAAGTATCTTCGGGTCTCAACAGGTAAGCAATCATGGCCACCTAGACTTCAACGGGCATTTATCCTAACAAATGACCTAAGTCTCATCAGGCTGCTATGGTTCAAAACAACTCCCACTTCACATCGCCAACCATCCATCATTGGCATTAGGAGATTAGTCTTCATTCACACTGGGGCATCTCTTTATCCTAAAGCAAAAGTGCTAGTTTCCAAACAATAGCGCTACAAACCTAACAACAGCGCTCAATCAGCTATACAAAAGCGCTCAAAATGCAAAAGCGCTAAAACAACTACCCAGTAGTGCTACTTAAAAACAATAGCGCTCAATTAAGACCTCAATAGTGCTGGAAGTGCAAAAGCGCTAAACACTTGCATATAATAGCGCTAATGAAGATCAAAAGCGCTCAAACAAGGGGACAATAGCACTATTGCGGCACAATAGCGCTAATTTATAGAGCAAAAGTGCCAAAACCATAGTTCCAGCGCTCTTGTTCCGACTTGACTTGGACTTAGCTAAAAACCTATCAAAAATGCACAAAAATTAAGTTTTCCAATTTGCATACCGCTGGTCCGTAGTCATCTGGGCGCTGGAAGCGTCGAACTCGCTCGAATCTATGCTCAGTGATCAGAATCAGCATCGTAGCTGCTGCTCGCTCCTCCAAACGTCACTATCAGAGCTCTCGTTTTCAACTGATCGCGGTCACAAATGATCCTGTTTTCACCCCTTTCACCCCATTTATACCCTTTGTCGTCACCGTAACTTCTCTCCGCTCATCGCCGTGGTCCCCATGACCTTCCCGAGCCCCCCATTTCTCCATGTTTCCCCCGTTTTCTTCTATTTTTCACCCATATGCCTAAATTCTTCTCTTCTATCACCTCGCCAATTTTCATTCTTTTTCGAGAGATCGCCCGATTTTTTGAAATTTTTCGGCCCATCTCTCGAGGGGGCATACCACCCATTAAATTAACATTTTATGGGCATTTCTTCACATCAGTTTTTCTTTGAAACGACGCGATAAACCGCACCATCTCAAAGAGGGGCAAATGTAGTCACACAAATCTATCCATTTTAATTAAATGAATATTTTGTATTTATTTGATTAAAAATCCACTAGCTATCAGTTAATTAAATAAATATTTAATTAATTCATCCCCAAACCTTCTTCTATTAATTAAATAAATTATTCAATTTATTTTAATTAATCCATTAAATCAAATTCCAATCAATTAAATAAATAAAATCTATTTATTTAATTAAATCCCCCTTTTTCCTCTTTTAAATAAATTAAATCAAACATTTATTTAAATCATTTATCCCCCCCCCACTTGCATTTTCCTACAAATGCAACTTGCACACATTTATTGAAATAAATGAATTTTTATTTTAATAAAATCCTATTTTCCCTCACCCACCAAATCCACTTGCAAAATCTAATCCCCTTCTAGATTCTTCTAACCCCTTCCTAATTAGCCTAATCCATCCCCTAATTATTGTCACATTCCTAAGCAAAATGGAGTCACTTCTCAAAGACTCCAAAGTCTTTGAAAAGCATTTAATGCTTTGTGTGTTCAACAAATTAACCCCCAAAGTCTTCCAAGACCACTAATGGCTCTTACATGACCATTTATGGCTCTTACATAACCATTTATGGTTATTTCAAACTTGTCCCCCCCAAACATTTATTGTTTTGACCATATTCATCCATTTCACATTTGCACAAGAATTTATCCATTGAATAAAAGCTTTATTCTTTGAATAAAGAGTTTATTCATTCAACCAACCTTGACTTTAACTCTCAAGGTCATATCAAGCATTTAATGCTTATTCCCTCCCCTCTCAACCTATCTAACATTGACACTTGTCATCCTGGGATTGGGTTGAAAGCCCTCACATGGATTTGAAATCATTCAATCCTGACCCTTGTTGAGGTTACTCAATCTCAACCATCCATTGCTCCATTTTTCCTATAAATAGAGCCCATTTCTTCATAATCCAGATCCTGAAAAACTTGTATGCATTTAAGCTATAGGCATTTTAAGAGAGCATTTTAGCATAGGCAATCTAATATCTTGTTATTTTGGTTAAAATATATCATTTTAGCATCAATAAACATAGTATTAGCTTTTCATTTCACATTTAAAGCTATAATACAATCTCAATCCTCCATAAGCATCCATAGTGCAAAAAGTTGCTGAGAGCTACACTATTTTGGAACTTGGAGAGGAGAGGAACAAGGGAGAAAGAAATGAAGAGCATGTTAGGAGGTATTTGGAGATGCCTCATCATGTTTGCTTTGATAGTTAAATATGCTTGCATGTTTTTAGTATCTCTCTTGGTATGCCTTTTTAGATTAGTTTTTGATTGACTAACATTGATGATCTTTTGGTTTTTGTGTGTTGTTTGTCATTGGCTAACCTTGTTCATTTAGGAGGGCATCAGTTACAATAACCATTAGACCTAGTGACATTCGGTTGCTTACCTTTTCTAATTTGGCACATGTTGGGAGTATGTCCTTGTTTCCATAGTAGTTGCAAATAGGCTTATTTCCTTTGATGTTCTTCTTGTTTCCAGCTTTTTTTAATGATTCTCGTCTCTCGGTAGTGTGGATTCCCTTCTCGGTAGAGTCTTTTCCTTTGTAATTGAGTCCTACATCTTTGTAGGGTCTTCTTGTAGTTAGTAGCTCATCCAACATCCTTGATGCTTCATAACTTTTCTTTAGGTTTTCTTTTGACTTTTTTTTTGCTTCAAGTTCATCGGTCAATCTTGATAGTTCAAGTTTAAATGCTTGATTCTCATTTTCCTTTAGATTTGCTTCATGATGTGTATAGCCCAATTGATCAAACAGATTACTTTGAATTCCAGTCATCCTTGTGATTTCATCATTCTTTTCAGCTACTAATGCTTCAAGCTGTTGTTTTTCTCTTTCTAGATCTCTTATGTTATCCTCGGTTGTCCTCAATGCATCAAGATTTTCAGTCATCTGTGTGTTGAAATGTTCATGTTCTCTTTTCATTGCTTTTAGCTGATCAGTCAGTGCTTTGTTCTTTTCTTTCAATGCTCCAATCATTTCTTCAGTTTCTTCAGATATACTGTTCTTAGATGATGTCTCAATTTGTTCCACCATCTCTTGAGAGTCCTGCAAATCATCAGACAATCTTCTTCTAACTTTCAGTGATCTTTGCATTTGTTTTTGCGTGTCTATAATCACTTGATTAGCATGATCTAATTCATTTTGAAGATTAACAATTCTCTGAGATTGTTTGTAGCCTTCCATTGATAAGATCTTTCTCTTTAGCCAGTTAAACCCTTTTCCAAGATTAAAGCTCTGATACCAATTGTTAGGCTCAATATGGAAAGCTAATGTACTAAGAGGGGAGGGGTGAATTAGTACCTCAAATCTTTTCTTCAACAATAACTTTACTGTTAAGCATAAACCAAAAACTGCTATAACATAATATAATGCTAAAACAAATAAATAACAATCATACATGATTCACTCCATAACACATATATTTTGGTTATGTAGAAACTCTTTGTTAGAGAGAAAAATTGTGGTGGAGATGACAAACAACTTCACTACTACAATAATAAAGGTTGCTCGGTTAGAGCTACATGTTTAGCTATTTCTGATAGCTTACCCTATTAGGAGTATCAAGATCTTTAGATCTACCTTACTAAAGGATTTTACAACACTTATTCTAAAATATTGCACCTGGTTAAAGGCTTTACAATTTATAGACTTTGTTAGAGTCGTTTACCCTGTTAAAGGTTTCTCTTACAACTCAAAATATTACAATCAAAATCTTACAAAATATGTAAAACTTCACATCTGAAATGTTATAGCAGATTCTATGTGCTTAAAATGAAATTACCTTGCTTATAGCATACCTCAATAACCCATAAATTTACTCAGTAAACCTTTCTGTTTACTCTGTTCCTTGACTGTTCTCTTAAATCCTTCTCGGTGACCTCTGTGTATCTTTGTCAATCGTAACAGTCATAACACTCAGTGCTTTCCCATTATTTTGCTTTTCACATATGTCTTGCTTCACACACATGTTTGATCCTTAATTCATGCTGTATAAATAGATCTCTTGTAATGGTGATCTTGTTCATGCTTCGATCTTACAAACATGATTCATTAAATGAATGACCATACAACATTATTTCATTGGATAGATGTTCTCAAAATCATATAAAATCTTAAGGTGCAATTTCCAATGTGTTAACGGTTTCTTGTTCCTCGATCTTTGTAACATGTTTCCCATATGTGTCTAGGTTCAATGAATTTGGTAACACATTTTACTCGATATTTATGAAATCGGTATACCATCTTTGCTTCTCGGTAGTCATAGAATGTTACTTGGTAGATAGCTCTATGTATACTAAACTTTGTGACTCCTTTCTTCTATAACTGACTGCTCTATGCTTACCGACTTAATATTTCGGTAGTAATAAGTGACTAGAGTATATAGAATGAATTTGGACACAAAACTAATGACAACTTATTAAATAGTAATAGTACTAACCTTAGCCAAATCGGGTACCAAATAAGGACTCGAGGAGGGTCCAAGAGTGAGTGTGATGAGTCAAATGTAGGCTTGTTTTGCTCATAATGTGAATACAAATGGATTGAATCCATTGATCCAATAATGGATTGAGTTTCTTTGGTGTGTTTCACTTTCAAGCTTTGTAGCTAGTGTGTGACAATGTTTTCATGGTTTTGTTTGCAATCAGCCAGTTTTGGCTTGTACATAGCAATTTTGTGTAAAATGGTTGCCCCATGAAATCCCTTCATGCTACCATCATGACCTATTGGTACATGGAATGCAACCACTTGTATTCTATACATATGTAGGGAGAAGTTCTGGAGGTGAAGATTGATATGACTGTCACCTTGTTCTAGGCGAGTCCAAGAGCAACCCGGCTAGAGAAGACAGGGTGAAATTGGAGTATAAAGTGCAGGGGTGGGCATAAAACCACAACCAAAATTTTTGGAAGGGTCCATGAAGTTAATACAGATTTTCCATAGCAAGGAGAAGCCTTGAAAAAACTTCTCGATGCCCATTTCACAAACTTTCCCAAACACTGCCAATTAAGAGGCCTAGAAACCCTTCAAAACCCTCATTTTTGGGTTAGGGAATTGTACGGTGGTTTGAGGAACCAAAACCACTAAAATAACTTGGGGATAGGTGTAATATTTAAGAAAATCAAACCTTGTTGCAAGGTCTTTTGGACTATTTTCCTCTAAGCCCTAGAAAACCGGATTTTGGAGCCCTAATAGGGGCTCATTCCTTGTAGCCCTTTTCTAGGCAAAATGGTGAAATCGGTAAGTAAGCTAATGGATGCAAACCACAAATGGACCCAAATGGTATTCAAATCATGTTAGAAGCCACCTCCACACCTCTACAACAACTCACAATAGTAGGAGGTAAAATTGACAAATTGAGGTCAATACAACAATGATGAGCAAGTGGGAAACACCTTGTAATGGTAGGGTTCTTAGTTAAACACTTGATGCAAACACCTTGAGATTGACAAGAAGTAATCTCTAGAAGAGATTGAGAAGGACTTGGAGGTCTTAGAGCATAGCTAGACCTGGAGATTTGGTGGAATTGAGCAACACCAACTAGGTGAAGTGTGAGCAAGCTAGGTGAACCCCATCAAATTGGTATCAAAGCCTATAAGATTTGGGCTAGGTTAGTAGATGTCCTCAGTGGAATCTTCAGGAGACAACACCATGATGACCAATGCAGAGTTGGCAAATAAAGTGGATGATTAGGAGGGAGAAAATAGACTCCTGAAGGAGAAGTTGCTTGAATTGGAAAGTAAGTTTGGTGAGATTGAAACCAAGGCAGATGAAGTGTTGGTAAAGGTTGAAGGAGTAGAAGGAAAGGGTAAAGAAGTGTCAGAGATAGACAAAGTACCCAGACCTAATCCTGTCTTAGAACAAGAACCTTTCCTAAAGGCATTGAAGGCCTTAAGTGGTAAATCACTAAAAGGATTGTCATTATTCACTGGTAAGATGGAAGCAGAAGTGATCTTAGAATGGATAGAAGGCATGGAGAACCATTTTGAATGTGAAGGCATAACTGAAGCCCAAAGAGTCAAATTGGCCAAGTCTAGGATGAGAGGAGCTTCTCTCAAATGGTGGAAATTTGTGCAAGATGAGAGGAAGAAAATGGGAAAAGCACCCATCTCTTCTTGGAAAGGGATGTTAGTCAAAATCAAAGAAGTCTATCTCCTTGATGACTATGAAGTGCAAATTCATAGGAAAAGACAAAACTTAAGACAAAAAGACCTTGATGTCAGTATTTATACGGAGGAGTTTCACAAACTTAGCCTTAGATCTCATGCAATGGAAGAAGAGAGTCTCAAAGTTTCTAGGTACCTAAATGGTCTATGGTGGAACATCCAAGAAGAAATCAGTCTAATGAGCCCAAAAATAGTTCATCAAACTTATCAAATTTCCCTTAAGGTGGAAGAAAAATTGAAAAGAAGACATGATTCAAGTAGCAATAGGGGCAGGGGTAGAGGAAAAGACAATAGAGGCCATAGGGGAGGCTTTGGAGGAAGAAGTTTTGAATAAAGAACACAAGGTGAGTCTAAACTCACTAAGCAGCAAGAGAGTGGCACTAGTAAATGAGGATTCAATAGAGGAAGGGGGTCAAACAGTGGTTTTAGAGGAAGATCTAGTGGACAAGGTAGAGGTTCCTCATATTTTGCAACAATGAAGTGTTGCCATTGCAACCAACTTGCTCATCCAGCATATAGGTGTCCAAAGAAGGGATCATCATCACAAGGTAGTGAAAGGAGAGTGAACTATCTTCAAGAAGTAATACCTCAGAGGTTGCCTTAGAATCAGAGGTAGGTGACAACTTGATGATAAGGAGAACTTTGATAAAAGAACTAGTTAATGAGCAAGCATGGGTGGATTTTACCATTGGGAGGTATAAGGACAAAGTATTATGTGATGTCCTACCCATGGATGCATACCATATTCTATTAGGAAGACCATGGAAATTTGATAGAAAATCTATTCATGATGGAGCCAAGAATGCATACTCATTCAAGAAATATGGAGTCACATTCAAGATCAAATCTATCCTTGAAGAAGGTGAAAAGAGGGCAACAGGTCCTAATGTTCTTTTGGTGAGTGAAAAATAGTTCATGAAGACACTTGAGGAAGGTGAAGGTATAGGTTTTGCATTAGTAATGAAGCCTAAAGAGGAAGACAAGAAAGAGCAACCAGATTTTCCAATAGAGGTTCAAGACCTATTGAAGAAGTTCAAAGGCATAGTGAGTGATGGACAACCAACCACCTTACCTCCTAAAAGAATCATAAGCCATCAAATAGACTTCATTCCAAGAGCATCCTTACCTAACAAGGGATCTTACAAAATGACTCCCCAACAAAATGTTGAGATTGCCAAGAAAATCCAAGAGCTTTTAGACCAAGGACTAATTAGGAAAAGTATTAGCCCTTGTGTTGTTCATATTGTGTTAGCCCCAAAGAAAGGTGGTACTTGGAGATTGTGTACTGATTCTAGAGCTATTAATAGGATCACCATTAGATATAGGTTTCCAATTCCTAGAAGAGAAGACCTAATGGATTGTTTAGGGGAAGCCAAGTACTTTACCAAGATTGACCTTAAAAGTGGATACCACCAAATTAGGAGTAAGGAGGGTGATGAGTGGAAAACTACATTTAAGACTACAGAGGGTCTTTATGAATGGCTTGTAATGCCATTTGGCTTATCCAATTCTCCAAGAACCTTCATGAGACTCATGATTGAGGTGATGAAGGGCTTCATAGGTAAATTTGTGATGGTATATCTAGATGATATTCTCATTTTCAGTAAGGATAGGGCAGATCATATTAATCATCTGCAAGATGTGCTACAAAGATTGTATGATGAAAAGCTCACCATGAACTTGGACAAGTGTGAATTTGTTAAGAAGTAGTTGGTTTACCTTGGATTTGTGTTGTCTCAAGGAAACCTCAAGATGGATCCCAACAAGGTTGAAGCCATAGTAACTCCTAAGTCAGCAACAGAGGTGAGAAGCTTCCATGGACTAGCTCAGTACTATAGGAAGTTCATTAGGCAATTCAGTGCTATAAGTGCACCAATGTTAGACACCATTAGAGGTGGAATGAAGGAAAAGTTTTAGTGGAATGAACAAGCAAATAGATGATTTGAAACCTTGAAGGAGAAGATAGCTACTCAACCAGTGCTAGTGTTGCCTAGTTTTGAGAAACTCTTCACAATGGAATGTGATGCAAGAAATGTTACAGTAGGTGTTGTCCTAAGCCAAGAAGAAAGACCAGTAGCTTCCCATAGTGAGAATATAAGTGATGCAAAGAGGAAATACTCCTCTTATGACTTGGAATTATATGCTTTAGTGTAGGCTTTGAGGAAGTGGAGACACTATCTCCTTCCTAAGGAATTTGTAGTCTATATGGACAACCAAGCATTGAGCTTTCTAAACTCACAAGACAAAATCAGTCATAAACACATGAAATTGGTGGAGTACATGAAATCCTACACATTCACAATCAAGCACAAAAAAGGATAGCTAAACCGGGTTGTTGTTGCATTGAGCAGAAGACTCTTGACAGTCCAAGAAATCCAATTAAGGAGCATATGTGTTGACAGTTTTAGAGACCTATACCTGGAGGATGAAGACTTCTCAAATGCATATAAGGTGTGTAAAGAGTATCAAAATAATTTCCATAGTGAGTATTCTAATTTTACTTTGCAAAATGGACTATTGTTTAGAGGTGGAAAACTTTGTGTGCCTAGAGGCTCAATGAGAGAAAATTTCATACAAGAGAAGCATAATGGCAGCCTTAGTGGTCATTTTGGATGAATCAAGATGTGAAAAAGCATGTGGAGACTTGTATAGTTTGCCAAAAGGCCAAGGGTAATTCTTCAAATGCCGGTTTATACCAACCTCTTCCCATACCAAATAGACCTTGGAAGTGCAATAGTATGGACTTTGTAGTAGGTTTACCAAGGACAAAGCAGGGATTTGACAACATTTATTTCATTGTGGATAGATTTAGTAAGATGGCCCACCTTGTACCTTGCAAGACTACTCATGATGCATGCCAAATAGCTCATTTGTTCTTCAAAGAAGTGATAAGGATACATGGTTTACCCATGAGCATTGTTTCAAATAGGGACTCAAATTTCATGAGTCATTTTTGGAAGACACTTTGGCAAAATCTTGGCACCAACCTATCTTTTGGATCAGCTTACCATCCTCAAATAGATGGGCAGACCGAAGCGGTTAATAGGAGCTTGGGGAACTTATTGAGGTGCCTTACCAAAGAGTATGGATAGACATGGGATCAAGTGCTATCATAAGCTAAATATGCTTACAATGACACAATAAATAGGACCACCAGCAAGAGCCATTTTGAAGTGGTCTATGGTGTTCACACAAGGGGCATTTTGGAGTTGAGAGACTTAGATAATGTAGCAGCAAGAAGTGGATATGCAGAAGACTTTTCTTAGTCAATGAAGGAAGTACATGAATCAGTCAAGCAAGCATTGATGGAGAAGACAAGAAAAACCAAGCAAAAAGTTGATGAAAGAAGGAAGAACCTACAATTCCAAGTAGGAGATCTTGTCATGGTGCACCTAAACAAAGAAATAATACAACAAGGAGTACCTAACAAGTTGCAAATGAGAAGGTTGGGTCCATGTGCCATTCTAGCTAAGTATGGATAAAATGCCTACAAGGTGGACCTACCTAGTGACATAGGATTGTCACCAGTTTTCAACATAGAAGACTTAGTTGCCTACAAAGTACCAATCCAAGGTCTAGATTCTAGTCACTCAGAGGTATCAAATGATTCAAACAACCTTCAATTACTAGCAAAATCAAATCCAAAGGCTGAGACGGTGTTGAGTTCAAGGATCGCCAAGAAGACAAGGCATCAAATCTATTGGGAGAACCTAATTAAATGGCAAGGTATGGATGATGCTAAAGCTACATGGGTGCTTGAGATAGAGTTTAATAAGTTAGGCATTGATCAGAATCTGATCCCCAAGGAGGTGACTTAGTTTTCTTTTGTTTGGGAGAATGGTGCAGGAGCACCTAGGACTTAGGCTTATAGTCTTTTCTAAATTTTGGCTTGTACTAACCTTAGACAATTTAAGTACCTAATAAGGACTCTAGGAGGTTCCAAGAGTGAGTGTGATGAGTCAAATGTAGGCCTAGATTGAGTTAGTTTCTTCTTAGGTTTGCATTTTGTGCATAAGAAGTGGTTTGAGTAGGAAATTGACCTTCTTGATGGTCAAAAGTGGAAAAAATTGGTATAAGAATTAGAGAGGTTTAGGTTAGTCTTCGGAATTCTTTAAAAGTCATGAATAATTACTTAGAATGGGTTTCATAGGTTACAAAATCAAAAAAGTGCAAAGTTGCAAAAGTTGTCATGACAACTTTCGAAAGTTGTCATGACAATTTTTGTCCTAAAATGCTTAGCGATGGAGTTAGAGATAGAAAAACAAGCTATAATGCATACACACATGGGGAAGACTATAAAAACCTCCTCTTTCATAGTTACCAAGTTTTGAGTTTTGTTTTTGTATGATCAACAATCTGAAACTACTCATTTTCGGACTGTTTGTCACTATTTTGGCTTGTTTTGCTCATAATGTGAATACAAATGGATTGAATCAATTGATCCAGTAATGGATTGAGTTTATTTTGTGTGTTTCGGAGTTATTTGTTTCATTTTCAAGCTTTTTAGTTAGTGTGTGATAGTGTTTTCATAGTTTTGTTTGCAATCAGCCAGCTTTGGCTTGTACATAGCAATTTTGTGTAAAACGGTTGCCCAATGAAATCCCTCTGTGCTACCATCATGGCCTATTGGGACATGGAAGGAAACCAATTTTATAGTGTACATATTTAGGGATAAGCTATGGAGATGAATATTGATATGACTGTCACCTTGTTCTAGGCGAGTCCAGGAGCAACTCGGCTAGAGAAGACAGGGTGAAATTGGAGTGTAAAGTGCAGGGGTGAGCATAAAACCACAACCAAACCTTTTGGAGGGGTCCATGAAGTTCATATAGAGTTTCAATATCAAGGAGAAGCCTTGAAAAAACCTCTTGATGCCCATTTCACAAACTTTCCCAAACACTGTCGATTAAGAGGCCTAAAAACCCTTCAAAACCCTCATTTTTGGGTTAGGGCATTGTACAATGGGTTGAGGAACCAAAGCCACTAAAATAACTTAGGGATGGGTGTAATATTGAAGGAAATCAAACCTTTTTGCAAGGTTGTTTGGACCGTTTTCCTCTAAGCCCTAGAAAACCGGATTTTGGAGGCTTAATATGGACTCATTCCTTCTAGCCCTTTTCTAGGCAAAATGGTGAAATCAATAAGTAAGATAATGGATGCAAACCACCAATGGACCAAAATGGTATTCAAATCATTTTAGAAGCCACCTCCACACCTCTACAACAAATCACAATAGTAGGAGGTAAAATTGACAAATTGAGGTCAAGACAGCAATAATGAGCAAGTGGGAAACACCTTGAAATGGTAGGGTTCCTAGTTAAACACTTGATGAAAACACCTTGAGATTAACAAGAAGAAAGCCCTAGAAGAGATTAAGAAGGACTTGGAGGTCTTAGAGCATAGCTAGACCTGGAGAGTTGGTGGAATTGAGCAACACCAACTAGGTGAAGTGTGAGCAAGCTAGGTGAACCCCATCATTATCCCTAATATATTTTTATAAATTAGCAATAAAAATTCTTTGAACATCATGATCAGGCATAGGATAAGCAATTTTAGAATACAAATGTTTATATCTACTAATAAATTGATCAATTTTTCTTTAACACCTTGCTTATAATTAATCAAATCAATCAAAGTAATCTTAGGACTAATATTATTGTGAAATTGTTAAATGAAAGCATTGGCTAATTGTTGAAATGATGCAATAGAATATGGAGGAAAATAACAATGCCATTGCAATGCTTTATCCCAAATTTTTTGAGTAAACAATTTAGCCATAAGTCTTTGATCATGATCAAAGTCACTACACAAAGTTTAAAATGTTTTCACATGGGTCAAGGGATCACTTTTTCCATTGTAAAGCTCCAATTGAGGGACTCCCATATGTTTAGGAGGGACAACACAGACAATGTGATCAGATAATGTGCTCACTACATCAAATTTGGGCACATTAAACTTGGATTGGGTAATGGAAGCCAATGATTTTTGTAGAATGAAACAGTTTGGCCTAGCTTATTAATGGTTGCTTATGTGGATGAACTGAAATTGGACATATTGGATTGTGATAGAGGAGTAACATTGTTGTATGCAAGTTGAGGTTGAGAGTAAAGAGGTGGAACACTATGATATGTATCTATAAGACATGATTAAGATACAAATGGAAGAATCGTAGAAGGATGTATAAAAGAATTTTGATTAACAACATTTCCCCCTTGACTAACATGTATAGGATTAACATTTTGTGTGGTAGTCATGAGAGAAGATGTGAATGTAGGAACACTAGGAAAGGATGTAGGCATAGGAATGGAATGATTGACTTGACTAGTGGCTTGAGTGTAACCAAGAACTTTGACACAACTTTTGATAGGAATGATGTTAGTGTCAACAATATGAGAAAGGCCACACAACAAATCAACACCAATTTTATCACTTTGAACATTTCTCTTTAATCCTTCAATCAATAAGATAGACTCACTTTTCGATTATTATTGACTCATCAAATGTTTAATATTTTCAAATTCATTATCAATCTTCTCCAACTGGTCAACAAAAACCCTAGTTAGTGATTCATCCACATCATGAGAATTATGGAAAGAATGGGGATAAATGACATCATTTGTCGGGTTAGAGGAACCACTAACATTCTCATGAAATAAGCTATCCAAATTAGGCTCCATATCCTTAGTAATTGAACCTTGGGAAGCCTTAATTATACAACTTATCATGGGAATATTGTAGGTAGGGCTAATGGTAACAAAACTCATTCACAAAGGAGGGAAATTTGAATTTGAAAAATTATGATCAAACAATGCAAAATTTTATAAATTTGATTGACTAACCAATTAATTAAACAATTTGATTTATGAATTTGAAAGATAAATGCATCTAGATTATAACATAGTATATCATAAAGATCAGATCTGAAAATAAATTTAAAAAATTATGCAACCCACAAGTAAATTTTAGAATTATAAATTAGGATTTTGTAAATTAAACCACTAAAATTATATAATTCAATTGAAAATAAGATCTATGAGTGAAAATTTGAATTTTAAATTGCATAAATAATCATATTTGAAATATAATGATTCCAAATTAAGCAACTCATAAGTTCTATTTTAGAATTAAAAAATAAGGTTTGTGTGAATTTAACCTCTAAATTTATGTAATTCAATTGGAAATCAAACTTGTAAATCTAAATTTAAAATTAAAAATGCATAAATACTCAAATCTAAAACATAAATAATAAATTAAGGTATAAGATGTCAGGTTCACCAAAATGTAATGGGTGAAAAATTAGGGTTTCACCCTTTAATGTAGTAAAACCACTAATTTTTTCTTAGGGACCATTACATTATGGAAAGAGAATTTGATAGATCTAAGCCTAATAGACCAATATTCTGATGAGATTCCAAGGGTTATATATGTACCTCTTCTTTCTTTTTAAATTTAATTGAATTTGTTAAAGATGCTGAAATTAGGGTAAATGTGTGTAAATTGAAAAAATTATGCATAAACAATGAGCTACAACCGATAAATGAGGCACGAACCTGGATATGAGCAATGTTGGAGTTGTTGGATATGGTTGTTCATTTTTTTTGTTAGGATATGTTATTGTCATTGATGTCACCATATTCTTGTTATTTTTTCTAGTGAGTTTGGGAAGATCTTCTAATCTGGTTTTGTGGTTTGGTTTTGTTGATCACCATTGATATTTCCTCTGGTATATTTCGGTGTGATCAGATCTTGTGCTAAGGTTTTGGGATATTTTTTGGGATGATATTTTGTATCTTCAATTCAGATAGTTCATGATTTGGTGCCCCGCAAATTATCTTTCTTTGTGTTAGTTGTTGATCGGTTGTGTTCTTGAGCTTTATGATGTTGATCGATAAAGATTTGAAAAGTGGTGTTGGTGCAGTTGTTGGTGGTGATTCTAACATGCTTGCTGATGTTTCATATTCATGTCCTATGTTGGAATCCAAGAACACTGAGGGGGGGGTGGATCGGTGTTCTACTGGAATGTTCAATTTTAACCTTATTATAACATGCATTAACCAACCAGTAAACTAATACATATATAATTGAAATAAGTAAAGCAATCAATAAGCCAATCACACAAATGAATACCATAACAAAAATAATTATATGTGGAAAACCTTGAAGAGTAAAACCTACAGTGGGATTTGTGACCCACAATATCAATCCATTGACCATATGAAAAGATATTACATAATATGGGGGCCTGCACTTGCAGGAAGGGTTACATCCTAGAGCAAACTGCTCATCACAAAGGAGTCTCACTGACTACAGTCACTTTAAATAATAAAACATAAAACTGAACTCATATAATGCATCTGTTATGCCTGATAGAGTTCTGGTTCAAGCTCTGACTGTTTCGGTTCTGAAACCCTTACCAAAATAACCTCTTACATAATCTTTGCATTATAACATTCATCACATTACAATTATCACTCTCATATATCTCTCTTCCTAACATATCACAAAATTATCTAATCAACTGACCTATATACCCTTACAATATTTCATGCCTCATGTTGGCTTACAGAGATAATTACAAAATGAATATACATGTTGCCTCATTACATATTTACATAAATATCAAAATCAATTGTCGATTGTTGGATCTTCCAAATGATGTCGGCCTCCAATACCGGTATCGTGTTGTAAGTCATGTTGGCCTTCAATTCCGGTACCCAAAGAATCCTTCCTACTGATGAAGATACATGTCGGTGTCGGTGCCAATGAAGTGTTTGTCTTTGAACAACCAAACCAAAGAATGAAGCCGGAACATGTTGCCATCAATGACAACATATGAATTCAATCAAATGAGTGTCAATTTCCAACAATCTCCCCCTTTGGCATTGATGGCAAAACTCATGTGAAAAATGATAATGGTTTCCATCTGTCAGTTTCACCCTGCGACTACTCCCCTTGAGCTAAATATCCATCTGTGATCATGATCTATACAAAATAATTCATATCTCCATATCTCCAGATGTCAAGAATATATTTTTCACCTAGATACCTCCCCCTTTGACATCAATGCCAAAAAAAAAACCAAAAAATGGGACAAAGAATGAAATATTGTACAAAGAATGTGTCCCAAAACACCTTACCAGAGCTGAATATACTTGAAAATTTTTTGATAGGCTTTTTCCAAAATCTCTAGATAAGTATCCCAACTAGATTTGAATGTGTTGAAAATAGATACAAGTCCATTAAGCATGTAAGCATATGACCTTTTATCCGTAAGCTCTGTCGGTGTGGACTTACCAACCAAATCAATGCATTCCTTCTTATGTACACTCAAAGAGTCCAACTGAGGACTCACCAATCCTCTAAGTCCTTTATCTCTCCTAATAATTTTGTCTTTTTCCCTTTCAAGAGCTAAAACTTGAGCTTCTAATACCAAAATCTGACCATCAATAGATGTAGTCAAAGAGTTTGAACCATCAAAAGAATTGACTAAACCTACAATTTTCTCTTGTGAATCCTTAATCCCTTTATCTATATCTATAGTAAGTAAACCTGTATTGCAACATACTCTATAAATATTAGTGCATTGCCTTAAAGCATTATAAATCATTTTCAATTTATCAGTAATCTCTTTTTTCTCAGATTCAATCATCTGATCAAAAGTATCTCTCTTAGCTTGTGTGAATCTCTCCAATCCATGTCGGTCAGATATATGTTTTAAAAATTGAAAGTCCTTAGAAATGTGTTATGTTATTATTTTGAGCTTGTTGGATGGGCTTTCTCCTTTGTCAAGATGGAACATTGGGACAAGTCTATGCAAAATTGGGATAGACTGATCAATAATTCCTTTATCCACAAATCCTTCCTTCATCATCTTTTGTGCAGCCATCATCATGAGCTCAGTAGAACTCATCTCAATTATGCTTTTATGTTCTACCTGTGAGGTGTCAATTGAAAACAATGATGTGCTCGGTACCAGTTCCCTATCGGATTCCTCTTTCTTCTCCTATGATGGTTTATTAACTTTAATAGCTTCCTTTTTTGCACCAGTGGCTTCGCCACTTGGTGCAGTATCAGTTACTGTCAGTTCCTTCTTATGAACTGTGTCCTCAACCTATACATTCTAATCCATGGGACTATTGTCCTCAACATTTTTAACTTGTACACTCTGTGAATCTACCAGTATCTCCACATTTGTCAATATCACCTCTGTGTCATGTACATTAAATTCTACCAGTGGATCTACATCCAATGCCTTATTATCTTTTAAAATTGTAGCTGAGGTACCCACTATACCTTTGCCTTTCCCTTCAACCGGGATGTTTGTAGTGTCTATTTTAACTTTCGGTGAAGTGTAGAAACCAGGCTTTTCAGTAAAGAATTGAACTTGTGCCTTGTGGGTCTCAGTGATTATCTCATTAACCCTACCTAACGTAAGACTAACTATCATATGCTTGTTGTGAAAGATTTTTCTGTCTGCAACCTCAAGTGTCATATCCAACTCATTTGGAGTAATGGATCCACGAGTAGTTAATAATTCTTGAATCTTTATATGCTTATCCTCCTCCATAGCTAATAATCTCCTAGTATCTAGGTCATCATATAGTTGTGCCAGTATTTGATTCTCAATTTCCAACAAAGCTTTCTTATATATATCCAGATATAATAAAATTGCTTCCTCAACTTCTCTCTGCTCATCATCATCTAAGTGCTCATAATATAATTGTACATTTTTCAACATACCATCCTTAGTTATTTCATCTATGAATTCTAAACAAGTCTTGGGTGGAATAATAGTTACATTACTGGATACAATTGCAAGGTCTATGTCATCCATCTTATTTCTTCTTCTAGTGTCAGATGGTGCAGAAGGTGTTTCTTTTGGAGCTCTTTTCTTTGCCAGTACCTTCATTACTAGTTGCTTCCTTGCTTACTCCTTAGACTTCTCACCTTTCTACCTTAATACCCTCTTTAATGCTAAAGGTGTGTCATCTTCAGTTCTAGAGTCTGATGGAATAGGCTCAATGAAGACTTCAGGCTCTTTCCTCTTCCTTCCTTTTTCTGGAACAACATCCATTAATGCTTTGATGTCCTGGGAAACTTTTTCAACAAATTTGTTGGCTTTGCCTTCATGTTTCCCCCTCTTCTTCCGATTAAATTTTGTTTGAACCTCTTGCTTCTTATATTTTGCAGTACCAAAGGATTTCTCAGCTTCATCAATAGGTGCATCAATTAACATCTTTGCATAAGCATCCAAAATCTAAACATCAACCTCACATCCCATCTCCTCTATCCATATCTTCCGGGGTTTGACTGCTTCCATCAAGGTTTCATCCCTTTTAACCATAAAGAAGATCTCGGTGAGTATTTCTCAACAATTTGTTTTGGAACCCTTTCTCTAGATTTCATTGCCTTCTAGAATGCCTTGAAGTAACCCCAAACCTTATCATCTTGTTGACTACCTAGAGTAGCAATGGATTGTTTCAGTTGTCTTCCTAGCAGGATATCAAATGCCCACTGTCTCTTCCCAAAACTCAGAGTTTCATTAATGAAAAATAGTATCAAACAAACAATAATATCCTCATACCGAAATGTCCCCTTCTTCTCTCCTTTTATCTTCCCTAGGTTAATTAACAAATCATCTAACATCCATCCACAGAGATCTAATTTCTCATTTTCCCTCATGATCTTATGTGAGGCATAAATGCAGGAGATAGAAACATAATTGAGATGATTGGATTGAGTTACCTTGTATCCAATTATCATGCTACCAAATCCGATATCTCTATCGGTAATGGTGTTGACCCTCATCGATCATTGGTCCGAAGTTGCGTCGGTGAGTTTGTTAACCTGATCATTAGAAACCTTTTTCTCTGGACATTGACCAATCTACAGAAAACTGATGATGGCCCTAATGGCCTCCTTCATGATCTTGTAAGGACTGTCCAACCAGATTAATTCTCCATGCACTCTACTCAAAACATATCTGATGATCTCATCTTTAAATTTGGGGATATCCAAAATGCCAGTAAACCCTAGATCCTCAATGTGCTAATACTTGGGCTTGATCTTTCCAGAGTCTCCCATCAACTTGCTCATATACATTCTCTTGATATCACTGGTACCCAATTCTTCAATGTGGTAGTGAATGTATGCTCTGACGTCTTCCACATATACAACTCCTTTTGAAACATGGGAAAATGCACCAACCGAATCATCCAAGGTGGCAATATGTGGACATTGCCTAAAAATTGGCCTAGGACAATCCTTAACCTCGAATAGTAGGATTTGCAATAAAAGTAGGTGCAGAGGATGATCTCACTTCCATGATGAAAGATAAATACCTAAGAAATAGTTGTTGGTGAAACCCTAAATAACTCTTCTGATCGCTAGTGGAATCACTGAAGAAGATATCTAATCACACTGAATCACCTTAGACTCGCTCTGAATTGCTCTTAATCACTATGAACTCAAGGTGATCAGAAATGAAGTGGATTCAACATTTTAACCTCCAAGAAACCCTAATCTGTCATTGATATGAATGACTTCTGGTAGAAGATACCGGATCTCAGTCAAACATATCCATGTTGAATAAACATTTCCAATGTCTGAAACATCTTCCAGAACCTCTTCCCAGGGCTTAAGTAATATTATCATGAATTTTGCCTACCCCTAAGGCATCTGCCTCAATTACCGAATGAGCTTCCTACTAGTGCAGGAGCAACCTCCTCTACCAGTTGAGTAACTAGAGCATTCCCATCTGTTGATTGATCATCTAACCTCCTAACCCATTTCTTGATATGATCTTGTCGGATTTCATTGACCTTCTCTTTCCCTTTATCCTTTGATCCATCATTGTTAACCGGTGGATTTTTGCTTCTACGAAACTTAGTTATGTGTCAAATCTTGTTCCATGCATAGCATGTAACATTGTTCTTTTGAATTGATTTGCTATAACTAGTATAATTGCTTGACTTGTACTGATTAGCCATATGTCCAAATTTTCCACATGCATAACATTTAACATTCATTTGACAACAAGAAGAAGAGAGATAACATTGTTTGGAGGTTCCCTGATTATGACTGGATAAAGGTTAATTTCGATGGGGCAGCCAAAGGGAACCCTGGAAAGGCTGGTGGAGGTGGAGTTATCAGAAATGCTCAAGGAAGTGTATTGCTTGCTTTTGCTTCCCCTTTTGGAACCCAAAACAACCATGTGGCTGAAGCTATGGCCATGCTTAAGAGCCTCCAGTTAGCCCAGGAATTCAAATTTAAAAAAATCTGGCTCGAAGGGGACTCCTTAAATATTATACAAGCCCTCAAAGGTATTAGTTCAGTCTCCTGGAATATTGCTAATATTATTAAAAATGCTAAAGCTATCCTTAATAACTATGTTAGCATTATTTTAACCCATACCTTTAGAGAGGGTAACAAGGTAGCAGATATCCTTGCTAATGAAGGGGTTAATTTGGAAAAGGGCATCAAATATATAGGGGAAGATCACATCAAGTGGGAGATTAAGGAACAATTATATTTTGATCACCTTAATGGAGCAAGCTAATATTATGATTGAATTTTGGGGAATGAGTACCAATGATAGATTTTGGGGGCGGATGAACTGCCAGATGATGAGTGTTTCTCGGCATCATAACCAAGATCATATGTGTGCGAGAGGTAATTGTAATAATAGCCAAGTTCGTATGAACATGAGTGGCAATCTCAAAATTTTGAAAGACTCTCTACAAGGAGAAACCAGAAACTCAGAGTTTTACCCGTGGGCCGAGAGTTGTAACAGAGGAGATTGTGACCTGGAAAGCAGAATGGGAGGCAACATTAACAGGAATGAACCGTCAGGTTGTGAGCACTAGAAGAGCAAAAGAAAGGTGTGGAGAAAGCTCCATCGACACAGTTTCACAGATTATATGGAGAAGCTCCATGGTAGTAAAAACTCTGTTTCTCATGGGTTTGCAAAAAGCTAGAACAATAACAGGGCTACCCTGTTTGGGGAAATCTGGCACATCGATGAAAGTTTTATCTCGGAGGTAACGAGACTCAAGATGGAGGGGACCAAATTCTATAGGGATAGAAAGTACACTGCTGAGGCCTTCAAAAATTTCCCTAAGACGGAGGACGAGAAGGGCAACCTAGCAAAGAAGGACAATATATCATACTTCACCCCCCAAAAGGTAAAACCTTTCTGGCAAAAAATTCTTTGGGCTTTAATGGAATATCTAACTGTGGATGGTAGGTTTACGAAAATTTACAATTATCACTTTTCCATCCTGAACCACTTCCGCCATGGGGTGAAAATATATTTGCCCTTCTATTTAGCCTCTTCTCTTAACGAGAGCTTGGCCGACCATATTAAAAAACCCAGTTCCTACCCTCTAGCGCACCAGGGCCTCATTCTGTTGATTTATGAATATATGAAGGATAAGAATAGGGCCACCAAGGATGACCCTTTAATCCTCAATGCTCAAATTTCTGAGAAATGCATAGAATCTGATTTGACTGGGGAGACCAGCACCCCTAGCCATAAAAAAAGGAAGGTTGATATTGTGCAGGAAGAAAAGGATGTGCTTTGTGAGGAAGAAGAGGGAAAGAATAAGGAAGAAATTTCTAAAATGGAGATTAACAAGGAGGAGAATTATGGGGAAGGAGAGGAAGGGGGCAATTCTGAGAATTGTCAACCTAATCTTGAAGGCTCAGAAACTGAGAAAGAGGCTCTGAAGCCTAAGGAAGTTGAAAACCCTAATGCAGAGGAGACAAAACAAAGCAAGGATTCTGCGGACACCATTCTGGATACCACCCACAATTGCACCCTTGAATTTTTCAATTTTTAGAAGTGGGTGGTGGAAAACATTACTAGCATGTAGGGTAAACAAAGGGAGTTGGAAGTTGAGATCAACAAGCTAATCAACATGTCCAACTCTGGGAAGCAGCACCAGGAGATGGAGAATAGTGAAGCGGAGGAAGAAATGGAAATGGAAGACTGGCTGGAGAAAGACTTGATAAAAGGTGACCTGAAACATTTGGAGGACATCATCAAAATACTAAAGGAATAGGTGGAGGAGGATAAGGACAACGTCAATGCCCGGATGGCTAGAAATGAGAAAGCCTTCAAAAGCCTTATGGAACATAGCCTCTAGGTTCTAAAAGTCTCCTCCCAGAACATGAACACGCTGGTGAATCATCTGGAAAAGAAAAACCAGGAGAAGAACCTGGTTGTTATTGAAGATGCTCCTACTTCTAGCCTAAGCCACCAGACCCCTAGGCGCAGAACCAAGTAGACTGCAACGGAGAAGGATATGAAGATGAAACAAAGCCAGACTGCTCAGGAAAATACCGACTTGAGGGAAGTGGCCAAAGCAATGATGCTTTTGGTGCGGGATGCAGAAGAAACAATGAACTTCTAATTTTATGTTTATGTTGGCCTTGGGGCCAATTTCTTGCTAGCCTCTTGTTGTCCTTTCCTATGTTGCTAGTCTTTTTGTTGGTTTTTTGCCGCTGTTGTATTTTGTTTCTATCCTGAATATCTTTCATATGTAACTGGGTTTCGGGTCCCTTAAAACCTATTTTTAATTAATCAAAAACATTTAACATTCATTTTGCAATCTTTTGTCTTATGACCATACTTATTGCATTTAGAACATTGAACAGGAGTAGAATTATAGTTCTGATTTGCTCTATTTTTACATTGGCTAGCCATGTGACCAAATTTATTACAAACAAAGCATCTACCATTAAATTTGTAAGCATTAAGCTGCCTTACCGGTGTCTTCTAGTTTTGATCTTCATTTGCAGTACCAAAGCATCGACCTTGTTCAAATCCAAGTCCACTGGAATCTCCATTCTGTCTTTGACTTTTCAATAATTCATCAAGTTGTGCTGAACTATCCTTGAATTTTTCCTTATACTCACTTGCAATAGTGAGATCATCTCTGAGAATTATCATTTGTCTTTCAAGTTCTTGTTCATTATTTTGGGATTGGACTAAATCAGTTCTCAACATGTCATTTTCATGAACCAACTGGATGCATTCTTCAAATCTATCTTTCAAAGATCTCCCAAGGTTTTCTTCATTCATCTTCCAATCTTCAATCTCCTTTGACATCCTCATAGTTAAGGCTTGCATTTCATTCCTCATGACCATGTTTTCCTAACTCAGCTTCTGACATCTTTCATTAAGGGCATCTTTTTGTTCATTATCCTTATTTTGCAAAAGTCCCTTCCTTCGAGCATGAACAGATGACAACCTCTCCTATAGGATAAGAATGAATTCCTTGGCAGAATTCAATTCATCTTGTAACTTCAAGTTCTTCATCCTTTCAGCATCATAATATTCAAGTTCTACCTCAAGTTGTCTCTCCATACTCATATCCATGGATTCTAGATTCAGGATCTCCCTCAAGCTGTTAGACTTCCTCCGAGGTACAAGGCTATGATACCAAATGTTGGAATCCAAGAACATTGAGAGGGGGTGTGAATCAGTGTTCTACCAGAATGTTCAATTTTAACCTTATTATAGCATGCATTAACCAACCGGTAAATCGATACATATATAATTGAAATAAGTAAAGCAGTCAATAAGACAATCACACAAATGAATATAATAACACAAAGAATTATACATGGAAAACCTTAAAGAGGAAAAACCACGGTGGGATTTGTGACCTACAATATCAATCCACTGGCCATATGAAAAGATATTACATAATATGGGGGCCTGCACTTGCAGGAAGTCTTATAGCCTAGAGCACACTACTCATCACAAAGGATTCTCACTGACTACAGTCACTTTGAATAAAAAAACATAAAATTGAACTCATATAATGCATCTGTTATTCCTGATAGAGTTCCGGTTCAACTCTGACTGTTCCAATTCTGAAACCCTAAACCCTTACCAGAATAAACTCTTACATAATCTTCACATTACAACATTCCTCGCATTACAATTATCACTCCCATATATCTCTCTTCCTAACATATCACAAAATGATCTAATCAACTGACCTATATACCCTTACAATCTTTCATGCCTCATGTCGGCTTACATAGATAATTACAAAATGAATATACATGGCGACTCATTACATATTTATATAAATATCAAAATCAATTGCTGATTGTCGGATCTCCCAAATTATGTTTGCCTTCAATACCGATATCCTATTGTAATTCATATCAGCCTCCAATGCTGGTACCCAAAGAATCCTTCCTACCGGTGAAAATACATGTCAGTGTCGGCGAACAACCAAACCAAAGAATGAAGTCAGAACATGTTGCCATCAATTACAATATATGAAACCAATCAAATGAGTGTCTATTGCCAACATCCTATTTGTTTTGGCGATCTGCATTAATCGTTGTGCAATTTTTTGGTGGTTTTTATCAATCGGTGATGATTTTCATGTTATAAGGTATTTCTGGTGGTGTAGCATGTTGCAGTTGATCTTGGTGTGATTTCTGATGGATGTGATCATTTGGGAATTTGAATAAGGCCCATGCTATGTAATGTAAATCATTATATTGGTCTGATGCTTGATCTTTGTATCGTGTAATGTATTTTTTGTAATTATGAGTTGAGGGTTGAGGGTTTAGTCGATCTTGTTATCAAGGTTGATGAATTATATATATAGGTGCTTTATTCACTTAGTTTTGGTGTCGATGTTGTGTCTCCATTATCAAAGAGAGGTTTATGTGTGAACAATAGATTTATCCTTCGATATTATGATTGAGGAGAGATTGGAGTTGCAAAGTAGACATCTATGCTTAATTGGAACTGTAATCAAGCATTTGGAGATGCTATTCTTTCAGTTCATTTCTTTTGGATTGTAGTCCAAATCATATTGTAAGTCAATGAGACTTCCCTGAGGGTTGTAGCCTTCTGGGCAAATATCTTTTGAGCAGTGAGCTCTAGGCAATGTGCCTGGCTGCATGTGCATTCCCCATTGTAATATTTTTACATACTACTATAGAGTATCATCTTATTGTGGGTAGGTTCCCACCACGTTTTTTCCCTTAACCAGGTTTTCCACGTCAAAAATATTCATGTTGTTTGTTGTGTTGTTAATTTGGTTATCTGTTTATTGTTGCAGTTTATCGGTTTATGTTTTGAAATTTAATTTATGAGATCCGGTAAAGACTGATTCACCCCCCCTCTCAGTCTTCCTTCTTGATTGCTACTAACAATTGGTATCAGAGCTAGATCCTTCAGTAGAAGCTTAATCGCTTAAGGAGATCCGTGATGGCAGCTCAAGATATTCTTTTCAAGAAGGACAATCTAAGGTTTGATGGAAGTAACTATAAGTATGGAAGAGCCAGAGGGAGGTGCACTTGAAATGTCTTGGAGAGGGTTACTGGAAGATTACTAAGAGTGTTTATGTTGTTCCTTAGAATGGACCATCTACTCCTGATGAGGTTAAGGAAGCATTGCTTAGTGCCCTGACTGATTCTGAAATGATAAATGTTATGGGACTTCAAACCGCACATGATATCTGGGAGAAGTTTGAGATCCTGTGTGATGGTGATAGTCAAGTGAAAGTAGTTAAGTTGCAGAGTTTGAAAGGAAAGTATGAGACATTGAAAATGGGAGATGATGAGAACGTACATTCATAAATGGCTAAGGTGAATGAACTTGTCATTGGTATCAAGTGTGTTGGTGGAAAGATTGAGGAAGATGAGATTTTTGCTAAGGTGTTGAGATCTTTGCATCTTGGTTATAAACATAAGGTTGCCGCTATTGATGAGATCCAAAGTGTGACTATACTAACAAGAGATATATTGGTTGGAAAACTTGTTGCATTTGAGCTGAGTGAATTTGGGGAATCACATGGAAAGCTGAGACTGCATTTAGAGCATCAGCATTTGTATCTAGTAAGCAAAAATATGATCCTGATGAATGTAGGATATCCAAATATGAAAGATAAAGAAGAGAAATAGCAGAGGAAGAAAGAGAGCTTGATGAGCTTGAAGCATTGATTGCCCAAAGATTGCCTAAAGGTGTCGGTAAGTCTGATGGAAAGTTTCCCTTGAAATGTAGTCCTATACCTATTGATTCCACTAGTTGTTTTGTTAAGGAGAAAGCTTTGGCTGCTAAGGTAGAAGAAAAGGGTGAATGGGTGATTGACAATGGTTGTTCACATCATATGACCAGTGATAAAAGAAAATTTGTAAGCATGGAAAGGTATGATGGTGGAATAGTTATATCTGGAGATGACAGAGCCTGTGTAATTTGTGGGAGAGGTTCTATTTCTTTTGATGGTAAGAATAACATTGATAATGCCTTGTATGTTGAAGGTTTGAAGCATAATCTTTTGAGTCTTGGATAGATGGTTGATAAGGGTTATGATATACAATTCAAGGATGGTAAATGCAAGATCTTAAATGCCTTCAGTATAGAGATTGCATCCGGAACTAAGACTGAAGGTAGCATTTTTCATTTGAATGCTGGTGAGAAAATTTGTTTGATTGTTAAGATAGATGAGAGTTGGTTGTGGCATAGAAGAATGCATCATGTAAACTTTGATTCATTGATTAAGATCAGTTCTACACAAGTTGTAAGAGATCTGCATGAGATTATTAAACTTGTTAATTCGGTATGTAAGGAATATTAGTTGGGTAAGCAAACAAGAATTTCTTTCAAGAGTAAAAGGTCTACATCTGATGGATTGTTAGATCTTGTGCATACTGACCTGTGTGGACCTACAAATGTTAGAAGTGTGCAGGGTGATAGATACTTTATGCTACTAATTGATGATTGTATCAACTTAAGTTTCACCTCAAAGAAATTACCTGCAAACTCATTAGTCCATCATGCAAATATAACTCAAGCTTCAACCAATGAAAAACATAAAATAAAAGTAAATAAAAGATTATACCTTCATGAATTATGCCTCATTGTGTCGTAACCCCATTTTTCTTGGTTGCAGATGATTTTTCTATTAGACAAGCACTGGTAGCTTCCATGATGGAAAGTGTGGAATGGACTGGTAGATAATATGATATGAAAAAGCTATGATATGATAATGATTTATGCTAAATTTCTCAAAAAATCTAAAAATGCTAAACAAATGAACTCATAGAAGCAAAGATTATGACTCCTAATTGACTATAAGATTAGCTAATAGTTTCAAAAATGGCTTAGGAGACCTCTATTTATAGATTTTTGAGTGCATAAGCTTAGGTGGCAGTGATCAATGGTCCTAATTAAATCTTACAATTTGGATGGCTATGAGCAAGAGGTTGAGATGTGAGAGATAAAGGAGGAAGATGTTCCTCCTACACCTACAAGATGGAGAAAAAGGTGGGAGGAAAAGCCAAGTGTCAGAAGGCTCACCTTGACTGAGGAGAAGACTTGAAAGAATATAGGATAGTTGGAGAGGATTTAGGGATAAGAGGACAAGTGGACTCAACTCCCTCCAAAGATGTAGGAAGGTTGGAGAGAATATAGGGAGGTTGAGAAATGTGTGTACGTACACATAATTTGAAGAATGAATTTGGAAGTTGGAGATAATGATGCATATTAATATTAAAAAAATATTAATATCTTTAGCCACATGATTGATGAGTTGGCAAAGAAGAAGATAATGTGGAGATTAGGTGAGTTGAAAAAGGGAGATTAAATAATTAAGAAATTATTTAATTGATGAGACTATAGAATAGTGGATAGGAGATAACGAAATATTAATTATTTAATTAATCGGTTAGAAGAAAGGGTTATAATGAATTAATTAATAGAAGAATGTCAAATGAATTAAATAAATTAATCTTTTCAAATTAACTATTTAATAGAAGAATAATCATTAAATAAATTAAATATTTATTTAATTGCTCATACACAATTTTATGTGTATACAATGATTATTCCAAGATGATGTGGGTTATCTTTTTGAAGGGAAAATCAAAAGCATTTAATAAATTTAAGATATTCAAAGCTAAAGTTGAAACTAAGTCCAGATTGAAGTTGAAGTGTCTGAAATTTGATAGAGGTGGAGAATTATGTTTCGGTGAGTTCAATTCATTCTATGAGATGCATAGAATCAAAAGACAGCTATCTGCTCCTAAAACCCCACAACAGAATGGAGTTGTTGAGAGGAAGAACCGTATTGTTTTGGATGTTGCAAGAACCATGTTGACTGAAGGAAATGTACTGAAGGTCTACTGGGGAGAAGCCATTAGCACTGCAATCTATACAATTAACAGAGTTCATATCAAATGTGATACCAGTAAGACTCCTTATGATCTTTGGTTTGGTCATGTTCGCACTGTGAAATATTTCAAAGTTTTTGGTAGAAAATGTTATATTAAGAGAGATGAGGATATTGGAAAGTTTGATGATAGAAGTGATGAAGGTATCTTATTGGAGTATTCTACAAATAGCAAAGCCTACCGGTGATATAATAAGAGACTAAGAAAGATAGTTTAGAGTGCAAATGTGAAGGTGGATGAGAACCTTGGGAAGGAAATCAAAGCTTATGATGATGGTCAACATATTGTTTTAGCTCCTATTCAGCCTGAAGAGCCTTAGTTGAATGATCTAGTAGAGACTGTTAATCTGAATGTTGTTGTTGTTGGTAGTGATATTCAGGAATTTGAGGATCTAAACAAATAGAAGACTTTGAGGTATGTTAAATTGAATCATTTTGAAAATCAGATTATTGGTGATAAGAATAAAGGTGTGATGACTAGAAGAAGGTTAGTTGCAGAAGAAGTATGTTTGATTTATAAAGTTGAACCTAAAGATGTTGTTGAAGCCTGTAAAGATGATAACTTGATAAGAGCCATGGAAGAAGAGTTAGATCAAATTGGAAAGAATAACACTTGGGAACTTGTGCCTAGACTTAAGGATAAGAATGTTATTGGTACTAAGTGGGTTTTTAGGAACAAACTGAATGAAGCTAGTGAAGTAGTCAGAAATAAAACTAAACTGGTCTAGAAAGGATAGTCACAGCAAGAAGGAATTGATTATGAAAAAACTTTTTCTTTGGTTGCCAGAATTGAAGCTGTTAGACTGTTGCTTTCTTAGGCTGCTTATAAAGACTTCAAGGTATATCAGATGCATGTCAAATCTACAATTTTGAATGGTGATCTAGAGGAAGAAGTTTACATTGAGCAACCTGATGGATTTTCATTATTGGATGATAGAGACATGGTGTGCAAGTTGAAGAAAACACTTTTATGGATTGAAACAAGCTCCTAGAGCCTAGTATGCTAGATTAGACAAATACTTGTTGAAATTAGGATTTGCTAAAGGTGTTGTTGACAATAATCTCTACTTTAAGATTGAAAATGATAGCATTCTGACTGTTTAAGTCTTTGTTGATAACATTATTTTTTGTGGTGATTATGATATGAGTATGAAGTTTGTCGGTGATATGCAAAAAGAATTTGAGATGGCTATGATTGGTGAGATGATTTTTTTCTTAGGTTTGTAGATTGCATAGACAGGAAAAGGTACCTTTATATCTCAAATTAAGTATGTGAAGGAATTGTTGAAGAATTTTGGACTAGATGATTCCAAACCGGTTGGAACTCCTATGGTGACTGGTTGTAAATTGTCCAAAAATGATGAATCTTCGAAAGCTAATCAGAGTTTGTATAGATCTATTGTTGGTGGACTTCTATATCTTACTCAGACTAGGCCTAACATTATGCATGTTGTGTATATGACTGCTAGATATCAAGTTGATCCGAAGGAGAGTCATGTCACTGTTGTTAAGAGGATATTCAAATATCTAAAGGGAAGTGTGGATTATAGTTTATGGTATCCTAAGAATGATGATTTCATGTTGTGTGCCTACATTGATGCAGATTGGGTTGGTGATGTTGATGACTGGAAGAGTACTACCGGTGGAGAATTCTTTTTAGGTAAGAAGTTGGTTTCTTGGGAAAGTAAGAAACAAGATTCAATATCCTTATCTACTGCTGAAACTGAGTACATTGTTGTTGCTAGTAATTGCACTCAAATAGTTTGGATGAAGCAAATGTTGAAAGATATTAGAGTTATTCATGATGAGCCTACTGTTATATACTGTGATAATTCCAGTGCTATAAAGATGTCAAAGAATCTGGTGCAACATTCAAAGACTAAGCATATATTGATCAAAAATAATTACTTAAGGGAGCAAGTCAGAGAAGAGAAGGTGAAGTTAGAATATGTATCTTCACAGGAACAAATTGTTGCTATTTTCACTAAGCCTTTGTCTGCAGATACGTTTATTTATTTGAGAGACAAGTTAGGGGTATCCACCCCTCCTAATGAGAAATAGATGTATTAAGTTGCATCGATCTGGTGGATTTCAGAGCCTTATTCTCTTATCCATATTGGTTTGTTGGTGCTACTCCAGTGCTGGAGTAGTCTGTTGATTTTTGGTTGTGTTTCCCATGGGGAGAGAGATTCATGTTTCTATTTTGGGAAAGAGTTTGGGTTTCTATTTTGAAGATCTTTGGCATTGTTGTCAAAGGGGGGGAAAGATCATGTGAAAAATTGTATTATCTATCTTGATCTTAGGGAGAGTTTGTTGGTGATATCTTCTTTCTTTGCATTGACTGTTTTTCACATTCATATGTTGTCATCAATGCCAAAGGGGGAGATTGTTGGAGTTGTTGGATATGGTTGTTCATTGTTGTTGTTAGGACATGTTGTTGTAATTGATGTCAACATATTCTTTTGATCTATTCTGGTGAGTTTGGGAAGATCTTCTGGTCTAGTTTTGTGGTTTGGTTTGTTGATCACCATTTTATAGAATCTGGTATTTCCTCTGGTATATTTCAATGTGATCAGATCTTGTGCTGAGGTTTTGGGATATTGTTTGGGATGATCTTGTGTATCTTCATTTCATATGGTTCATGATTTGGTGCCTTACAAGTTATCTTTCTTTGTGGCAGTTGTTGATTGGTTGTGTTCTTGAGCTTTCTGATGTTGACCGATGAAGATTTGAAAAGTAGTGTTGGTGTAGTTGTTGGTGATGATTCTAACATGCTTGTTGTTGTTTCCTAGTCATGTCCTATTTTTTTGGTGATCCGTATTGATTTTTATTCGATTTTTTTGTGGTTTTCATCAACCGATGATGATTTTCGTGTTATGCGGTATATATGGTGGTGTAGTGTGTTGTCGTTGATCTTGGCATGATTTCCAGTGGATGGGATCATTTGGTAATTTGAATTAAGTCCATGCTATGTAATGTAAATCATTATATTGGTCTATTGGTTGATCTTTGTATCGTGTGATGTAAATTTTGTAATTATGAGTTGAGGGTTGAGGGTTTAGTTGACCTTGTTATCAAGGTTGATTAATTGTATATATAAGTGATTTATTCACTTAGTTTTGGTGTCAATGTTGTGTCTGCATTATTAGAGAGAGGTTTATGTGTGAACAAGATATTTATCATTCAATGTTGTGATTGAGGAGAGATTAGTGTTGCAGAGTAGACATTTGTGCTTAATTGGAACTGTAATCAAGCATTTGGAGATCCTATTCTTTTAGTTCATTTCTTCTAGATTGTAGTCCAAATCATATTGTAAGTTAGTGAGACTTCCCTGAGGGTTATAGCCTTCCGGAAAAATATCTTTTGAGTAGTGAGCTCTAAGTAGTGTGCCTGAATGCATGTGCATTCCCCATTATAATATTTTCATATATGACTGCAGAGTATCATCTTACAGTGGGTAGGTTCCCACCATGGTTTTTCCCTTAATCGGGTTTTCCATGTCAAGTATATTGGTGTTGTGTGTTGTGTTGTTAATTTGGTTATATGTTTATTGTTGTAGTTTATCAATTTATGTTTTGCAATTTAATTTATGTGATCCAATGAAGACTGATTCACCCCCCCCCCCCCTCTCAGTCTTCCTTCTTGATTGTTGCTAACAAGTCATATGTGAATGTTTAGATATGTTCCTAGAAGGTTGACCTGAATTTTTGAGACCGTGGTGCCGGTTGCCCTAATCCTCCAAAATTTTCATCATCCAAAAGGGAACTAGTTCATCTCTGCGAATAGTATCAATCTTGAAAATTGCAGCTATGTACCTGTTCTTGCATATAGTAGACAAGGGAAAATGATTGGGAATAGGGGTTCACCTTAGGTCAAACCTCAATTTTGGATTTAACCATGAAATGGAATTGAAATATAAATGAATTATTATAATGGAAATGCTTTCATTTTGAGGGAAATGCTGAAAATGTATAAAACACTTACCTTTTAATGAAGTTTTGTTTGTCTTCACAAGGAATTAGGGTTTCATGTAGATAGTCTTCATAAAACATAGAATATGAATGTCATCTCCAATGCTTGAAAGAAGACCGATTGCTTGCTCACTTGAATTTGTTGGAGTGTAATTGAGATCTTGAACTTGTTAGGTTAGAAATGAGATGGGTAGACCTCCTTTTATACATGAAAGTCAAAAAATAAATTAATTTTTTGACATTGGCCAACACAGGATCTAGGTTCCCGCTCAAATCATGTTACCATTATGAGGCCCCAAAATGGGTCCTTTTAGAGAGGACCAAGACGTTGGGCGCCCTGGTCCTGGACATCAGGGTCTCGGGAATAAGGGAAAATAAATGGAGATCATAAAAATTTGAGTGAGATACATGGTGTGAGCATAATCAGGGTTTCAATTAGGCCTTAGGGGATGAATACCAAGGTGAGGGCCCAAGTGAGGACAAAATTGTAAGGGATTATAATTTAGGACGCTACAAGATAAGTGCACCAAGATGGTGAACAAAAAGGGGGGTTTAAGAAAACACTTTTTTTCTGAAATCAAATAAACCTAAACTTGGAGGAGCAATTTGAGACTCATCCACTCACAATTTGAAGATACCCAAAGAACAAAGATTGTAGTACTATGAATCTAGGTTCGAAACTAAATTTTTTAAAAAAATTGGATAAAATTAAGTGGGTCAAATATTTCATGCACACAAAAGTGTTCCTATTGTTTTCAGCAAAGCATAACATAGTGTTTGATGTGTGCATCAAAAAAGTTATAGCTGCATTTAGTATTTTGAAAAACCCTTGGTAGAAAGATAGTTAAGAGAGAGCACTAGAACTTGTTAATTTGTTTGTAATTTTTTGTTGAGTTTATTTATTTTTTTATTTTTTTATTTTTTTATTTTTTTAAAGTGGACGCATCCTAAAAATCAAGTACTTGTACGTGCACATCACATAACTTGCACTAAAATAATCAAAAATTCAAAAAAAAAATTTAAGTGTAAATAATGAAGTGTAGAACAATAATATATATTTTTTTCAAATTTGGACAAGTAGTTCAAAAGTTATTAAAAAATGGTACATGTCTATCTCTGAGAATTTTGGAGACATTAGTAAAAGAAATTCAAGATTAATATGTTAGTGTTGTTCAAATTTTAAAAACATTATATGGTTAGAAAGCTTAGAAGATGGGTGAAATTATGGTGGTAATTTTATAAATGCCCACTTGATAATGTGTAAACCTGATGACACTAAAGTTGAGAAACCAAATTGGAAGAAGAAAACACGTAAAAGGAGGGAAATAAGGCTCTCAAGCCTTGGCCTTTCTATCCAAGGCTAAGTACACGGCAAAACACATTACATAAAGTTAGATTAGAAACATGGACTTAGATGGCACTAATACATTTGGCCTAAAATTCCGACAGAGGTTTCCGATGGAGAAGGTATATTGTGACCAAATTTGAAATTTTTTTGAAAAATTGCCCGCATTCGTCGGAATTCCAATGATAATTCAACATCTAGTTTCAATGGAGAAGGAATTGGCAATGAAATTTGTGTTTTTTAATAAAAAGTGCCCGCGTTCATCAAAATTCCAACGATCGCGGGCATTACTTAAAAAAAAAAAAAAGACCAAGACATTTGATAAACATTATTCCCGCCTCTTCCCATTATATTGTGACCAAATTTGAATTTTTTTTGAAAAATTGCCCGCATTCATCGAAATTCCAACGATAATTCAACATTTGGTTTCAACAGAGAAGGAATTGGCAATGAAATTTGTGGTTTTTTTACAAAAAGTGCCTGCGTTCGTCGAAATTTTGACGACCGCGGGCATTACTTAAAAAAAAAGAAAAAAAGACCAAGACATTTGATAAACATTATTCTTGCCCCTTCCCATTCTCACTTTGCTGCCCCCAGCAATGTAATAATGGGCGGGTTTGGCTTAAACATACATTCCCATCCGTTCCATTCAAATGAACAATCATTAACATTCGAATTCGAATTATTCCCACCCAGAAGTCTTACTGTATGGAACAAATAGGTTTTCATCCATATCAGTGTTTATTTCTAGTGTACTCCCTGCCTGTGTCAATATGGGAGCTTTTGGATAGGTAGACATCCATCAAACCACAACAAAAGGGCTTATTACCATCGAACATGCTCTGAGAAATTTTATGTTGCAGTCGGAAATGCTCTGATAAAAATTATGTGCCCGCGTGCCTACAATTATATGGGATCTAGCAACAGATCCCTACAATTCTATGGGGTCATAGTTGGAGGAGCAATGATAGGAACCATCGATGAGGCATGTAAACCATTTGATCGAATGCCTCCAAGCAATGTCGGCTCATGGAATGCTATGATTGCATGATATGCACAAAATGAGTTTAGTGAAAAGTGTCCAGATGCTTTCAACCAAATGCAATTAGCAGGTGTAAAGATCTGTCAACATCCCCCAGCCTGTGCGAAAATGGGAGCTTTGGAATAGGGTGTGGATGATGCAGAGAGATCAACTCTGGAACTCTCCCTAAGGATTAAATCAACTCAAGGAGACACATCAAAGGATCCTCTACATGCTAGGTGATTCAAAACCAAACTCAACTCAACACACCCAACCAAGGATAACATCAAAATGGTTTGTTCCAACACCTCTATTGGTCTTAACACATCCCAAACACCATAAGACAAGGTTCTACACACCCCCAAACTCAGACTCAAACTCATAAACCAAACTTGCTCTTCTAGGCTCTATTCCTTGTAGCCTCCAAATCGGGTATTTTCAACTTTTCTCCAAATCATCCCAAAACACTTGACAAAAAAATTACATATTTAGACACCCATTTGGATGTTACACAACATATCAGAAAAACAATATAGGTTGTTTTGGACGGACCCTTTGCTGTCCTCAAATGTGCCCCTTTTTAGCCTTAAAAACCACCCACTTTACAAAGGAAGTACCAACAAAACTTAACACCAAATTAAACCCTTTTTTACAGTCTCTTATTATGTTCCCAAACCAAGGATTTTTCAGGTCTTAGGTCTTGGTTGCACTCCTAGATACCCAAACACCAAAAACCTCACTAAATCACCCTTTTCCCTAGGGCTTTCTAGAAATATCACTTCCAATCACTTCCAAGGCTCAACCAAAGTTCAAACACCTTTAAAATGGTGTTTCTATACACTTCAATGCATAAAATACCCCCCTTGTTCAATTAGATTCTCTGCTGCTACACTCTAGCCTTCATTTTCACTCATTTCCAGTCACTTTTCTTCAACTTTCATGCAACTTTCATGGTGTACACCTGCACTCTTCACTCCTTCCTGTCAATCATGGGTTAGTAAAATATTTTACATGTTATTTGGCATCCATCCTATGAGAATCAGACCTGTACATTCATAGTATGGATCCTTACATGCTTGGAAATTCACAAATTAGTAAAAAAATCACTGTCTTTTCTGGGACAGTCAGCAATAAATAAAAATATGATACTTTCAAGACTTCAAAAATGCACTCAATACATCAAAGGAATAACCAATAAACCCCCAATGTACAGCAATGATGATCCCTTAGCCTTTCAATGCAAAGAAAGCATGAAAAAACAAGGATTTGACAGCAAATAAAGAGTTTTTTAATTAATTTTCTGAGACAGTCCGTACAAGTCCGTACCAGCATCATCCAACCACACAAAAATTACTTTAGAGACTTTATAAGACCTTCCCCAACCAACTCCAACCAATCTCCAACTAATCCAAGTGATTAAAATGTCAAAACAACTCTAAAACTTATTTCCCACCAAAACTGGAACTAGTTGTTGAAATTCAAAATTTGAATTTTCAACTTTATTTCTAATACTTTTAATCAACTAAAACCTATCCCATTCAACTTATTTTGACATAATAAGATCATTAAATCACAATAAACTCCTATCCAACCTATCTAGACTCCATCATCCTATTACATTGCATTTTGGTCCTTAGGCCTTTATCAGGACCTTTAGGATTTTTACATAATTTATTGAATTCAACATTACAATAGGCCATTATAGGCTTCAAAACATTCCAATTGACCTCTAGTGATGTCATATCACTCTCCTTAGTCCTTGGTGTCCTCCTTTGTTCATTTGCCCTCCTGGATGCTCCGGCATCAGTGGATGTCCAACAAGATAAATGTAGAGGAATTGTATTAGTTGGTGTAACTGCAATTGCCCTGGCAGCCATGTATGCAAAATGTGTGAGATGAGATAAGGTATGCCAACTGTTTGACGAAATGCCTCAGAGAGATTGCTCCCACAGAACCCCTGATTACATGATATGAACATAATGGGTTTGTGGGAAAGGCTTTAGAGACTTTCAAATAAATGTTATTGTCAAGTATAAAGCTTTGCTAGTATCCTCCCAACCTATGCTAAATTGGAAGTTTTGGAACAAGATATGAACATCTATCATAGGATAAATAATAGAGGAATTTTGTCAAATGTTGTAGTTGCAATTGCCAGGGTACATATTTTAAAGATGTTTTATATCATAGATAATTGTAGTTAAAATTCAATGTGCCAACTATTGAATAATATATGAGATTAAAAAGGTTTATCATCAATGATGAAATGCTTAGGTTGAAATTGATGAAATTTTTATTTTGTCAATGTTTATTATGTGTGAGATTTGTCATGTTATTAAATTGTAACCATCTATGTTCAAGCTAAAGTTATCATTCTAAAGTTAGATAATTTTTATTCATTTAAGTATGTTTATAATGATTTCTTATATCGTTTCTCTTGTCATCATATGACAACTCTTAATTTTTAGTGTGATTTTTCCTTCCACTACCATTCCATTCTATTCCCTCTTACTTCTCACCCTCTTTAGACATCCTCTATTCTTCCCATGTTTCTCATACCACATCCAAACCTTCAATAAACTAATGAAGTAGTTTGATCAACTTAAGAAAAGAATGGATACTATGCGTGTAGCTCTAATTCTATTATATTAAATATTTGTTTCTTATGGACATAGAGATTGAATTTAATAATTAAATCAAAATAATATATGGAAAAGAACCAATAAAAAATTAATAAACAAATAAAATAAGGGGCAAATGAAGCCCTCTTCATTGCCTCTTGATGCTCTTAAGAGCAAAAATCCAACTTCTAACTATTTTTATCTACCAATAATGTAAGAGAAATAGGATTTTCCCTCCATATATATGAAATCAAGGAAGCTTTCATCTTTATGCTCCAAAAATGAATAAGAGAGCAACTTTCAAGAATCCTAATGCCATCTTATTTGAAGATGGTACTTTCACATGGGTTGCAAAGAAAACTCAAAATCTTTTTTAGTTGAGGTATTAGAAATAGTTAATTAATCTTGGTCTATTAAAATAGTATTGTAATAATATATTACATATTAAAGCATATTTCTACATTTATGTAGTATGCATGGAACGTTGTTGAATTCATTTAATGTGGTGGTTTTTAACTATTCTAACTTATTATTGGTAATAATCAGTGATGTGGTGTTTTGGTGCAATTTATATTTTCATTCTTTGGCTGGTGTATAGTGTAATAATCACCATGAAAATCAAGCATCATTATTAGAAGGGATCTCTTAAGAACAAATCAACTCACGGATACAAGATTGATTTAAACCTTCACTTCTAATGAAATAGTTGCCTCAAGGTTCCTTAAGTTAGTTTTGGGTAATAGTAATTTTGTTAATCATGTCCCCTACATTAGAAGGCTTGCATATGGGAGGATTTCATATTGATTGGCAGTATTTATCCCCAATGTAGCTTAGAGTGTAGAGATTATATGTTTTCTATATCCTACACATTTAAAGATATGAATATATTGAAGTTTAAGGAAGAAGTGGTGATAAATATGGAAGAAAATTATTAGTGACATCTAATGTTAAGAGCCATTCAAATCCTTTAGGATTTTTAACTATAAACAATGAATAATTGAAAATAGTGCATTGTAAGTTGCTATTTCTTCTTAATTTTTATGTAATTGTATGGTAGGTGTTGACTATTTTCATGGTGATTCATAATAAGTGGTAAGTAGATGTCTCTAGCATCTCCACAATTCTATTACTTTTTAGATATAAGATCCATAGAGCTTGGCATAGGAAGGATTTATTTCATGAAAAAGGTTCCATTACTTGATCCCATAGTTGGTAGTATCTTGACAAATGTAATGTAGAACCCTAATGCAATAGAGGTTGAATACCTAGTGGATTGTAATGTGGTATAGTGAATTCAAGATTTTGGAATTATTGAGTTTTTATTTATTCCTTGCTATTTATGATTTTTTTGGTTATGGTTGTGGTGTTTGTAGGGAGACATTTACAAATTTATATATATTTTCACTATTTTATGGTTTATGGGTTTGTAATGGTAATTTAATGTTCTTTCATATTTTTGTATAGATACTTTATAATAGCCTATTATGGTGATTTGTTCTATTATGGATGTAATCTTTATATTATATTCATTTCATGGGAAATGTTCCTAATAGAATCCCTAATTAATTAATCTAGAGAAAGATAACACTAAAGAAAGAAATCTAATCATCGCCTTTATTTTTAATTAAAAAAATTGAGATAAAAGACCAATTAGGGAGAATTAAGATATAATATTCTATCATGCAATGTAGGATACATTAATGATAGAAAATAACAACTAAATTAGTTAGAGATCTTGAATAAACATTCTAATTAGAAGGCCCTTATCTTCAAACCCATCACTATATGAAGAAACTAATAAAGGATTTATGATCAAGTAAAATTCTATTTTCTATCACACTTTATGATAGTTTTTTTTTTTAAATATAAAATAATTCATCATTGTAACATATCGATTATGTGACTTAACTAGTTCCAATTCAAAAAGGTCAAACTAGAATATTTTGAATTAATCTAAAGACTAGGTAATTAGGAGAGGGTCTGAACCCTTATATAACAACCAACTAAGCAAAAAGAGGATCTCATAAGCAGTGAGAAAACCAAAACTAAAAAAGAGAAAACCCTTTTTTGAAAGAGATGCTTTTTATTGGAGCATCAAACTGGCAGGAAAAAGGCTCCTAACCCTACACTAGATTGATTGAGTCTTATTTGAAAAATTACATAGAACATTTTTAATTTATTTGATTGAGTCTTATTTGATAAAAAAGATTATCAATGATGTTTCATTTCTCCAAGAATTGGATCTAGGATCTTTTCGTCAGATAATATGTAACATCCAATGACTAAATCTTTTCTTTATAGATGCTTATTTTATTTAATCATCTGAGCTTGAATTATAATTTATATCTGTGTGGAAGCAGAAGATACAAGTTGAAGAGTTGTGTGCAAGTAAATTTCATAAAAGAAAGCAAGCAGGCATTATCTTGAATGACATGGAAACAATCTCATCAGCTGCCCAGAAGAGAGCAATTGGAGAAAAGCAAAGGAAAGTGTTAAAGGGTGATAAATACATAGAGAGTATGCAATACAAACAAACAATGTCTGGAGTGTGTGATGTGACGTCTCTAATTTATGTTCGGAGGGACTAACTGGTTTTGGAGTTCCTAGGAAACCTATTGGGCCACTCTTGGAGGAAATCAATGTGTTCATGCAAGGGCCACCTTTTTTTATTATGAGAATGATGCTTTTGCAATGAAGGATATTTGGAAGACAATATCCAAAAATTTCTATAGTGTGGAACTAGAGTTGATGGACTCGAAGTAATTTTTAGCTTCCAGAAGACCAAGAGGTTATGTACACAATCTCCCAATAGAAGGGCGATTTCAAGCATTACCTCTCCCCCCCATGACTATTCAGGAAACACTTCCTCAAATAAAGGACTATTGGCCTCCATGGGATCAAAGAAAAAAATTGAATTGTATAGACTGTAGACGATGTGGTGGTGTCCTTCGTGAAGAACTTTGTATTATAATTGAAAATTCACAAGGGAAACTGCAAGATAGTGAACAAAAATACATTCTTGAAAAGTGCAAAGAATGGAACTTGGTCTGGGTTGGGCCACGTCAGGTGGCTCCTCTAGAGGTTGACGAGATAAAAATTATATTAGGATTTGAAAAATATCACACTCGTGGAACTTCTTGTGCGATTGATCGATTGCATTGTTTGGGTAATGCATTCCAAATAGATACCATTGCATACCATTTATCTATCTTGAAAGCATTAATGTTCTTTCTCTATTATCTAGTATTGGTGGAGCAGAGGTTGCTTTGCATCGACCTGGTATACATTTAAGTTGTGTTGTATTTGCAAAAATATGTGAAAAGAACAAGCTTGTCCTTAATAGTTGGTGGACAAAAACCCAACAGACAGGTAGGTTGATTCAGAGGGAAGATGTCAAAGATTTGAATACAGAAGTATTGGAGTTTTTTATTAGAGTTTTTGAAGTCATCTTGAACTAGAGTTGTCATTGTTCCATTTGAACTCTTTTAACACTTCAAACTTTTCCTTACGTGATTTACCTACTTACTCTGTTGTAGAGGATGCCAATCTCAATCCCTTAATGCCATCATCTACTCTTCAATGTTGCTGACTAGAAGACTGCCACAGACTAAATGAGAGGAGGATAATTTTTCTTTACCAGATTTTTAATGCATGTCAAATTCCTTCCTAAGGAAAATAGTTTACCAAAGCTCAAGTTGCCAGCAACTCTCAATATTTTATGTAACTTACCATTGTTTCTTCTCAAGGAGAGGCAAATGATCTAGGAGGATTTGATACTTTGATGGATTTGAATGAAATGGTAGTACTTCATTACATATATTTCTTCACCACTACCTTTAGCACATTGCCTAAAATACGTGTTCACATTGCAACAGTGTCAATTGTCTTAGGCAATGTGCTAAAGGTAGTGGTGAAGAAATATATGTAATGAAGTACTACCATTTCATTCAAATCCATCAAAGTGTCAGATCCTCCTAGATCATTTCCCTCTACTTGAGAAGAAACAATGGCAAGTTGCAGAAAATGTGGAGAGTTGCTGGCAACCTGAGCTTTGGTAAACCATTTTCCTTAGGAAGGAATTTGACATGCATTAGAAATATAGTAAAGAAAAATTGTCCTCGTTCTCTCATTCAGTTTGTGGCAGTCTTCCTGTCAACAACACTAAAGAGAAGATAATGGCATTAAGGGATTGAGATTGGCATCCTCTACAGCAAAGTAAGCAGGTAAATCATGTAAGGAAAAGTTTGAAGTGTTAAAAGAGTTCAAATGCAGAAATGGCAAATCTATTTCAAGACGGCTTCAAAAACTCTAATAAAAAACTCCAATACTTCTGTATTCAAATCTTGGACATCTTCCCTCTGAATCTACCTACCTGTCTGTTGGGCTTTTGTTCACCAACTATTAAGGACAAGCCTGTTCTTTTCACATATTTTTTGCAGATACAACACAACTTAAATGTATCCCAGGTCGATGCAAAGCAACCTCTCCTCCACCAATACCAAAAAATAGAGAAAGAACTTTAATGCCATCATGATAAAATGCTTTCAAGATAGATAAATGGTATGCAAATGTGTCTATTTGGTATGCATTATCCAAACAGTGCAATTGATCAATCACACAAGAAGTTCCATGAGTGTGATCTTTTTCCAATCCTAATATAATTTTTATCTTGTCAACCTATAGAGAAGCCACTTGACCTGGCCCCACCCAAACCAAGTTCCATTCTTTGCACTTTTCAAGAATGTATTTTTGTTCACTATCTTGTAGTTTCCCTCATGAATTTTCAATTATAGTATAGAGTTCTTCATAAAGGACACCACCACATCGTCTAGAGTCTATGCAATTCAATTTTTATCTTTGATCCCATGGAGGCCAATAGTCCTTTTTCTAAGGAAGTTCTTCCTGAATAGTCATGGGGGGGAGAGGTAATGCTTGAAATCGCCCTTCTATTGGGAGATTGTGTACATAGCCTCTTGGTCTTCTAGAAGCTAAAAAGTACTTTGAGTCCACCAACTCTGGTTCCACACTATAGAAATTTTCGGATATTGTCTTCCAAGTATCCTTCGGTACAAAGGCATCATTCTCATAATAAAAAAAAGGTGGCCCTTGCATGAACACATTGATTTCCTCCAAGCGTGGCCCAATACATTTCCCAAGAACTCCAAAACCAGTTAGTCCCTCTGGACATAAATTAGAGATGTCACATCACACACTCTAGATATTGTTTGTTTGTATTGCATACTCTCTATGTATTTATCTCACTTTAACACTTTCCTCTACTTTTCTCCAATTGCACTCTTCTGGGCAGCTGATGAGATTGTTTCCATGTCATTCAAGATAATTTCTGCTTGCTTTCTTTTACAAAATGTACTCACACATGACTCTCCAGCATGTATCTTTTGCTTCTGCATAGATATAAATTATAATTCAAGCTTAGATGATTAAATAAAATAAACATCTGTAAAGAAAAGATTCAGTCATTGGATGTTACATATTATCTAATGAAAAGATCCTAGATCCAATTCTTGGAGAAAGGAAACATCATTGATAATCATTTTTTCAAATAAGACTAAATCAAATAAATTAAAAATGTTTTATGTAATTTTTAAAAGTAGAACTCATTCAATGCTTTCATGCACTGATGATCAAGCCATCAGAACCACAGCATCTGATCCCATCAGAATTCTCATGACAACTAACGAAACATCCGACAAGGATGTTGTATGTTTGATGTCACTTCCTTGTCGGACGGTTGTCGGTGCATGGTAGTGGGGGAGCGTTCAAATTCGGATCATAATCCGATGACATTTAAAAGTAGAACTCATTCAATGCTTTCATGCACTGACGATCAACCCATCAGACCCACAGCATCTAATCCCATCAGAATTCTCATGACAACTAACAACACATCCGATAAGGTGTTGTATGTCTGATGTCACTTCCTTGTCGGATGGTTGTCGGTGCATGGTAGTGGGGGAGCGCTCGAATTCTGATCATAATCCAATGACATTTTTGGTCAGAGTAGAAAACATAGCAGCCATCGGAAGAGTTCATGGTATCGTCAGAAATCTGACGCTCAATGGCATCATCGGGAAGCCTAACGACGAGTTTTTGACAGTTACATTTGTCGATAATCCGACGTGTTGTAGTTAGACTTCTAACGATGGGCTGTCAAAAATTAGCCCCGAATGTACTAGTGTGGGAATTCATTTAGAATTCCCTTAGTTTTTTCAAAGGGATATATTCATAAAATATAACATTTAAGTATAAGAAAGATAACTTATACTTTAAGTTATATTTTATGTATATATTGTCACGATGTTTGAGAGTGGTTTTAGATCTCTAGGAGTCATAATGCATATTCTAGATTTTAGGAGATCTTGTAATTTGTCAGACTTAGTCAAATTTCATTAATCAACGAGCTTATATCATCATTCTCTTGCTATCTCTCTTTCTCAAGCTCTTTGTTTCCCCTAGTCTCTAGACCTATTTGTTTTCCTATATCTCTCCTCCTCCCTAAACCTCTCTCTATCTCAGTCTCTCCTCTCTCCCTAAGCTCTAGATCTTATAACTTCTCAAACTTAATCGAATTCTAGTAATCACTAAGCTCTTATTATCATTCTTTCTCTCTCTCTCTCTCTTTATTTCACTCTCTTTATCTACCTCCATCTCTAGAACTATCTCTCTTCCTATCACTCTCCCTCTCCCCTTCTCTCCCACATCTCTCTATCTCACTCGCCTCTCCTTCAAGATTTAAAACTAGTTCTATCACCCTTCTTTATATCTCCCCTTTTTTCTCTAAATACATGGCACACATTCTCTCTCTCTCTCTAACTAATTATCTCTATCTATTCGACCTCTCTTTGAATACCTCTCCTTCCTTCCCTCCCTCTCTTTGAATACCTCTCCTTCTCTCCCTCACTCTCTCTCTCTCTCTCTCTCTCTCTCTCTCTCTCTCTCTCTCTCTCTCTCTCTCTCTCTCTCTCTCTCTCTATATATATATATATATATATATATATCCCTCCCTACAAGACCTCTATTTCTATCTCTCTCTCTCTCTCTGTATATATATATATATCTAGAGGGATATATATATATATATATATATATCCCTCCCTACAAGACCTCTATTTCTATCTTTTCTTCTATCTCCCAAACCTTCCCTTGCCACTTCTATCAATCTCACTCTCCCTACTCTCTCTCTCTATTACCTTTTTCTCAACCTACATCTCTCTCCCCCCTACCTATATCTCTACCTCTCTCTCTTTATGTTTCTCTCTACTTATCTATGTCTAACTACCTTTTTGCACTCCCCCTGTAAACTATTTATCTAAATACCTAGATAGACAAATAGAGAGGTGAAAAGAGAAGGAGGGAGATATAGAGAGGTGAGATAGAAATAAGTGGAGGGGATGTTTAGAGTGAGGCAGGGATGGAGAGAAAGAGAGGGGGAGGGATATTATGAAGGAAAGGAGGTAGAGAGTTAGGGAGTTAAAAGTAGAGAGGGATGAAAAGATAGGTAGGTAGTGAGAAGGGGAGGGGAGATAAAGATTGTGTGTGTGTGTGTGTGTGTGTGTGTGTGTGTGTGTGTGTGTGTGTGTGTGTGTGTGTGTGTGTGTGTGTGTGTGTGTGTGTGTGTGTGTGTGTGTGTGTGTGTGTGAGAGAGAGAGAGAGAGAGAGAGAGAGAGAATTAGATAGCAATATTTGTGAAGATGAATAGAAGAAGGGAGGAAGGGACCTATAGGTATGTAGAGAGAGGGAGAGGGGATATAGAGAAGTAAAAAGGGAGAGAGAGAGAGAGAGAGAGAGAGAGAGAGAATGTGTGTCACGTATTTAGAGAACATAGGGGAGATATAAATAAGGATGAGAGAGATAGGTTTAAATCTTGGAGTAGAGGAGAGAATGAGATACAGGGATGGGGGAGAGAAGGGGAGAGGGAAGTGATAGGAAGAGAGATAGGTCTAGAGATAGAGAAAGATAAAGAGAGAGAGAGAGAGAGAGAGAGAGAGAGATAATGATAATAAGAGCTTAGTGATTACTGAAATTTGATTGTCTAAGAAAATTATAAGCTCTAGAGCTTGGAGAGAGAGGAGAGAGTGAGATAGAGAGAGGTGAAGGGAGGAGGAGAGAGATAGGAAAATTGATAGGTATAGAGCTTAAGGGAGACAAAGAGAGTGAGATAGATAGATAGCAAGAGAATGATGATATAAGCCCACTCATTACTGAAATTTGATTGTCTGAAAAATTATAAGATCTCCTAAAATCTATAATCTACATTATGACTCCTAGAGATCTGAAACCAATCTCAAACACCTTGACAATATATACATAAAATATAACTTAAAAGCATGCTAAATGAATTGCCATCTAAGTCCATGTTTGTGATCTAACTTTATGTAACCAAAACATGATTGCAATGTTTTTACTAAACATAATGCGATCGTGTTTTTTTTGCAAAACATAACCTGATCAAGTTTTTATTTTTAATAACGTGTACACATTTTGGCTCAAATTTTTTGAGCCTTAACACATATGTGATTTTTGAATTTACTGAAAAAGCGATCATGTTTCGTCCGTTTTAGGCATTTTTTTTGTTGGTGTCCAATTTTTTGTTCACCATCTTCGTCCACTTACCCTACAAATATCACTTTGTATTTGAGGTGGTGGAAGGAGGATATATATATTTGGATAAGATGTACATGCTGATATAAACCCAATAGATGTTTTGTTGAAGCCATTGATAGAAACAAGCTCACTTGGTGTAGAGCACTTATAGGCTTGCATATGACTTGATGATTGGAAACATTGGCATTAGTATTTGAATAGTGGAGTTGTTCACAAGACATAAATTTGACTTGAAGTGGGAGAATGTTAGAATATGAATACTCAAGGGTGTGTACCACTATTGTTATTTCAGTAGTGACAAATAGTCAACAATGGGTACCATTAGAGTCTCAAGTTGCGCTTGACATAGTTGGTCTTTTAGGCTTGAAGGCTAGGGGGTTGCACGAAGATGGTTGAAACCCCATATTATGCTAAAGGAATTATAAATAAAGAAGCTAGAATATTTTTGGGACTTAATATTTAGAGTAATATTGACATGTAGTTGCACAAGTCATAGTTTCTATTTTTACAAAAAAAATGGAAAGGACACTACAAGTCAGATGTCATATGTTATGCGAAGTCATGTTTTTTGGATACCTATTTGATGATTTTTTTAACTATAAAAATTCATAACAAATTGTTGTCCTTGTTTTCATTTTAAGAGGAAAACATTATTGTTAGGCCCAATATGGAAAGCTAATGTACTAAGAGGGGACGGGTGAATCAGTACTTCAAAACATTTCTTCAACAATATCTTTACTCTTATGCATAAACCAAAAACTATTGTAACATAACATAAAGCTGAAACAAATAAATAACAATCATACATGATTCACTCCATAACACATATATTTTGGTTACGCAGAAACTCTTGGTTAGAGAGAAAAACTGCACTGGGGATGGCACCCACAACTTCACTACTGCAATAATAAAGAGTGCTCGGTTAGAGCTACATGTTTAGCTATTTCTGATAGCTTACCCTGTTAGGAGTATCAAGATCATTAGATCTACCTTGCTAAAGGATTTTATAACACTTATTCTAAATGTTGCACCTGGTTAAAGGCTTTACAATTTATAGACTTTGTTAGAGTCTTTTACCCTATTAAAGGTTTCTCTTACAACTTCAAAATATTACCATAAAATCTTTACAAATATCTACAAATTTAAATCTGGAATGTTATAGCAGATTCTATGTGCTCAAAATGAGATTACCTTGCTTATAGCATACCTCGGTAACCCATAAAGTAACTCGGTAAACCCTTCTGTTTACTCTATTCTTTGACTATTCTCTAAAATCCTTCTCGGTGACCTCTGTGTCTCTGATAGTCTCAATACTCAATGCTTTCCCATGATTTTACTTTTCACATATGTTTGTCTTCACACTCATACACACATACCTCAATATTGTCTATTTGATCCCAATCCATGTTGTATAAATAGATCTCTTATGTTGGTGATCTGGTTCATTACTTCGATCTTACAAACATGATTTATTGAATAAATAACCATACAAAATATTTCATTAGTAAGATGACCTCAAAATCATACACAATCCTTAAGTGCAATTTCCAATGTGATAACGGTTCTTTTGCTCCTCGATCTTGTAACACGTTTCCACACAAGTGTCTAGGTTCAATGAATCTGGTAAAATGTTTCACTTGGTGTATATCAACTTAGTGTATCATTATTGTGACTCGGTAGACATAGAATGTTACTCGCTAGATAGCTCGGTGTATACTAGGCTCTGTGACTACTTTCTTCTATAACTAATGGGATGGGGTTAGGGATAGACTAGCCTTGTCTATGCTCTTGGATCCTTTCCTTGGATCACCTGGTGTTCTCTACACACCCTAGGGTCTCTAGGACTTCCTTTTCTTGAGGAATCCCCTAACCTTGCCCAATCCACTCACCAATGAGTTGCAATGTTGCTCCTAAGGTCTCACCTACTCATGAGACTCAAAACCCCTTACTATGGCTAATAAGGGCTAAGCTTGTTCCACACCTTCCAAGGTCTTGGCAAGATTGTATCAGGTCAACTTCATAGTTTTTCCACCCATTCATGTGCCCCCAAGAGGTTTCAAGATTCTAACCCCTTACTGATTTCACAAATTTGGGTTTTTGCCTTTAAATAGGGCTACAAGGATTAGGACCAATTAGGCCTCCTACCCAGTCCTTTAGGGCTCCCTCTCACAAATGATGCAAAAACAACCCAAACTCCCAAAATGGACTGCCATTCATTTGGCAAGGACACATGGATTTTCTAGGTTTTAGGCCTCCAAGTGTCCGTACACTATCCTAGGTGGATTTTAAGGTTTTCAAGGGTTTTTAGGGTCTGCCTAGGTCACAGCGAGTGTTTTGAGTTTTAGCCACCTTGTTTGGATTGGTGGAGGCTCCTCCTTCACACCAATGATGCTTCACTCACTCCTCTACACCTCCTCCAAAGGATGCACTCTCCACTAACCAACCTTTCTTTCCAAGACCTCTGCACCAACAACCATTCCTAACCGGACACTATCCAGTCTCGCCTAGGAATGGGTCTTCAAATGGATTCCTTGCATTTTCAAGGGCCCTACTTGCATGGGACTATGATATAGGGTCTTCACTCTCATTCCCCATGGTTTCATGGTGATTCCACAACGGGGAATGGAGATAAGACTTCATTTGCACAAACCAATCCAAAACTAGAAAGTGAGACTGCAACTTACAAATTATTTACAAACACACTCAACTGGAAAATAAAAGCTAATATAATCACTCACAATGGAATTATTTACACCATGGAAGAAATTTCACATAGTTTTGCACGCAAATCAATCCATTATCTTGCTCGGTAGCTTCATTCAAACTGACTGGTAACCAACAAAATAGTCACAGTCAATTCAATTTGCTTGAGTCGTACAATCTCTAACATCCAACCCATCCAATTAGGGTTTGAAAATACTTATATCACCTTTGCCTCAATCAGTGTGCCAAAATTAGGGCTCTCCACACTCAGTAAGGGTTTTTGACCTTTTGGGTGGAAAAGTTGCTTGACAACTTTTAAAAGTTGTCATGCAACTTTTGCATCTTTTGAGCAACTTTGCCATTGTTGCTTTTCATGATTCCTAGGCCTATTTTGGGCTATCCTAAGGACATCAACATGCCAATAAGGCCTAACACATATCTAAGGCACACTCAACCTCTCCTACACAAGAAATCACAACAAAAACACTAAGGACCTACAACTAGGACCTAGTGAAGAACAAATGAGCTCTTGGCCCTTATTACATGTATAATGGCTTCAAAAGAAGCATAATACCAACAAAACAAAGAAGGAGGGAGAGCTTGGAAGGGTGCTCCTGCACCAATAACAGACTGAATATTTTGGTAGTAGTAACTGACTAGAGTATATAGAATGACTTTAGATATAAAACTAATGGCAACTATAATAAGTAGTAACAATCTCCCCTTTTGACATTAGTTGAGATGTTTGACAAAACTACTTTCAAAGTCATAACTCAAAAAATCTATATACTTACAAAATTTGACTAAATAGGCAGTATATACATTAGTCAACAAAATGGTATATTTCAGATATACCCCCCTTATCAATATATTGTACAAAACTCTGATTTTGCATGCTCGGTGATCAATGTTATGTGATAACTGCTCAATTGACACTGCTCAGTTCACTGGTCGGTGTTGTCAAAATTTTGTTTGGATACTCTGTTCTACTTGGTATACTCCCCCTATATACAACACTCCCTCTTTGATACTTTGATGCTATACTCACTCCCCCTTTTTGACAAACATCAAAACTTAGTTACCATTCGGTGGTGGCAACTAGTCAAAAATGGATTTATACTTTGTCTTTGCATTGGTAAGGGCAGAACAGAGGGCATCCTTGACATTGTCCATGAGTGAATTCTGAGTTGTAATGTCAGCTAATAGTGAAATTAGTCCATCTAAGGAGGCTCCCTCTTCCTGAGTGGATAGGGAGGTAGCCTTGTTGATCTGCTTGTGGATAGATGAAAGATGAGGAATGAATAATGTCTGAAGAGTCATTATGTCCATCCTTATCTTGTGCTCTTCATTCCTGAGTTCCAGTTGTTGAGCCATGAGCCTTTGTAACTTTGTATAAAAATGCTGAATAGAATTTGGCTCGGTGGTCAACTTATTTGAGTTTCAGTTTTATTTTTGATATCTTTAATGAATAAAGAAAATGTATAGAGTTTCTGAAATAAATAAAGAATGTGCTTGAGTTGAGGGGACAACTCAGCAATAAATTTGACAAGTTTTACTTTGCCAATAGCAATAGACTTGTGTACCTCTTCAATCATTTTAGCAGTGAGCTCTTTGTCCTTTAACTTGCTCAAATATTCAGATGCGTCTACTCCAGATGTCTCTATTTTAGTTAGGAGTTCATCCAGTTGAATGTGGATGGCTGCATGTTTTGTCATTGTAGCTTCAGGTAGCATATCTGTTAATAGTGCTTTCACCTTCTAAAGTACTTTGTTTTTCTTTTGAATAGCCATTTGCTTCTCCTGTTCTGCTTTGGCTTTGCATAGTTCACCGAATTCAATGAGTGCTTGCCCTTTTAGTTTGGAAATGTCTACATTCGGCAACACTATTGGTTTTGACAAATCTAATTTGAAACTATGATTTTTCATCTTCTTTTCTTTACCTTTCACTAGTTGAACTAATACAATGGCTTGTGAGGCTTGGTGACCCTCGGTAGGTTGCTCGGTAGAGGCAACACTTTTATCAATTTCTTAAACCTCTAATGTAGCCTTTGTGGTGTCCTTCGGTGCTTCTGTGCTTGGGGTCTCAGATGTAACATTTTCAGTGCTAGAAGGAGCTTGAGAAGACTGTTCTTCAGTGGCCTGAGAAGTAGTTTCTCCTTCTGTAGACTTGTGACCATCTATTCCTTGCTCAGTATCTTGAGGGGCCTCGGTTGAAGTAGGTTGAGTGACCAGAGGATAGGGCTTAACTTGTTCCAAAACTGACTCACTGGATACCAGTTTGGCATATGCATTCCCTTCTATCATTTCCTTTTCAAATGCCTCGGTGTCAATGATATCCTCATCAACTAGTATAGTGTCAACAGGGTCTTGCTCGGTGATATCAAGATCTTGCTCAGTGACATCAACTATTTCAACTTCAGCTTGCTCACCAGCATTCTTGATTCAAAATATTTCTAGCCATTTTTCTTTGGTCTCATTCTCTACATCCAAGTAAAGGCCATTCATCAATTTCAAGGCTCTTTGCTTGACTAGGAATTTTGTGTGGCAGTTTTTTAGATGTTCAGTGATCTCATCTACTAACATGTCTGGAAAAAGATGTACCAGACTTCTTTCTCTCATTTGTTTCTCTAAGTCCATGGCATACTTCCACCTATTATCAATATGCAAATATAATTCATTTGGAAGAGATTTAGATACTTCCAATGGGACCAATCAGAATTTCAGTAGTGTGCAGATGATAGCTTCTTCTATTTGTCTCTTTTCATCATCAGATCTGGATTCATAATTAACATATCTGAATGCTCCAAATCCACCATATTGCTTTAGATTAGTACAAAAATTGTCAACACTATGTACATTTACCTTTTTACTCTTGACAATTTGAAATTTGTTTGCATCTTCAGATTCGGTGTCACTGGACTCTTTAGTCAAAATGAGTCTCCAAGTAGATTTCTTGTAAGTTTTTGTTACCTTGGGTGCGGCAACATTCTTTAGTTTCTTACTCGGTGATGTTGCAGATGATCTTGTGTTTGGGTGCTTTAATGAAGGAGTCGGTGATACCTTTGATGTATCTTGTTTCTTTCTTTTCAAAACTTTTCCCTTAGGCAACTCGGTGCTCAGTGTTATAGTTGCCTCTTGGGCTTCAGATTCCTCCTCGGTGATTACTATAGTGCCCTTGACAGGTGTGGAGGAAGAACCTTCTCCAAATTTCTTAGTTAATGCCTTGATCATTTTTGTTGCCTTCCTTGTAGCCTTGGGTACTACAATGCTCATATTTACTTTCTCTTTAACTTCTTCATAGGTTCCATACCTCAGCTCGATAGCATGCCTTGGTAATGTAAGAAAAGCATCTATCTGTTGTTGTGTGATGTCAAAATCAATCTCATATCCCATAGGTGGCAAAGATTGAGTTCTCAGTTCCATAGCAGTAGTCGGTGTCCACTTCAAAGCATATGTCATCCTTGTATTTCTCTACTAACTGGGGTGGAATTCTATACTTGTCATGTATCTTTTCTTGAAACTTGCTGAAATAATCATCCATAATATCATTAAAGTTATCACCTAATCTTTTGATGAAGTCATTAATTTGATGGGTGATTGGTCGGTGTAGTTCCCAAACTACATTATCGACTGATGGAAAGAATTTCTCAAAATAGAAAAACATGCATACCAGAAGTGATCCAAATTTCAGTGTATTAGCAAAGTTGTTCTTCTTTAGCTTCCTTATGGTGTTTAGATTCTCAAACAGGTTTTTCAGCAATACTTCACAAAGATCAATTTTCATTCCTTTCTTCACAATTTTATATGCTAAATCGACTGCTGCACAGGGTACACTATTTTCCCTTGCTGATTGAAAGAAACAATAACCTATTACTCTAATGGTAAACTTCAGCTCTGCATCTGTGACATTGTTCAGTTTTAGTCCTCTGCAATCAGATTCAACTCAAGTTAGAGTGATCAATTCCTTCTGAGATATCATTTTCTAAGCTCGGGCATGATCAAAAATAGGGTAACCGGTGATCAAATGAATGATTTCCTTGGTGATTTTGAATGGTTGCTGTAGACACCTAAAAATGGTCAACGCTTGCGGGATCATATTTTAACATTTGCGCATTGCCTCATTTTAGGTTTTTGCGTCGCATTAACATTTCTCCTATTATTCGTACTTGGTTTTTATCATTTGCGAGCATCGAGTCATTCTTCTACATTCTTCATCTATCTCGCCTTCGAATTTGGTCTTGTCAACAACAAGCATTTAGTCATGATTTTGGTCGATCTTTGTCCTTGTCAATCTTGTCATATTGCGATTGATTCATCATCGATCCTTGTCCTTTTCAATCATGTCAATTTGGATCAATTTGTCATTGTTCCTCGTCAATTGGCGCATTTAATCAAATCATTTATCACATTGGTCATTTATCAATCCAAAATCAAACCAAATTGAGTCAATTATCTTTCAAGACCTAATTCGTCTTCCAGGGTTTTGTGATTTAATCATTTAGCCTTGTGTGTCATTTCTTCCTCTAGGATTGAATAATTTATTTATTTATCCTAGGTCTTCGTGTCGCAATTAAATATTCATTTAATTGGCTAATTATTCCTCTTTGTGAATGAATTAATTAATAAATGAAAAATTATTGATTAATTCACTAATTTCTAATTTTCATTAATTTTCCTAATTTTCCTAATTCCTATTTCTTAATTCTTAAATTCAATTTCCACCTAATTATCTTGTCTCTAGTTCTCCCTATTTGTGTGCTTCATGCGTCATACTCTTGACATAGAAATTTGTCATAGAACTTGTCTTGACATAGCAATTTGTCATAGAATTTCTCTTGACATGGCAATTTGTCATAGAATTTGTCATAAAATCTGTCATAAGCCTCTTTGCATAGCAACATGTCATAACTTTGCTATTCTTGATTTGAATTTCTATTCAAATCTCTTTCATGCTAATTTGTCCATTTCTCCAATTTCTCTATAAATTGGATGAATTTCTTCAATCAAATCCCCTTGACCCTTGAATCTTGATCCTTCATGAATCTCGAATTTTTACCGAACCTTCGTTTCTAGTACTCTTGAGCCTTTTTGCTTTCAATTGTGTGAGCACTTGTAGGTGAGATCCACAAAACTATTGAAGAGGAAAGAACAACAATGGAGCCGCATGGAAGGAGTATTCAATCTTGAATCTGGTTTGCATAATGTTTTCTTTTGAATGCTTCATTTTCATACCTCTATTGAATGTGCATTGTAATTAGGTTCATTTCAATGAGTATTCTCATGATATTGCTTTGATTGTCTTGTGTTTTGATTGATATACTTGTCTTGTGATGATTCCTAATTTCTATGATACATTAACTGGTGAACCCGACGTGAAATACTAACCTTCTAACCATCTTACTGTGTTTTGGAGTGCTTCTAAGCTGATTTGCAGGTCAAAAACTCAAAAACAGGGCCGTGCAGTGCATTCTGGACACTTCTGCGCCTGTGTGAAGCATCTTGCGCCTGTGTTGAAGAGTCTTGCGCCTGTGTCAAGACATTCTGTGCTTGTGTCAGACATCTTGCGCCTGTGTCATGACTTTTGCGCCTGTGTAAAGTCCAGAACAGAGGTAAAAAATGCAGTTTTTACTTGAAAAATTTTCTATGTTTTAGTAAATTGCAATTTTGAGGGTCTTCAGTGCATTTTTGGGCAAATGTTGTGGCGGAAACATGAAGAAACATCTTCGATGTTTCCGAAATTTGGTTCTAGATTATTTGAATACCTTTCTAACGCATTAAACGGTTTGTAATTTGGAGCTAGGATGAGAAAGTTATGCCTTCTCAAAGTGGACTAAAATTTTGATAGTTTTCATAAATCAGATCATCTGTGTTTTGGATTTTGGTACTAATTGTTGGTGCAGGATCTTGGCGTACGCATGACAAAGACTAAAAATCAAACTACTAACATGTGTTATGCAGATTCGATAGTCAAAGACAACAAATCAAACTTCTGACATGTGTTTTTGCAGGTTGCCTTGGAGAAACAACCAAATTGTGTGTTTGAGATTTTTAATTAGGCACTTAGTGATTTATAAGTAGGTGGGAATGAACATTTGTTTGCTTTGATTGTTAAGTATGACATTGGAGTAGGAGAGTATGCTCTCATCCTTCTTAGGGTGATCAGAAATCCAGATCTTCGGTACCATACTTGTGTTGTTGATTGTTTGTCACCCTTAGAGGGCCTGCCTTCCCGACCACTTTGCTTTAGCAAGCAAGTGATAATCGTGAGAAGGGAACGACCCAAAGTGAGTACGGCTAGAATTCCTAGGCATTCTAACTCACTATAAACAAATACCTGATGAGCGAAAGCTTTGAAGGAAGTGTTACGTGGGAATTGTAGTTACTTGGGAAGTGATGCCCCTTGAAACTCTTTCTCATATCAACATCTAAGTAGGGCCTCTTGGTCTAAATCGTGCTTGTGTGACTACATTTGTTGGTATCTTGATGGGCTTAATGTCTCAATCATGCTTGCATGACATCAAGAAGTAATGCTTAACAGAAATCCTTACTACATACCTTGTTTTTAGAGGCCAAAAACCCTTCTAGTTGCTTGAGAAGGACAAATTCGGATACTTGGAAGAGATACTAAGTTCGCCATGGGGAGATTCCATGGGGACTGATGCTTGGCTGCCCTGAGAAGTGAGTGTCGTGGAGGGGAGCCCGTGGGGTCAAGCATCTATGTATTCTCCTTGAATCTCATAATGAGTCTACCTCTCAAGTACCTAATGTCTTTGCCTACCCTAAGGAATGTGGAAATGAGCATGATTGTCTTGAGTCTAAGTTATAACATCTTGTATTCTTTGATTGTCAAAAGTTGAATGTTATCCCATTTCAAAAGAAAAACACATTGATCAAAACATAAGATTAAACACAAGAGCCAGTCATCCAACAAACATTCAACAAGGTTCAAAGCACATCTTCCAACATGGTTATCCAACATTGTTCAAAAGCTTGTCTCAATATTTATGTCACTTACATTTAGGTTCATCCTAGGTTGCATTTTGCAAAGTCATTTGTCAAGTATCAAGGTTAGGTTTCACCTAAGTCATACTCCTTTTGCATACCAATTAGAGTCATCCATTTGCATATGTCCTCTTGCATTAAAGTCATACTATTGTCATACATTTGCATTTGCATATCCCAAGTCTCTTCATTAAGCCTAAGTCATTGTCATATCATATTAAGATCATTTGCATATTAATTGTCCCTTTGCATATAGTCTCAAAACCTAGGTCTTGTCATACTTAAGCAATCCAAATCTTTGATAAACCCCAAGTCATTGTTAAGAAGTCTAGACCTCATCAAGTCTTTTGTCCTTTTTGTCATCAATATCATTTCGTCAAACCTAGCTTAGTATCCAAGCATATAGGTGAGACATTGTCAATTTGTCCTTTTGTCACTTGGTCCTTTTGTCCTTTAAGGTCTAGGTATCATTTCAATTTCCTAAGGGTCCATCTCTTTAGATTTGCATTCAAAAGTTTGTCAAAATCTTCAAAAACAACCAAAAACATAGATTGCATTTTCATATATTTAGTTTGCATTTAGTTGCATATCATACATTATCCTTGAAAATTTCCAAAAAAAAAATAAATAAATTTGCATTTGCATAAGTGACATGCCTGTTGAGACAAGATCAAGATCTAAGAAGATGAGTGAACCAATGTATCAATCCATGGATAACGTAGTAAATTCGCAGTTTCAAACTAGTCAAACAGTGCAAGTTGAAGGTTCATTAAACACATCTCTACCACCATATGGAATGGTTCAACTTGGACCACCTCCATTATATGAACCAGTATTTGTACCCATGAAACCAGGACATGGGAGTGTTCCACCAACTCCAAGACGAAATGCACCTTTCGATTGGAATCAAACAAACTTGCAACATGAAATACAAACATTGTATGAAGAACAAACTCTCTCACAAGGATTTGGTTCAGATCAAGGCATTCAGCAAGAAACAAATCCAAATATTTTACCAGATTCTTCATCAGATTTTGATGTCTCTGATAATGATGTTGTTATGTACCTTAAGGATCCAAAGTTGACAAAAAAGATGGATAAATTCTTGAATAAGCTCTTTAAGAGGTTCCCACAAAAATATCTTGACATGATGAGTAATATGACCTCCTTAAGTAAGCAAATTAATGTGCAAAAACGACAAGGCGGTGAGTTGTTAAGTTTCTTTCCGCACCCAAATGAAGAACATGTGCAACAAGAAACCCAACCCACCTTGATGAGTAAACGTGCTTCAAAGGCATTGACAGTGACTATTCCTCAAAAGTCCACATTCAAAATAATAAACAATCCATTGTTTAATGCAACACCTTTAACACCAGATCAAATGAAGGCCACACAAATGTTGATGACAGGTGTCCCTCAACAAGAAGTGATTCCTCGAATACCAAAAAGTGGACCCAAATCTAAGATGCAAGAAAGCTTTACGATTGGAATGTCTGATCTTACAAATGTTCAAATTGCCTTTCCTTCATGCCAAAGCATTAATCCCTTGCCAAAATCCCCCATGCATATTCAAAGTCCAACTCCATGTCAAGAGGGTAATTCAGAGCATAAAGAAATGTGTCCTAAAGAAATGTGTCCTAAAGAAACATGTCCTAAAGCAAATCAAGATCAAGATCCTGAAACCTTATCATCCCATCCAATTGTTGACCAGGATCCCATTTCCCCAGACACTCACAATGATTCCCCTATTCTTGTCCATCCTACCCAAAGTCCTATTAACACTCCATTCCTTGAGCAAGATCAAGATATCCCAGTCCATCCAATCCCAAACGATCCCCTTCCATTTCATGAACACAATGTCCTTTCAAATCCCATTGACATTCCAAATATCCCTTCCATCCTTTCTGATGATCCTATTGAAAGTCAAGAGCAAAGCACCTTTAAAGAGGAATCCAATGATTTTCCTCCTTGTCAAGATCAAATTCTTCCTTCAGATCCTCCACAAGATCCACTTGTCCCTCCATCTCCTTGTCCTAATGCTCCATATACACTCCAAGATCGCATTTCTTTTGACGATCCCATTATTTCTTCCATTCGATCTCTTGAAGAGCCTATCATTGAACCATGTCCACTACATGATCCTAATACCCCTCATGATCCTAATCCCCCTCATGATTCTAACATGTCAGTGCAAGATGTTCATGAACCCTCGACATGCATAATGGGTTCTTCCACTTTGGTCCAATCCGATCCACTTCAAGATCTCATTATTTCTCTCATATCATGTCCACCTCATAATGGACTCGCGTCTTCTTCCGAAAGAAAAGAGTATCCTATTAGTCAAAATATTGATAAAGGCAAAGGAGTAGACCTTCACAAGCAAAAATCCCTCCATATCGAAGAATATACTAATGGTCATGGCTACAGAGCTCACACTCAAGGCGTTGGTATCCCTTCAAAGTCAAAATCCAAATGTCCACCTTCCCCATCATCGCTTCCATCCATTCTAGGTCCCTATATCCCTCCATCTCCTATGCAACGTCAGCAAAGGCACACATCTTGGAGAACCTTCCATCCATCCCACATGCCTCCATATCTTTCCCATCCGCACCGACATTCCTTTCCCCCTCCAAGCAATTTGGATGCCAAGTGTAAAAGTCATAAGTCTAGCAATCCACATGTATTCAAGGATCAACATGTCCAATCTAATCGACGTGTCAAAACAAAGAACAAATTGATCTATAAAGAAAAAGAAATATCCAAAAGGCCACAAAGGCCCACTGAGCAAAATAAAGCAAAGTCAAAATATATATGGGTTCCTAAATCCCTTGTGCAAGCAATGCACTCCAAGGAATCACAAAAGAATGAAAAATCAAAAACCATGTGGATCCCTAAGAAGCTCCTTGAAGCACAAAAGCCTAAAGAAACATCCAAATTGGCATCCAAAATTGCTGTTCCTCCATCCAAATCGTCCAAGTCTATTCCTCCATCACTTTCTTCATCTGTTTTGGGCCCTTATGTCCCAAAATCCCTAGCTATTCCTTCGTCAAAATTTCAATATCCAAAATACATTTTTCCTCCATCAATCCATCACCCCTCAAGGTGTGTGCCAATGTCGATCTTGCCTTCATTTCCATCCACTAAAGCCCAATTCTTCCAGTACCCTATCCATTATCCAATGCATATTTTCCATCCTTCCATCCCTCTCATCCAATCCTTTGCATAAATCATTGCCTTAGTTTCATCTCATTGTCCATGTCCTTATCCTACCAACGTCTTTGAGCATACTTTTAAAGGTCATGGTCCATTCTTTTCAAGGCTACTCTCCAAATAAAAAGACACTTGAGTCCTTCTTCCATCCCCTATCATGTGTCCATCTTCTATTGAAAAAGTCAAAATAAAAGAAAAAAAGTGAAAAAAGAAAAAGAAGAAAAAAATAAAGAAAAATAATTCGTCCACTGGTGAAAACCTGGCAAACAGGCGCCTTGGGCAAGTACCATGATGAAAACCTGGCAAACAGGCGTCATGCGTAATTTATGAACTTCTTGCACACCACACTTGGGGGCAGGTTTCCTCCTTCATATCCTTTTGTCTTTCATTGTTCCATTATCCTATCGAACCCCTGTCATTACCCTTCATATCCTGTTGTCCCTCATGTCCAGTTTCCCTTTCCACTTTTGATCTTGACAAGGCTGACGATCTTCATGAGCATCATGCATCTTGTTTGCAGCTTTCAGTCTATCATAGCTTTTGGTCATTTATCCATTTGCTTATTACAACCTTTCATCCATATTCCCTAGCTTATTGCAACTTTCTGCCACTATCCCTTAGCCAATCCCGACCTTCAGTCCATGTCCCTTATCTATTCTTGGTCTTGCTTATCCTATCCATATCATATCGCTATCCATACACTCTTTTTGTCCCTTGATCTTGATCTGACATAAGGACGTAAAATTTAAAACATGGTTTCAAAAACCTCTTGACATGTCCCTCATGCCATATCACTGCTATACATTGTCATATCCAGTCTCTTGTCCCATCACACAATAGCTCTTGGAAATTGCATCCATATTGTCTCCATAATAAAAGGCCTTTGTCTTTCCTCTATCCATCATTATTTCAGCAAGCCTATTTATTCACCTGTCATATTCCTTGCCTTGCTAGACACTGGGGGCAAAATCTCAAATAATTCAAAAAAATCAAATAATGTCCTGAAATAATCCAAAAAAAATCAAATAATGTCCTCAAATAATTCAAAAAAATCAAATAATGTCCTGAAAAAAATTCTAAAAATCAAATAATGTCCTGAAGAAATCCATAAAAATTGAAAAATGTCCTGAAAAAATCTCTAAAAATCAAATAAAGTCCTGAAAAAATGAACAAAAAAAGTGTAAAACTCCAAAAACCAAAAACATGCATTTTTGCAATAATTATCCCTTTTGTGCATCGACAGATCACTGAGCATTCCTCCAATGACACTTGCAATCAAACACTGTGCTTTAATGAAATCATGCTTTAACCAGATGAACCTTTTCAATCCAGACCAAACATTCAACCTGATCACAATTGTCATCTCAATCGAATATCAGCCTCGAAATCATTTGTCCTTGTCACATTATCATGGGTCTTATACAGGGTGTGGTATACTCGAAACCAGACTGTGTCCTGTCTTAGACGGGGTACCGCATTTTCCTGAAACCAGACAGCATGATCGTCCTATCAGTCCGTTCAACTTTTGACAATGAAGATCAAGATGTTTGTTTGATTTGCTTGAATTTGTGTGTCTTATCTTTTTATTGATTTATCTTTGGCTTCGATCATGTTCCTATGTCGCTCGATGATGTCACTGAGTGATTTAGAGTGACCGGGATGGCTCATGGTCTTTTTTTTTCTTTGATTGTGATCTTTGCTTGTCTATGCTATGTCTGTCTTTCGCAAATAGGGTTGCATTTCAGCTCTGGCCTTCAATGCCATGATGCTACGCATCCATTTTGCTAAATAAAAATAAAGGTTCTCACCTACAAAGTGCATTACTGAAAGCAAATTTTCATCATCTCTAATTGTCTTCTATCTCATTTCTTCTTACTAACATTTCTTCCGTCTGGTCGGATAGTCAGTTCGGTCTAGTGCTCCGATATCCAAAACCATATTGTGTCCTGCATACATTTGGTCAATGCATTTGCATTCCATTACATATTACATCACGCATTTTATACATTTCATATTATAAATACATCCAAAGTACATACAATGCATTCATACATGTTCATAAACCAGTACATAAGTCATCCATACATAGCAAAATCACTACATCAGTCATAACATATTGCATCCATCATATCGATGCCTATCATATCACATATCATCATAATGTCGGAGTACAAAATCGGACTGTTTGTCCTAAGTATGACCCGCAGGCTGACTACATAATGTCAAACTACATAATGTACACTGTCTGTCATAAGGAGTACGTGCCTCTGTCACTGGGTGCTCCCTCTGTCCTCCTCATCCCTGCCATGTCTCGCAGATGATGTACCTGGTCCTGGTCCTGGCTGCGGTGGTCTCATCGGTCCACTCACTCCTATGCTGCTCAATGTCCTCCGAGAGCGTGACCTGCTCTCTGTCCTCGATCGTGCCCGATATGAAGGTGCTCTCCGCTCCGGTGGAACTGCACCCTCATATAGTGTCCTCCAGTACAGTCTCTCCTCGCCAATCCCAGTCCAGCTAATGTGTCTCTCTCTGTGCTCCTGAGTCTATGTCGTCGCATGAAACAGTCCGGTCGATTCTCCCGTGCGATCAATGGATATTGTCGACTCTGTATCACAATCAGGGCATCATTTTGTCAGTTTTCGGGTTTGTTCCTACGGGTTGAATGTCCTCATTTTCATGTCCAAATCGGGGTGTTTTTCATCTACATTGGCCTATCCTACCCTTCCCCCCCCCTGTCAGGTCATTTGCATGTAATTTCACCTCAAAACTAGGGTTTTTATGACAACTTGCGCCTGTGTTGGAGAAACTTGCACCTGTGTTATATGAATTGCGCTTGTGTATTCATACACAAGCGCAGAACTCCTTACACAAGCGCAGGTTTAGACCACACAAGCGCAGGAGTTCATTTTGGTATCCTCTGTGGGCCCCGCAATGTCCTGCAAACGCGTCAAATTCATGAAATTCAACACATGGTTTTTTGAGATACATACCGCTGCTCCTGCATCCTCCGGTCGTCTGAATGTGTGTACACATTCTCCAAGGTGATCCGCCGTTGGAATGTTCGCCATCTATCTGCAAGTGTCCTTGTCCAGAGCAACAAATCCTCCTCTTTCGCTACTGCAAATGAGTCATTTTCACCCTCTTGGTCCCATTTGTAGCTCTTTGTCATTGCATAGATGGACGTGCGTCCTCTCCATCTTATGTTGGTCGCGGTCTTGTGCTCCTTAAATTGCTTGTCTATCATGCATCCGATCTCCGATTGTCAGTCCGTTTGATCCTATCATTTTCTATCATTTTTATCGATCAATTGGCCTCTTTTCCGCATGTTTCCAGCCAATTCCTCGAGGGGGCATGCATATGTCATTATTATTGTCTGGGGCATTTTCGTTATTGTTCTTTGAAACAACGCTCAGAATCGCATTGTCTCAAAGAGGGGCAAAATGTAGACACCTAAAAATGGTCAACGCTTGCGGGGTCATATTTTAACATTTGCGCATTGCCTCATTTTAGGTTTTTGCGTCGCATTAACATTTCTCCTATTATTCGTACTTGGTTTTTATCATTTGCGAGCATCGAGTCATTCTTCTACATTCTTCATCTATCTCGCCTTCGAATTTGGTCTTGTCAACAACAAGCATTTAGTCATGATTTTGGTCGATCTTTGTCCTTGTCAATCTTGTCATATTGCGATTGATTCGTCATCGATCCTTGTCCTTTTCAATCATGTCAATTTGGATCAATTTGTCATTGTTCCTCGTCAATTGGCGCATTTAATCAAATCATTTATCACATTGGTCATTTATCAATCCAAAATCAAACCAAATTGAGTCAATTATCTTTCAAGACCTAATTCGTCTTCCAGGGTTTTGTGATTTAATCATTTAGCCTTGTGTGTCATTTCTTCCTCTAGGATTGAATAATTTATTTATTTATCCTAGGTCTTCGTGTCGCAATTAAATATTCATTTAATTGGCTAATTATTCCTCTTTGTGAATGAATTAATTAATAAATGAAAAATTATTGATTAATTCACTAATTTCTAATTTTCATTAATTTTCCTAATTTTCCTAATTCCTATTTCTTAATTCTTAAATTCAATTTCCACCTAATTATCTTGTCTCTAGTTCTCCCTATTTGTGTGCTTCATGCGTCATACTCTTGACATAGAAATTTGTCATAGAACTTGTCTTGACATAGCAATTTGTCATAGAATTTCTCTTGACATGGCAATTTGTCATAGAATTTGTCATAAAATCTGTCATAAGCCTCTTTGCATAGCAACATGTCATAACTTTGCTATTCTTGATTTGAATTTCTATTCAAATCTCTTTCATGCTAATTTGTCCATTTCTCCAATTTCTCTATAAATTGGATGAATTTCTTCAATCAAATCCCCTTGACCCTTGAATCTTGATCCTTCATGAATCTCGAATTTTTACCGAACCTTCGTTTCTAGTACTCTTGAGCCTTTTTGCTTTCAATTGTGTGAGCACTTGTAGGTGAGATCCACAAAACTATTGAAGAGGAAAGAACAACAATGGAGCCGCATGGAAGGAGTATTCAATCTTGAATCTGGTTTGCATAATGTTTTCTTTTGAATGCTTCATTTTCATACCTCTATTGAATGTGCATTGTAATTAGGTTCATTTCAATGAGTATTCTCATGATATTGCTTTGATTGTCTTGTGTTTTGATTGATATACTTGTCTTGTGATGATTCCTAATTTCTATGATACAGTTGCTCTACTAACCACATGAAATCATCATGAACTCTACTCAAAACAAACTTGACCCATTGGGGTTTGAAGACACGAGGATAGGTTAGGGCTTCAGTCAATCCCTTGATTTTGATGTGTTCATACTTGCTATCCAATTTCCCATCCGTACACAATTCATCATATGTGTCCTTGACTTCAACATGACCTAGTTCCTCAACATGACATTTAGTGAAGAATCTGACATCCTCAACTAGTAAAACCCTATCTGGAATGAGTGAAAATGTAGTTTTATCATCCGGTTCAGATGCTACTTTGGGAGTTAGAGAATATTTCAGTGAGGTCTTTTCAATATTCTCAACAACAATGGGCTTCTAGATCTTAGGTGCCATTACAAATTTCAGATAATCTCTTAACAAAAGATTCTTAGGGTTTGAAGACTTTCAAACGGCAAACAAATATAAAGTAGATAATGACAACTGATATTTTCTGATAGCTAGCTCTAAGAAATGCTTGAGATCGATGTGTAAATACCTTGAAATTCGCTTGGGAGGTGGTTTGATCGCCTTTGAATCGCTTTGCTATGCTCTCTGAAAACTTGGTAAGTGAAAAATGACCATGCAAAATGCTTTAAGTACACAATATACCTTATCGGGCTTCGTGCAGTTAGGTTAGAAAGCATTAAATGCACTCGGTTCCCTTAAACCAATTTACCTTTCTTTTTGTGCTTTTACCGAGTAGCCAGACTTCCTGTGTTTACCAACTAGACAGGCTTCCTGAATTTACCGACTTGACTAGTGCTCAAAAAGACTTGATAAAATTTCAAATTTCCTAATGCATCTTTAGCTATGCAGATTTTTGAATTAAGTACATGATAAAATAGGAACTGTTAAGATTTAACCTTTGAAAGAATGTAGTCCCTTCATACCTTTACCGATTAATTTGGAATAGGTGCACCTAACTCGGTAGGTAAGGTGCTTTTTTCATTTGACACAATTTCCTTCTTTCTCCAAATCATCTGTAATTTGCCTTTTATTTCTTCAGTGTCTCCTCTAGGTTGATCTCTGCAATCTCTAGCCAAGTGTCCAACTTTGTGACAATGAAAACATGCTATACTAGGATTTCTCCATGATCTTCGGTTGTTCATTCCAAATCGTATAAAGCAGTTGGCACTTATATGTCCATATCATCCACAACATTCACACCATATCCTTGTATTGTGATCCCATGGTACTGCAGAATACTGTCGGTTAGGATCTGTGTGAGTTCGGTAGCCTCTAGTATTTGCTCGGTGTGCAAACCACATATAGTTCTTCTGCTTAAACCAACACTTCTCAGTACTATGTCCATATCTATTGTAGTTTTTACAAAACCCTTTGAATTTTGCCTTCTGATAATTGCTAACAAACTTTGTCCTACATTCGTTAGATGTGTGACCATACTTATTGCAATTGTTACAATAATCATTAGACTTAGTGACATTCGGCTGCTTACCTTTTCTGATTTGGCACATATTAGCAGTATGTCCTTGTTTTCCACAGTAGTTGCAAATAGGCTTCTTTCCTTTGATGTTCTTCTTGTTTCCAGCTTGCTTTGATGATTCTCCTCTCTCAATAGTGTGGATTCCCTTCTCAGTAGAGTCTTTTCCTTTGTAACCGAGTCCTACATCTTTGTTGGGTCTTTTTGTATTCAGTTTCTCATCCAACATCGTTGATGCTTCATAACTCTTCTTCAGTGTTTCTTTGGATTTCTTCTTTGTTTCAAGTTCATCGGTCAACCTTGATATTTCAAGTTTCAACACTTTATTCTCATCATCTTTCAGATTTGCTTCATGATGTGCATAACCCAGTTGATCTGACAGATTACTTTGAATTGCAATTAACCTTGTGATTTCATCATTCTTTTCAGATACTAATGCTTCAAGTTGTTGTTTTTCTCTTTCTAGATCTCTTACTTTCTCCTCGGCTATCCTTAATGCATCAAGATTCTCAGTCATCTGTGTGATGAAATGTTCATGTCCTCTTTTCATTGCTTTTAGCTAATCAGTCAGTGCTTTGTTCTTTTCTTTCAGTTCTCCAATCATCTCTTCAGTCTCTTCAGATATACTGTTCTCAGATGATGTTTCAATTTGTTCCACTAGCTCTTGAGAGTCCTGTAAATCATCAGATAATCTTCTTCTAACTTTCAATGATTTTTGCATTTGTCTTTGCATGTCTGCAATCACTTGATTATCATGATCCAACTCTTCTTGCAAATACACAATTCTTCGAGATTGTTTATAGCCTTCCATTGATAAGATCTTTTTCTTTGGGTTGTTAAACCCTTTTCCAAGATTGAAGCTCTGATACCAATTGTTAGGCCGAATATGGAAAGCTAATGTACTGAGAGGGGACAGGTGAATCAGTACTTCAAAACATTTCTTCAACAATATCTTTACTACTATGCATAAACCAAAAACTGTTGCAACATAACATAAAGCTGAAACAAATAAATAACAATCATACATGATTCACTCCATCACACATATATTTTGGTTACACAGAAACTCTTGGTTAGAGAGAAAAACTGTGGTGGGGATGGCACCCACAACATCACTACTGCAATAATAAAGAGTGTTCGGTTAGAGCTACATGTTTAGCTATTTCTGATAGCTTACCTTGTTAGGAGCATCAAGATCATTAGATCTACCTTGCTAAAGGATTTTACAACACTTATTCTAAATGTTGCACCTGGTTAAAGGCTTTACAATTTATAGACTTTGTTAGAGTCTTTTACCCTGTTAAAGGTTTCTCTTACAACTTCAAAATATTACAATAAAATCTTTACAAATATCTGTAACTTTACATCTGGAATGTTATAGCAGATTCTGTGTGCTCAAAATGAGATTACCTTGCTTATAGCATACCTCAGTAACCCATAAAGTAACTCGGTAAACCCTTTTGTTTACTCTATTCTTTGACTGTTCTCTGAAATCCTTCTCGGTGACCTCTATGTCTCTGACAGTCTCAATACTCAGTGCTTTCCCATGATTTTACTTTTCACATATGTCTGTCTTCACACTCATACACACATACCTCAATATTGTCTATCTGATCCCAATCCATGCTGTATAAATAGATCTCTTATGTCGGTGATCTGGTTCATTGCTTCGATCTTACAAACATGATTTATTGAATGAATAACTATACAAAATATTTCATTGGTTAGATGACCTCAAAATCATACACAATCCTTAAGTACAATTTCCAATGTGATAACAGTTCTTTTGCTCCTCGATCTTGTAACACGTTTCCACACAAGTGTCTAGGTTCAATGAATTTGGTAAAACATTTCACTTGATGTATATCAACTTGGTGTATCATTATTGCGACTCGGTAGACAGCTTGGTGTATACTAGGCTCTGTGACTACTTTCTTCTATAACCAACTGCTCTGTGCATACCGACTGAATATTTCAATAGTAGTAACCGACTAGAGTATATAGAATGACTTTGGATATAAAACTAATGGAAACTATAATAAGTAGTAACAATGATAACCCCCTACGAATTTTTTCTTAAATTTGTCCTATTTTCTCTAAGTTAACTTTTTGAGGCATTTTTTTCATCTCATTTGTCCTTGAATACTTGGTATTTTATCTTAGAATATCATCCTACTAGTTAAAATTCAAATTTTAACTTAAATATAGCTTTCCTATTTTGATGTCAAATCGGGTTTTATGCTCGATTTTGCACCATTTTGAGTCACTAGGTGTCAAATCGGGTTTTAAATCTGATTTTACACCCCTTTTTTTTTTTTTTTGGGGGGGGGGGGGGGGTGTCAATCGGAATTATAAGCCTGATTTACACCATTTATGGCATAATAGTGTAAAATGGACTTATAAGTTTGATTCACCCCATTATGAGGCATGTATTGGTAATTAATATTTTGAAGAGTCTGATTGCATTCGGGATTCTAATATCTTTATTATCAATTTATGCCCTTATTTCTTTCATTGTTTGTGTGGAAATTCATTAGGCATTGAAGCTCTCAATTTGAAGTCGGCTCATCATACCCGGGTATGTATCTTTGTCTTTCCCCCGTGATTTATCTTTGTCAAATTTTAATATTAACAATATGCATCGAAGTTTTTAACTTTGATGCATATTGTTAATGTTACAATCTTGTATTATCATTTTTTGTCAAACCCTCAGTCTTCGATGTGAGGCCAGATTTTAAAAATGACACACACCGAAGCCTTGGATTCGATGTGTGTTGGATTGAAATCTGAATCACATCATTTTTCTAAACAATGCTCCATGGTGTGTGGCAGGGATACGATCCTATCACCACCTTTTGTTTTGTAATCTCTTGCTTCGATGGTGGTCTGGGTTATATCTCCAACCGACACCCTATACTTCCTTTGTTTGCCTCTATTTTTGCTAAGTGTCAATCGATAGATGTGGGTCGGGGTTATGTCCCCAACTTACACCAAATCAATCCCTCAAAGTGTAGATCAGGAATACAACACTGATCCACACCTTATGCTTATTCATCCTTTGGGCAGTGCATATTGGGGATAGAAACCTGATACACACTTTGTCAATGTTTTGGTTTTTATAGTATGCAGTGTATATCAAGTATACAATATTGATATGCACCTTCATATATATTTTTCCCAAATGCATGTCAAGATTTTATACTCGATATGCATCTCTTGGTATTTCTTGATCTTCCCTTAGTGTATATCGGGGATATAAACCCGATATACACCTAGTTTGATATTTTATTTTCTCTTAAGTGCAAATCAGACCTATAGGTCCGATATGCACCTCTTGTTGATTTTTCACTTATATTAGATGCAAATCAGACTTGTAGGTCTGATTTGCACCTAATTCACACACTCATTAATTAGTAGTTATTAAACAAATTTGTGATTGATCGAAGGTTTTTGTTATATCAAATGAAATTTTTAAGGAAGCTAATTGACTCAATATGGTGATGAACTTTTCCATATTGCAGTGCAATTGTTTTCAAATGTCAGATCCATCACCAACTAAAATAACAACAAAGTTAAAAAAGCAATAGCTTCATCCAATTTTTCCCCCTTCTTCTTTATCATCAAATATTGACAATATCAAAGATACGGAGATTGGGCATGTAGATCTTGAAGAATTCTTGGAAAGAGTTAGAGAGTCGCTAGTGTCCTACAAAATGGAGCCCATAATCAACAGTGGAATTCATCTAGTGGTGGCCTTTCCTATGTCCACATAGAATCTGGAATTTGTGTTATCTCTAGCTAAAAGGTATGATTCTACAACTAGATTGGTGAAAGATGTAGAAGGAAAAAAGAATCTCATCAATCTTGATGAGGACTTCTTTGACACAATTTTCAAGTGTCTGCCCATAGATCAATATGTCAATATTGATATAAAATCAGTCGTGACCTACTATGACAACAATTCAGATAAGTGCAGGAGGAACATTAATGATAATTGGTTAAAGACTTCTAGGCCTACAATTTCAAGGTGGCCTAAAACTCTTCCTTGCAGTGATTTCATTGAGGAGGTCAATGATCTCATTACTCTTTTTAGTATAGTAAAATGTTTGTTGGCATGATTGGCATTGATGATATGATGAATAAATAAGGATCTAATCAACTATTGAGAGGGGGGGGTGAATCAGTAGATAGAAAAAAAACTAAACTTTCACGAAACTTAAACCCAACTCATAAATCAATCACTGAACTAACCGGTATAGACACTGTATGAAAAATTGCAACTGCACTATCAAGTTTACTAGTTGACTAGAATACCAATATAACAGTGTAATAGATCTTAAACTCACATACCATTTAACCAAAACATCAAACCACTTTACTAACATTAGTAATAGCACATTTCATATCGCTTTCAGTCATCTAAGCATATCTAAGTGGCTTTACCAGTTAAACACATTAACCATATCAAAACATAACCACAAAATCATTCACCACTTGACACCATGATTTTTTACATTCCTTACACAGAGCATTCACCGGTTTGTCCAACTGAGGCAAATCTCTTACTGATTTGGACTTACTGACTTTTACAATGTTATCAAAATTTACATGACAAAATCTCTGATGTCAAAGCCAACTATCTTCTACTTTAGCAATTAAACAATTGTTGACTTTAGAACTTAAATGAAACAAGTTACCTTTTGTCTACTTTCCGGTTGCAATCAGTTCACCTTTGCTTCCATATATTTTGCACATCCCATTCTTGAATTCCAGTGATAACCTCTGCCATTGAGTTTAGCAACACTCAATAGAATGTGTTTCAGTCCTTCAACCCAGTAGACATCATCTGCACTTCTTTTTCCATTCAAAGAAATGGTTCCCTTTCCTTTTACCATGCAGGGTGAGTCATTCCCAAATCTCACAATACCTCCATCAAATTCTCTCAAAGTAGGAAAATTACTCTGATCACCGGTCATGTGGTGTGAACAATGACTGTCTATAATCCAATCATTCAAACAATCCATGCAAGAGACTAATGCCTTCTGATCCGATGTCTCTTCTTTAATGGAAAGAAAGACAATGTCCTCATTTGCATCTTCTTCAGATTCCTCATCTGTAATTCCTCCATCCCCAGCAATGAGACAATCTCTTTTACCTTTGCCTTTGTACTTCTTATACTTCTCATGTTTCTACTCATTATCTCCATTTGGACAATTATCAGCAATATGTCCAATCCGATTACATGCAAAACACTTCAAAGGTAATTTACCTTTGTACTTACCGGTACCTCTGGGTAACCGCTTGGCCAACAATGCTTCAAGCTCAATCAGACTATCTTCATCATCAACCTCTCTACTAGATCTAGACTCATGACTGTGTCTAGGTTCTCTGCTTTTCCTTACCGGTACTGAAGCTCTAAATGCATATTTTGATCTCTAAACACTTTCATCAAAACCATTTAATTCAAATGCAATTAATTTACCAATGATGGAGTCAAGAGTTACCTTTGATTTATCAATAGATTTGAGTTCCTAAATGACTACAACTCGGATAGTGTAGACTAGTAGAAGGGTTCTCAACACCTTGCTAACCACTATGGTATCCTCCATTGTACCACCAACACTTTTGATCTCACCGACTATCTCCTTGATCCTCTGACCATATTGTTGAATGTTCTCTCCTTCGGCCATCCACATATCATCAGATTTACCTCTCAGACTCTCCTCTTTGGCAATCTTCACATGCTCATCATTGCTATAGATATCCTCAAGTTTCTTCCATACTTAAAAATTAGTCTCCAATCCATGGACATCAACATACTCTGAATTGGACAAGGAACTGATAATAGCCTCCAATGCTTGATTGTTCTCATGTTGCTCCTTCTTTTGATCATCTGATAAAATCCCACTAGACAAGTTATATTTAGTAACAACATGTTCCCACTATTGACTTCCTAAGATTTTGATACATAACTTCATCCTATCACTGCAGATTCTATAGTTTTCCCTATTGAACTTTGGACCTTCTTTCTTCAGCATGTTCTCCTAGATCTTTACCTCAAGCTATTAAGCTTAAACACAAGAGGACCTAAAATGCTCTAATACCATTTGATGATATGATGAATCAATAAGGATCTGATCAACTACTGAGAGGGGGGATGAATCAGTAGATAGAAAAAAAATAAACTTTCACCAAACTTAAACCCAACTCATTAATCAATCACTAAACTAATCGGTTTAGACACTGTACCAAAAACTGCAACTTCACTGTCAAGTTTACCGATTGACTAGAATACCAATATAACAATGTAACATATCTGAAACTCACATACCATTTAACCAAAATATCAAACCACTTTACTAACATTAGTAATAGCACATTTCAGATCACTTCTGGTCATCTAAACATATCTAAGTGGCTTTACCAATTAAACATATTAACCATATCAAAACATAACCACAAAATCATTCACCACTTGACACAATGATTTTTAACATGGAAACCCAAATGGGAAAAACCACGATGGGTATGAATACCCATAAGTATTCTGAACCCTTTTGAATTTTTCCCTATTAGGAGCCAAGCTTTGTTAGAAGCTTTACAAAAAGGTCCTGTTAGGAACAGATCCAGTTAAGGACCACCCGGTTAAGGGATTGACTACAATACCCTGTTAAAGGCAATACCCTGTTAGGAGTAACCTCGATAGAGGATTTCAAATACAAGCTAATGGATCACTTGGTTAGAGGATTTAGAAAGCACCAAGCCTGTTAAAGCTTACCCAGTTAAGGGATTTAATTTTTGTAATGTTTAGAGAACAACAGGGTGTTTGTTTATCTGGTAATAGCACTACTCTGCTTAATCAAATCCGTTTATGCTCCTATCTTCCTTCACACATTCTACAGATACTCCTTCTGGTTCGGCAATCAATCACACTACCACTCTTAACCAAATTTCCAATAACATTACAAACAACTCATCGACCTTAAAAACAAATACAATAGGTTGGTAACACATCACAAAACCTAAGATCTCATAGAGATTACAAACATGTCGGTTCAAACATGATCGTTGGATTACATAGCAATCAACTGCACATTGTTCAAGACAACTTCGACCGCTCCTGGATCACCGCACATTGGATCTTGTAACTCATTACGCGTTATTCACTTTATGCTATGCATTTTCTCATTCCTAAGATAAAACAGTTATCTCTACCCTCCAAAACCACTTTGAAACTCATCACATGCATCATGCATACGTGGCATCTCCATCTTCGATCACCGTTAGATCATATATCAACATAACCGATTCACCAAGCTCCATTGGTTAGGGTTACCAGTTGATCACTCTGCTTCAAATACCAATATCGGTTTCCTGCACTTCTCTAATACTGGTTGCATTACTAGATCATTGCCGCTTACTATTGACATAAATGACAACACTTATACTTCATTAATGCAATCTTCATGCAATGTCAATAGGCATAACTGATACAGATGACTTGATGACTGTATCAGTAGGAGAATGATGATGACATTGATGGTATGATGAAAGAATAAGTATCCAGTAGATTACTAAGAGGGGGGTGAATTAGTAAATAGAAAAACTGATACAAATGTCCAATCTCAATCTCAATCACACAAAGTAAACTTATCAAATGAAATACCACTGTAAATACTCATAATAAAATCCGGTTGACAGTTACAACAACTTAACAGTAAACAACATTAAACTTGTAAACATCCAAATGCTTTATCATATGTCAACATATTCCATTTCTCATTGCTTCCAATTATCATGCCTTATCAGAATAGTTAAGTAGTTAATCAAATCAACCATAAGATCATAACCACAAAAACATTCACCACATGACACAAGTATTTTTTATGTGGAAACCCAAATAGGTAAAAACCACAGTGAGATGGGACTCGCAAGATAATATCTAAACTCTTTTGAAATTCGCCCCATTAGGAGCCAAGCCTGTTAAAGCTTTTACAAAAGTCCTGTTAGGAATCACCCGATTAAGGGATTGAATACAAATGCCTTGTTAGAAGAAAATACCCTGTAAGGAGTAACCTCAGTAGAGGATTTGAAAATCCAATCTAATGGATCACCTTGTTAGAGGATTTAATAAGTAACCAAACTTGTTAGAGCTTACTCAGTTAGGGGATTTGAATTCTACTGTAATTGTTAGAGAACAACAAGAGTTTTCTTGATCTGTCTAAATAGCACTACACTTGCTTGATCAGATCCTTTTAAGCTCCTATCTACCTTTACTCAAACTACAAACTCATTATCCGGTTTGGCAACCACACACTCAACAGATTTCTGCCAACTCTTGCTAACACTCAACAAAACAACTTCATCGACCTTAAATACAAATCAATTAGTTTGGTAACACAACAAAAACCTAATTCTCTGATCAATATTACAAACAAGTCGGTACAAGTATGATTGTTGGATTTCATAGCAATCTCTACACATCAATTAAGAAAACCTCAACCGCTCTTTGATTATCGCTTTTCATTAGATGCAATACATTTTGCTCATTCCCTAGACAAACAAATGCGCCAAAATATTTTGAACTTGTCTTCATACAATGACCATACGTGTCACCATCATTACCGCTCAACATCAGATTATAAACCAACATAACCAATTCAACAACCTTAATCGGTTAGGGTTTAACAAAAACAACTGGTAGGGTTTACCGGTTACATTACATAGATAGGGTTTAACCTTTTACACTGGTTACTAGTTCAACTCACAAACTTACATACCGGTTTACAATGTCCTTCACAAAACTCTTCCTACCGATTACAAGACAATATCAACAATATCATTACCAGATAATTGACATCAATGACAACATAACATATCATTAATGCAATCTTCATGCAAATGCCAATAAACATGATTAGTTATTTGTGTTGTCATTGATGGAAACCTATGTCAATTAATGTTTGATAATGGTTACAGATGAACTTTGATGTTTGTCTTGTTGGATAAGTGATTTGGTCTACCGAAGTACGAGTTTGTGGTGGTTGGAGACTTGTGGTTTGAGACATAAGCTTTTATGATGGATTTGTGTATGTGACCGGAACCGCATCCTATGATGATTACCAGAAGGCATGTTTTAAATTTTTGATGGAGTTGTGCTAGTGTTTTAGTAGGGTTTTAGGACCGATGATGAATTTACTTAACCGATAATGATTTTTGGTTTGGCAGTGATCTACATCAACTTCACGTGTTGATGATAACATGACACAAACCACATGATGAGTTTGAAAGATGTTTTGGCGTGTTTGAAGAACGATTTTCTTGGGAATCAACGAAACTCTTAGTAGAGTGTTTTGAGGATACAAATCGGATTTTTGTGATGGGTTATTAATAATCAACGGTTGATATTGCATTGTAATTTGTTATAATGATTTATATATTGATATAATATGATCTATATTATAAATTTAACATTTAATTAGGTTTTATGGCTGACTTGGTTGAGATGGCTATTTAGGGCGACACAACTGATGTTTCATGTGTTGGTGGCATTAGGAGAATGAGTTAAAGTCATCCCAGAGAAGATACAGATCTTCCTGAGTGTTGCAGACTGTGAAGCATAACTCAACCTGATTTAGCAAGCTGAAAATGAAAAGTAACAGATCATTTTTCACTGTTGTTCTCTAACAATTACATCAACATAAACGCTTAACCAGGTAGGTCCTAAAAGGCCTTTTCCATCTAAGTCCTCTAATAGGGCAGCTCACAAAAGATTTTTTAAATCCTCTAACCTAGTTGATCCTAACAGATCATTAAGCTCCTAGCTTGAGTGATAGGTAAATCCCTTAATCGGGTGACTCCTAACAGGGTCTACTCCTAACTGGGCGTATTGTAAGCTCCTAACAGGGTGTACTTTGAAAGCATACAAATTATTGTGGGTACCAATCCCCACCATGGTTTTTTCCCATTTTGGTTTCCACATCAAAAATCTTGGTGTTCATGTGTGGAATGACTTTTCATAATGTTTATGTTTTCATGCATTATTTCTGATTACCGGTTATGATAAGTTTATTGTTGTTTATTAGAGATCTGCAAGTGGTTACTGGTAATGTTAATAAATTGATAGATGAAGTATTCTGATCTCATAATAAGTCAGTATGAGTATGTGTTGATCAGATATCTAGTTGGTGAATATTCTGATTAATAAGATTGCATAAGTGGGTAACAAGTGAATGAGATCTGATAAAGGGATAGATTCATTGATTTCAAATCTGTTGTAAATGGTATTGAGATTGAAGTTATAGATTGTCTTAATACTGATTCACCCTCCCTCTCTAGTATAAATCAGATCCTCATAGGATTAATAATTGGTATTAGAGTTGTGGTCCTTTGTGTGCAAAAAAGCTTAACCACTTGAGGAAAAGATTCTGAGGAAGACAAGATGATGAAAAAAGAGGGTTTGAAATTCAACAAGGATAACTATAAGATCTGGAAAGGCAAAATGAATATATATCTCAAAGGTCTTGGTACTCAATACTGGAAACATGTTGAAACAACATATGTGGCTCCTACCACTGCTCCCTTGACACTAGATGAACTTAAAGATCAACTGGAGAACATGCAAGCCCTTGAAGCTATTGTAAGCACTTTATCTGATTCTGAATATATTGATATTCAAGGATTAGAAACTACACATGAGGTTTGGAAAACAATAGAAATAATTCATGGAGGAGATGAGCATGTCCAAAGAGTAAAAGAGGAAAGCTTGAGAGGAAAATTTGATGATATGAAAATACAAGAAGGAGAAAACATTGCACAATATGGTCAAAGATTTAAAGAAGTTGTTGGTGGTAAAATTGATGATGATGTGGTGGTAAGTAAAATGCTCAGAACTCTTCAACCTCAGTATGCTATTAGAGTATCGGCAATCCAAGAACTGAGATCCATTTCAAAGGATAAGGTAATTGTTGACTCTTTGATTGGTAAGCTTACAACCTTTGAGTTAAATAGTTTTGACAATAGTGTGGCAAAATCTACTAAATCTTCTTTTAAAGCTTTTGTTATTGTTTCATCTGCTAAAAAAGGAAAGAATGTATGTCAAAGTTATGAGTGCAGATCAATTCATGGAGGTAACCAAGAAAGTGAAGACAATGAAGATCAAGTAATGGAACTTGAAGCACTGCTAGCCAAGAGATTTCCAAGAGGCGCTGGTAAGTATAAAGGAAATCTACCTTTAAAGTGTTTCTCTTGTAGTAAGACTGGTCATATTGCTACTAATTGACCTAACACCGATAAGAAAGATAAGTTCAAGAGATTCAAAGGGAAAGGCAGAAAACACTATAATGTTGTAGTGAATGAAGGTGTGACTGATGAAGAAGTTGAAGATGAAGATGACAATGAAGAGATTGTGTTTGTAGTTGTAAAGGAGGAATTGTCTAATGAGAAGGCACCAGTTTCTCATGTAGAAAATAGTAATGAATGGATTATAGAAAGTGGTTGTTCACACCATATGACCAGAGATAAGAGTAACTTCCTAACTCTTAATGAATTTGATGGAGGTGTTGTCAGATTTGGAAATGATTCTCCTTGCATGGTGAAAGGTAAAGGTTCTATTTCTTTAAATGGGAAGAATAATACTAATGATGTATTTTGGGTTGATGGTTTGAAACATAATATGTTAAGTGTTGGACAAGTCAATGATAAAGGTTATTTGTTTAAGTTTAATGGTGGAATCTGTAACATTCTTAGAGGAAATGGTGAATTGATTGCTACCGGAAAGCAAAAAAGAGGTAACTTATTTCATTTAAATTCTAAAATCAATAGTTGTTTAGTTACAAAGATGGAAGATAGTTGGTTATGGCACAAGAGATGTTGTCATATTAATTTTGATAACTTGGTGAAGGTAAGCAAGTCTAGTGTTATGAGAGGATTACCACAAATTGTTAAACCGAATAATGTGATGTGTAAAGATTGTCAAATTGGTAAGATGACCTCTATTTCATTTAAGAGAAAGAAGTGTTCATCTGAAAATATTTTGGATTTGGTTCATACTGATCTTTGTGGTCCTATGAGGAGACAAAGTTATTTTGGTGATAGATATTTCATGCTTTTTACTGATGACTATTCCAAGATTATATGGGTTGCATTCCTAAAAGAGAAATCTAAAGCCTTTAGTAAATTTAAAGCATTTAAAGATCTAGTTGAGAATGAGATCGGTAAAAACTTGAAATTCTTAAGATTTGATCAAGGAGGAGAATTCACATCTAATGAGTTTGTCAAGTATTGTGATGAACAAGGTATCAAAAGATAGATGTCTGCTCCAAGGACACCACAACAAAATGGTGTAGCAAAAAGGATGAACATAACAATTGTTGATGATGCTAGAACAATGTTACTACAAAGTAATATGCCTAAGATGTTTTAGAGAGAAGCGGTAAGTGTATACACCTAAAAATTGGCTATGAGCAATTAAATAAATATTTTATATTTATTTAATAATTATTCGTCTATTAAATAGTTAATTCGAAAAGATTAATTTATTTAATTCACTTTCATATCTTTCAATTAATTAATATTTTATTAATTAATTCATCTATCTTATTCCTCTATTTAATTAAATATCTAATATTTAATTATTCCTCTAGTCAAGTTAATTAAATATCTAATATTTAATTATCTTCTCCAATCAATTAAATATCTAATATTTAATATTATTCTCCTATCCTATAGTCTCAAATATTAAATAATTCTTAAATTATTTAATCCCTTTTCCAACTCACCTTTCATCTCCACTTCATCTTCCCTTTGCCAACTCATCAAACATGTGGCTAAAGAAATTAATATTTCTTAATATTAATTCATGATTTATCCTCAACTTCCAAAATTAATGAAATTGTGTACGTACACATATTTCATAACCATTTCCTATATTCTCTCCAACACCCCCTACATCTTGGGAAGGACTTGAGTCCACTTGTCCTATCATGCCTAAATTTCCTCCAACCATCCCTAGATTCTCTCAGTCAGCAACCCAGTCAAGGTGAGATGAGTGACACTTGTCTTCTCCTTCCCCCTTTCTCGCAACCTTCACCTTTGCTCACAGCCATTCAAATCTACAGATCTGATCAAGACCGTTGATCTGAGCCACATCATCTTATCTTGTCAAGGTCTATAAAACCAAGAGCTTCAGTTGAGAGGAAGTTAGTCTTCAAAAAGAGTTTTCAATCAATATTATGCATCTGTGAGTTTTTGAAGCAAATAGCAAATATCATTTTAGCAATATAATCATATAGTATCATTTAGCATTATCATGTAAATTGCATATCATACTATCAGTTAGCTACAAGTTATCAGTACATTCTTCATATATCATCTTGGAAGTCAACAGTGCATTGTCTGAGAGCACACCATCTGCAACCAGGAACAGTGGAGTTAGGACACAATGAGACATAAGTCATGAAGGTAAAATAGTGATTTATTTTAATATTTATTTCATGCAGTTTCATTGGTGAATTTTGGATTTCATGTATGCATTTCTATTGTATTTTGTGAAACTAACTTATTACAGGTAACATTCTAAGAATGAAATTCAAGCTCACACATTTTTGGCGCCCACCGTGGGACTGGACCTCACATATACCTTTAAAAATCTCGCAAAAAAATAAAATTAACATATTTTTTATGTAGATTCACACATATGTCAATTCTGATAGCGCTTTTGCATTATAGGTTAGCGCTTTTGCACAATAGGTTAGCGCATATGTCATGCAGGTTAGCGCTTTTGTCAAAAAATCAGCACTTTTGCACAATAGGTTAGCCCATATGTCATGCAGGTTAGCGCTTTTGTCAAAAAATCAGCGCTTTTGTCAGAAAATCAGCGCTTTTGTACAATAGGTTAGTGCATATGTCATGTAGGTTAGTGCTTTTGTCAAAAAATTGGCACTTTTGCACAATAGGTTAGCGCATATGTCATGCAGGTTAGTGCTTTTGTTAGAAAATCATCACTTTTGCACAATAGGTTAGCGCATATGTCATGCAGGTTAGTGCTTTTATATAAAGATTAGCACTTTTGTAATGCAGGTTAGCACTTTTGTAATGAAGGTTAGCATGTGTGTAACGCAGGTTAGCGCTTTTGAATCATAGGATAGCGCATTTGACAAAAAGCTTGTAATCGATTTGAAATTAGGCTTGTGGAAGCCCACCTAAGGTTTTTTCATTGACTTTTTACTATTTTGCAGGTTTTTAACAGTTTTCTGCAAGTTTGGAGAAGACAATTTAGGATTTAGTGATTTCTTTCCTAGCATTTTCAAAGTTGGTTAAAAAGAACTCATACTTCCTTTTGGGTAAAAAGAACTTCATTTTTTAATTTGGTGTTCTAAAAAGTACCTCACTTATTTTTGGGCTCCAAAAATAATCACATTTGCAAGGTAAAAAGAACAACAAATCAAACATTTACTTTCTTGCAAAGTTAGGACATTCACACTTCAAATCTTGGGCTCTAAAAAGAACAACAATTTTTTATTTTCTTGCAAAGGTAAAAAGCATAATCAATCTTATATTTTGCAAGTTAAAAAGAATAATCAACTTGTCCATTCTTACAAAGCAAGTTACTTTTTGCAACGATTTTCATTTTGTTGACTAGGATTTCAAGTTCCTAGTTTAGAAAATCATTTGTTATATGGGGCTAAAATAAACACCATGCTTGTTGGAGCAACATCTCCAAATAGGACTTAGCCAACAAATTGCTTTGAAAAGGTTAAAAAGAATGCTCGTATTCTTTGTCTTGAAAGTGGTAGGTATATGCTCTCCCCTTAACTGGGTGATCAAAAATCCAAACCCACTCTTTTATGCTTTCTTTACTTTCAAGCAATTAAACCTTTAGAGGGTCTACCTTCCTGAGCTGCCTTGAGGGGGCCAATGAGAGGGGAATGACCTAAAGTGGAAACGGGCTAATACCGAGTCCTTCCAATCCACTCTAAATAAATCATGTTTGCAACGAAAGTTCAAACAACATGTGTTGATAAGTTCATACCGACACTATGTTTTCCCATAAACCCTATGGAGCGTAACCTCTATAGGCTAGGAACCTTCTGTATTCACAGAGCTAAAAGTGTCACATGTATGGCCACATGACCATAAGCCTTTACTAAAAACCACTTGTACTAGTTGCCAAAATCCTTCTAGTTGTTGGCGCAGGAGGTCGGACCTCTGAAGCGGCTCACACACATACGGTTCCTAGTAGAGATATAAAGTTTGCCATGAGGAGATTTCATGGAAACTGGTGCTTGGCTGCCCCGAAGAAGTGAGTGCCGAGGGTGGAGCCAGTGGGGTCAAGCATCTAAATATCCACTTTGAATAGCATAGCCTCAGGGGAAACTCCATGTGAGATTCAACAACTATTATCTTAGCCTGCCATACAGATTTGTACTTGTCTGTGCATTTTATTTATTAAACATTGTGTCTTCTATGTCTGTAATATGTTCCAAATGGTCAAAAATTGAAGAATATTATCATATACAAGTGATCGAAAATCAAAAAAAAATTCTGAAAAGTGTGATCAAAAGGATAAAACAAAAAGCATTCTAACACTTGAAGCACCAACTCAAAATCAAAGTATCAAAACATCAAGATATCAAAATAATCCTTGAAGTAGGTTTGTCTCTAAACCATCACGTATTTTCAAGATAGCTCAAAACAACTAGGTTGCTAATCTTATAGGTTATTTCCAAAAGGTTCTATAAACATCAACATTCAGCAAACTATTGATTCAAACATCTTAAGTGCAAAAAATCAACATCCTTGTCAAGACACTCATCAGGATAATCAAATCCTCTATCACAAAGCTTGATCAATCTATACTAAGCTCCTAATCTTGGATATATCTTTCCTATTTTGAACTTAGGTTACATCAAAACCAAAATTGCACCAACATTGGAATCAAACTTGTAAACTGTCAAATCTTTATATGACTTTTAAATATCACCTTAAGAAAAGAAAACCCAGTTACAAAGCTTCTCAGAAAAGAATAAGATTTTTGTATATCAATCATAAGATCTTACTGAAACATAGGACATTCCTACACCGTTTTCATCACTATTTACGTGGTTGTGGTACAGAATTTGACGGTGAAACTCTACAAAGATGTGCCTTTCAACAAAAAGATGCTTTATCCCAACGAACAAACAATAGTGGTAAGATCAATAAAGCATATCTTCCTAAACCAATATTTACCTATTGACCTTGTCCTTGGGAATTTTTTGACAACTTTGAGAGAAACACATGCCAGTTTGGACTAGGGCCCAATACGAACAGCTTAGAAAACAACAAATGGAGGAAGAAGATAACACTTTTGGATTTATTGCTGTCGACGAAGAAGCTATCAATAGCATGATTAGAGACCTTGAACAAGATTTCAAATTTGATAGGCTAATGGAAAAATTATTGACAAAACAAAAAGAGAAATATCTCTTGATATTGGCAAAATCTAGAGCTAAACTACCACAAGACTTTAATATAGAAAGCTTAAAACAAGATGCGGAAACAAGTAACACCCAAAACACGGATGAGCAAAACAATAAAGATATGAACAAAGAAAGTAGCGAAGAAACAAGGAAAGAAAGGGATGACAAAAGAAAAGAACGTAATGATAAAAGAAGCGATGTGGATAGTCCGTTTTCAAACTTTACTCAACAAATACAAACTCTACAATAGCATATACAAGTTCCAAGAAGTATTCATTAGAAGACATATGTCCATATCCCTTTGATAAAAAGCTAAATATGATACCATTTTCGCAACATTGCGAGATTCCTAAATATGCCAAATACGATGGAAGATCTGATCCTCAAGATCACATTAGGGAGTTTTGTACTATGAGCATGGAATTTTCTCATGATGAGACTTACCTTATGCATCTTTTTCCTAGGAGTTTAAATGGGCAATCAATGGAATGGTTTTCAAGATTACCATCTAGAATCAAATCCTTTGAAGAACTTGTGAATAGGTTTATTTCACAATATTCCTACAATATAAGGAATGAAATAACAATGCTAGATCTTTGCAATTTTAAACAAAAGAATGGTGAATCCTTTATGATCTTTTTACAATGATGGAAATGCATGTTTAATAGATATCCCCGAGATGTACCTGATCAAGAAAAAATGGACATATTCATTGATAATCTTTTCAGTGAAATGAGTTATCGACTAAGGATGCAATGTCCTCCCTCTTTTTCCAAAATGATCAAAAATGGTCTGAAAATAGAGAACGCAATGGTAAAGAAAGGAGAACTAAAACTTTACAATAATTCATACAACAGCAATAACAACAACAATGATAAACCCAAGTTCTGGTCAAAGAATAGGAATGTTAGCAATGAAGGAAATGATGATAACAATACTGCAAAACAACAACAACCAATTTTCAATCTATCAAGTCAAATCCCAAACATTGACAATCTAGAAAACAAGAAAGTCAAGTCCTTTTTCTCTAATCCTCAGAGAAAATTCACAAATATTGGAGAATCTTTAGAATCAGCTCTAAAAACTTTGCTTGCTAACAAATTGATTGTTTTACCCGAAGCAAAAATTTATGAACCACCAGTTAAGCCAAACTGGTGGAATGACAATCATTTTTGCAATTATCATCGGAATAAAGGACACCTAACAAATGATTGTCAAAGATTAAAACACATTATCCAAGATCTAATTGATAATGGAACCATTACGGTGGATAGCCATAAGACAAATGGATCACACTTGGCTTTTAAAACTCCACTTCCAAACTATGATAAAGGTGAATCATCCCAATTGGAAAATGACAAAGGGAAAGCCAAAGTGAATTACACTTATACATACGATGATGTAGTAAATGTGATAATTGTTAATGAAAATCCATCTTCAGAGCCAATCAACGTTATCACAAGAAGAAAAGCAAAGGTTACCTTTCCAGGTATAGTAAAAGACTCAACATCCACATCACAACAGTACAATCTAGTAGAGTAATTACAACGAATACCAGCTCAAATATCAATTTTGGAACTTCTCAAAATTTCACCTATGCATAAGGAAATTTTGGAGAAAGCTTTAGTGGAAACAACGGTATCAAAGGATTTGGATATAGATCAGTTCCAAAACATGGTAGGACATCTTATAGCTCCTCATTGCTTATCATTTTCTGAAAATGATGATGCCTCCTTACAACATCCTCACAATGCTCCTTTACATGTTGAAGTCTCCATTAATAAAACTTGTGTCAAACATGTACTCATAGATGGAGGAGCTGGTTTAAACATTTGTGCATTAAGTTTGATAAAAGCTTTGGGATATTCAGAGAATGCAGTGGACCCGAAAAAGAAAATAACCATCAAGGCTTATGATGAAGCAGAACATTCTTCTAAAGGAATTGTTATGCTACTAATAAGGATAGGACCTGTAGAAATAGATACATTGTGTCAAGTTTTAGACTTAAATCTCTCCTACAACATTCTTCTGGGAAGACCTTGGATTCACAAGATGCAAGCAGTTCCTTCTACATATCATCAATGTGTAAAATTTCCTCATAAAGGAAAAGAAATCACTATAATTGTAGATTCCAATCAATATTGCAACAATTTGAAGCCAACAAAAAATACCACAGTTCCACATAACAAAGAATCAATATATCCTACCAAGGAAATTCAAGCAAAGTTATGGGAAACTTTTGAAGAAAAGCTCAAGTTAAATGATGAAGGAATGGGAAAATATTCTTTGAATAATTTTCCACTTTCCCCTAAGTCATATGGAAAACCTATAGATATTCAATCAAAATCATCAGAAAAATCAAAACGTATGTTTAAGGGAACCTTTGTTAGTGCTAGAACTCTTGAGGAAGAAAATGAAGACAAGGACATTCTTGGTTGGTTATACAAAGATGAAGATAAAACCATAGCAACAGTAGCAAAAGTCAATATTCCCATAAAACAATACGGCAAAGGATATGAAATCATGCAGAAGATGGGATATGAAGGGAAAGGACCAATTGGTAAGCAACATCAAGGTAGTTCAAAACCTATTTGTCCACATTCACAATCAACAAAAGATAAATCTAGGTTAGGATATCTGAAGTCTAATCAAAAGCAACACAATACTCAACAGCAAAAATGGAGAAAGAAATCAGTTTCTCAAGGACATAATTGGCAAGAAAAGCTACATCAAGTAGCCAAAACAGTAGCCAATAAGCAAAAGAAGCAAGAAGATCATGAAAAGAAAGAAGAAAAGACTATTATCAAAGGTGAAGAAAAATCTTATCAACAAGTTCTGAAAATACAAACAAAAGAAAAATCTGAACAGAATATTCCAGAAGCAGTAAAAACAGAAATGACAAAAATCAGAGAACTGTTCACACCATATGACATTCCAGTATGGTATAGTGCAGTAATCTTAGATCAGAACTTAGAAACAGATTCCAATGAGTATGAATGGGGACCAGATAAGTTATCTACTACATCAAGTAATGAACACAATGAAGATCAAGAAGCCATTACAAAAGAAGACTTGTCCACTACAAAACAAAAGATAAAATTAGAAAAGAGACAAGAGAAACTCAGAATTCATAGAAAAGAGGCGTATGCAAAAAGAAAAGAGAATGATAAAAATAGTGATACAATGCCTCAAGAAGTGCAAACAAGAATCAGATATGCAAGAACTATAGAAGAAATAAGAGATAGTCAAGTTGGATTAACTATTAGTCCAGAAGAAGATGAGTTTGAAAGAAGACAAAATTTGTTAAAAGAATCCTCTTTAACATGTACAGAAGTCTATAAACTCCAAACTGCAAATGGAGTCAATCAAGAAGAAATTTGCAATACCAAAGACGTGTGTGTTGATATAATCCATACATTTAAGGGACAAACGTCAATTGAAGAACCACTTGAGTGTGAACTACAAGATGCTAATATTAATCTTGTTAAGACTAATTCAAAAATTCTTGAAGACAATCCTCAAAAATATTCAATCTATGACAATACCTATTCTACGATAAATTATGATCATTATGTCATGAACGTTGAAAAACTTGATGATGATAGTGATTATGATTTACCCCTTCTTCATACTAAACTAATTTATTGGGATAATTTAGACAACCTCGAACTAAATGTCTTTTCCAATGATCATGACTTAGTTGTTTACCTTAATGTTATTGAACCCATCCCACCTAAGATATCTTCCACTACAGATTCAAATAAAGTTTTTCATAGTCAGGAGAATGCCAAACTTTAGAGTCGCAAAAGTGAAATAAAATAAGGAAAGAGACCTATTGTTGAAAACCATTTCATGGCAACATTAGATCAATCAAAAGATAAAATAAAGAGCGTATCTGATGATGAAAACCTCCTTGAGGCATCAGAAGATGGAAAGTTTGACATTTTTCCTGCATATTTTCAAGAAAGGTCTGCTATCCTGATAGAACCAACAGAAGCAGTAAACATTGATACATCAAAGGATCCTAAAATACTTCATTTTGCTACCTCATTATCAGAAAAAGAGAGGAAAAAATACATGGAATTCTTTAAGCAATGACAAATAAATTTTGCTTGGTCTTATGCAGATATGCCAGGGCTAAACCTAGATCTTATCATGCATCATCTTAATGTGGATTTAAAAGCAAAACCTGTTAAGCAGAAGCTAAGAAAGATGCACCCACATATTGCTCTCCTTGTCAAAACTGAGCTCAATAAATTATTAGAAGTGGGATTCATAAGACCAGTTGCTTATCCAGAATGGGTTTCAAGTATTGTACCAGTATCAAAACCAAATAAGAGCATAAGAATCTGCACAAATTTTAGAGATCTGAATAAAGCATGTCCAAAAGATGATTTCCCACTACCAAACATTGATATCATAGTAGATATGTCAGCAGGGCATGAGATGTTTTCATTAATGGATGGCTTCTCAGGATATAATCAAATAAGAATTGCACCTAAAGATCAAGAGAAGACAGCTTTCACCTATGCATGGGGAACATACTGTTGGAACGTTATGCCATTTGGGCTTAAGAATGCAGGAGCAACTTATCAAAGGGCTATGACGACAATTTTCCATGACATGATGCATACATTTATGGAAGATTATGTTGATGATATACTTGCAAAATCTCACACAATAAAAGAACATTTGAACATTCTAAGCAAGATTTTTGACAGGCTGGAAAGATATCAATTGAGATTAAATCCAAAGAAATGTGCATTCGAGGTAACCTCTGGAAAACTCCTTGGGTACATCATATCAGCTCGTGGCATTGAAGTCGATCCTGAAAAAGTTAAAGCTATCATGGAGATGGAATCACCTAAGAACATAAGTCAATTGCGATCTTTACAAGGAAGGTTGCAATCAATCAGGAGATTTGTGTCCCAATTGGCCGATAGATGTCTTCCCTTTACCCATCTTCTACACAAAAATGTTCCATTCAAATGGGATACAAAATGTGAAGAAGCTTTCTTACAAATAAAAGAATATCTTATGAGTCCTCCAGTACTGATATCACCAACCAAAGGGAAACCATTGTTACTCTATGTCTTAGCAACAAGTGTATCATTAGGCGATCTCCTAGCTCAGCATGATGATGAAGGAAAAGAAAGAGCAGTTTATTATATCAGCAAAACACTTGTTGGATATGAGTTAAATTATTCATCAATTGAAAAGATATGTCTGGCAATTGTATTTGCAACTCAGAAGCTACGACATTATATGCTGATTCATTCTATAAAATTAATAGCAAAGATAGATCCTCTCAAATATTTATTGAGTAAGTCAAAATTAACAGGGAGACTAGCCAAATGGGTTATGATACTAAGTGAATTCGACATAGAATATGTTGACCGGAAAGCCATCAAGCAACAAGTCATTACTGATCAATTAGCTGATGCACCTCTACAAAATGACATGCCTTTGCATATCGAATTTCCTAATGCAGATATCTTGACAATAAGTACAAACTTTTGGGAATTGTACTTTGATGGTTCTTATACTCAATATGGATCAGGTGCAGGAATATTTTTTATCACACCTCAAGGACATACAATTCTAAAATCATAAAGACTAAGATTTCCATGCACCAATAATACTGCAGAGTATGAAGCATTGGCTATAGGGCTCAAAATGGCCATTGAATGGAATGTCAAAGAACTACATGTCTATGGTGATTCACAACTTGTCATTTATCAAATAAATGATGAATATCAAACAAAGGATGATAAGCTTATGCCGTACAAATAGCTAGTGGAAGAATTTAAAGGACATTTTAAAGAAATCACATTCACCCAGATTCCCAGAAATGAAAATAAAGCAGTAGATGCAATGGCTACAATAGCATATCTCTTGCAAAATAAAGAGAATCAACAATGTTACAAGTTTCTTGTGGAATATATCTTAACCCCTACCATTTAATCCCAATATACCTATCAAATTTGCCATATATCAGGAACCAGTCAATCCTTATACAGTCAAACCTACCAATATTTAAAAGATCATATCCTTCCTATGGAATTATCTTGTAATCAACACAGAAAATTTATCCGTCAGTCTTCTCGCTATACCATTATTGCTGATATCTTATATAGGCGTGGTCTAGATGGTACATTATTGAGATGTCTAGAAAAAGATGAATCTGAAAGAGTTCTTAATGACATTCATGCGGGTATTTGTGGTACACACTCAAGTGGTTTAACATTGGCTAAGAAACTTATTTGTATGGGTTACTTTTGGCCTACTATGGAAAGAGACTCATTCACCTATGCTATAAAGTGTAAACAATGTCAAATTCATGGAAATTTAATTCATGCACCAGCACAAGAGTTATATCCTATGACAGGGTCATGGCCATTTTCACAGTGGGGCCTGGATTTGGTAGGAAATATCAATCCCTCATCTTCTAACAGCCATAAATTCATTCTAGTTGCTACTGAATATTTTACTAAGTGGATTGAAGCAGTGCCTTTAACAATGGTGATGGGAAAACAAATATCATCATTCATCTTGAATTACATAATCTGTCGCTATGGAGTTCCTATGACCATTATCACTAATAATGGAAGACCATTCAAAAATCAAGATGTAAAAGAACTATGTGAAAAATTTCATATCCAACATAGGTTCTCTACTCCATATTATCCACAAGGTAATGGTCAAGCTGAAGCATCAAACAAAACTATTTTAAAAATCTTGAAGAAAACAGTCAATGAAGTTGGAAAAGATTGGCACATTCAACTAAATCCTGCTCTTTGGGCATATCGAACTAGTGTCTGCACTCCAACAAGGGAAACTCCATATTGTTTGGTCTATGGATTAGAAGCTATATTACCTATAGAAGTAGAGATACCTTCTCTACAAGTATCCTTGCATGGTCTTATACCAGAAGAAGAACAAAGAGTCTCTCGACTCTAGGAACTAGAACTAATTCAAGAACATCGCCGAAATGCAACAGACCATTTGAAAGTATATCAACAAAGAATGGCAAGAAGCTATAACCACAAAGTCAAGCCACGCATTTTCCATATTGGAGACATGGTTCTAAGGGAGAATCCGAGAAATCAGCAAGATCGGGAAAAGAAGGGCAAATTTGAACCAAATTGGCTAGGACCTTTTGTCATAGTAGCAACATATGGATCAGGAGCATACAGATTATCCACCCCAGAAGGTGATAGGTTTGATGAATCTATCAATTCTATCCATCTTAAGAAATTCTATGCTTAAGATATAAAGTCTTGAAGAAATTGAAAAAAAATAAAAAAAAATTTTAAAAATAAATAAATAAATAATCAGAAAAGCAGAAAATCCCTAAAAATATATAAAACAACAAAAATGCAATAAATTTAGATGGTGAAAACCTGGTAAATAGGCACTATTTAAAAAGTGAGTTCCTCCATCCATGAGATCGCTTTGCGCACCTATCCGCTCCATCCTCTCGCATTTATAACTTCCATTTATCTTAAGCTTATCCATTCCATCTTTCGCATCCATTGCTCTAAACCATTTAGCAAAACATATGCAGTCTACCAACATTTATCAATCTTTGACATACTTGTTGTAGTCACTGTCTTAGATTTTATCAACATTTATCAATCTACATTTGTATCCCACTATGGTTTGGATCTTGATCAATTCGTATATCCATAATAAAATCTTTTTGTTTCCACTGGGGGCAAAATCCCAATTACTTTTGCTAAGGTGATCTTTTAAAATTTAGAAAATCCAAAAACATTCAAAAAATTTTAGAAAAACAAAAAACATCCAGGATTTCGAAACAGATAACGAGCAACAAAGAAATGAAAATCAAGGCATCTCATCAAACAACTGAATCGTCAAACTCAGAAAATGAAGAATCAACCAGCAAGCTATAAAGGATTATCAAAGATCATTCATCAAAATGATAATATCAGTTAATGACCATAAGAACATGTGAATGACATACAAGATTCAATGTTTATATCTTGATTTTATTGCTAATCATGTACTCTATGTGATTCAAGGATGTCCATGACTAGAGGAGCTATGATGGGGCATGATTATTTTTCTTTGATTGCTATCTGTGGTTTATCTCTTACTATGGTGTGAACTTGTCTCAGGATATGATCGGCAAAAGATCAAGGAGGATGTTCCAAGTCATGCATGAAAGGAGATACTCCTTGTCTGTTCTGCAAGCAATACTCAGGTCAACTTGACTCATTATATCAAGTTGCTTGTATTAACTTTCTATATCAAAATCCATGTAAGCAATACTCAGGTCATCTTGAATCATTATGTCAAGATGCTTGTATTTTCTTACAACATTTAAAGCTCAATGATGAAAAACAAGCACTATTACTCGATAGCATATGAAGAATGGCACTACAATTTTTAGTTAGATCATTTTATAAACATTCATTATTCATTTGCATTATAAGCTTATCATTTCATTAGTAGATCAACGGTCATAAATAAAGATTGAGTATACTTGGACAAACAAAAACAATTGCATTTTATCATCACATTAATTGCATTCAATTAAGTGCATTTCATGTAGTGTATCATTATTATTATCTACATTATCATTTCATAAAGATCATTTAGTTGCATCTTTTTCACTTAGATTCATAATCATTATAAGCATAGCATATAAATCAAAAACAAATCAACCATTCATGTGTAAATCAGTATAAATCATTGTGTTAATTGTATTCAATTAAGTGCATTTCATATAGTGTATCATTATTATCTGCATTCATTTGCATTTTCATATATATCATTTGCATTTACATTATTTAAGTAGTCATTTACATTTCCATCTAAGGTCATCAAAATCAAAAATAAAAAACATTTATCATTTGCATCATGTAAGTCATTTTCATCATATCATTATTCATCTACTCATTTGCATCCATCAAATTAAAAGAATATAAGCATATAGAACATCATCAAATAAAGTAACATGCATAAATGAAAGCATCATCATATAGAAATCATGTCTACATATAGATCATCATAAAACAATAAAAGTCCAAGTATACAATGATATTAGATACAAATACAAGTGCCTCAAATCAAAATCACGGCTCTCCTATACCACTACCACCTGACTCTGTCTGTCTTTGTGGCTGTGGGTGAGACGATCCTCCAGATGCCTGTCTACCATGCTCACCACTCCTCTGAGGAGGTCCCATGACCCCACCACTGCTAGTATCCATCAACACGGTGGTCTGATAACTACCTGCTCTCTGGCTCTCTGCAACTGCCTCCTCATATCGTCGTTGCTAGTAGGAAGTCTCCTTCCCGGCCTGAAATAATGCTCTAACAGTGTCTGCTGAGAGAGTACTTGTCCCAACTTGCTGAATATGGTCTAGAAGACCCTGAGTATCCTGTTGTCTCCTAACAGCTATGTCTCTCTCAGTCATAAGAGTCTGTATCTGTGCTTGAAGCTGATCAATCTGTGCTCTCAGATTGTCAATAGTATCATGCCCTAGCACATCATGCTCTGGTATAACCACATCTGGCATATCCTGCACTGGTGCAACCTGCTCTGGTAGATATTGTTGTAGTGCATGAATCCCAATCACCTCACCACCCACCTGTCCAACTGCTGGAACCTCGATCCGAGTAACTCTATGAACCTGTCGTATAATCAGGGGAATATGATCCGCAGGATCCTCAACATCACCACCATGAGTTGCAATAACTCTAGGATCTGGCTGAATCTGACCAAAATCAATACCTCTCCCGCAACCCCCATCCAATCCAGTCACCCTACCCCTGTCACTGCCAACCCTCTAGGTGATCTCACCCCTACCCTGCCAGTATCCATCCCAATCCATCCACCATCTCTCCCACCCATAGGACGAGGTCTATCAATCCTGCCAGCCGGTCCAAATGGTCCTCCACAGACTCTCAATCTACGTCCTCTCCGTCTAGGTCCACCACCACCACCTCCATCCCCACCATCATCTCCATCTCTCCCAGCATCATGTGTAGCTCTAAGCCCTCATCTCTATCTCCGTCTCCTGCTAACAGGATCATCTGAATCATCATCGTCATCTCCTGAGCTAGGAGGAGGATCTGTTGGATCCGTAATCCGAGGAAATGGATGAGCTAATAAATACTGAGCATACTTTGCAGTAACCCTAGGATCCAGAATGTGTAATCTCATATCATAAGCTACTCTCAGAGTAGCAACAAAATCTACACGAGCAATCTCAAATGACAAAGATGGTCCCCAATCTCGCTTATCTCTGTATCACTGAGCATAAATAGTCACACCAGTAGGCATAGGCTGAATGATACCAAACTGTCTCAAAATCTGACCAATCAACTGTCGCTCAATAATGAAGGGGGTATGACCAATGAGATATCTACTCTGCATGATAAATGGTAATGTATGTGCATCATCCATCCATGGCTCACAATCAACATATGGTCTCCAAATAATACTATTCAAAGAATCAAGAACCCAACGCCAATACTCCATCTTACCCAGCTTGGGCTGAGCAAGAACACCTGCATAAAAATAAACATATGGCTGCCTCTCTCCATGAACTCTATGATAGATAGGTCGTGTAATAGCAATGTGCTCCCAGCACCAGATCTGTAATAAAGTACATCCTGTCGATAAACTAGCACTCTCATCATACACAACCTGGTGTAGATCATGATATAAATGTGCTAGCATACAAACACCGCAAGCATATCGTGTCTGATGTTGCATCATTCTTAGTAGCACCTCACCCCATCCAGCCAAAAAGCCTCAAGATCGCCTATCAGCACATATAAAACCACCAATCAAACTAGCAAGAATCACAGGAAGAGTCTCATAGTACATCACCATGTCTACCCATCGGATCTCTCCTCTACTGATACTCTCATTAGCAAAAATGACTCTGCAAGCCTCGGTCCCAACACGATCCTGATAATCATACTGCACTAGCTCACCAGTCACTGAGATATGCAGAATCCTATAGACATCCTCTAGCGTAACACTAATCTCACCCGTCGGTAGGTGGAAAGTGTTATGCTCACTATGCCATCTCTCGGCTAATACGGTCAACAAACCTTTGTTATGTGTAATCTCTAGCATAAACAATAAATGACGTAAACCACAGGCATCTATGTGTCTAATCTCAGCTTGGGATAACTCTAGAACTAAATGATCTATGGCTGGTAATTTCTCCCAACACTGGAGAACATCAAGTTTCTCCTGTTTGTCAAGAGAAAACAATCAAATTAAACTGACTCAATCATCTACCAATAAATCAAATAAAACTGAATCAAATCAATCAAGCTATCGACCAATCAATTCAATCAATCAAATCAAATTAAAGCAACTTAAGCTATCAAATCATTTTAAACCTATCAATCATGGTTTATTATCAATCAATGAGTTTGATCAAAAACTCTGCTAAGCTCTTGTATCAGAAACTAAATCAGTTTCTTAGAGCTACTCAATCAAGCTAAACAAAGCTAATCAATCATCAAATCTACTCAATCAAGCTAAACAAAGCTAATCAAGCAATCTATCAAGCAATCAAGCAATCAAGCTAATCAAGCAATCTATCAAGCAATCAAGTTAATCAAGCTAATCAAGCAATCTATCGAGCAATCAAGCCAATCACGCAATCAAGCAATCAAATCAATCTATCCAACAACATCAATCAATTGATCAATCAAATCAATCAATCAAGTACTTGGTTCATCATCCATATGTATCAAACATGTTAAATTTAAACATCAAAATGATATTTAGTTTTTGTATCAATCAACAATCTCAAATTTAGGCAAAAACGCTATCTTTTTGAGCATATGCGCTAATTTGAGTAAAAGCGCTATCTTTTTGAGCATATACGCTAATCAACCATGCATATGCACTGCTTTATGCATATGCGCTAACATTCTATGCATAAGCGCTAACAAATAAAGCAAAAGCGCTATCCTATGCATTTGCGCTAACATTTTATGCATAAGCGCTAACAAATAAAACAAAAGCGCTACTTTATGCATTTTCACTATCCTATTGAACATATGCGCTACAAAATAGATCATATGTGCTAAAACAAACATATGCACTAACAAAAAATGCATATGCGCTAACCTAAATTGCAAATGAGCTAAACTAAAAAATGAAAAATTCAAAATTTTCAAAAATTCAAAAAAAGGCGCCTAAAACATGAAATTTTGAACTAAAACTTGAAAACAAAGCTCGGGCTAAGATACATATCGGATACCCATACTCTGTTGGTCGCTGATATGGCCGAACTCGCTCGAATCAATGGTTCTCCACGGGAATCACCATTTTGGCCACCTCAGCAAGAATATTCTCTCCAAAAGCTGACAAGGATAACAATGAAGTTAAAATTAGCCTTGGTTAATTTTATATTTACTATTTCAAGAGTAATTAATTTCAAAAATGGGGCAATTTAATTTGTTTTTAAACAAATGAATTTAATTAACTAAAGTTTTATCAAATTATCATGAGATTAATCATTCAAACTAAAATTTTCAACAATTTCATGATCAATCCCCTGAGGGGGCACACAATCTAGATTTTCAATATCTATCAGACATTATTGAGACTTGATTTAATCTTTGAAATAATGTTATCTCAACATCATTTCAAAGAGGGGCAAAATGTATACACCTAAAAATTGGCTATGAGCAATTAAATAAATATTTTATATTTATTTAATAATTATTCGTCTATTAAATAGTTAATTCGAAAAGATTAATTTATTTAATTCACTTTCATATCTTTCTATTAATTAATTCATCTATCTTATTCCTCTATTTAATTAAATATCTAATATTTAATTATTCCTCTAGTCAAGTTAATTAAATATCTAATATTTAATTATCTTCTCCAATCAATTAAATATCTAATATTTAATATTATTCTCCTATCCTATAGTCTCAAATATTACATAATTCCTAAATTATTTAGTCCCTTTTCCAACTCACCTTTCATCTCCACTTCATCTTCCCTTTGCCAACTCATCAAACATGTGGCTAAAGAAATTAATATTTCTTAATATTAATTCATGATTTATCCTCAACTTCCAAAATTAATGAAATTGTGTATGTACACATATTTCATAACCATTTTCAATTTTCTCTCCAGCACCCCCTACATCTTGGGAAGGACTTGAGTCCACTTGTCCTATCATGCCTAAATTTCCTCCAACCATCCCTAGATTCTCTCAATCAGCAACCTAGTCAAGGTGAGATGAGTGACACTTGTCTTCTCCTTCCCCCTTTCTCTCAACCTTCACCTTTACTCACAGTCATTCAAATCTGCAGATCTGATCAAGACCGTTGATCTGAGCCACATCATCTTATCCTCTCAAGGTCTATAAAACCAAGAGCTTCAGTTGAGAGGAAGTTAGTCTTCAAAAAGATTTTTCAATCAATCTTATGCATCTGTGAGTTTTTGAAGAAAATAGCAAATATCATTTTAGCATAATCATGTAGCTTTACATATCATACAATCAGTTAACTACAAGTTATCAATCCATTCTTCATATGCCATCTTGGAAGCCAACAGTGCATTGTCTGAGAGCACACCATCTGCAACCAGGAACAGTGGAGTTAGGACACAATGAGACATAAGTCATGAAGGTAAAATAGTGTTTTATTTTAATATTTATTTCATGCAGTTTCATTGGTGAATTTTGGATTTCCTGTATGCATTTCTATTGTATTTTGTGAAACTAACTTATTACAAGTAACATTCTAAGGATGAAATTCAAGCTCACACAGTAAGTACTGTAGTCTACACATTAAACCAGATACTTGTAAAGAAAGACAATAACAAGACACCTTATGTGCTATGGTATGGTAAAACTCCTTGTGTTAGTTATTTCAAAATCTTTGGAAGCCAATGATTTATTAAAAAGGATAACTACACTGGAAAGTTTGATGCTAAATTTGATGAAGGAATATTTCTTGGTTATTCTTCTAAAAGCAAAGTATATAAATGCTATAATAAGAGAACTAAGAAAATAGTTGAAAGTGTTAATGTGAAGGTGGATGATTTGTCAAATAAATCTAAAGGATCAAGAAGGTTTGAACTTGAAAAAGATGATAATGAAGAAAGATTGGTGATCTTTGAACCGAAAGCATAGAATAATGATCAACTAGCAAATGCAGTACCGATAAGCGAGGATAGTGAAGAAGAAAGTTGTGAATCTACTTGTGAATCAGATGATGAAGATCCAAAACCGACACATACTATACCTAGATATGTGAGATTAAATCATTCTCAGGACCAGATAATTGGTGATAAGAATGCAGGTGTGCAAACTAGGAGGAAGATTAGAGAAAAATCTTGTTTGATCTCGACAATGGAACCCAATACAGTTAAGGAAGCACTCAAAGATGATGACTAGGTGAAAGCAATGAATGAGGAATTAGATCAAATAGAGAAAAACCAGACATGGTCACTTGTTCTTAGACTAGAGGACAAGAATGTGATTGGAACCAAATAGGTCTTCAGGAATAAGCTAAATGAAGATGGAAAAGTGGTAAGAAATAAGGCAAGGTTAGGTTGCAAAGGATATGCACAGGAAAAAGGTAAAGACTATGGTGAAACTTTTGCATTGGTTGCAAGATTGGAAGGAGTAAGGATGTTGTTGGCATTTGCTGCATATAAGGGATTCAAAGTCTACCAAATGGATGTCAAGTCAGCCTTCTTGAATGGAATTCTTGAAGAAGTTTACATTGAACAACCGGATGGTTTTTCCTTGACCGATGATAAGGATATGGTATGTAAATTGCATAAATCTTTGTATGGTCTAAAGCAAGCACCAAGAGCATGGTATGAGAGACTACATGCACATTTGATCAAGATTGGATTCCAGCATACCAGTAAAGACAGTAATATTTATCTAAAAACTGATGGAGGCAAGATGCTAATAGTTGAAGTATTTGTAGATGACATAATTTTTGGTGGAGATGATAATGAGTATGGACTTTGCTGATGAGATGAAAAAGGAATTCGAGATGTCTCTAATTGCTGAAATGAAGTTCTTTATTGGATTATAGATCCAACAACTGGATGGTGGTATTTTTATCTGTCAAAGCAAGTATATTAAAGAGGTGCTGAAGACTTTTGGCATGGAAGACTGTAAATCGGTAGGTACACCGATGGTAACAGGCCTCAAGTTGACAAAGCAAGATTATTCACCTGATGTTAGTGAAAAAGAATACAAGTGTATAATTGGTAAACTACATCATATTGTACATAGCAGACCAGACATTGCTCATGATGGTGGGTTAGTTGCAAGATTCCAAAAGGAGCCCAAAGAAAGTCACATGGTGGTTGTTAAGAGTATTTTTTGATATCTTAAAGGAACATTAGACTATGGATTATGGTATCCTTGCAGGAAATTTCACTTTAGATGTTTTTACTGATGCAGATTGGGCAAGCAATGTGGATGATAGGAAAAGCACAACCGGTGGAGCTTTTTTACTTGGAGGAAGACTTGTAGCATGGACAAGCAAGAAACAAACTTGTGTTTCTCAATCTACACCTGAAGTTGAATATGTTGTTGCATCTATGAATTGCATGCAGGCCATATGGATGAGACATGTGCTAGAAGAATTCAAGATAGATATGTCTGAACCATTGACTATCTATTGTGACAATACGAGTGCAATAAATATTTCCAATAATCCTATACTTCATGCAAGAACCAAGCATATAGAATTGAAGTATCATTTCTTAAGAGAAAGAGTTTAGGAGAAGCAGGTAAAGATGGAGTATGTGAAGAGTAAATATCAGTTAGCTGATATCTTTACTAAACCATTGCCAAAGAATACTTTTGAGTTTCTCAGAAGTAAATTAGGGGTTAGACCCCTACATCGAAAGAACTAAGATGTTGGAGTTACATCAATCCTGTGGATAGCATGTTTATTTTTCATTAAGGATTGATGAAGATGTGAGCTACTTCGTAGGGGGAGCGGCTCTAATGCAGTATGATATGATTTACAGTTTTGGTCAAATTGCAGTCAAGTGATGCATTTTTTACTTTGGCATTGTTGTCAAAGGGGGAGAAGAAAAAGAAATTAGCTAATCAGTTATGGGAGAAGAAAAAGAAATCTGATGATCAGGCTTGAGGAGAAGAAAATACAGTGAAGACTGGCAGATGCAGAGACCTACAGATGTTAAGATGCAGATGATTGCCATATATGATTTTAAATTGATTATATAACTAATTGGTGTTGCCATCAATGCCAAATGGGGAGATTGTTGGCATGATTGGCATAACTGGTGTAAATGAGTTGATGATTGTATCGGTAGGAGAATGATGATGACATGATCAGTTATTTGTGTTGTCATTGATGGCAACCTATGTCAATTAATGTTTGATGATGGTTACAGATAAACTTTGATATATGTCTTGTTGGCTAAGTGATTTGGTCTACTAGAGTACGAGTTTGTAAGTATGGCAGTGTTTACCGATGAAACTGAGAATTAGGACTTCCATCAGTAAAAGGAAAAGATTTTGATGGAATCGGTAAATCAATGATGGTTGGAGACTTGTGGTTTGAGACATAAGATTTTATGATGGATTTGTGCATGTGACCGGAACCACATCCTATGATGATTACCGGAAGGTATGTTTTGAATTTCTGATGGAGTTGTGCTATGGTTTTAGTAGGGTTTTAGGACTAGTGATGAATTCACTTAACCGGTAATGATTTTTAGTTTGGTGGTGATCTACATCAAGTTCACGTGTTGATGATAACATGACACAAACCACGTGATAAGTTTGAAAGATGTTTTGGCATGTTTGGAGAAGGATTTTTTTAGGAATTAGTGAAACGCTTAGTAGAGTGTTTTGAGGATATAGATCGGATTTTCGTGATGGGTTATGAACAATCAATGGTTGATATTGCATTGTAATTTGTTGTAAAGATCTGGATATTGATCTGATATGATTTGTATTGTAAATTCAAGATGTAATTAGGTTTTATGGCCGACTTAGTTGAGATGCTTATTTAGGGTGATACAAATGATGTTTCATGTGTCAAAGGCATTAGGAGAATAAGTTAAGTCATCCTAGAGAAGAAAGAGATTTGCTTGAGTGTTGCAGACTGTGAAGCATAACTGGATTTAATTTAGCAAGCTGAAAGTGCAAAGTAACATATCATTTTTCACTCTTGTTCTCTAACAATTACAACAACATAAATCCCTTAGCCGGGTAGGTTCTAACAGGCCTTTACCATCTAAGTCCCCTAACAAGGTAGCTCACAAAAGAGTGTCTAAGTTCTCTAACCAGTTTGATCCTAACAGATCATTAAGCTCCTAGCTAGAGTGATAGGTAAATCCCTTAACCGAGTGACTCCTAACAGGGTCTGCTCCTAACCAACCATATTGTAAGCTCCTAACAGGGCATACTTCGAAAGAGTAAAAATTATTATGGGTGCCAATCCCCACCTTGGTTTTTTCCCATTTGGGTTTCCACGTCAAAAATATTGGTATTCATGTGTGGAATGTCTTTTCATAGTGTTTATGTTTTCATGCATTATTTCTTATTACCGGTTATGATAAGTTTACTGTTGTTTATCAGAGATTTGTAAGTGGTTACTGGTAATGTTAATGAGTTGATAGATGAAGCTTTCTGATCTAATAATAAGTCAGTATGTGTATGTGTTGATCAGATATCTAGTTGGTAAATATTATGATTAATAAGATTGCATAAGTGGGTAACAAGTGAATGAGATCTGCTAAAGGGATATATTCATTGATTTCAGATATGTTGTAAATGTTATTGAGATTGAAGTTATAGATTTTCTTAATATTGATTCACCCCCCCCCCCCCCACTCTCAGTATTAACTGGATCCTCATAGGATTAACAAGGTCTCCCAATTTCCAACACTTATCACAAATGGATGTATCAGTAGATTCACATTATTAGACAAAACAAGAAGCAGATATTTTGGGGTAAGCAGATTGCAGATGCTTTATGTGAGTAGTTGGCGAAGGTGACTACCACCTTGAAATTCTACATGGCTTCATATCTTGTTCATGCAGCCACCTCAATGAGGTATTTTCCAGGTTTATCTACCATAGGTGATAGAACCCAGGTTCCTGTTTATCAATATCTCATTCAGTTAAGTCTCAAGGAGAGTTTACATAATTATAAGAGAGTCAATTATGCTTTCTTCACCCATTACATGTGCCTATTTGATAAGGTTCTTAAGAACAAGAGGGTGCTAGATGAATCCTTGAAAGTAGTAAGTGAATATGGTTGTATTTTCTTATAGTTTCTTACATTCACATATCTTAAGATTGAATATTTTGATGGAGAACCCTTCATGCTTCCAAGGTATCCATCAAATAAGATCATTCTCATGGAGATGGCTTGTAAGATGATATCAATCCATGAGCATCAATCTGGAGCTCATAAGACAGGTCTCAAGTTCTCCATTACCATAGGGAGATACTCCATCAATTCTATCTACAAGGCTTGTGCCATGTAGGAAGAGATGAGTAGAGTGACTATGAAATTATTTAAGGCCAAAAATTATTTTGACTACAGGGGCATGAAGAATAAAATTCAGAAAAGTTGCACTCATGTCCACTAGATTGAAGATGTGTAGATTGATTGCAAAACTGAAGAAGATATCCGAAGACTTGACTACTGTCGCCTAACAGTAGAGAAAATTGAGAACTTTGATCTTGTTAATGTTCCTAAGGATATTGAGGAGGATGGATATATCTTAGATCCTATACATGAAAAGAACAAAGTTTTAGCATCACCTTTGCCTCTTATCCAGTGGTCCCAGAAGGAGAATACTTCAATAAAGGCCAGATTCTGAAATATCTTTGCCAATAACAATGTTTGGTTAAATCTACATGATGTTTAGTTAAAGCCTTTCCAAATTGAATCATTTAGAGATGATATTGCAAATCCTAAGGGAAAGACTTCAAAATTAATGACCAAAAACAAACAGGACCCAACAGTTCCAAAGGGTCCAAAGTTCAAATTCACAGTTGGTAAGAGCAAGGATCAGGGTGAGTCTTTGTTAGTGTAGGTTTTTTATTTTCCTTAGTGGGTATTTATTTTTCCTACACATATTATTTAAGCTTGCTTAGGTTATTAGGAGTGGTTAATATGAGGACACATGGCAAAATACTTCAGCTACATGTGTAACTCTCCACCTCACATGGGTAGTTGAGTTACACACCCTCTTTTGGCTTATTGTGCCACCTCTCATAACCACTATTTTGTCATTTCCTAAGTGGGTTATGGGGTAGTTAATTTTCTCACCCTCTTTTGGCCTTATGTGCCAACTTTCTCAACTCCTTTCCTGTCTTCATGTAAGCAAGTTTTGCCACATGTTCTGGCATTGACCAAGAAGGTAAAACCTCCCACTTTTATGGGGAATAGGAGTTAATGCATCCCTTGGATGATATGCCATTATTTTTATATATAATAAGCATTATACTCTCACCTTCACAAGTTCAGTGATAGCTCAGTGAGAGTCTTCTCCAAAATTCTCTTTTGTCTCTATTTTTTCTCTCATATTAGAATTATCTTCATTCAGCTATTTTGATCTTCGATCATCTGTTGCTTGGGGAGTTGCATGTGATCTACAATCAATAATCTAATAGTATTCAACTCAAGAGACTCAAACTCATGATAATATTTATGAATAATAAGAAGACAATGAGGTCGAGCAAGAAGAAGAAGAAGAACGTAAAAAGGAACATGAAAAGGTACTTCCTGGTGCAAGAGCACCTAGCTTTTAACCATTTTTGTTGATGCATTTTCCATATTTTGGTGTGATGGTCCATATTTTCAACTAGGTGTTTGAATAATGGACTACTTAGAGGTCCTCATGTGTGTTTGATAGTCATTTGAAGGGTGATTGTTACCAAGGTTGTTTGTCTTCACAAATCTGGCCTATGAGCCCTTGTAAGCCTAAAAATGGCAAAAATTTGCATTATGACGTGAAAAATCTTGTAAAGCCTCATTAGGAATTTAGGCATGGCATTTTAATGTTAGGGAGTCATTCTAGGAGGTTTAGTTTGAGTAGAAAGGCATAAAATGCAAAAATGCACATTTGAGCAAAAGTTGTCATTGTTGCTTGACAACTTTTTGCAACTTTTTGAGAAAATCGGTGGTTAGGAAACCAATGAAGAGTTGGTTATGACCAAAATGGAATATAAATTATTTGAGAATGATTTTACATTGGTTGGAACATTTGTGAGCAAGTTTGAATAGAACTTGAAGACAATTTCCAGATTTTACCTTGTATTTTCTCAACTTTTGGAGCAGCAGTCTGTACATAATGGATTGATTTTGCTACTGTTATTTCATGGTGGTTTTGTGTATGATATTTTATTGATTAGAAGGTGTTTTTTTCTTTCCTTAGTGCAATTTTGAAGTGTGTTTACAAATTTGTATTGCTCTCAGCCTGAGCAAGGGTTCAAGAGCCCAGTCATGGTTCCAACTTGAAATCCCTTGACTTTTGCTCAATTACCCTTGGGATTCAAGTCATGGAACCCTTTTACAGTGTAAATAAATTTTGTAATGGTCTGGAAGTTGTTTGGAAGAAACTTTCCATCATTTCCTAGGTGAGCTAAGTCATAGCTCGGTTAGGAAAATGATTGAAAACGTTGTATTTGCTTGCAGGGAAGAAGAGTTGTGAATAAGCCAAGTGTTTGGATTGAAAGTGGGAGGTGTGGCAGAGCCTCTGTGAAAAGGTGGAGGTGTGATAAAGTGGAGAGAGAAACAAAACCCATTGGAGAAGACTGTTAAGTCCCAAACCCACTAAAAATGCCATTTTTGAGATCCGTACTAGTACAGACAGACCAAACTACCTAACCTAGTGGATCATAAATTTTGTCCAAAAGGGTACTCAAATCACCAAAGGTGTTGAAAGGTTCTTTGAGAGATTTTTGAGTGAATTCCCAAAAATTGGTAAGGTGGGGCTAATTGGGGCTCTAGTGCTACTAGGCCTAGAAAATAGGAGAAAGAGGGAGCGATGTGAAAATGGTGAAAAAATAGTTGAAGAATCATTTGATTGGAATTGAAACACCTACAAGACGCCCCCTAAAACCCCTACAAGTACATGTTGGAGATTTGGATAGTTTAATGGTTGGATTTACCCTTGTGATTCTCAATCATGCCTGAAGCAACTATTGAGCACAATTTGATAGGGAGCACTCCAAGAGAGTTTGAGGGTTTGACTTGTTAATGGACAAGTAAAGAGTAATAGGGGCCCACTAAAACATCATTCAACTACCTATTGATTAAGGTGTGACTCTCTTTGAGAACCCCTCCCCATCAAAGTGGTATCAAAGAAAGCTAAGATTTGGGAAGAAGCTAGTTCATGTCAGAGACTGAGTCAGTAGGAGAAAATAGCCTCAGGATGGTGACCAATGCAAAGTTAGCCAACAAGGTAGAAGATCAAAAGGAAGAGAATAGACTCCTTAGGGTAAGACTGCAACAATTGGAGAGCAAACTAGACGTAGTTGAAGACAAGATTGAGAAAGTAACAATCCAAATCAATGAAGAGAAGGGTAAGGAAGTAGTAGAAGAGGATAAAACGCCTGAATCAGATCCTATTCTACCTAAAGAACCTTTCCTTGGAGCCATCAAAGCTTTAGGAGGAAAATCCCTAGAAGGAGTGCCACTTTTCTATGGAAAAATGGAACCAAAAGTGGTCATGGAATGGAAATTGAAGGATTAGAGAATTACTTTGAATGTGATGGATTAGTGAGGGACAAAAGGTGAAGGTAGCCAAATCTAGATTAAGAGGAGAAACCTTGACTTGGTAGAAGTTCATCCAAGAGGAGAGGCAAAAGGAGGGTAAGAACCCAATAGCCACTTGGAAAGGAATGCTAGCCAAGGTGAAAGAAGCCTATATCCCTAAAGACTATGAAATTCAATTACACAAGAGAAGACAAAACTTGAGACAAAGAGAACTAGATGTGAGCAACTATACTAAGGAATTCTAGAAGTTGTGTTTCAGATCCAAGGTGTTGGAAGATGAAAGAATCAAGGTAGACAAGTACTTGAATAGCTTGAGATGGAATATACAAGAAGAGTTGAGTTTGTTGTGTCCTTCTACTATTCATAAGTGCTATCAATTGGCACTCAAGGTGGAAGAGAAGAGTAAGAAGAAACAAGAGAAAAGCAACAGAGGCAGAGGTAGGGGAAGAGATGGAAAAAGTCATAGAGGTAGCTATGGTGGAAGAAATATAGACCAAAGATCCCAAGGGGAATATAAGTTGGTAGAGAAAGGTGGGGATTCCAATAGCAAGAGAAGCTATAGAGGAAGGGGATTTAGCAACTCTAGTAGAGGAAGGTCTAGTGGATCGGGAAGAGGGTCCTATTTTGCCATAATGAATTGCTGCAATTGCCATCAACTTGGACACCCGACCTATAGATGTCCTGATAAGTCTTCTTCATCCCAAGGAGGCGAGAGGAGAGTAAGTTATATTCAAGAAGATGCAACAAACATGAAGGCATCAGAAGTGAGTTTAGATTCAGAGGTTGGAGAGAATCTCATGATAAGAAGAGTCTTGATTAAAGAACCGGTTAAGGAGGAACCTAGCCAAAGAAGATCCTTATTTTGGATAAAATGCAAGATTATGGGTAAAGTATGTAGAGTGGTGGTGGATTCAAGATCCACTGTTAACATAGTGTCAGAAGAAGCAATCAGTAAGCTCAACCTACAAAGAATCTCACATAGTGATCCTTATAGGGTTAGTTGGCTCAACAAGGGGCAGATTGTTCTAGTGAATGAACAAACTTGGGTGGAGTTCACTATAGGAGGCTACAAGGAAAAAATCTTGTGTGACATCTTGCCATGCCAATGGATGCTTGACACCTACTCCTAGGTAAGCCTTGACAGATTGACAGAAAGGCAATACACCATGGGGAAAAGAATGCCTATACTTTTCAAAAAGATGGGATCACCTATAAAATTCAGTCCATAGGAGACCAAGAAGAGGGAAAATAAAAAGGTCCCAATCTACTACTAATTGGTGAGAAGGATTTGATTAACACTCTCAAGGAAGGAGGAGTGGGGTTTGCACTTGGAGTAAAACCAAAAGAAGAAAGAAAGGAGAAGAAAGTATGCATTTCCAATGAAGTGCAGCGTATTCTAAATCAGTTTAAGGATATTATCAATGATGGAACACCAACAACCTTGCCTCCTCAGCATGCCATAAGTCACCAAATTGATTTCATACCCAAAGCCTCATTGCCTAATAAGGCAGCCTATAAAATGACACCGGAGCAGAACAAAAAGATAGCTAAGAAAATACAAGAACTCTTGGATAATGGCCTGATAAGGAAGAGCATCAGCCCATGTACAGCTCCCACCATTTTGGCCCCAAAGAAGGGAGGTACTTGGAGACTTTGGACTGATTCTAGAGATATAAACCGGATTACAATCAGGTAAAGATTTCCCATTCCAAGAATTGAAGATTTGATGGATTGTTTAGGAGGTGTTGAATACTTTACCAAGATAGACCTCGAGAGTGGTTACCACCAAATAAAAATAAAGGAGGGAGATTAATGGAAGACACCATTCAATACCACATAAGGACTTTATGAATGGCTTGTTATGCCATTTGGACTCACAAATGCCCCTAGCACATTCATGAGACTCATGATTGAAGTACTCAAGGATTATATTGGTAAATTTGTTGTTGTTTACTAAGATGACATCTTGATTTTTAGCAAGTTTAAAGATGAACATCTTAAGCATATAAAGATTTTATTGAAGAAATTATGTGATGAGCAACTAACCATCAATTTGGAGAAATGTGAGTTCATGAAAAAAGAATTGGTATATCTTGGGTTTGTAATCTCAAGTGGTGATTTGAAGATGGATACCTCTAAGCTGGAAGCCATAATCAGCTAACCTACACCTAGGATAGCAAGTGAAGTGAGGAGCTTTCATGGCTTGGCACAATTTTATAGGAAGTTCATCAAAGGATTCAATGAGATATGTGCACCTATGCTTGATACAATCAAAGGACGTGTGAAGACTAAGTTTCAATGGACCAAAGAAGAACAAAGAGGATTTGATCTCTTGAAGACAAAGGTGGCTACTCAACCAGTACTAGTTCTTCCAAGCTTTGACAAGCTCTTCACCATTGAATGTGATGCAAGCAATATAGCAGTTGGAGTGGTCTTAAGTCAAGACAATAAACCAGTTGCATTTTTCAGTGAGAAGCTCAATGATGCCAAGAAAAGGTATTATTCTTATGATTTGGAGTTATATGCACTTGTTCAATCACTTAGGAAATGGAGGCATTATTTGCTTCCTAAAGAATTTGTGGTTTATACTGACAACCAAGCTCTTAGTTTCATCAATTCACAAGAAAAGTTGAATCATAGGCATATCAAATGGGTAGAGTATTTGCAGTCATATACTTTTACCATTAAGCATAAGAAAGGACAATGTAATAGAGTTTTGATGCATTAAGTAGAAAGTTGCTAACAATTCAAGAAGTGCAGCTAAAGAGCATTCGAGTGGATAGATTCAAGGGTTTATACCAAGATGATGAAGAATTTGCTGCCATCTACAAGGTTTGTCAAGATTTTAGAAATCATTTTCATAGTGAATATGCTTACCTTACAAGATGGTCTTTTGTTTAAAGGAGGACAACTTTGTGTACCTAGAAGGTCCATGAGAGAAAATTTGATACAAGAGAAGTATAATGGTTGCTTAAGTGGACACTTTAGATTGAATAAGACTTTGGAACTTGTCCAAAGATTCTATTATTGGCCTAAGATGCAAAGGGATATCAGAAAATGTGTCGAGCAATGTGTGGTTTGCCAAAGAGTCAAGGGTACTTCTTCTAATGTTTTACCTATCCCTAACCAGCCATGGGAGTGTGTAAGTATGGATTTTGTTGTTGGTTTGCCCAAGACCAAATCAGGTTTTGATAGTATCTATGTTATAGTAGACAGATTTAGCAAAATGGCCCATTTTATTCCATGTAAGGTGACTCATGTGTTGGGATCTAAGAACATTGAGAGGGGGGGTGAATCAGTGTTCTGTCAGAATGAACAATTTTTAACTTTTTAGACCATGCATATATATACCGGTAAACAAATAATCATATAACAAGAAGCAAATAAACCATCCACATAAATGAACACCATAACACACAAAGTTAATACGTGGAAAATCTCAATGAGGAAAAACCACGGTGGGATTTGTGACCCACAATATCAGTTCACTAGCCATATGAAAAGATATTACATATAATAGGGGCTTGCACTTGTAGGAAGGCACACTACCTAGAGCATACTGATCATCACTAAAGAGCCTCACTGACTACAAGCTTTCTACCAAAGTAAATTATTGAAAATGAACTCAAGAATGCATCTACTATGCCAAATAGAGTTCTGGTTTTGGTTATGCTTTGTACCGGTTCATAAACTCTAAACTGCTACCGGTATCACTTCTCCTCCAAGAATACTTTCCAAGCTATCTATAGATCATTGCATGATATATCATTCACATACAAAATGATTTCCTTACATATATTTCACTTCATACAGTTCTTCTATATCCTCCTATATCCACACATATCATATATCTTTCTCCATTATAAAAATAACCTAGAAAAATGACCTATATACCTATTACAAATGATATGCCTAATGTCGACTTACAATACATTTATAAAAATGTCGACCTTGACAATAATAATTACAAAATTATTTAAGTAAATCCTCCTTGATGTCAGCTTCCAAAGAAATGTTGATGTCGGTGCCGATGTCGGTGTCGGTATAGGCCTGAATGCTCCAAAGTCGGAATCTGTCGGTATATGCTTCCTAGTGTCGTTTTATGACTTCCATCATATCTTGTTACCATCAATGACAACAAAATGAATCCAATGAGTATCAATTGCCAACAATCTCCCCCTTTGGCATTGATGGCAACACTCATGTGAAAAATGGATTCCCTATTGATATGCTCCCCCTGAGTAATACACTCCATCTGAAATGTGTTCCCTGATATTTTCACATATGAACATACTCCCTCTTTGACATTTATGCCAAAGACCGGTGAAAGAATTGAAAGAATAAAAGAATACTGTTAGTTTCACTACAGCTTTGACATCTTCAAGATTTCTAGGTATGCCTTTTGAAATAACTGAAGATATGTATCCCAGCTGGATTTGAAGGTATTAGAAATAGATGCAAATCCACTTAGTAAGTGGGCAAGTGTTTCCTTCTCTTGGATATCTACTGATGTGGGTTTAGCTATCATATCCATGCATTCTTTCTTGTGAACACCCAATGAATCTAGTCTAGGACTTACCAATCCTCTTATATTTCTTGCTCTTCTCATGATTTTATCTCTCTCCTTCTCAAAAGAAAAAAATTTGGTTCTCCAAGGACAAAATTTGTCCATCAAGAGATGTAGTTAGAGTAGTCAGTCAATCCATCAAAGAGTTAGCAATTTTAGCCATCTTATCATATAAATCCTTAAATCTGCTATCTACATTAGTTGTAAGACTTTGTATGTTGGAACACACTCTGTAGATATTTGTACATTGTTTTAAACAAACCTCAATAGGGATAAGTTTTTCTTCAATTTTCTTCTTTCCTGTCTCTATAAGCTGATCAAAAGTTGTTCTTTTTGCTGCTATGAAATTGTCCAAAGCCTATCGGTCTGCTATCTGCCTCAGAGATTGAAAATTGTTGGATATGTGCTCTATTAGAGTCTTGAGCTTAACGAAAGGGCTTGCTCCATCTTCAATCTGACAGTCAAGTAATAATATGTTCAATACAAAAACTGGTTGATCAATTAATCCTTTATCCACAATACCTTCCTTTAGTAATTTTTGAGTAGCCATCATCATTAATTCAATTAGACTCAACTCAAAGACTGATTTCTTCTCAATCTGAGAAGTGTCAATTGCCAAAACCTTTGCCAAGGAATCAGTTTTACCTGTCAGTATGGACTCAGTGGTTACCTTGTCCATCTCAACCTCTATTGTACCAGTGACTGTGCCACTTGGTGCACTGTCGGTTACTGTCAGTGGAGTATTATCCATAGTATTTCCAATGTCCTGTACATTTCCTTGCTCAAAAATGGTCTGTGTCGGTATAGACTGTACACTCTCCTTAGCTGTCGGTTGTGTTTGAATATCTATAGTTACTGTCGGTGGTGTCAAAACTAGAGTTGAACTGCCCAAAATACCTTTCCCTTTTGATTTATCAAGAATGATGGAATATGTTTCCCTTGCAAATTCTTCTTGAGATGTGAGAAAGTATGGATTTTCTGAAGAAAAAAATTATCCATCCCTTACTTGTCTCATTTACGACCTCATTTACTCTTCCCATCATAAGACTTATCTATCGGGATTTACTACTGAAGATTGTCCTATTTGTAGGATCAATACACCTTTTCATTTCCTCATTATTTACAATACCACACAATTCCAAAAGTGCAACTTCTTTGATTTCCCTATCCCATTTGATAGCATCAAGTCTACTAGCCTCAAGCTTATTATACAAAGATAAAGGTATCTCCTTCAAAATTTCAATTAAGGCTTTCTTATAGATGTCCATATATAACAAAATAGCCTCTTCTAATTCACTTTCCTCATTCTCTTCTAAATCTTCATAATACTTAAATATATTTTTCAACATTCCATCTTTTGTAATTTTATCAACAAGTTCAACACAGGTCATTGTGGTCTTACCGGTTCCAGTATCATCACCCTTCTGCTTTTTGCTTGTGGTTGTCGGTGTGACTAGTTTCCTCTTCTGCATAGGCTTCTTTGTTGGTGGTGGAGGTGTAGTAGGCTTAGTTACCTTTTTGAAAAGTCTCCTCCTAGGCTCTGCCTTCTTCTGCTCTACCAGTGGTTTTACCACATTCTTCCTTTGTACCCTTCTGAAAGCCAGAGGTTCATTAGCCTCAGGATCTGAGTCAGAGGTGATAGGGGAAATGTGCACTTGTGGCTTCTTTACTTCTATAGTACCAACCTCTGTCGGTTTAGCTACCTATTTAGATTTAGAGATTAGCTAAGTGTCTATCTTAGAAAGCACATCTTGTACATATACAAACATCTTTTCTATTTTCTTCCTGTCAAAACTTGTTTTCACTTCAAGAGACTTCTCTCCTATTGTACCAAAATGTTTTGTTTTATCATCTAATGGGGCATCTAACAACATCTTTGCATAGAGTTAAAAAATGCTATCATCTACCTCATATCCAAGCTCAGTAATCCAGATTTGCCTCAGTTCAACTGCTTCCATAAGAGTTTCATCAATTTTTACCATGAAACAGATATCAGCAAAATACTTCTCCACAATGTTTTTTGAAATTCTCTCCCTTTTCCTCATGTTTTCTTGAAAAGTCTTAAAATACCCCCAAAGTTTCTCATCTTTGTCGGTACCTAGACCGGTGATAGCTTCCTTGATCTGTATACCTACCGATATGTCATGAGCCCAATGCTTCTTCCCTATATCAAGTAGCTCATCTAGGAAGTAAAGCATTAAACAAACAATCAAGTTTCCATATCTAAAGTTGCCTTTCTTGATTCCTTTGATCTTTCCAAGGTTAAACATCAACTCACTCCTCATCCAATCTCATAAATCATACTTCACATTATTCCTCAACATCTGATATGTGGCATGAATGCATGAACTAGCAATAGAATTCAATCAACTGGATTGAGTTACCTTGTAACCTATGATCATGCTTGCAAACTTTATATCTGTGTCGGTGATTGTTCTTATCCTCATTGATCTACTATCAGGTGTAGCACCAGTGAGTTTTTCGACCTCTGTGTTGGAAATTTTTTGGCTAGGTTCTTGTCCGACCCTGGGTAAGCTGGTGACAGCCTGAATTGCCTCCTTCATGATCATGTAAGGCCTATCTAGCCAAATAAATTCATTGTGAACCCTACTCAGAACGTATCTGATGACCTCATCCTTGAATTCCAGTATGTACAGAATATCGGTTAACCCTAGATCCTCAATTGCTTTGAATTTTGGTTTAATGGTTTTAGAGTCTCCCATTATCATGAATTGATACATGCTTTTGATGTCTTCAATTCCCAAATCCTCAAGGTTGTAGTGAATGTATGCCCTCACATCTTCAACATACATTACACCGTCAAGAACAATAGAAAATGCTCCCGTAAAGTCTTCCTTTTTAGCAATTTTGGGAACCTCCTTAAATACTAGCCTCAACCTATCCTTGACTTTGACAATGGTGGTATTTGCAATAAAAGTATGTGCTGAAGATCTAGATGCCATGTCGAGAAATACCTGACAGTGAATGTCAGTGGAAGATTGATAATTGCTCGAAATCTTTTCACAATGCTTATGCTCGCTCTTGATTCGCCTTTACTTCACTCTAAATGCTTGAATGCTCGGTGAGTGGAAATGAATTCACTTACCCTCTTTTATCAGTGAGAAAAACCCTAATTTCCTGTAATAAATTCTTCACCAACAACCCTACGGATGTCAGTTTCACAGTTATGTGTCGGGTGAACCTTTATCGATGATGAACAGAATTCTCCAGATCTCCTTAGATATCTTCTGGGGTAATATGCAAAAATTTTAGCAATGACTTTGCCAATCCCTAAGGCTTATGCCTCAGTTACCAGTGGAATTTCCTTCCGATGGAGGAATACTCTATTCTACCGATGGAGTTACCGATATAGATCCATCTCCACTTGGTACTTCATATTTTCTAATCCATCTCTTGGTGTGATCTTGTTGTATTTCATCTACCTTATGCTTTCCTTTCTCATTATTAACTGGTTGAGTCTTGCTTCTACAATACTTAGCAATATGACCAATTTTGTTGCATGCATAACATGTAACATTGTTCTTCTAAATTGCTTTGACATGTTCGATATCATTTCTTGATCTACAATGATTAGCAAAATGTCCAAAAATTCCACATGCATGACATTTAACATACATTCTGCAATCTTCTGATCTATGACCATATTTCTTGTAGTTTGTGCATTGACCAGCAACAAAATTGTAGTTTTGATTTACCTTATTTCTACATTGTTTAGCCATATGCCCAAACCTATTGCAAACAAAACATCTACCATTTAATTTATAAGCATTAGATTGCCTTACCGGTTTCCTATGTTCTGATGAGTTCTGCATGTCGGTTGTCTGATCTTCATTTGCAATACCAGAGCTTTCACTTTGTACAAATCCAAGTCCTCTAGAATCATCAATCTGTCTTTGTCTTTTCAATAAGTCATCCAACTATGCAACACTAATCCTAAACTTCTCTTTATACTCACTTGCAGTAGTCAGATCATCTCTCAGAGTGGTTACTTGTCTTTCAAGTTCTTGTTCATTGTTCCAAGACTGTGCCAAATAAGTTCTCAACAAATTATTCTCATGAGTCAATCTGCCACATTCATCAAATTTGTTCTTCAAAGATATAACCAGATTATCTTCCTTCTTCTGTCTATCCTCAATATCTTTTGATAACCTCATAGTCAGATCTTGCATTTCATTTTTCATGAGCATGTTTGCTTGACTTAGTTTCTGACATTGTTCCTTAAGTGCATTCTTCTCCTCATCATCTGGGTTTTGCAAAAGTTCATTTCTCTTGGCTTGAGTTGATGATAACCTTTCTTGCAGGATAAGAATGAACTCATCGGTTGAATTCAATTCATCTTGCAATTTCAAGTTCTTTATTCTTTCAGCATCATAATCCTCAAGAGCCATCTCAAGTTGCTTCTCCATAGCCATGTTCAAAGATTTTGGTTTCAGGATCTTCCTCAAGCTGTTAAACTTCTTCTGAGGTACCAGGCTCTAATACCAATTGTTGGATCCAAGAACACTGAGGGGGGGGTGAATCAGTGTTATGCTAGAATGAACAATTTTTAACTTTTTAGACCATGCATATATATACCGGTAAACAAATAATCATATAACAAGAAGCAAATAAACCATCCACATAAATGAACACCATAACACACAAAGTTTATAGATGGAAAAACTCAATGAGGAAAAACCACGATGCGATTTGTGACCCACAATATCAGTTCACTAGCCATATGAAAAGATATTACATATAATAGGGGTCTGCACTTGCAGGAAGGCACACTGCCTAGAGCATATCGCTCATCACTAAAGAGCCTCACTGACTACAAGCTTTCTGCCAAAGTAAATTACTGAAAATGAACTCAAGAATGCATCTGTTATGCCAAATAGAGTTCTGGTTCTGGTTCTGCTCTGTACCAATTCATAAACTCTAAACTGCTTCTGGTATCACTTCTCGTCCAAGAATGCTTTACAAGCTATCTACAGATTATTGCATGATATATCATTCGCATACAAAATGATCTCCATATATATATTTTTCTTCATACAGTTTGGCTATATTCTCCTATATCCACACATATCATATATATTTCTCCATTACAAAAATAACCTGGTAGACTGACCTATATACCTATTACAAATGATATGCCCTATGTCGGCTTACAATATATTTACAAAAATGTCGGCCTTGACAATAATAATTACAAAATTATTTAAGAAAATCCTCCTTGATGTCGGCTTCCAAAGAAATGTTGATGTTGGTGTTAGTGTCGGTGTAGTCCTGAATGCTCCAAAGTTGGTATCTACCGGTATATGCTTTTTAGTGTCGGTTTATGACTTCCATCATATCTTGTTGCCATGACAACAAAATGAATCCAATGAGTGTCATTTGCCAACATCATGATACTATTCATATTGCTCATTTGTTTTTCAAAAAATTCATTGGGATTCATGGCTTACCTATCAGCATAGTATCAGATAGAGATGCAAAGTTTATTGGTCATTTTTAGAAGACTTTATGGCAAAGATTGGGTACTAATTTGTCTTTCAGTTTAGCCTATCATCCCCAAATGGATGTCCAAACAGAGGTGGTTAATAGAACACTTGGAAACCTTCTTAGGTATTTGACAAAGGAGTATGGACAAGCTTGGGATCAAATCATCCATCAAGCTAAGTTTGCCTACAATGACAGTGAGAATAGATCAATTGGTAAGATCCTTTTTGAGATAGTGTATGGCCTTCATCCCAGAGGTGTTTTGGAGCTCAAATATGTTGGGAAGATGGGATAGCAGAGTGGAAATACTATGGACATGGCTCAATCCATGCAAGAGATTCATGAGCATGTTAGGATATCCCTACTAGACACTTCTCAAAAGATCAAGGATAAAGTAGATGAAAAGAGAAAGGACATATAATTTGTTATTGGGGACTTGGTCATAGTTCATTTGAACAAAGAAAGGCTTTAGAAAGGTGTCCCTAGTAAACTTTAGATGAGGAAGAGTGAACCTTGTAAGGTCTTGGCAAAGTATGGAAACAATGCCCACAAACTAGACCTACCTGGAGACATGGCTATATCTCCCATATTCAATGTTGCAAATTTGGTGCAGTATAAGGGAACACTTCTAGAGGAATGTAGCAGAGTCTCAAAGGTCTCTCAATCACTTTTAGACCTTCCCTTACCACTTGCAACCATGACACAAGCCGAGAAAGTATTGGATCCTAGGATTCTCAAGAAGACAAGGCACACCGTTTATATGGAGAATTTGGTCAAATGGCAGAAACTTCCAGAATCTGAGGCTACTTGGGTAAATAAAGTATACTTTTCTAAGCTTTTCATTCCCCTTTATTTGTTTCCTAATTGAGTCACTTGACTTCTTTCTCATTGGGGGAGTATGGTGTAGGAGCACCTAGCATTTTAACCATTTTTGTTGATGTATTTTCTAGATTTTGGTGTGATGGTCCATATTTTGGACTAGGTGTTTGAATAATGTACTACTCATAGGTCCACATTTTTGTTTGATATTCATTTGAATGGTGATTGTCACCAAGGTTGTTTGTCTTCACAAATTTGGCCTATGAGCCCTTGTAAGCCTAAAAATGGCAAAAAATTGCACTATGATGTGAAACATCTTGTAAAGCCTCATTAGGCATTTAGGAATGTCATTTTAATGTTATGGAGTCATTATAGGAGGTTTAGTTTGAGTATAAAGGCATAAAATGCAAAAATGCACATTTGAGCAAAAGTTGTCATTGTTGCTTGACAACTTTTTGCAACTTTTTGAGCAACTTTACATTTTTGAGAAAATCGATGGTTAGGAAAATGATGAAGAGTTGGTTATGACCAAAATGGCATATAAAATTCTCTGAGAATTATTTTACATGGGTTGGAACATTTGTGAGAAAGTTTGAATAGAATTTGAAGACAATTTCCAGATTTTATCTTGTATTTTCTCAACTTTTGGAGCAGCGGTCCATACATAATGGATTGATTTTGCTACTATTATTTCATAGTGGTTTTGTGTATAATATTTTATTTCTCAAAAGGTTTTTGTGTCTTTCCTTAGTTCAATTTTCAAGTGTGTTTACAAATTTGTATTGCTCTCAGCCTGAGCAAGGGTTCAAGAGCCCAGTCATGGTTCCAACTTGAAATCCCTTGAGTTTTGCTCAATGACCCTTGGGATTCAAATCATGGAACCCTTATACAATGTAAATATGTTTTTTAATGGCCTGGAAGTTGTTTGGAAGCAACTTTCCATCATTTCCTAGGTGAGCTCAGTCATAGCCCGGTTAGGAAAATGATTGAAAACGTTGTATTTGCTTGTGGGGAAGAAGAGTTATGAATAAGACAAGTGTTTGGATTGAAAGTGGGAGGTGTGGTAGAGCCTCTGTGAAAAGGTGGAGGTGTGACAGAGTGGAGAGAGCAACAAACCCGTTGGAGAAGACTGTTGGGTCCCAAACCCACTAAAAATGCCATTTTTGGGATCCGTACCAGTACAGATAGACCAGACTACCTAACCTAGTGGATCATATTTTTTGTCCAAAAGGGTACTCAAATAACCAAAGGTGTTGGAAATTTCTTTGAGATATTTTTGAGTGATTGCCCAAAAACCGGTAAGGTAGGGCTAATTAGGGCTCTATGGCTACTAGGCCTAGAAAATAGGAGAAAGAGGGAGCGATGTGAAAATGGTGAAAATCCAGTTGAAGAATCATTTGATTGGAATTGAAACACCTACAAGACACCCCCTAAAACCCTTGCAAGTACATGTTGGAGAGTTGGATAGTTTAATGGTTGGATTTACCCTTGTGAATCTCAATCATGTCTGAAGCAACTATTGAGCACAATTTGATAGGGAGCATTCCAAGAGAGTTTGAGGGTTTGACTTGTTAATGGACAAGTGAAGAGTGATAGGATCCCACTAAAACATCATTCAACTAAATATTGAGTAAGGTGTGACTCTCTTTGAGAACCCCTCCCCATTACTTCCCAATCTCAATAGACACAAGAAGGCATTCCTCCTGCATCATGTGATATTACAAGTACTACTTCAGTCTCAGTTCCTAATATTGTTCCCTTTGGTTCTACTATTTCATTTTCATCACAAGCTCCTGAAATTCGTGTCATTCCATCCACGTCCACAAGTGAATCTACACTTGATACACCTCATGACAATCTTGATATTGTATTCCTTCCTAGTCTTTCTGAGGTTACTCCTTCCATGTTGAAATATTTTGATAAGTTTATGTCAGAAGCTCAGGTTCCACCTAGAGTTTCTCTTTCTCAAAATCCACCTACCATTGTTACTTATACTCCACCAATTGTTACTACAAATGTTCAGCCTTAGGAGTTAGAATCACAAGTATTGATTGTTGGAGTGGATTATGATACACTTTTGCCACCTTGGCTAGTGCCTAAAACTCCTAAAATAAAGAAGCAATCCATCTCCCTAGATAACTTTGATTTTAGTCAGTTGGTGTTTGTCAAGTCCAAGGGTACGAAGAAGGCCAAAAAATTATCAAGGGTGAAAGTAGACAAATCAAAGAATGAATATGTAGAGATGACAATTTCTCCTCCAGACACAGATTTTGATAGAGTGCAACCTACAGTTTATGTCATCAAAAGGATTGACCTTGGTAAGAAAATGGATGAGGGTACAGTGGAGGATGCTCAAACTTCTTTTAAGAATCTTGTGGAAATGTACAATGAAGAAAAGGTCAAGAAGGATAGGTTGAAGAAATAAGTTGATTAGCTCATCGAGGTCTTAATCAAGATAACCAAATCACCAAAGATAGTTGAGCCTATCACTTCATTTGTAGATGAACAAATCATCAAACAAGCTGAATAGGTTAATTCTCATGGAAGATCAGTTGGTGAGTGCATGGATAGAATTTTGAGTCAAGGGACTCATTCAATAAGTTATATTATTTCTTTGGTAAATAATTTAGAAGACGTCAAGTATGAAATTGAAAAAACTTTGGATCTTTTCTCACAACAATTGGACACATATGAGAAGGACTTCGACTCTTGGTTGAAGTTAGAAGATTTCCAATTGGATGTTATAGTTGATAATGGGGTGCTTCCTTCAAGTGATATGTATATTGAACAAAGACAAATACTGGAACATCAAATGAACACATTGGAGACACTTGTCAAAGATATAAGGAGAGCTCAAAAAGAATGCAATGATAAGGGGAAGGACATCATTGATAAGATATTAGCACTCCCTTGGACTTTCCTCGATGAGAATCAAAAGCCCCTTCATACATACATCATCATCAAAGAATTCAATTTGCTAGTTGGTGAAGAGGTTGATAAACAGGTTTTCTCATTATCTTCAATTGATAATTTGATAGATATCCAAGTAAATCTAGATGATCTAGCTTCTCTTTTGAAAAAGAACAATAAATGTTTCATAAGCCTCAGAGACTCTATAACCTGGGTAAAGATCATCACAAATCACACCTAAGGACCTTATCAAAAACAAATTGAAGTAGTTCTACAAAAGTTTGATGAGTTTATGAAATAGGAAAAATGGAGTGTCTGGTGACACTTAGAATTTTTCATAGTTTAGAAGTTGTAGATGCATTTTAGAATAAGACTTTGACACTTCAAGTGTCATTTTGTATTTACGTTTTTGCACTTAGGAAATGCACGAGTCCAAAATCAAATAGGACTCTACTTTGATTTAGTCATATTTTTTCCTAAATTTTCTCAACGTACCTCACCTATATATATGAGGTTGCTTATTGTAATAAAAAAAACTAGAATCTTTAATCTATATGCAACAAAACTCTGCCCAAGTGAAGAGAAAAAGTGAAACTTTGTGTTCCTATTGTTATTTTACAAACTTGATCAAATAAGAAGAAAGATTTGGCATCCAGACTTTGTGTTTGATTCATTTGTGGTTTACGGTGAGAGTGTTCTTATGTCACTCTTGTTGTAAATTCTTATTTTTGCTCAAGTAAAGGTGTGGTTGAGGAGATATTGTTAAAGACTATAAGCAATTGTTGGTTTGTGGACTTTGTGTCATATTTCAGCTCTTGTTAATAGAATTAGGAATTGGTGAATGTGATATCATTTTGAAGACTTTGAGCTTCATATTGGTATTTTCAATATTGAAGTTATCTGAAATATAATAAGATATCATCTTGAAGACTTTGTGCTTTGTTGAGCCATCCTAGAAAATAAATCAGGTTAATTTGAAGACTTTGAGCTTCATTTTATCATTTGAAAAATATTATTTGAATTTGTAATAAGATATCAAGATAAAGACTTTGTGATTTACTTTGAATATCTTAATTTGATGCCATGGGTTACAAAAGTAATTTGAAGAAAGGTTGATAGGACAATAGTGATTTTTAAGACTTTGAGCTTAAGCACTCTTTCTTGTCCCAAAGAAGCAACAGAGGACTTTGGGCCTTTATAGAAACTTTCCTTCTTTACTTATCTGTATTTAGATCATTCTTACAATTTGAGTTAATTTTTTAATTTTGAAATTGTAAGAAGTATTATTGCTCTATATTGTAAATTATTTCCTAATGAAAGAGGAGAGAATAACATCTATTCTAAAAAAAGAGAATAGGATGATGCACCACCCAAGTTTAGATTAGGAATCAGAAGTTATTGCATATTTTAGAAGGATAGAGTAGTAAATTAAAGGGGGAGCCTTCCCTTAAAATTAGGAGAGATTCAATCTCACACACTTGCTTGAAACCATAATTTTGTAAACTTATCGAGTTTACATAATTTTCAACCAACAGAAATATAATACAAAGGATATTTTCCCATGGTTTTTTTTATATAATTTTACTAGGTTTTTCTAAGTAAATCTGTGGGTTTATTGTTTGTTGTTTTCTCTACATAATTTTGCACTATAATTTTCATAACATGTAATATTTTCTTATATAAAAAAAGAGTGTCAACATTTGGGTCATGATTAGCATGATCTCACAATCTACCTTGATTGGTTAAAAAAATTCCTTCACATTCTTACAAATCCCTATTACATATCCTACATGCTTTCTTTGAACTCATGCAATTTTTTAATCTAATAGAGACACTGATTCTAAATCCCCCTTATCCTAACTCTATCCTATATTCCACTTTATCCTAACTCTAAACTTGTATCCTATTTGTTATGATTTTTTCCTAGATTGGCTGAATTATTTCCCTTCCCTCTTGTAGTAGCACTAACAATTATGTTGTAATAATAATACATAGAATAACTTACTCAAAATAAATAAATTTAGGTCTAAAAAATTAGTGTAACTTGGGCCTAGATTTCACTTTGTTGGAAAAACCTCCTAGAAATAATGTTTTGTAGCCTTGGAAGTGAATGTAATGAAAATAGTAATTTCATAATAACCCCTTAAAAATCTTCAATTGATCCTAAATTGGATTGTAGCTAATTCAATGTACTTTGTATCAACCTTCAAAAAAAGAATTTTTTTTACTATTTTGTAGCCTTGAGAATGAATTTAGTAAAATCCTTAATTTTATAATAAATCCTAAAAAAAATTAGGACCTTAAACTAGAAGTGAATCTTCTTCAATGCTAACTTGACAAACACTCTATATTATATATAAAAAGGTTACAAAATTAAAAGAGATGTGCACTTCACAACACATTCTCAAAAATTTGAAAAAGTGTACCAAGATCATACTCTAATATGACTTGTAATCAGGGATAACTTTAAGAAAGTACCCCCTGGGCAAAACTATAAAACCCTAGTTAGGCTTTTTTGGGGGGGCGGGGGCGGGGATTTTCATATTGATGGCAAAAAAAAATTTCAAAGTCGGCAAAAAAATTAACTTGTATTGGCAATTTTTTTCTAGGGTACGAAAATTCTGGCAAATAATACCTTGTTTTGTAGGGAAAATATATATTGTAGGAGGCGAATATTTTTCGTTTAAAGGAACAAATATATAAATGTATGGGCAAAAATTTTACTCCGAAGGAAAAATTATTTAAGTGTATTGGTGTATTTTATCCATCGCTTGAAATTATTTAATTTGTTTGGCTAGTATTTCATTGTTTATGAAAAAATATATATTTTATTGGCGATTTCATGAGTTCATTGCCATTAATAGACAAGGCACATCATTACATCACATTGAGTCCAGACTCTACACGATGTATCGATAAGTGCAGCCTCTTTGACATGTGACACGTACCTAAAATCCATCAATGACTTTAAATCGTTTGATGATCGTAGATCAATGGCTGAAGTTTTATTTTGGTCCAAATTTCTGAAGAGAACGTAGTTCTCCAGAAAGTGCCTGGAATGGAATTGGATTCAATAAACATGTATCAAATGTCATGGTCGCTAATGTTGGTCATTCAATATATGTCTAGTCACTAACTGCAATCCACTCTGTCCCCATGACTTCCAATATGGCATTTGGTACTGGTTTATAGTTGTTTCCAATTTCGCACACTAGTGCAATTATGGGAAACATTTGTAGAGATATACGAATGATTTAAATTTTTTTTAAGGAATTAATATGATTAGAGAAGGAATTATTACTATCAAGAGCTTCAACTATTTATAGACGATCTTTGCTTCTTTCATCTTCAATTAGCCTTTGGTAGATAAATCATCGGAGCTCACGGTATTTAAATTCTACCTTTGGTTTAGGTCTATAGGCTTGGGCTGTATAATCTTGTATTCTGATTTCTCAAGATGGACACTCCTATCCGCTTGAGAAGCATTTCTACGGAGGACCAGAGGGCCTTTTTGGGCTCCGTTAGAGACTGAAGCCTCCAATCAGTCTGTAAGGAGGTTGGGATATTCACTAATGAGGTTGTGAGGATGGTGTTGGGTAGAGAGTTTATGTGTAATGAAAATAGATACCGTGTTAACATGGACATTACGTCCCGGTTCTTGGTGTCTCTTCCGGACCTTGGAGGAGACAAGGTGGATATGTTGATGCTGTTAAGGAAGGTGTTTAAAGAATACTTCATTGGAGATGACGTTACTGTTGTCATCTTTGCAAAATTAGGGGTGGGGATCCCTTGGGCGAATGAATTAACCAAGCTTCTCCTCCCTGACCAAACAGTGGTCAGGCAACCATTTCTTTTGAACCTAAATGCGGAGTAGTTGACGCGACATAGGAAATGGGCACGGATTGGTAGGGAATTTCTCCAGAAATGGTTCCTCCAAGATGACTTTCCAGACTATAGTTGGCTTGAATAATTCTCACAACTTATAATGTCTGAAGAATTCTACATAGAGGGAGAGCAAGATTCTTAGGGTAAACCATGAATGTGTCAACTGTCTGTGCCCTATCCCCGACCCCCTAGTAATTTTGTTTTTTTGGCCATTTCCTCATAACCTCACTCATTTTGGCTTTAAATTTTTTGAGGGACTCCGACATGTAAAAATTATAAATTTGTGAAACATATATATTAATGATAATTTAGCAAATTCCAATTCATTTCAGTTTGCCTCTTATGGATATAAAAATGCTTTCTATTTTATTTTATTATTTGTTGTTGTCATCATGCCATGGAAGGATACTTAGCATAATCATTATGTTTTGAAATAGCTTAAATAGTTATTAATTTGTGTGGATATAAGATTTCATTTTCACCATAAAAAAATAGCAAGTCTATTCTAATTTCTTCTCTAAAGTTAAAGAACAAACTCAGTGTCACTTCTGAGACAACCTTTTCTAAAAGATATTTGAAGTGTTTGACAAAGAAGTATTTGGAAAAACATAATGTTAGGGATTGGCTACAAGTGATAGCATCCAATAAGGATCGCAATGTCTATGAGCTACGTTATTTCAATATTTTGTTAAATAATGGAAATAAATTTAATACTATGATCTTTTTTATGTAATGTTTCTTCCTCTATATTTAATATATAAAAAAAAAATCCAGTTCGTTCCATTAATTATTTGTACATTGATTATCATTGATTATAAATATAAAAAAAAGATATTTATCTCGCAAAAAACAAGTGAATTAAAAGTCCAACTTACTTGTAATTTTTTCTGCATAATTTCAATATTAAAAAAAAAGTCCAACTAACTAGATACATGTATATTTAACACCGAAAATATGTGTCATTGAACATTGACACGAAATAAAGGCTATGGCCCATGGGACGATGAAGTGTCAGGTGACGTGGCATTTGGGTGGCAGAAATCCTATGTATAATGGGACCCACGAGAACTGACAATGGATATGCAGTGATATTGCCTTATGGACCTATGGTACGCATATCACTAAAAGTGAATGGTTAACATTTAGCCTTTATGTGGCTTTAATGTCATCTTGTGTGGATGAATTATGCAGTTGAACTAGTGCATGCGGAGGAATGATGACAGAGTTTGTGATTAATGTCGATGGCCGCCGTCATTGGATGTCAGAAATTAGAATTGAGTGAGAGGTGTTTAAATCTTGGGTGGATTGAAAGTCTTGGTATCATACTGTTTGCACTTGCAACATTGTCTTGGGTTTCTTAAGCAGCATGGAAGCCAATTTCTCCTTCCGTACTTATAAGAAATTAGTCCCATTTCTTGGACAATTTACGAACAGGAGGCTGAAAGGTTTGTTCTTGTTTAAGGATGAGTGGTTGTACGAGAGTGTGAAAATGTTGTTGGGAAAGGAAATTGTCCATGTAGGTCATCACTACAGGACAAACATGGAGGCATATTCATTGGTTGCCGCTTGGGGTTTCCAATTTGAGGATGAGGTGGACAAGATAAAAAAATGCCCTAAGAGTTGTAATTGATGGGCACTACCTCTTAAATTTGGATAGTGTGTGTGCTCATGTGGTCTCGAAGGTGGGCATTGTTCCTGAGGTAGGGTTGGTTGGTCTGGTGACACCACTACCACTCATTCAATGGGTTGATGATGATTTGAAGGCAAGATGCATAGCTCTTTCTTGGCACAGGTGGAAGGCCTTCAAAATGTTTTCAACAGTTGACACAGTGTGATGAGGTTTTAACTATGTGTGTGAAAAGTGGACCTGTATCTGTATCTGGAATACACAACACTTCAATTAAGTCATTAGATGCATGGTTAGTAAATCAATAATCAATGAATAATAAACCATTACAAAGTGACCCATTGCCTTCTAGTAGATATGAGTTTAGATTGCTCTCAAATTGCTAAGCTATCCAGTGACTAGACAACACCTAAACGAAGGATTTAATCTATATGAGCATGAATATGAACTAAATGGATGCAAGATTTAAGCTAGATATGCAAGATTAATCTAACATGATTTAAGCAATATATAAATATTTAAGCTAAATGATTTAAGCAATATGAAATAACTAATATGCAATATCTCAATATGATCTTAATGAACCTAGAGCAAAAACAACATAATAACAATATATTCTCCAGGATTTTTGAATGAGAAATGAGAGCCTAAATTTATAGAAAATTCAAAAGAAACCAAAAGCTAAGATCAAATGATGATGAACAGTCAAGATTTTTCAAGAGGAAGCACAATCCAGGTGAATTGATGTGATTGGATGCTTTTCTCAGTTTTAAAGAAAATTGAAATAAATTAAGATAAAATCAGAAAAAAAAAACTGATTTATTCTCTATTTCATTCAATTTTGAGATTTAATTGTTTTAATTGCTTTTCTGAGATTTTTTTATCAATTTTTAATTTGTTTTTCAAGATTATCTCCAATTGATTTCTTTTCTCAAATTTTAATTCTTTTTTGTCAATTAATTCCTTTTTTGATTTATTTCCTTTTTTGAAGATTTGTGCTCATAATTTCCAATTCCCCTTTCTTGATTTGTTTCCTTTTTTGAAGATTTATGGCAATTTTTATTTATTTTTCAAATTAATTCCTCTTTTTGATGATTTAATGGCAAATTGATTTATTTAATTAAATATGCTAGGATATTTAATAAAATAAATAAGATAATTTTAAAATGATTTACTTGGAATGATTTAATTAATTAAATAAATATTTAATTAATATTGAGTGATTGATTTTGCCATGTGACATTGATGATTAAAGAATTAATTGTGTGCTCAAGATTTATTTAATTGCCTTTGGTTAGGACCTTGGTGACGTTGTCGAGATTAGGGGCTCATGGTTTAGATGACCATTTTTAGGGTATTACATTTGCCCCTCTTTGAATTAATGTGCGAACAGCGCGTTGGTTCAAAGAATAGCTGATGTCTAGGAGATACCAGTTCTGAACTTGATTGATCACGATCCAGATGAAGAGCGAGGTGTTTAGCTTGATTTGAAGCGATGAAGCTGAACAGAGTTGATGAAAGTGATACCATTCCAGAACTTGAGTGAACTAGGAACGATAGAGAGCAAAGATACCAAACTTGAACTTGATTGATCAAGAAGTGGATCTTATTGATCTAGAACTTGATTGAACTAGACACAGTGAGTGAAGATAAAATTGATCTTGAACTTGATTGATCAAGACACGATGAGTGAAGATAAATTGCCCAGCTTGATTCAATGCGATGAAACTAAGCACCTGCTTAGATTGAGTGTGATCAAAGATACTCTTTAAACCCTTGATTGAGTTTAAACGAATAATCAGCTTGATGAAAAGCGATGAAACTGATTAACATTAAGAGATTGATTCAGACAAAGACAAATATCAGCTTGATATGAAGCGATGAAACTGATATGCCCCTAGAGATTGATTCGATTCAAATGGCCGAGAAATCTCAACTTGATATAAAGCGATGAAGTTGAGATGCCCCTAGTGATGAGGTCTTGTTTGATGTTTTAGAAAAGATTAGCTGCTCAACTTGCAACTGTTGGTGTAAATAATTATTCATCATGGATATTATTACACTTACTTAAGTTTACTTAGGATAATGCATTTCATAGTAGTTTGGATATGAGACACTTGGGTGTTTGTGCCACATTGGGATAGTGTGTGTAGGAGAAATTCCACCTTTTATGGTGTTGATCTTGTTGTTACACTCCACTCTTGTTACACTCCACATTCAGTGGGTGATCCACCTCATGTGGACTATTATATTGTTTCTCCTACCTACCCACACCTATTTCCTACCTACCCTTGTTTCTTATTGAGCCACATGTCATGTTTGTGTGCTCACATATCCCTAGCCTTGCCTATATAAGCAGGCTCATCTACATTGTACGTAACTATTGAATCCAATTGATTATTGTTGATCATTTCTATTGATGAGAATACAGTTTATTCTTGTCCTATATTGTGTCTCTATTTTGTACATTTCATTGAGCTCTTGATCTTGGCAAAATCCAACATGGTATCAGAGCCATTGGGGCTTCATTGATTCGTCTTGAAGAGGCATTATTGCGACGTCAAGAGGCAGATCTAAGGAGCAGTATCTTTTGGAGGCATCCTAGACCAAATCCGACCCCGCCATTGCGTCCAAAAGGCCGTTTCCATGAATTTTGGTTATAAAGTTGGCCTATTTTGGTGAGAAAAAAAATTTCTCCAATTTTGCTAGTATTGTATGGATTTCAAAAAAATTTATATATTTTTCAAAAAAAAAAAATTATTTTTCTAAAAAATATTTTTTCAAAATCAAAAATCAATTTTTTGGGGGGTCCGCAGACCCCCCCCTCGTGACCCCGTACTACAGGTCTGTCTCTGTACCCGCCACTGACAGGTACCTGCTTCGCCGCCTGTACCCTGCACCTCGTCCCGCGCCTGCCGCCACTGCGCCGGCTCCTCCCATCGGCCGCTCGCTCCTCCCGGCACCTCCCGCTGCCTCTCCAGTCAATGCCTCCTGGTGCCAACGCCGCCTCTTCGGCCATAGACCCCGCCACGCGGACAGCCAACCAATCATCCAAACCGGCAAATCCGCGTCTGCCATGTGGCAGGCGGCCACTGGCCCATGGATTAAACCGTACACACAGTCATCTTCCGTATGGTACGAAAGCCACGCCATCTGCCACGCAAAGCCACCCAGTCAGCAAATCCATACGGTACGGACTGCACAGTCACCTGCCACATCAGCTATCTGTACAGTACGGACGCCCAGTCAGCAGAGGCAAAGTTTTTGCGACAGTCATACGGCCGTCAAATTTAACCCAGTGACTTGCTGACATCAGCACCACGTCAGCATTTTTCAAAAATTTGGCAGGCCCCTCTCATTTGCATTTTTGATTTTGCAGTTCAACTTCAAATGGCCATAACTTGCTCATTTTTACTCCTTTTTGGGTGCAATTTTTTTTGAAATTGGATAGAATTTCGTGTTCTCTGTAGTGGTGAAGAAATTTTTTGATTTTTATGCATATATTTTTTAGAAAATGCAGTTTTTTGGTGACTATACCTGAGTAATCCCAGTTTTTGCAACTTCAGAGGCTTCGTTTGGGGTCATACAACCTCCTTTTCAGGTGCCGTTTTTTTTGAAAGTGCGTATTTTTTTGTCTACTTTCACATGATGCTATCTGATTGATGCCATTGTAAGTAGAAATTGTACTTTCATATTTTGGCCATTTTTGGCTCTTTTGGTACTTGTATATTTGCTTGAATCTTAGTTAGATTCATTGCACTATTGATTGAAGTCTCTTGTATCTCATTTGAGAAGTTGTAAAATTTGCATCATAATCCCACTTTGCCTTGTTTTGCAAGTGGCTCATTGTAATTGCACTAAGTATAAAGTGCCAAAATCATCACTTTAGGGGGGGTACATTGATTGAGTGAATTTAGGGGGGTGTCTCTTGTGCTTTTGTGCTCTTGTGTTCCTTCCTTTTTGCTACTGTGGGTTCTTCTAAGTTTCCTCTCTTAACTCCACATAATTATGCTACTTGGAAAATTGATGCATGGAGTAAACTTATGGAAAAAGGACTCTCATTACATTGATGGAACTATTGTTGCTCCAGCTGATCCTAAGGCTGATCTAGTTGGTCACTTACATTGGCTCACTAAAAATATCATGGCAATTGGTACCTTAAGAAAGTATGTATCAAAGGATCTCATTTTTCATATTGAGAAGTGTACTCTAATCAAGGATGCTTGGCAAAAGTTTCAAGACTTGTATGGTCAAGTTGATGAGATTAGGGGATATCAAATTGATAGTGATCTCACCATGTTAGATCCCAAGAACTTTGATACTATACAAGATTATGTCACTAAGGCAAATGAGTTGAGGGCACAACTCAAAGATTGTGGCATTGATAAGAAGGATACTCAATTGATATTCAACTTGATAGGCAAGCTTCCACAAGAATATGCAGAATTTGTTTCTAGTTTCCAAACCCATAGGATGACAATGGGTTCAAGCTACACAATGCCTACATTTGATGCTTTCAATGAAATGTTGATGATGGAACAAACTAAGTTGATAAGCATGGGCATTCTTAAGGCTTCTAAGTCTCAAGCATTAGTGGCAAATCAAGGGAACAAAGGAAATCAAGGAAAGGACAACTCAAACAAGAAGAAGTGGCAATCAAAGCCTAAAGACAAAGCACCATCTTCTCCACAACAAGGAGATTCGTCCTCTTCCAAGAGAGATAATTCACCAAAGAGGGAGAGACCTACTTGTGCTTATTGTAAAAAGATTGGTCATGAGGAGCATCATTGCTATTCTAAGAAGATTGATGAGCTCACACATATCATCAAAAAGCATAACATTGATTTGCCTAAAGTCTACAAGAAGGATGATTCATCAACTTCCACTTCCTCACATTCAAAAGGAAAAGGGCAAGCATTCATGGCTTCTACAAGTGGAAAAACTCACTTTTTTGGAACAAGAAAAGGAAAATCTCTATGTGCTACTATCAGTCATGATTCGAAAAGATGGCTTCTAGATTCAGGGGCTTCTCATCATATGGCATCTTCACAGTCTATGTTCTCTACATTTGAGCCTTGCACCATGCCACAGATTTTGATGGGCAATCATACATACATGGATGTGATTGGGAAAGGATCTATTGACATTGGGGATAACTCCTTCAATGATGTGTTGTGTGTACCCCACTTGACAAACAATCTCATTTCTATCTATCAAATCACACATGGCGCAACTAAGAGAGTTGTGGAGTTCACACCTGACTCAGTTTTCATTAGAGACATGGAGACTAGAGCTATCATTGCGACTAGGGTGGTTGATCATTCATCTCGATTATACTCCTTTTTAGATTTTGTTGATGATGATGATTTCACATTTGATGATTCTACACATTATGATCACACTTCTTGTGATAGTTCAGATTTTGAGGAGAACTTTTGACACTTGAACATGGGGATTCTCACATGTGACCCCGCTCTTGAGTCTTGTATTTCATCTCCTCATATTGATATCATATCACCTATTGCACCTAATGATGTGGATAGTGAAATAGTTTTGCCTTCATGTGATTCAGTGCAGCAGGATATTCATTGTCTTCCAGCTTCAGATTCATGGGATGATTACATTACAGATATTACAGGTTTGTTTGTGGAATCCTACATTGCATATTTGGGAGACATCATTGATGACATTCATCTTCTCTTTGATGAAGGTGATCCTTCTTCGATTGTTGTGAGGGCACACTCTGACCCTCTTGTTCATTCTCTACATGATCATTCATTCGAGGTTGACATGATTGTGGATACTTATGTATAGCAATTGGAGGAGGTCTCTTTATGTTTTGAGGAGACATGTGGGTCTTTGGGACATGTTCTACATCCATCTCCACTAGATCTTGGAGTGCCTTTTTCAGCAGTGTGGCACAGTTTACCACCTTTGGAGGGGGTATCTTTCAGCATCGACATGGGGACACTTGAGCAGTTTTTCAGAGATTCCTTTCATCATGAGTTTTCTTCATACATCTTCCCTTCATGATTGGGGAGACTTCATGGATACACCTTTGGTTTTGTTTCTTCCTAAGGGGAGGAATGTTGTTCGACATTCGTGGAGAAGTTTCTTCATACATCGAGCTTCTATCATTGGTGCAGATTCTCCATTGAGGGGGGGTCACAGTTTGACTTCTCTTCTTCTCTCATATGGGGGGGACTTTTTCCTCACATGGGGTTTTGTTCCTCACATTCTTCTATGAGAGTTCTCTAGTATGTTTTTCATCTCTCTTTTGGGGGAGGGTTTTTTCCCATTGGGTTTTTCTCTCTTTCCCCACTTTGTAAGAGATTTCATTGCATTGGTTTGCATGCATTTGCATTTGTACATGGGTACCTAACATGGCCTCGTAGCCGGGACCCATCTTGCATTGCTTAGTTGCATTATAGACTTAAGTGCATTCCCCTAAGTTGCACTTAAGGGGGGGTGTTGGTGTAAATAATTATTCATCATGGATATTATTACACTTACTTAAGTTTACTTAGGATAATGCATTTCATAGTAGTTTGGATATGAGACACTTGGGTGTTTGTGCCACATTGGGATAGTGTGTGTAGGAGAAATTCCACCTTTTATGGTGTTGATCTTGTTGTTACACTCCACTCTTGTTGTTACACTCCACATTCAGTGGGTGATCCACCTCATGTGGACTATTATATTGTTTCTCCTACCTATCTATTTCCTACCTACCCTTGTTTCTTATTGAGCCACATGTCATGTTTGTGTGCTCACATATCCCTAGCCTTGCCTATATAAGCAGGCTCATCTACATTGTATGTAACTATTGAATCCAGTTGATTATTGTTGATCATTTCTATTGATGAGAATATAGTTTATTCTTGTCCTATATTGTGTCTCTATTTTGTACATTTCATTGAGCTCTTGATCTTGGCAAAATCCAACAGCAACAAAGATTTTTTGAAAGAAATTCTCGACTTTGAGGTCATGATTATGCCCCCTCGGGAGCAAAATCAAAAGATAGCGAGGGTTGCACAGTGATTGTAGGCAAAAAAAAATTTGTAGCGATGATAAGTTATTTGAGCACAAAGATTAATGTTGAAGATTAAAATCAGAGTTAATGTGAGAATTAAATTGAGATTTAGCGTTGATTAACGAGAAATTGAGCGTAAATTGAAGAAGAGAATGAGCAGTTGATGAAAGTGCTAAGTGGTCAACACGTGAAATTTTGATGAGAGAATTGACGTCAGATTTTGATTTCGATCCCGAAAATGGACTCAGGATAGCCGATTTACGAGTTCTTGATTTGATTTCATCGTACTTGTGTTGATTGATTATGAGATGTTGTTCTATATGCTTTATTCTATATGTATGCATATCTTTTCAATATAGATGAATGAATGCAAATGGAATATGGATGTTTCTTTTTATTTCTTTTTATGCAAATAAATGAGGAGAATGAGTAACTAGTAATGCAAATGTTTATTTTTCTTCATGCAATAATATGAATGCAAATATGTGTAAAATGAAATGTATGGATCTATAGAAGATGCTCATGTATGTAGCTAACATCTCAATACACAAGTACTGGATCGGAGAAACGATGATGAAAAAGACACCACTTAGCTGAGAAAATGACGAATGTCTCAGACTCTCATTTAAAAGATAAAGAGAGCATTGTTATTATACCAAAATCACTCTAAATTCACAAAATGTAGAATGAAATGTAAGATGAGATGCAAAATGAGATGCAACTGAAACCTAGTCACTGGATTTGAAAAGCTTAATTTTCATCATTGAGTGTTTTACAAACATAGAAGGTAGATTAGAGTTCCTTTCTTTTCATGTGCAATATTAATTATCTTGTCCGCAATGACCCTTTTTTCGTTCATATCCTTGGACAGATTTCGTAGGGACCTGGATTGCATGATAAAGAAATTCCCTCAAAACAGATAAAGAAATGATGGGAACCTCCTTGCAGAATACAAATAAGCAGAGTCGAGGTATGTGTGGTGATTTCACCTTAATGTGAAGGCACTTATCACAGACACCCAGCTGATTAGATGTTTTCATATCATCAGAATCATTCCTACAAGCAGAAAACAAAGAAAATATTATGCCCCCAATCCTTGCTCCTCTTAGTCGAGATAGACTTCCTCGAGTTACTCAGAGGGATAATAATTGAAAACCAATATAAAAGACAACACACAAAGAAAAATTCATGCATATCTCAAACAATTTAGTGATTGTTTTCAGTAATCTTGTTTTTCTTGTTTACTCAGTGATAAAACTCTTCAGTAGTTAGGATACATGTGACTGACTCAGAGTGGATGACCGGGTATCACTGACTGAAAGATGACTTGGTTGATACTGCTTAGGACATGTAAATTGCTCAGCTGCTTACCCTAAGACTAGGACAATGATCGGTTTCAATACACGAGGGTCCCAAAAGAACCAAGATGTCACGAAAGTGACTAAAAGATATGCACAAGCTAAAGCAAAGATGCAACATTTCAGTACAAGAGATAAGACTAACTTGGACAAAATCTAGCAGCCATATTGATCTATGTCATTGTTTTGATTTGTGTGATCATTAATAGGAATGTCTGATTTCAAAGAGTAAGTACCTCATATAAGACCGATCTGTCTGGTTTCGCGTGTACCCTTCCTTGTATAAGACATGTTGATGTTTGATAGAGTTTGATAGATTGATTAACAAGACATGCAATAAGTTTGATTGCAAAATTTGAGAGTTTGTCTGATGTTGATTTAGTTTGATGGATAGTCTATGCCTTCTTGCTTTGATTTTTCAGTTTTATTTTTATTTTTTTATTTTGAGTTTTTTTTTCTTATGACTTTTTCTGATTTTTAGGATTTCTTCAAGACTTTTTCTGATTTTTAGGATTTCTTCAGGACTTTTTAGGATTTTTAGGATTTTTTCAAGGCTCTTTCTGATTTTTAGGATTTCTTCAAGACTTTTAATGATTTTTAGGATTTTGTTTAGAACATTTTATGATTTTTTAGGATTTTGATGTTTGCTCCTAATGTCTAGCAAGGTAAAAGGTATTTGGAGTACATGAATGGATAAACGAATGATGGTGGACGCTTTCAAGGACTATCTCACAATGTTAATCCAAGCACACAGACCTAATATAGAAATGTAAAGAAAGGATTTTAGCGATTTAAAGAAAGGATTTTAGCAATGTAAAGCAAGGATATAGTGCAGTGAAGCAAGGATATAATGTAACGAAGCCATATGGTCCAAAGAAGTGGCCATGTCAATAGGTTTGTGGAAAGCATGTTTTTGCATTTTGTCCATAGTGTTGATCAAGATCAAGGGATAGATTTGGATAGGAGGCAGATATGATAAGCAAGATCAAAAGGGAGTAATGAAGGATGTAAGCAAGCAATGTATAGGAGCTAAAGGGTTTGGATTAAGTGTAATATATAGGACATACAAAACCTGTAAATATCCTTAACCTTGTCAAGATCAAAGGTGGAAAAGGGATATGATTGTAGATAGAGCGAATGAGGGATAATGGAGGATGAAGGAAAATAGATGGATAAACATGGATGGAACTTGCCCCCAGTGTAAAGTGCAAAAGGATAAAGGATTAGGCATGACACCTGTTTGCCAAGTTTTCATCATGGTACTTGCCCAAGGTGCCACAAGAAGTGGTTTTCACTCGTGGACAAAATTATTTCTCTTTACTTTTTTTTCTGATTTTTTTTTTCGTTTTTGGAAGATAATATAGGCATGACAGGGGATGGAAAAAGGACCCCAACATCTCACTTCTTTGGATGGTACCCTTAGAATATGAGTTACAATAGACCATGGCTATGAAGGTATGCTCAAAGATGTTGGCAGGATAATGAAATGAAACTAGGGAAAGGATTTATGCAAAGGATTGGATAAGAGGGATGGAAGGGTGAAAAAGAGGTGTTGGATAATGGATGGATGTTGGAAGAATTGTGTATGGATAGATGGAAATGCTGGAAAGATCAACATTGGCACACGCCTTGAGGGATGGTGGACATATGGAGGAGAAATGAATCTCATATTTTGAGATTTGGATGGAGGAAAGGTTATAGATTTTGGGGCATAAGAACCCAAAATGGATGAAAGAGGTGATGGAAGAATAGACTCAGAAGGTTTGGATGGAGGAACAACAATTTTGGATGCCAATTTTGATTTTTCTTTAGACTGTTGTGCTTCAAGCAGCCACTTAGGGATCCACATGGTTTTTGATTTTTCATGCTTTTGTATTCCTTAGAGCGCATTGCTTGTACAAGTGCCTTAGGAACCCATATAACTTTTGACTTTTCTTCTTTCTTTGTGGGCCTTTGTGGCATTTTGTATTTTTCTTTTTCTTTTTGGATCATATTTATCTTTGTTTTGACATGTCGATTAGATGGGACATGTTCATCCTTGAATACATGTGGATTACTTGACTTATGACTTTTATGCTTGGCATCCAAATTGATTGGAGGGAGATGCGTGGATAGATAGGAATGATATGGAGGTCTTTTAGATGGATGGAAGGTACTCGAAGATGTGTGCCTTTGTTGATCCTGCATAAGGGATGGAGGGATATAGGGACCTAGAATAGATGGAAGCGATGATGGGGAAAGCATATATTTGGATTTAACTAGAGAAATGTAGGATTTATGAGAGATACCAACATCTTGAGAAATGTCCCTAAGGCCATGACCTTTAACATTTTCTTTAATATGGAGGGGTTCTTGCTTGTGGAGATTTACCCCTTTGCCTTTATACATATTTTGACTTGTAGGATACACTTTGCTTTGGAAAGAAGGCACGAGTCCATTATGAGATGGAGGTGAAATGTAAGGAATGATAGGATCACAAAGGGGATTTGTAGGCATGATGGATCCTTGAGCTGAACATGGAGGATTATGACAAGGGAATAAAGGGATAATTTGATCTTGGCATGGAAGAGGACCATTGGATAGAGTAGGAAGGGTGTTTGACTCTTCATTTTGAATAGTACCATTTGAAAAGGTGGAAGAGGCATCATGATCTTGCTTAGGAAGTTGATTAGGAATGAGATTTGGAAGGATACTTTGCTCTTGAGATGGAAGGAGTTCATCTTGGAAGAAATGGAAAGGTATAAGGGGATCATCATGGGATTCTAGGGAGGTAGTATCTTTTTCAACCATTGGATGGGATTGGAGAGTTTTGGTGCCTTGATCATGATTTATGATAGGACTTGTTTCTTCATTTTTCAGATTATCCTCTTGACATGGAGTCACTTCTAAGGAAGGGGTAGTGTTTTTGATAGGCGTAGGGGAATCTTGGAAGGTGTTAATTTTTTGGCATGATGGGGAAGCATTTTGAGTGGGACTCTCTGGAGTGGGTACGTTTGGAATTGGAGTGCATGATGGCATAGGATCTAGGATTTTTAAATCTTTAGAGGAACTTATATCAATATTGGCATTAACTTGGATTTCCATAAGAGACAGCCCTTGAAGGTAAACATGAGAATTTTTATTGTTTGAAGGAGATGAAGACATCATGGAAGGGATGGAGGCCACATATAGAGCCTTGCTAGACATAGGTTCATGATTTTGATCCTTCTTAGAAGTAGTTCCTTCTTTTTCTTTAGGTGAGTCATTAGGATCTTCAATTTCAATGACACCATTATCAATGAGATCTTGAATCTTATGTTTTAATTCCATGCACTTCAAAGTCTTATGTTCATTTTATCTGTGATATGCATAGTATTTACTCAAAATTTCACATCCCCATGTGGTCTTTTTAGGTAATATGATAAGATTGTTCTTAAGAATCTCTTCCAAAGTTGACTCAATAGATTGCCCCAAAGGTGTAAACTGTCTATCTAGAGGATATTTGGAGGAAATTTCTTTATGTCTTGGTGAAGGTGTCTTGTGAGCTTGTTTGAGATTTGGTTTTTGATTGTCAATTATTTGTTGTTCCATCTTATGTAATTGTTTTAGTATTTCTTGAAGTCTAGTGTTCTTGATATCATGAAGTTTTATCTTAAGAGGTGTCATTGAATCTTTTCATTGAGCTTGAATGTCATATATTTCTCTCTTGAGATCTTGAATTTGTTGAGCTAAGGCAGCCATAGGCTTCTTACTTTTGTCAAAAAATTTAGAAGAGTTTATGGTTTCAATAGGCATTTACAACCGACAGGGCCGAGAGCTAGATGTGTTGCAGAAGTCAATATCAAATTGTAGCTAGTTGTTCGTTTAATGTAGTGATTTGAGAGAAGTAACTAAGATCTGGCCTGGTTTCAGGAACAATCTATCCTGTGTAAGATGTTATCTAAGTTAACTTAGGTTTGATAAGATATTGTTTGAACTAGCTGAGAGATGATGGACAAAATCGTGCAACGCAATGGCAGGGGTACACTATCAAGGTTGTTTATGCTCAGGAGGTTGATGACCATTTTTATGCTCATTGTAGACTGATCTGGGTAATTTTTAGTGTTTTGACTGACAAGATCAGGAATTCATATGACAAAGGATTGGACAGAGATGAGATTATAACAAACAAAGTTTCAATGACTGACAAAAACCATTTTTTGATAAGGACTAAGTTTTTTATATTTGACAGAGACCGATTTTGGACACAGATAGTTTATCACTCAGTTGTTGATTTGTTTTCTCTAGTTTTAGTATTTCAGTTTCAGTTTCAGGGATGAAAACACAGAAAACATGCAAGATATATAATAATTCAATCACAGCACGCTAACCCTACAGAAGTTGGCTTAGAGAAGAAAATATTTGCTTGCTGACTTAGGTACACACCCAATAGCTAATCAAAATACGGTCGCTGAGTCTCACATAATGGATTCTCAATCTCGTATTAGCCGACTACAAACGCTAATGGGGGCATGATATGGCAAGTGTCTTGGGAGAGTTACTATCTCTCTTGCACAAAGATTATCCCCCTTTCGGAGGTGAATCGGGTAGCTTCTATCTTATAGTTCTTAGTCAGGAATTTCATTTGAAATTACCCCTTGAAATCACGCAAGCATGATTGAGGCCTATATCCAGACAAGGTACCGAAACAAGTTGTAGTCACGTAAACGTAATTGAGACCACGAGGCCTTACAAAATGCTCAATATGAGAGATCTCAAAGAGAAAACTCAAATAATCCCATCCTCTGAGAATTTAATCACCAGAGGCCTATTTATTATAGTGAGTTGGAATGCTCAGGTCCAGTTGTACTCACTTGGGTCGTTCTCATAGGGTGATTACTTTTTCCCACTGTGACAGGCCCTCTAAAGGTACATAAATCTCAAAATTCAAAAAAAAGCTTCGAGGGTCTAGATTTCTAATTGTCTGTAAAAGACAAGAGCATACTCTCCTACCTCTCAAATTTTTCTGAAAACACAAAAGACAGATTTTTTCTTTAACCAGATAGCAATTTAAGTGCCTAAAAATTAATTTAAAGAATACACAATGTTTGGTCGATTCTCTTTAGGGAACCTGCAAAACCAACGCATCAGTAGTCGTGTTGTTTTTTTATTCTTTGACAGACGTATGTTTGATTGATAAATTCTTTGTCAAGTGTACCTGCAAATATTAAAAGCCCAAAATTAGTTGCCAAAATAACATAAAAAAAAATCATCAAAATAAAATTCTAGCATGCAAACTATAAATTAAACTAATCTAACAAGAATTTCCATTTTTTATGACTATCCGAGTTATGACAGTTTTGATAGTACTACACTCTGTCATTTATAACTTTTCAACCAGAGATAATTTGAAAAATATCTTTGGTGTAAATGTGGAAAACTTGGTTTTACAAAATATATTAAAATTATGTTTAGATCCAACAGTTCAATAAAAAGTTATGCCCTCCAAATAGAGACCATTTTTTACTGTCACGGAAGAATAAGTAAAATGATAGTACTGCACTCTATCATTCCTAACTTTCAAACCAGAATATTTTAAGAAAATCTCTTTGGTGAAACTATAGAAAACTTGGTTTTCAACAACATATCAAAAATTTGTTTATATCCAATGGTTAAATAAAAATTTATTCCCTCCAAAAAGAGACCATTTTTTACTGTCACAGAAGAAAAAGCAAAAAGAAATATTTTTATTTGCAAATTTAACACATGTTTATTACTTATAAAAACCAAACATTAAATTTGTTCAAGAAACATTAGAAATATTGTAGTTGTGGGTTCGAGCCCCACGGTGGGTGCCAAAAATGTGTGTGTGAAAAGTGGACCTGTATCTGTATCTGGAATACACAACACTTCAATTAAGTCATTAGATGCATGGTTAGTAAATCAATAATCAATGAATAATAAACCATTACAAAGCGACCCACTACCTTCTAGTAGATGTGAGTTTAGATTTCTCTCAGATTGCTAAGTTATCCAGTGACTAGACAACACCTAAATGAAGGATTTAATCTATATGAGCATGAATATGAGCTAAATGGATGCAAGATTTAAGCTAGATATGCAAGATTAATCTAACATGATTTAAGCAATATATGAAGATTTGAGCTAAATGATTTAAGCAATATGAAATAACTAATATGCAATATCTCAATATGATCTTAATGAACCTAGAGCAAAAACAACATAATAACAATATATTCTCCAGGATTTTTGAATGAGAGATGAGAGCCTGAATTTATAGAAAATTCAGAAAGAAACCAAAGGCTGAGATCAAATGATGATGAGCGGTCAAGATTTTCCAAGAGGAAGCACAATCCAGGTGAATTGATATGATTGGATGTTTTTCTCAGTTTTAAAGGAAATTGAACTAAAATTAAGATAAAATCAGAAAAAACTGATTTATTCTCCATTTCATTCAATTTTGAGATTTAATTGTTTTAATTGCTTTTCTGATATTTTTTTTCAATTTTTAATTTGTTTTTCAAGATTATCTCCAATTGATTTCTTTTCTCAAATTTTAATTCTTTTTTGTCAATTAATTCCTTTTTTGATTTATTTCCTTTTTTGAAGATTTGTGCTCATAATTTCCAATTCCTCTTTCTTGATTTGTTTCCTTTTTTGAAGATTTATGGCAATTTTTATTTATTTTTCAAATTAATTCCTCTTTTTGATGATTTAATGGCAAATTGATTTATTTAATTAAATATGCTAGGATATTTAATAAAATAAATAAGATAATTTTAAAATGATTTACTTGGAATGATTTAATTAATTAATTAAATATTTGATTAATATTGAGTGATTGATTTTGCCATGTGACATTGATGATTAAAGAATTAATTGTGTGTTAATTGCTTTTGGTTAGGTCCTTGGTGACGTTGTCGAGATTAGGAGCTCATGGTTTAGATGACCATTTTTAGGGTATTACATTAAAGGTCCTTCATGAAGTGGCATGTGCAGAGGTGGGTCAAGAGTTACAACCGAGACCCAAGACTACCCAAGCAATGAAGCAGCTCTCATAATTCTATGATGACCTAGAGTACAAGTCATTTTTGGGTTAATCCTGCTATGGCCAGTGGTGTTTGGTATTGTTTGTTTGTATCTTTTTATTTCATGTTCATTTTCTCCCCAACTTTGTATGTATGAGGGGATGTCTGCTACAAATTTTGGTATGCCAAATTGGAATTTTGGGGTTATTGCATGTAGTAGGATTTTATTTTTTGTTGGGAATGGTGGTTTTGGCTCTTGGGGGTGTTTTTTGTGATGGTAGAACTTTGGTGGTTTTACTATACCACATATACTTGCATAATTGTAATATTTTATTTCAAAGTAACAAAATACAAAAATTATCGATAAAAAATGGGAAATATCATGCAAGTTTTGAAATTACATATTTAAATTAATATTTAATTCATTATAAATTTATATATTTAATTCATATTCAAATCCTATAGATAATGGGACGGGCGGCCATTGACAATGGATACTCTCATCCGTTGGATGAGCACGGATCAATGGCTTAAGGTGTATTTCAGGCCAAATGTGGGATCTCTAATTTTTTTTGCAACATTTCACCATAAACACGTGTCATTGAACACCGACAGGAAAGAAGGGTTATGGCCCATGGGATGATGAAATGTCAGGTGACGTGGCGTTTGGGTGCCAAAAATCCTATGTATAATGGGACCCACAGCAACTGATAAAGGATAGTTTCATTCATTGGATGAGCACAAATCAATGACGTGAGGTGTATTTCAGGCCGAATGTGGGAATGATAAATGTTTTTTGCAAACTTCTAACGGAAGACTTCCATAAATGATAAACATTTAATTAAGTATAGTTAAATTCTAAATTTGTAATTATATACTTAATTAACTGTAATAAGATCTATTTCAGGCAGAAGTTGAAAAAGGATTAAAAAGTCTTCAAAACCATTCCCGAAAAGTGACTCGAGTCTGGTGATGTGGCCGGAAAATGGCAAAAGTCTTGGGACCCATGACAACTAACAATAGATACCATCGTCTATTGGATGAGTACAGATCAACGGCTTAGGGTGGATTTTGGCCCGAATGTGGGAAGTAAACACATTTTTGAGAACTTGACCCGGAATTGAATGTTTTACATTTAATTAACTATAATTAATCTCTATTTCGAGTGAAAGTTGAAAAGGATTAAAAAGACATCAAAACCAGTCTGGAAAAGTGACTCATCACTCGATTCTGGTGACATGTCCATTGTCCTTGGAATTTAGAGTGAAGCAATGAATGTTTTATCCTTTGACGTGGAATGGATATTAATAATAATTTATAAAATTAAAACAGGAATCTAGAAATTTTGCCCTTTAGGTATTACTTTTGAACTTTTCAGTGTTTTCAAAATAAGTGACTCATAATCGTATTTTTATTTATTTTTAATCTCGTGGTTCAATTTAAGGGTTAGCATTTTCAGGCCTGTATCTAGCATTATTTTGAATTATTAACAGTAACAACAATGGGGAAACCGGGAAGCAATAGTTCAACAGGAAGCCAAGTGAATAAAAAAATATACCTAATCGAACTAATTAAAACACCAGGTTTCACTTATGAATACTATGATATTTATGACCTTGCTATCCATAGTGAAAAGCGTATTAGAGAAATTAAATATGCATTGTCTAATAAGGCAGCAGATCCAAGCAGGGAAAAATGTATTGTTTTCAACACAATGTTAAAACAAAGAATAAATAAAATCGCATCGTGGGATGCTAGATTGGGAAGCATGGTGTTACCTAAAGTATTCCCTTGCCCTGAATTTGTCATGGTCAACGCTGAAAATTATGATGAGGATAAAAAAGCAATTATCAATAAAAATACAAAAGAGAAAATTCTATCCATAAACGAGGGAGAATTTTCTCATTTTTTGAACCTAGGGTTTGAAGCACAAAACTCAAACGTCCACATTGACCTAGGAAAGCTGGCAGAGAATTATGAGAGTCTCAATCCAAGTCATAGAGATTCATTTATCAGAACTCTAATAATGCATGGTACTCCGTTGGATCATAGTCGTAAGCCTCCTTATGATTGTAACATTTTTGTTCCATGGGTTCGGGATACTATTTCCTTGCTGACATTTTGCCTGGGATTGGAAAATGATAGGGAAGTGGGTGCTAGCCTTCTTGAAATGATTTTTAATATCCATTGTGTAAGTCAACCAGTAAGATATAATTTTGTTGAGCACGTTGTTCAATTTCCATGCAAAACAATTACTAAAGATCAAAAAGGTTCCTGTAAGACATTTAGGTTCTCATCCTACTTGTAGTATCTTCTTCTATCCAAGTATCGTGCAATATTCAAGACCAACAATCTTCACATTGTGAACTATAAGATTGATGAGAAGACTCAAAACATAACAGTGTCCAATATATGAATGGACACCTAAGATAAGGATGCATGATAACAGAAAGAACTACAACCATTTTGTAGATTTCTTTTTGGCACCAATGTATAATGAAATTACAAGCACTCAAATGCCTAGATTGTCTATGTCTTGTCGAGATTGCATTCAACTCTGAAGTCAAATACAATTGGCTGATTGGTTCTTCATGGAACAATACACTGTGTTAAGGTTTTACGGATCAACAATAAAACCCTACAGACTTCCAATACATGTGACAAAGAGGGTATTTGCATTGGAATATGTATGACAATTGGAGAGCACAAATAGGCACTTTCATGGTTAGCAAAAGAAGAGCATATTTCCTTCCTTTCCTTTCTCATGTGGAGGGTTCACATTTGAGAGAAAAGCATTCAATGTGGCACCTGATTTTTTGATAGTTTTTAGCTTTGGTGATGAGGGTCTCTGGCAGTATGATCCAATTGGTGTACTTAAAGAAAGGCTTAAGAAAAATGGGAACTCTTCACCATTATGTCAACATGAAAGTAAACCATTACTAGAAAAGCTTAGAAACATGGACTCCTCGAATGAGGTAAAAAAAAGAGATGGAGAAAATTGATGTTGACAATAACATTTCAACAGAAGAATTGTCATCACAAATTATGGCATTGCACACACAGAGGACAACAGAGGAGGGCATCCAAAATAGGAGGTCCTACAATTTCTACCAAAAATCTACTAATCCATCTAACAAATCTATTCCCAAAACAATGCTGCAAGAATGTGCAGACGTATTTTGGACTCAAACCAAAATAAAAGATTTTTGAAATATGAGGAAGAATCTCGGTGAACTAAAGACCAGTGCATATTTTGAGACCATCGACAAGGATGTAGAGTTTAGAAAATTGTGGAATATGGAGCATCCCACAATAGCATATGATAGGAGTGATGATGAAAATGAGTATGAGGTTGAGGCCACTCCAACAACTACTACAGTCCCTGCAATATTAGGTGGATTCAATGAGTCCATGAAAGAAAAATATAGCAAAGGGGCAAACATTGTGGAAAAAATGGGTTTTGAAGGTGGTGGTCTAGCTCCCAGAGGAGAAGGCATTTGGTTTCCAATTGAGGTACAACTTCCATCCGATTCAAAATCAAAAGCTCCTATTAAACTAGTCATTGGACTTGATTCATCAAACTCATCACAGAAAGGTACTACTCATTACCCTCCAGGTCCACCTACATTTGTTAGAGGTTCAAATCCACAACCACCACCACATCATGGTATTCCCATTGGTGGTGAATCAAGTGCCACCGCCATTGGTGGGGAATCTATGGATAGTATTCATATTAGTGTTCAATCAAGTGCCACTACGATTGGTGGGGTTGGCATGGGTACTACTACTGATACTAGTTGTCTTGGTGTTGGACAAGTGCAACAATAAAATATCTCTTGCAAGAGGCCACTAGTGGTAGATACTCATACTATTCAGAATCCTATATCAAGTGCCATTGTCGCTACAAATTTATCATTTGCAGCTTCAGAATAGACCCCTCAAAAGACTATAAAAACTACACATGCAAGTGACAATGGGACAAGACCAAGAATGGTTGTTGGTACTCCTCATAATGCATTAGTTAAAACCACAGGCATGGGTGGAGTTGGAGCCTCTGCTATTTCACCTTTCAAATATTCAATTGCTTCAGCAAGTCCAGATTTTTAATTTCGTGATTACTATGAAAAATTTGAACACGCAACAAATGCAAATAAAAAAAAAGCATTGCAAAGGGTTGCCTTGACTGAAGTTTTAGAGGAACAGCTTGCAAGGAACATGGTATTTCCAAAATATGACCCACACAAAGATATGATGGAGTTCATGGTTGTTATGCCCCCAAATAAAGATAAAAATCCACCACACGGTCAGATAGATCCCTCTGAATTTCAAGTTAGCACCCTCCAAATGGATTTTTCCAAAGTACAAAATGTGAACAAAATTAGTGTGTCAAAAAGGACTAACCAATTGGTCTACACTTCACTGCTAAAGGTGGAGAGAGAAAAAAATAAACTGGAGAAACAAATAGAAACGTTATAGGCAGACCTGGCAAATGAAAAATCAAAGAGGAAAGCAACAGATAACAAGTGCAATGATTTACAGAAAAGGATAAAAAATTCAGGCTCTAGAGTAGAAAATGCATAGCAGGAAAAGATGGAGGCAGAATTGAAGGAATTGAGGGAAAAACTGGCTAAAAGTAGTAAAAAAATTGATGATGAAAGAGCCAGTTTTTAAAAATTATACAAAAGTTATGAGTCTGCTACTGCCGAAATAAGAAAAATACAGGACCTATTGTATCATGAGAAGGAAAAATCAAAACATTTGGAAGAGGAAATAGAGGAAGAAAGAAAAAAATGTGCACAAATGAAAGAAGACGTGCACAATGCAAATGATAAAATTAAAACTTCAGAGGATAGATTGAAAGATAATATGAAAAATACAATGAAGTATATACAAGAAAACATTTGGGGGCAAATAATGTAGAGGAGTGACAAGTTGTGTGAATGGTTTGAATTGAATGAAAGCCTGAGATTAATTTATATGAAAATCAAAGGGTACATTGAGAAGAGCATACATTTTTATTCAAAAGAGGATGTGGCAAAACATATTTTGCAAGTAGTCTATAGTACCAGTGACAGCTATTTGACATCCAAGGGAATTAATAGTCGCATTGATGCCACAGTTAAGATATCATCTATCCTTCAAAAATGCTAGAAACTAAGGGAAACATCAAAATTTATGGATAAATGTGGCAAAAATATATTGAAGCTGCAAGAAAAGATAACTAATTTGATTAAACTTGGTTTGCCTAAGTCCGTTGACCCATCAAATAAATTCATTGGAAAAGAAGCTTACAAAAAAATCATGGAGAAACAAGGGAGCAACAACTGCATACCTTCACTCAACTGCATCTCAATGTTACCAGTAGGTCCAATACATGAGTCAATAGTCCCACTAGCACTTTGGTTTGAAGTGTTGCCCAAACCTCTTCTTTCACATTTGGACCTCCAGATTTGCAGTGCCCTCTCCTAAGGAAAGTGTGCACATCATACCTAGATGTATAGAGCCTCAAGCAAATTTCCAAATTTTTGTCTAGTTTGTTTCTTAGCTTTGATTTTGGGAACCCCAAAGCACTGAAAAATCTCTCATCTTCCACTGAACCCAATATCATGGTAAGACATAAATCAACAAGCTTTAAATATTCTGGTATTGAATCACGCAACACTACGTTCTCATCTATAAATTTCCAAAGCCTTGCTACTGATCCCTCTTCGCGGGGGTTCTCCATTCTGCCATATTGTTCCCTCATAGTGTATGAAAAACAATATGATTTCTCTCTAAGATGAGTTTCATCTAATATTTCATTTATAGTTACTCCATTCAATTCGCTGGATATACAAAATTATTTTATCAAAGTCATTAGCTTACTTCAAAAATATGCCGCACTGTTGAGGCTCCAATATTTAGGAAACACAATAGACATGGCTTCAAGTAGGTTGTCGGGAAGGAATATGCTTCTAATCTGTGAGGAAAGATCATAAGCAATTTTCTTCATAGAAGTAGTTACAAACTCAACAATCTTGTCGAAATATTCCCTTGTAACTCTTGCTAGTTGCTTCCTGGGGCACTTTCCTGGTTCCCCAGGGTCGACCGTGGCATAGAAGTGCATTGGTATCTCAACTCCCTATACATTGGCACATACCTCCCCGTTTGCACCAATTTGTAAAAATTTATCAGGATTGTTCAAATCTGTGAATGTCTACCACTTAACAAATTTTTCATCAGATAGTGTTGGTTGATTTCGATAGAGATGGCGAGGGCCATGCATTTCAACTTATGCAGTGTAGCATATTCTGCAACATACAGAGCTCTTTTTTGGGCAGCCTTCTTAATATTCCTCATTTCCTCTAACATGGGCAAAAGAGCTGCTAAAGTTAAGAGTCTCTCTAGATTACTTAACCTCTGGAGAAGGTCAGGAAATTTTGGTTGCTCTGATTCATTGCGAGTTGTGTGAAATAGTCCAATCAAGGATGGATATTCTAAAAAAACTCAATGCACTGGACCATCCAAAGAGATCCATCTGGTATCATTATCCTTGAGAAGCATGTTCCCATCAGTTATTTCATCAGCAAAGTGTTGAAATTCCATAAATCACTTGGGACTTCGACAGAAGTGTGAGTAGAGCTCTCTGATTAAAATTTCAATTTTTTTTACTAAAGCATACTTGCTCATAATTCCAAAAGCTAGATTCATTATGTGAGTCATGTAGTAAATTGTAGTAATGTACGGTGCAAAAGAAGTTTCAATCTTAAGACCGTTCCTGTGACCTTGCATTACTGAAGCTCCATCTGCTCCAACACACCAATTTTTTGGCAATCGTCGCGTCATTCATACCTCCATATTCAATTAAACGTCTATTTACTAGTTGAAATGAATCTTCCGTTGTCACACTATCCTTCATTTTAGAAACATATAGTAGATGAGGTTGGCAGGCATGATTCTGTACAGTATAAAAATGCATGTATACCCACGAAGTATTGTCTATTGTCGTAACTTCATATAAAGAAAATGCAATAAAGTTTGACTCTCTTATTTTTTCCTTTATGTCTTCTTTTTCAACCTTAGCAAAACAACTTGCCCATTCCCATCCACTGTTTACTGACCAGTGACTATTAGGATAGTTAGGAACTTTCAAAAAGTGTAATAAACCACTAATTGATAGGAAATCTGTCATAGCACGCCCTCTACTCAAAATATAAAAAACAACACTTAACTAAACAGTTTTTCCCAGTTGTTCTATTCGCAATTCTTTTCCAAAACTAGCTTCAATGGAACCTTTAACTTCAGCAGGCTTCGTCTGTATTTTATCATAAAAATAATACTCTTCGACATTCCTCACATGCTTACATTCCTCCTTTGTTTTCCATCTTATCACTGATTTTTCAACTCCGTCTATCATTTGTTTTTCATAAACTTTATCCATATTATTTTCTATGGTGTCAAATTTTGGCTTCAACCTAATTTCCTTGTTATGTTTCCAAGTGCAAATCTTACACCTGCATTCTATTGGAGGCTCACCTTCAATTGGATTCTCCACTAGTTCAATGAATGGATACTTTGATGCCCAATTAATTTCAAAATTCCTCACTGACATATCCCACTCCTGATCCTTTTTTTAATTTTGGTTGATCCTTTTTTGATATGGCTTTTCTTCCCCCTTTCGTGCATTATAATCTATGGCATTATCACCCAAGTCGATTATATCATTTCGGCTAACTTGGGTATCTACCAAATAATCTTCTTCAAGATCATCCTGACTTGAGATATCAAGTTTGCCGTCGTCTTCAACATGCGTTGTAGGTTGTGAATTTTGTACTTGTACTTGTGATGATGTACCTTCCTGATTTTCACCACAATCTTTTCCAAAGACAAAGTACAAAGACAACGTTCTGCGTTTTGTTGGCCTCTCATGGCCTTCCCCACATTTAGGTTTCCTACCCTTCTTCCTATTTGACATCTCCAACGAAATAAAGGCTGCAAAAAAATATCAATTTGTTGAAGAAGTAATAATAGATTATAAAGTATAATATATGTTTCATTGGCCCTACGACCTACAATCTAGATGTCTGAGATCTGAATAGTTTGGATCTAAGAATACTGAGAGGGGGAGGTGAATAAGTGTTCTACCAGTATATGCCTCCTAATGTCGGTATATAACTTCCATCTAATCTTGTTGCCATCAATGACAACAAAATGAATCTGATGAGTGTTAATTGCCAACAATCTCCCCCTTTGGCATTGATGGCAACACTCATGTGAAAAATGGATTCCCTGCCGGTTCAACTGAAATATGCTCCCCCTGAGCAATACACTCCTTCTGATATCCTGATATCCTTCCCATGTGATCCTGTCTAATTTTTCTGATATTTTTCACAAGTATACATACTCCCCCTTTGGCATCAATGTCAAAGACCAGTGAAAGAATTCAGAACAAAACAATAAATGAATATTGTTAATTTCACTGGAGCTTGACCAACTTCAAAATTTCGGGGTAAGCCTTATCCAACAACTGAATATATGTATCCCAATCGGTTTTGAAGGTGTCAGATATGGATGCTAGTCCACTTAGTAAGTGGGCAAGTGTTTCCTTCTCCTTGACATCTCCTAGTGTGGGTTTAGCAATCATGTCCATGCACTCTCTCTTATGATCACCCAATGAATCTAATCTAGGACTTACCATTCCTCTAAGACTTCTTGCTCTCCTAATAACTTTATCTCTCTCCTTCTCAAAAGAAAAAATTTGGTTCTCTAAGGACAAAATTTGTCCATCAACAGATGTGGTCAGTGTGGTTAATCCATCAAAAGAATTAGCAATGTTAGCCATCTTATCATGTAACTCCTTTAATCCGTTATCTACATTAGCTGTAAGAGTTCCTATGTTACAACAGATCCTGTAGATATTTTAAACAAACCTCAATAAGAATGAGTTTGGCCTCAATTTTCTTTTTCTCTATTTCTATGATATGGTCAAAGGTTTCTCTTTTAGCTTTAGTGAATCTTTATAAAGCCTGCCAGTCTGCAATCTGCCTTAGAGATTGAAAATTGTTAGAAATATGCTCTGTTAGAGTCTTGAGCTTACTGGAAGGGCTTGCTCCATCTTCAATCTAACAATCAGGTGTCAATCTATGCAATACTATAACTGATTGATCAATTATTCCCTTGTCTGCAGTACCCTCCTTTAATAATTTATGAGTTGCCATCATCATCAACTCAGTTGGACTCATCTCAGTGACGGATTTCTTTTCAACCTAAGAAGTGTCAATTGCCAAAACATTTTCTGAGGAATCAGTTTTAACTGTTGGCATAGACTCAGTTTCCTTTACCTTATTCTCAACCTCTTTTTCACTGGTGGCTTCGCCACTTGGTGCAATGTCAATTACTATCGGTGGAATATTATCCACAATATTTACAGTATCTTGTACATTTCCTTCCTCAAAAATAGTTTCAGTCGGTATGGATTGTACACTCACCTTAGCGAGTTGTGTCTGTATATCTATAGTTACTATCGGTGTAGTCAAAATTGGAGTTGAACTACCCAAAATACCTTTCCCTTTTGATTTATCTGGAATGGTGGAAGATGTATCCTTTGCAAATTCTTCTTGAGAAGTAAGAAAATCTGGATTCTTCTAAAAGAATTTGGTCCAACCCTTACTAGTCTCATTTATCACCTCATTTACTATGCCCATCATAAGGCTTATCTGTCAGGGTTTACTACTGAAAACAGTCCTATTTGCAACATCTATGCATCTTTTCATTTCCTCATTGTTTATTGAGCCACACATTTCCAAAAGTGGCACTTCCTTAATCTCCATATCCCTCTTGATAGCATCAAGTTTGTTATACAAAGATAGAGGTATCTCCTTCAAAATTTCTACTAAGGATTTCTTATATATATCCATGTATAACAAAATTACCTCTTCAATCTCATTTTTCTCATCGTCCTCTAAATATTCATAATACTTAGATACATTTTTCAACATTCCATCCTTTGTAATTTCATCAATTAATTCAGCACAGGTCATTTTAGTCTTACTAGTTTCAGTATCATCACTCTTCTTCTTTTTGCTTGTGGTTGCCGAAGTGGATGAAACTGGTTTCCTCTTTTGTATAGGCTTCCTTGCTAGAGGTGGTGGTGCAGTAGGTTTAGTTGTCTTTCTAACAAGTCTCCTCCTAGGCTCCACCTTCTTCTTCTCTACCAGTGGTTGATCCACTTTCTTCCTTTGTACCCTTCTGAAAGCTAGAGGTTCATTGTCCTCAGGGTTAGAATCAAAAGTGATGGTAGAAATGTAAGCTTCGAGCTTCTTCACCTCTACAGTACTAGCCACTGTCGGTTTGGATCCAGAACCCAGTTGAGTGTCTATCTTATGAATTACATCATGTACATATGTAGACATCTTTTCTATTTTCTTCTCTCTTCTCTTCTTGTTGAAGCCAGATTTGGCTTCAAGGGCCTTCTCTTCTGTTGTACCAAAATGCTCTGTTTTGTCATCCAATGGAGCTTCAAGCGGCAGTTTTGCATAGAGTTCAAAAATGTTATCATCTACCTCATATCCAAGACTTGTAACCCTGATTGTCCTAGGTTCAACTTCCTCCATAAGAGTTTCATCAGTTTTTACCATAAAGAAGATATCAGTGGAGTACTTCTCCACAATTTTCTTTGATATTCTTTCCTTCTACCTCATGTTTTCTTGGAATGTTTTGAAATACCCCCAAAGTTTCTCATCTCTATCAGTACCAATACCGGTGATTATTTCCTTGATCTGCATACCTATCGGTGTGTAATGAGCTCAACACTTCTTGCCAAGACCAGGTAGCTCATTCAGGAAGTAAAGCATCAGACATACAATGAGATTACCATATCTAAAAGTTCCTTTCTTAATTCCCTTGATCTTTCCAAGGTTCAACATTAATTCACTCCTCATCCATTCACATAAATCATACTTTGTATTATTTCTCAACATCTGATATGCAACATGAATGCATGAACTAGCAACAGAATTCAATCGATTAGGTTGAGTTACCTTATAACCTATTATCATGCTTGCAAATTTCACATCAGTGTCGGTGATTGTGTTGATCCTCATTGATCTTCTATCAGGAGTTGCACTGGTGAGTTTCTCGACCTCTGTGTTGGAAATTTTCTTGCCAGGTTCTTGTCTATATTTGGGTAAGCTGGTGACTGCTTGAATAGCCTCCTTCGTGATCATGTAAGGTTGATCCAGCCAAATAAACTTGTTGTGAATCTTGCTTAGAACATATCTAATGACTCCATCCTTGAATTCCGGTATGTACAGAATACCGGTTAACCCTAGATCCTCAATTGCTTTGTATTCCAGTTTGATGGCTCCAGAGTCTCCCAGTATCACGGATTGATACATGCTTTTGGTGTCCTATGTGCCTAGATCCTCCAGAGTGCAGTGAATGTATTCCCTCATGTCTTCAACATACATCACATTGTCAAGAACCCTAGAAAATGCTCCTGCAGAGTCTTATTTCTTAGCAATCAGGGGAACCTCCTTGAATACAGGTCTTAACCTATCCTTTACTTCAACAATGGTGGGATTTGCAATGAAAGTAGGAGTTGAAGATCCAGATGCCATTTCGAAGAATACCTGAAAGTGAATGCTGGTGGAAGATTTATAACTGCTCGAAATTCTTTCACAATGCTTCTGCACGCTCTTAATTCACCTGAAATTCACCTTTTCTTCACTCTAAATGCTTGAATGCTCGGTGAGTGAAAATGAATTCTTTTTCTTTTTATCAGTGAATTAAACCCTAATCTTTCTTTGTAATAAATGTTTCGCGAACAACCCTACCAGGTGTCGGTTTCACAGTCTTGTGTCGGGTGAACCTTTATCTATGATGAACACAACTCTTCGGATCTCGTTAGATCTCCTCCAGGGTAATATGCAGGATTTTGCAATGACTTTGCCAACCCCTAAGGCTTATGCCTCAGTTACTGGTGGAATTTCCTGTCGGTGAAGGAATACCCTGTTCTACCTATGGAGTTACCAGTGTAGATCCATCTCCACTTGGTTCTTCAGATTTTCTAACCCATCTCTTGGTGTGATATTGTTGTATTTCATCTACCTTATGCTTTCCTTTCTCATTATCTTTATCATTGCTAACTGGTTGAGTCTTGCTTCTGCAGTATTTATCAATATGACCTATTTTGTTGCATGCATAACATGTAACATTGTTCTTCTGAATTTCTTTAACAAATCCGGTATCATTCCTTGACCTACAGTGATTTGCAAAATGTCCAAACTTTCCACATGCATGATATTTGACATTCATTTTGTAATCTTCTGATCTATGACCATATTTCTTGCAATTTGTGCATTGACCGGGAACACAATTGTAGTTTTGATTTGCTTTATTTCTACATTGTTTAGCCATATACCCAAATTTATTACAAACAAAACATCTACCATTGAATTTATAAGCATTAGATTACCTTACCAGTTTCCATTGTTTTGATGAGTTCTGCATACTGGCTGTCTAATCTTCAGTTGCAGTTCTAGAGCTTTCACCTTGTACAAATCCAAGTCCTCTAGAATCATCAATCTTCCTTTGTCTTTTCAATAAGTCATCCAACTGTGCAGCACTAATCCTAATTTTTTCTTTATACTCACTTGCAGTAGTCAAATCATCTCTTAGAGTAGTTATTTGTCTTTCAAGTTCTCGTTCATTGTTCTGGGAGTGTGCCAAATCAGTTCTCAACAGATTATTTTCATGAGTCAATCTGCCAAATTCATCAAATTTGTTTTTTAGAGATATAACAAGATTATCTTCCTTCTTCTTTCTTTCCTCAATATCTTTTGATAAGCTCATAGTCAGATCTTACATTTCATTCTTCATGAGCATGTTTGCTTGACTTAGTTTCTGACATTGTTCCTTAAGTGCATTCTTCTCCTCATCATCTGGGTTTTGCAAAAGTTCATTTCTCTTGGCTTGAGCTGATGATAACCTTTCTTGCAGGATAAGAATGAACTCATCGGTTGAATTCAATTCATCTTGCAATTTCAAGTTCTTTATTCTTTAAGCATCATAATCCTCAAGAGCCATCTCAAGTTGCTTCTCCATAGCCATGTTCAAAGATTTTGGTTTCAGGATCTTCCTCAAGCTGTTAAACTTCTTCTGAGGTACCAGGCTCTAATACCAATTGTTGGATCCAAGAACACTGAGGGGGGGGTGAATCAGTGTTTTGTCAATATATGCCTCCTAATGTCGGTATATGACTTCCATCTAATCTTGTTGCCATCAATGACAATAAAATGAATCCGATGAGTGCCAATTGCCAACATGAATCTCCCAACTAACCACTTGGCACTGACGGGTCCCCACTGAATAAGAATGAACTCAACAGTGCAAACAAATATAGATAAATTCAAAATAATATTATAACACTTCAAAAATATGATTGCTCACCTTTAGGTCACTAGTAGTCACCAATGCAATCAACAACAATGATTTTCCTTGGTCCAAAACTTTGATATTAATATGAATTGAGAGCCTAGAACCCACCAGATTGTGTAGAGATAGATCTGATCTTTGAATGTATTTATACCAATCCTTATATGGCGAATTCCACGGAAATTTTATATGGTATACAAATATTTGGCGAATCTCGCTTAACTATAACATGACTAATGCAATTTTCGAGGAGATTATGGGTCGTCCAAATAATTGGCAAATACAATATAGTTGGCAAAAATTGGGGTGAATGTAGACACACGTCAGCAAAATGTCAGGTGAATTGGGTCCTCCTGGCTAACAAATCTTCATATTCCTATAGGTGAATTATGGTTGTTTGGTAAGGCAACCTCGGAGAGTGTAGGCAAAAAAATTAAATTTATCGTGTGTCCACCATATATTGTATTCGCGAAATCCTCGCATAGAAACATTTAATTACATAGAACATATTGCAATCGGGCCGTGAATTTGACGAAAATTGATAATGTTCTGGCAACATGGCCACCCCCAATCGGTACAAAATATTCGCCATTTCCCAGGTCGCCGATGTAAAACATTTGCCATTGGCGAATATTCGCCACTAAAGTAATCTTTGCTTGTAATGAAATAGGTTACACAATAGAGAAGTATGACAACAAATACTTGAAAAAATTATAGAAATACTTGTAAATTATTGAAAATAATAAGCCACTTTGATGGGGCAAACCTCCAAAAATCTTTAATAAGAAATAGATTGTGCAATTTAATAATTATCTACTACTCACCTCTCTTATATATACCATATTTATGTATTGGATGTCACTGAAAGATAACTAGATTATAATATAAGACTATATAAATGATTACATAACTTGGTTAAGGTTAATGTTAGCTATTAATTGACTACACGTAACCCAATACAATCAAAGGATTAAAAGAGTCCAAGGGGTTGAGCTTAATTGGCTAAAAACACTGGGTTCTCATTGTGGAGACCCAAGTTCAATTCCCAATAGGGACATTTGAAGTGGAATTCTAAGTTGTGACTCTTGGCCTTCTATAGGATGGGGAAGGTCTTGGGGTCAATCTAATGGAACTCTAAGTTGTGACTCTTGGCCTTCCATAGGATGGGAAGGTCTTGGGGTCAATCTAGTCAAACATAATAATAATAATAATAATTCAAAGATATGTAATGGGGATGGGGCCCCCTACTATGTCCCCACTGGTTCATAGCTCCAGTCAAAAGCTATCCAAGCTTCGGCCAATTACCAATCAAAAAAAAAATCAAAGGATTAAAAGCGTAGGAGGACTTGCAACTTCAAAAAGGGAACCAAATAATTTATAATTTTCATCCATTTTCACATCATTGATTTTTTTTCTTTTTTTTTTCAAAGATCATGAAACAAAATACAAAAGAGCTTATCACATTAGATCACCAATCGTAGTTGTTTTGAGACTACAGAGAAACATGAAAAAAGTCTTATAACTGATTTCGAGACATAATTACAGCATATGTCATGAGATCAAACTACATCATATACTAGACTAAGCTAAAACTGAAAAATACATCCAAACACCCTGCTCTTAGGGATGATATCTGCTCAAGCCATCACAGCATTGACTTTAAGAATATACTAAACAAATTATAATTATATTTTTAGACATTTATTTCAAACACACTAGATATAAATATTAGAACTAAAAATTTATATTATTTTTAATAAGAAATTAAAAATAATACTAATTTTTTTACCAATCTTATGATTCAATCTAATTCGAGATCACTTATTTTCTCATTTATGTTATTAAATTAATCTATATTTTTGATAAATCGTATTAATTGACATAGTTTTGTGACTAATTAAGACTGATTTACTACTTTTATTTATGTCCATGGTCTCTTAGTAAACTAAATCATTCTTTAAATTTAATCTAAAATTTGAAGTCCATTATATATGAATTTGTATTGTATCATGGTGAATGTTAATTTGGTTTCATTTCAATTAATAAATTAGCATAGGTAATTAAGTTGTTTTTATAGCTTTCTAAAAAACAAGTTTCTTTTTTTATTTGTCTTAATTATAATTTTAAATCAATAAAATAAATCAAATTAAAATAATTTTTTTAATTTATTTTTCTAAAAATTAATAATATTTCAAGAAAATTTAAACTTTTAATCAATTAAAATATTTGCGCCTCTTAGATCTGTGTGCCTCATCCCTCCCTCTTTTTAGCAATCTTGATCTGCTGCTTGGTCATTTTTCATCTATGCATGCTTTCTAGCTATTATCATGCTCATGATGGATCACCCACATTGACGCAAAAATTTACACACAATCTAATCTAAAACAGCTGATTTATAACTAAATTATTGACTAATCAAAATATAATAATAGTTGTAGAACGCCGTATTTGAATTTGAATTGTGTATGCCTAGTATGAACTCTATGAATGTGATGGTATACGTTACATATACACCACTATTGTACAGATTTATAAAGTGATGATGAATAAACAGTAGAGCACCATATCCGAGTTCAGATCTCAACTTTTTTAGCACTTCACATTTGCCAACTTTGTTAAATGCTTAAAACATTCCAAACGGAACTTAAGCTCTCAACCTTTTTGGCACTTAAAAAATTGCGAAAAAAACAACAAATCGTCTCTAAATTCTAATGAACGTTAAGCAGGGCTTTCCATAAATGCTTCTTTTTCGTTCTATCCAAATGGCCAGTACCTACAATCTACAAGATCATCCCTGTTTTCTTTTAATTGCAGAGCAGGCAATCGGAATAAAAAGTGAGGCGCACAAATGCTTCATTCAGACTACAATGCTGTCAACCACTGCCATGTCAGAGAAATTCTGTGCATCTCTGGGTGTAAAGTAAGCTACCTATCACTTTTAAGTGGTACAAATATCCAAAGGAAACAGCTAACACCCCTCAAGTGTTGTGTGATATGTAAACATCGGTCCATTAGCTTTACAGCAGGCACTGGGCCTACTAAATTTATTTCCGAATTGAGCTATCTTATGATTAGCTTTACTTCATACCTCTCTTCGTTTTCTTTTTATATTAGATATTTTGGTACCCATTTTGTTGGGAGAGATGTTAGATGTACAATTCCTAGTTTTGGTCTGCTGCCTACATCCACAGTGCTACTTAATGACAAGCATTCCTCTGTTTCTGAGCTCACCTCCCTGACACGATGATTGGATTTAAAAAATTACATTCCTATGCATCTTTTAGATCCAATAACCTCCTTAGTAAAGAATCCATTGCTTAATTCTAGTAAAGACCAATCTAGTCCAAGGAAATACCCAGGAGGTTTCACAATAATTGCTGTATTAATGTTGTGACGTCTTGCTACACTGGACTTTTTAAAATACATCATTGGGCCCCTTTACATGTAATGCAAATTAGAATCCATTTGACTCTTCTTACATCTAGATAAATATCAGATTCTTTTGACTAAAAGTTGTTCTAAGTGGAAATTAACAATACATTTGATTCGACCTACATTCACAGACCTCTGACAAAAGTTCGCACTGCAAATTAAATTTTATTATTTATTTATTTTGGTATATTTATTGTTTAACTATTTATTTAATTACACTCCACCTCTGCTGCCATTGTAGTATTTACTTTAAATAACGTCAAATTTTCATAATCTATTATGTCTATGGTTTGTAATTTCTGGATTCTATTCTGAGTGTTTTTGCATCCATGTTTAGGATCATGTCCTCTCTCATCCTGATGGATCTCATAGTGTGATCAATCTTGATGCAAAAACTCACACAATGTAATCCAGAAATTGTAAGTTATGAATATCTACTTTTGCAATATATTTCTTTTTCAATATTATTTAACATATATCAAGACTATTTTATTATTTTATTTAACATTTTTTAAAGACTTTCACATCATGACACTCCAACCTGTACTACTATCTCTTCACATAATTAATAATATTTTTTACAAATTTATCATAAGAAATATGAAGACAATAGTAGAATGAAGGAAAATCGTTTGAATTTAACCACCTTAACCAAAAAAAAAAAAGCCTGTCAACTATATTTAGATGTCAGTGAGAAGTATTTGTACATCTCTAATTAACATTTTACCTTTCTAACCCAATTTTATTCTAAAACTTTTTCAATGACATTATATAGATAATTGATTCTTCTTTAACTTTTATCGTTATTTGATGGAAAAGTTGGCAACCAAATTTCAATACATTCTTGTTGATCATAATTGCATGATCATGGAGACAACAGTGCATTGTAAATTGAATAAATTGTGATGCAAAATTATATTGTATTGTCCAGTCTGTATCACAGATTTAACTTGGCTGTTTCTCTCACAGAGATATGAAATCATTCAAAATGAAGACAGACAGAGAGGACACATGTTTTTATGCACACAGCTCTGCTGTTTCGTATAAACAAGATTCTCAAAAATCATAATTATAATATTTTTTAATCTTGGCCCACAGTTTTTTGCACATAGCGCCAAAAGATGTATTGCTCTTTTATACGGTTTTCAAATGGAAGAATTTCAATTTTATAAAGTAACTCAATATCCAGATGCTATTTGTATAGAAAAAGGCCATAAACAAAGGTTGGAACTTGGAACTTCTAGTACTGATAAATATTCACAAGGTTTCTCCAAAGCCTGAAAAATATAGTCTAGCATAGAGTACTGATTTGACTCAATATGCAGATGCTATTTACTTTAAAAAACCATAAACAACTTCCAGTATTAATAAATATTCACAAGGTTTTTCCACAGCCTGGAAGATATTGTATAGATTATTGACTTGATTGATTCCTCGTGAGTGTTATAACATAAAAGTATAAATGGCTTTATAACCTGAAATGCCCTGCAAAAACAGGGAGATTCAAAAAAAAAAAAATTGGACATTCTCCAAAATTGAATAAATTCCACGACACGCGCAAGCATTTTTCTTGAGTGGCCATTTAAGCGAATAAGCACATATCGCATCCGGTACAGACACAAGACAAACAACCCTCGCAGTTGATAAGTTTAGGGCATCCCCTCAAAACCTTGCGGCTCGCCCTTTCCTCTTCCATCTCACAATTCAATTCACTCTGGACAAAATCTGCGCATACCCAATTAGGGTTCTTCATAGCGTAGCAGTATACACCGTATTCATCTCCATTCCGGATCTTGAACCTCCGCTCTTTTCCACAGCCTGTGCAACGAACAAATTCGTCACGGTGAAAATTAAAACGGTGAATGCCATTGCTGCCTTTGGGTTTGTAATAACGGAGCAGGACTGTATTGCAAATGGGCACTTTCTTGGTGTAGCCGGATTTATCACTCATGGTAACCCAAATTGAATCCTTCCATTTCCTGCGATTGTTTTGGGCATGCTTTTGGAATATGATGGGGGCCATGGGACCTTTCTTGCATGCCCCTGGAAAACAGTTACACACCACACTTAAATCTCCTTTTTGGGTAATCCTGAGTGAACCCACAAAGTCTCCGAAACCTAAAGTACTGGTGCAACCACAGGTTATCTCAACAGAATCAGTTCCCAGCTTCCACCCAAGCAGACCCTTGAGATCTTCCCTGGTAAAAAACTCATAATCAGTATCGATGCTGTGAATTCTTGCTAATTCCATGACATACTCCTCTTATTGCTGCTGCAACTTTATCCCCTCTTTTCACTGATCCAAATTCTACCCGTACCCTACCCTAAATTGCCATGCAAAGGGGCTTTTATAGAGGTGATTTGTTAGAAACGAAACTCTTTTCGTTATACCAGGGGTCTTTTCCAGCACTTGCTTCAGCCCTCGCACCGACACAGTGGAATTCGTCAAATTAAGGTGCCCTTCCCGCGTGCTTTTTATTTACAATGTAAGATAATAACTAGCAATTGCCTCTTGGTGTGCAATGGGTACGTGGAAAAAGTTTGGAAGATCAATTATGACATAAATTGACCTATTTTTGCATACAATTGAGGGAAACATATAGTGATAGAGAGATATGGAGACATAATGAGATGGAAAAATTTTGTGTGTGTGAGAGAGAGAGAGAGGAGGGGTAACATAAACAAGTTATAAAGAGAGAGGGAGAAACATAAAAAGATAGAGATAAAGATGGAGAGGGATATATAGAGAGAGAGGGTTAAGGAGAAAAATATTGAGGAGAGAGGAGAGATTACCAACAACAAAAAATTGATATATATATATATATATATATAGAGAGAGAGAGAGAGAGAGAGAGAGAGAGAGAGAGAGAGAGAGAGAGAGAGAGAGAGAGCTTTGGAAAGAGAGAGTGGATGAGATATAGATAGGAGAGATGAAGGAGAGGGAGAAATAGAGATAGATAATAAGAAAGGGGGAAATTGATAGATAAAAAGATATAGATATAGTTTACGTTACTTATAAAGAGTGGAGAGAGGGATATAGAGGTGAGAGATAGAGTAAGGAGAGATAGAGAGATATAGATAGGGAGGGAGAAACATGGAGTAAGAGAGTGTGTGTGAGAGAGAGAGATATAGAGATAGAGAGGGAGAGGGAGAAATAGGGAGTGTGTGAGTGAGTGAGACATATGGAGATAGAGATAGAGAGGGATATATATACAGAAATCTAGAAATCTAGAGGACAAATATAAAGTAGAGGATAATTAGAGAGATATAGCAATATGGACTGATAGGGAGAGAGATGCAAGGAGAGGTGAGAGAGAGAGAGAGAGAGAGAGAGAGAGAGAGAGAGAGAGAGAGAGAGAGAGAGAGAGAGAGAGAGAGAGAGAGAGAGAGAGAGAGAGAGAGATTAATTACTTCAAAAGGAGCATTTATCTTCTTACCATTCTTATGATGAAGGAGAAATGCATCAAATTTTTGGTTGTAGGAAGATACAATTGTTTTTAATCTTGGTGGGGAAGAGTGTCTCATGGAACATTATTGTTACAGTGACACAAACACACTGACCAATAACAACTAAATGCATTTTTTAGACATAAAGGATTGAGATAGCTTCCATTGTCTTGAATGACTAAATATGCCTATCAATCATAGATTCTAAATACCTTAGATAGAATAAATTGATTAAAAATGCATATAAATTTATTTATTAAAAAATATTCATCATTAATAATACAAAAGAATTAAATTAGATTATTAATCCTTCTTTCCTACAAACTATCATATTGATCTCAAGGTTAAAGTATGATAATATTTGATCTTCTCAATATGCTTTTTCTTGTTCTTTAAAATTTAAGTAATAGTGAATTGAATAAATATTTAAATTTATTTTAAAACACTATAAGAAAAGGCTAAAGTCTTGGACACCAAAATAACGTATACATGATCAAGATTTTGTTTTTCATTGACAATTTCACCCCCTACTTGTTACAAATAGAACATTCTCAAATTGTTGATGTGCGATGATTCAAATTCCCTAGGAGGTGATCATGTGAATGGATGGAGTGAAGCCTACTGGCAATTGACTATATTTTTATTTGCAATATAAGATAATAATTTTTAAAAAAGATTAAATATCTTCTTTTCCAAAAAAGAGATTAGTAGAATTATTATAAAGATAAAGCTATTTTTAGTGGCATCACTTTCTATTTTTTTTTAGAAAAGAGTTCATAATGTTTTTTCAAATTAAGGTCCCCTTACTAGATGCTTTTTATTTTTATGTAAGATAATAATAAAAAATAAATAATTTTTTTTTTTTCAAAAAAGAGATGATTAATAGAATTATTATAAAGATAATGTTATATCTAATGGAATTTAGTTTCTATTTTAAGAAAAGAACTCATAATGTAATGGAGAGATGAGTTTCAAATATTAAAATTGTCTTTGTTTCAACATCTTGTTTTTATTAAATATATTTAAAATAGTAGGGATGGAGAAGATCTTATAGACATGAGTTAAAAGGAAGATATATATAATATGGATATTATAAATATATTTATTATAAAACATTAAGATAGATGCCATCGAGGACATTTAGAGAGTTAATTTGTTAGAAATGCAACAACTTCCTCATCCTCCCACAAACACGATGGAATTCTCTATTTTAATTTAGGTTATAATTAGATTTTTTTTTTTAAATTAAGGCTCTTTGGATGTTCTTTTCATTTTCAATGAAAGATAGAATCTTGTGTTTTATAAAAATGAGTAGATTAGGTCAAATATTATTAAAATAATGTTATATTTAGTGCCCATCTATTTCTATTTTAAGAAAAGAGTTCAAAATATTAAATTTAAGTTTTACGTTTTCATTTTTATTCAATACTTTGTATGTATTAAATATATTTAAAATAGTAAGAATATAAAAGAGCTTATAAACATGACTTAAAAGGAAGATATAATTAGCATGAAAATCTTAAAAATATTTATTTTAAAATTATTAAATTATTGTTGTGAACACTTGCTTGTTCCATGACACCTCCTATTATTGTTGTTGTAGCTAATTTATCCTTTTGGACCCTAGATTGTCCAACAAAGGGGATTTTATAGAGGTGATTTGTTAGAAATGAAACTCTCTTTTTCATACCAAGAGCCCTTTCAAGAACTTCCTATGACCCTCCCACCAACAAGAATGAAATTCCCTATTTTAATGTAGGTCATATCTAGATTTTTTTGTCAAATTAAGGCCCCTTTCAGTGTGCTTTTTATTTTCAATGAAAAATAGAATCTTGTGTTTTAAAAAATTGAGAAGATTATTTCAATTATTATAAAAATAATGCTATATTTAGTGTCATTTGTTTCTATTTTAAGAAAATAGTTCAAAATATGGGATATGCAGCATCATCAAACCCTAAGAATAATCTACATGTGCATCAATGTAGAAAAAGGAATAGGGATATTTAGGGAGAAGAAAAAAACCAAAACATATTTTTTATCCTTCCATACATCATTTGGAAAATGGATAAATTCAATTTAAAACCAATTCTTGTTGAATCCATTATCCACAATGCAAAATAGGACTTGATACTATCTTCAAGGGAATAGAAATCATCTGCATGATTGATGTTGAACTTTCACTTGTACAAATGTGTTCAAGCTAGCCACACAATACACCTCATCATCAACAAGGAATCAATGGCATGTAACATATATCAAACTCATTGGACATTCATTTAACCAAATGCCTAGATAAATGGAAAGAAAAAAAATAGAGTTTGAAAAATGTCATAAAATGAAAATTTAGAAAAAAGAGCAAAGTATATTTAAAAATGAGCTTCGAAGGGTTTCTAGCCCTAATAGTGTGTTACAAATGAGTATAGATAGGTTCATTTGGATGGGGAAGTTAAAAATATATTCCCTCCTATACTTTCAAAAGAGGCAAATGGATTAGAATGCAAAGGGTCACTTTGACTTATTCTTTACATTCTATTATTTAATTAAATTCTAGTCAAAATTAGACTTGTAGATGCACATCATGCTCATGCACATGCTTCCAAAGTGACTTGAACACTTTTGTTGAGACCATATCCTAAAAATAGGCGTTGAAAATTTCATCTAATACTAGTGGATGGCATGTACCAAATTAAGTCCATCTTCATATTCACCATCCTCATCTTGACTCATTTTAAAAACTATTTTGGCCTTGCTTCATATCAAATGTTATACATTGTAGCTTTAACCTCCCTATCAATGGAAGGTTTTCTTCATTTTTGCCTTCAACTATACCTAATTCCTTCATTACATTATCAATTTGGTTCACAATCTTCATTATTTATTAGCAAATATTTCCTCATTTAACATGACTATGCTAGCTAAACTACTACCCTATAATTAACAACATTAAAATATCAAATTCATCTTAGAAAAATTAACAATTAATTAAACCAAATATTAATGAGACTTGAGCAATCAAGGTGATTGATACTTGCACGACTTCTTCTATTCATTGGTTCTTTCTTATAAGACAATAATAATTGAAATAGACATATAAGAGCAGTCATATCTATTCTTGTATAGATTAACATTTGATGTCACTTTTTCTCTAAAGAGGCAAAGATGTATGTGAACATTTTTAAATCTTATAAGACTATAATTCATTGGACAAGCTTTATTGGCATTTGGCCTCACTATTTGGATCTAAATGTTCGTATCTCCACTTTCTAGTTGGTGATGAATTCATTTTACATCTTCAAGCCAACTATTTCACTTGCCTAAGTCAAACCACGGACTAGGCAACCAGACCATAATATTACACAATAAAGGATGCAAACTAGAGATCTAGCATTAAGCCTAACTCATATCCTTGTATGATAAAAATAGCATTGTTCTTTGTAGCCACATAATCAACAATATTATGATAAGCATCAATACCACTAACTATTCAATGATTTACTACTTCAATGTAAATATTTTCATAATATTTTCATCAACTTTATTTTTAATAATATAAAATATTTGATCTCTATTGTTGTTGCTCTTGGTCAATTTTATAACTTATCCATTTTGTATATATTATACAACCATGGTGTCATGAGACCACATTTCTTTGATACATTTTGCCAAACAGTTCACAGGCCTTGTCTATGATTTCACAATGCAAATAAAAATCTACGTCCCATCATATTCGATATTAATAAAGTATTATGTTTCAATATCAGATTGAGAAAAAAAATTGTTTACATAAACATTGCATTCTAACTTTCCCAAATTACTTTAAAGAAAACTCTCTCCCATTTGAAATATTTAAATACTAACATAAATCACTAAATTAATTTTATCACGAATATAAACCTTATATTCCATTGCTTAGACTGGATTTAATAATTAGATTCATATGCATCTCTTAGACCCAATAACCTCCTTAGTAAAGAATCCATTGCTTAATTTTAGAAAAGACCAATCTAAGTCTGAGGAAATACCTAGGAGGCTTCACAACAAACACTGTATTGTTGTGAGGTCTTGCAGGCTACGTTGGACTTTCAAATTACATCATTGGGCCCCTCTACATTTAATACAAATTAGAATCGTCTTACATCTAGATAAATATCAGATTCTTTTGACTAAAACTTGTTCTCAGTTGAAAACGAACGATCAACACATTTGATCCAACCTACATTCACAGACCTCTGATGATAATTTGCACTGCAAATTATTTTATATTATTAATTTTTTGGCCTATGAATAATTGTTCCAATCCCTGTAAAGCCTCCTCTGTTATGCTTGAATAGTGCAACCTTGGGGCCTTCTATTTGACTCTAACAATGTAAATTATGGTGGAAAATTATTTTTCTTTGAATTACATGATTATCAATTTTTAAACGTTATTTATTTTCAATAACAATTCAAATATAGAGGTGTTGAAATTGGTATTTAAATGATGTTTTAATTAATAATATATAAATAATAAAATAGAAACATAATTATAAGTTATATTTTAGATTTTATTTTTTTAATCATTAAAATAATTTTAAAAATATTTACAAGTAATAAAATTTTATTGGTATGTGAAATTTTACTTGTGATTTTTTATGTTTATGTTAGGCTAGCACTATTGTAATCGGTTGCACTCAATTTTTTCTTTGCATGTTTATTTTTTAATTTTTAAATAGTTAGATGCATGATTTTAAAGTTTTCAATTTACAAAAATTGTTTTTCTTCAATCTAATTGACTCAAATAATTTGCATCTTATTAATTCATTTGTAACTCTAACATAATTAAACACTAAACCTAATTCAATTGTAACCATTATGAAAGTAGGATTAATGTGTTAATACCAATCCTAACTCTAATTTTATATGAAATCCTAACCATAACAATAAACCAAATTGAACCTAATTCTAATATTTAAATAAATTATTATACTTGTAAATTAATAAATGTTTCTTTATTTAATTTCTTTTGACTTGTGACTTTGAATGCTAACTTATATAAGCCTCTATATCTCTCTGCTTATATATATATATATATATATATAAAAGATTACACATAATTATAATAAATTAATAGCACTATAATAATAAAAATACAATAATAATATTTTGGAGATGTTTTGATTATGACTACTTGAATGAATAATGAAAATTTTGGTATGCACTAGTTTGATTGATTACCTATTCATTGATTATGATTAATACAGTATAAATTAATAATCTCTTCTATTTGTTAATTGTTTGAAAATAAACATATTTAATTACTATTACAAATCTACACTTACTATTACAAATCTACACAGCAAGTACTTGCCTAGCACTTGTTATTTCTAATTTCTTTCTATTACAATTATTTTCTACAGCACTTTTAATTTAAAAGATTGTATCTTATAGTTATTTTTTCATTATTATTTAACATATGTCAAGACTATTTAATTATTTTATGTAACTTTTTCATACCATTACATTCTACCCTGCACTATCACTGCAAGTTCAGCCTCTCCACAAATTCGATAATATTTTTTACAAAATCACTATAAGAACAGTCCTGTCAGAACAATAGTAGAGTGAAGAAAAATCATTTGAATTTAACCAGCCTTAAGCCTGTTGATTATATTTAGATGTCAGTGAGAAGTAGCTTATACATCTCTAATTAACATATTACCTTTTTAAACTCAAATTTATTCAATGACATTATCTTGATAATTAGTTCTTCTTAACTATTATCATTATTTAATCCCGGTGTTGGCAACAAGTGCATTGTTAATTAAATAATTTTGTGATGCAAAATTATATTGTATTGTCCAATCTGTATCACAGATTTAACTTGGCTGTTTCTCTCACAGAGATATGAAATCATGGTAATGAAGACAGACAGAGAGGACAGATGTTTTTATGCACACAGCTCTGCTGTTTCATATAAACGAGATTCTCAAAAATCAAAACTATAATAAATTTTTTATCCTGGCCCACAGTTTTTGCATATACCGCCAAAAGATATATTGCTCTTTTAAATGTAATCAAGTATAGAATTACTTTAATATGCAGATGCTATTTGTATAGAAAAAGACCATATCAATGTTCACAAGGTTTTTTCAAATCCTGGGAAATATTGTCTGCCATAGATTACTGATTTGACTCAATATGCAGATACTGTTTATATACATTGAAACTTCTAAGTTCTAATATTAAGAAAATATTCACAAGGTCTTTTCACAGCCTGGAAGATATTGTATAAAATAGATTACTGATTTGATTCCTCGTGAGTGTTTATAAAAATGGCTTTATAACCTGAAATGCCCTGCAAAAACAGGGAGATTCAAAAAAAGTCTACATTCTCAAAAATTGAATAAATGCCACGACGCACGCTAACGTTTTTCTTGAGTGGCTGTTTAAGTGAATAAGCACATATCACAGCCGGTGCAGAAACAAGACACGCAACCCTCGCAGTTGATAATTTTAGGGCATCCCCTCAACACCTTGCGGCTCGCCCTTTCCTCTTCCATCTCACAATTCAATTCACTCTGAACAAAATCTGCACACACCCAATTAGGGTTCTTCACAGCGTAGCAGTAAACACGGTATTCATCTCCATTCCGGATCTTGAACCTCCGCTCTTTTCCACAGCCTGTGCAACGAATAAATTCGTCACGGTGAAAATTAAAACGGTGAATGCCATTGCTGCCTTTGGGTCTGTAATAACGGAGCAGGACTGTATTGGAAAGGGGCACTTTCTTGGTGTAGCCGGATTTATCACTCATGGTAACCCAAATTGAATCCTTCCATTTCCTGCGATTGTTTCGGGCATGCTTTTGGAAAATCATGGGTGCCATGGGACCTTTCTTGCATGCCCCTGGAAAACAGTTACACACCACACTTAAATCTCCTTGTTGGGTAATCCTGAGTGAGCCCACAAAGTCTCCAAAACCTAAAGTACTGGTGCAACCACAGGTAATCTCAACAAAATCACTTCCCAGGTTCCACCCAAGCAGACCCTTGAGATCTTCGCATGTAAAAAACTCATCATCAGTATTGATGCTGTAAACTCTTGCTTCTTCCATGATATCCTCCTATTATTGCTGCTGAAGCTTTATCCTTTTCGCTGATCCAAATTCTACCCTAGATTGCCATGCAGAGGGACTTTTATAGAGGTGAATTGTTAGAAACGAAACTCTTTTCGTCGTACCAGAGAACTTTTCGAGCACTTCCTGGGGCTCTCGCGCCGACACGGTGGAATTCCCTATTTTAATTTAGGAAGTATATAGAATTTTTGTTTAGTCAAATTAAGGCCCCTTCCCGCGTGCTTTTCTTTTTCCATGAAAGATATAGAATCTTGTGTTCTATAAAAACTAGAAGATTAGTTTCATTTATTATAAAAATAATGCCATACGTTTCTATTTTAACAAAAGAGTTTAGAATATTAAATTTGACTTTTGAGTTTTGTATTTTTTTTCCAATAATCTGTATGTATTAAATATATTTTTAAAATAGTAGGATATAAAAGAGTTTATAATTATGACTTAAAAGGAAGATAAAATTAATATGGAAAATTTAAATATATTAATTTAAAAAACTAATAAAATATAAATGAGTTTATAGGCATGATTTAAAAGAAAGATATAATTAGTATAGAAATCTTTAATATATTTTTAAAAACTATGATAGATTAATATAAGTTATTTATATTGGATTTGTTAAATGAGTAAGATTATATTAAAAACTAAGATCGATTAATATAAGTTATTTATATTGGATTTGTTATATGAGTAAGATGGATTTTGTATTTTAACATATTAACATGTTGGTATAGTAAAGGTTTTCTTATTTGGAAGATGTGTCTCAAAGAGTATTTATCAATTGTTTTGATGAGATTTAGTAGTTTTTTTAAATAGGAGAGTACTTTGGCCAATCACTTCAACGACCTCAATAGAAATGCAAAGAGTCACTCATATGAAAAAGAGATTTATTTAGTGTAATTCATTCATTCTTAGTCAATGCAAACCCTTTAACTAAATTTTAAATGAAATAATTTATGAGATCTTTAAAATGACAATTTTCTTGCATAATCAAATTTTTGTGTCATGGAATTTGAAAAGTCATAAAATTTGCTTTCTTTTATTCCAATTTCAAAAGGATTCAATTCTTTTTTTTAGGATAGAGAAGGATAAGTTAAAATATGTAATTTTGTCATGAGGAAGTAAAAAGATTATTTAAAATATATGACTTGTATGAATGGAAGTTTATCATCAAAACTAAGACTAAGCTACTTGCATATCAATGTAAAAAATAGAGTAGGGGTATTTAGCAAGAAGAGAAGAATCTAAACATGTTTTTTATCCTTTCATACATCATTTAGAAAATGGATAAATTATCTAGTATCCACAATCCAAAATAGGACTTATACAATCTTCAAGGGAATAGAAATCATGTGCATGATTGATTTTGAATTTTCACTTGTACAAATGTGTTCAAGCTAGCCACATACATACATCAAATTTATTGGACATTTAATGAACTAAATGCCTATATGGAAAGAGAAAAAATAGAATTTGAAAATTTTCATCAAATAAAAATTTAGAAAAAGAGTAAAGTACATTTTAAAATGAGTCTCTAAGGGTTTATAACCCTAATAGCGTGTTACAAATGAGTATATATAGGTTCATTTGGATAGGGAAGTTAAAAACATATTCCCTCCAAAACTTTCAAAATAGGCAAAATACATTAGAATGTGAAGGGTCGCTTTGACTTATTATTTACATTCTATTATTTCATTACATTCTAGTCAAAAATTGACTTGTAGATGCACATCATGCTCATGCACATGCTTTCCAAGTAACTTGAACACTTCTGTTGAGAATGTCCTACAAATAGGTTTTTAAAATTTCATCTAATACTAGTATAGCATGTACCAAATTAGGCCCATCTTCATATTTAACATCCTCATCTTGACTCATTTTAAAAAGTATCTTGATCTTGCTTCAATGTCAAATGTTATACATTGTACAAAGCAACTTTAACGTCCCTATCAATGGAAAGTTTTCTTCATTTTCAGCTTCAAGTGTACCTAATTCTTTTATTACTTAAACAATTTGTATTTATTGTTCACAATCTCCATTCTTCACTAGCAGCATTCCCCATTTAGCATGGCCATGCTAGCTAAACTACTACCCTATAATTAGCAACAATAAAATATCAAATTCATATTAGAAAAATTAGCAATTAATTAAACCAAATATTAATCAAACTTGAGCAATCATCGTGGTTGATGCTTTTGCACAACTTCTTCTATTCATTAGCTCCTTATAACACAATAATCAATGAAATAGGCATATAAGAGCAATCATATCTATTCTTGTATAGATTATCATATGATATCACTTTTCCCCCAAAGAGGCAAAGACATACATGCATTTTTAAATTTTATATGACTATAATTCATTGGACAAGCTTTATTGACATTTGGCCTCACTATTTGGGTCTAAATGTTCTTATCTCCACTTTCTAGTTGGCAATGAATTCATTTTGCATCTACTTCAAGCCAACTATTTCACTTGCCTAAGTCAAACCAAGGACTTGGAAACCAAACCTTGATATTACACAATAAAGGATGCAAACTAGAGACCTAGCATTGAGCCATATGAATTTGTCAAACTCATATCCTTGAGTGATAAAAAAAACATTGTTCTTTGCAGCCATATAATCAACAATGTTATGATCAAGCATCAATACGACTAATTTCTCAACCTATTCATTGATTTACTACTTCCATGTAAACATTTTCATAATATTTCCATTTTTGTTTTCAATAATACAAAATATTTGATGTCTACTGTTGTTTCTCTTAGTCGGTTTTTTTTTTTTTTATCGGTAAAGGCAGAGCCAAGATTTATATTAATTTGAATTAAGTATAGTAGCTTCTTGGCTGAGAGACATGGCATAAAAAACCTATTCTTAGCTATCCCAACAAAAATGGTTTCCAAAATCAGACAGGAAACCATTATCCTTATGATTTATCCACTTTTTTAACAAAACCATCAAAATTATGCAGTCTAAAGAAAATAGAACTAAAACGTTTATATGGCAGATTCCCAACTGCCTAGAAAATAGAGAGTTTAAACATAATAAGAAACCAAAATAAGCTATATACGATTTTGGATTAAGTATCGAGGAGGAAATTTTTCACAGCAACGAAAAGAAAGCCTAGCTTGCACTGGGAGGATCAGTTTGGGGCAGATCAATTCTCGCTCTTCCTCGGCCTCTGCCTGCTGGACGACCTCGGCCACAACCAGCGACCCGACGGCCTCTGCTTGAACCACCCCTGCGACTCTGGTCAGCTTGGGGCTCTACGTCTGCAACTTTAATAGGCAGCATTTCGTTAAGCCTTGCAAATTGGAAGAGGTCCTCCTCTTTTCCCTGAACCTCTGAATTTTCTCCTAAAAACCGCCATTTGAGATAGCTCAAACCAACTCCAACAAAGACTCTATGTCTATCCAAATCTTTCCCTTTCAAATCCAGTAGGAAAGGGTAGTATTTGATGAGCTCTCAGTGAGCGTTGAAGAGAATCCAATCGCTTGGCTGAGGTGCCCCAGAGTCATGGAGGGCCTTATTCAATATTTCTTGGAATTCCTGAAGAATTTCCTTAGGAAAAAGCTCCTTGGTGAGGCTCCATACAACTTGCCTAGGTAGTTTTTGGTCCAATAGAGAAGCCACAAATCTAGAGGAGATGCAGGTGTTGTCTCGCGAGTACTCTTCCTTGTTCAAATGGGCGCTACCCATAATCATCTTTACTGCTAGCAAAACTGGAGGGTCTGCGTGGATGAGGAGACGCTTCAGTCTCAAGTCTATGAGAAATGGGAGTGTCTGCACCAAAGCATGAGGAGGGCTCTTGGTCAGTTTTATAACTACCATTTTGTATATATTATACTTGACCATGGTGTCATGAGACCACATTTCTTTAATACATTTTGCCAAACAGTTGCAGCCTTGTCTATGATTTCACAATGCAAATAAAAATCTACCTCCCATCATATTGCTGTCATTCTATATTAATAAAGTATTATGTTTCAATATAAAATGTTTACATAAACATTGTATTGTAACTTTCCCAAATTACTTAAAAGAAAACTCACTCCCAAATAAATTTTTTTATTTACTAACATAAATCACTAAAATAAATTTATCACGAATATAAACCTTATATTCCAAGGTCTATTTAGAGTAGAGTATGAAATAAGAAGTGCTCAGCTTAGAGACCTGTTCATATTCTACAGGAATGTAACATTTCGGTGTCCAAAGAGCTCGGGATTCGAAATATTTTTGCATTTTGTACATTGAAATGCAACTTACATTTTGACGTCAAAGTAAGATTTATGGAGTCTGGACTTCGGACTTTACTTGCACTTACATCTTTTATTGCTGTTTGTATTTTGACAGCGAAATCTAAATTGCAGGAAACCCTGAGGTATATTTTGAACTCATAAATTTCAATTAAAATATACGTGAAATAGCCTTCATATCTCATTTTATTTTAGAACATATTTCTGATTTCTCAACATCAAGTTTGGAGAGATATTAGATGTATAATTCCTAGTTTGGTTCTACTAGTACTGCATACATCCACTGTCCTGCCTAATGATCAGCATTCCTCTGTTTCTGAGCTCACCTGATCAACAACTAGATTTCTATGCATCCATTGGTTAATTCTAGAAAAGAGCAATCTATCGTCCGAGGAAATACCAGGAGGTTTCACAATAATTGCTGTATTGTTGAGAGGTCTTGCGATGTAAACCATCCAAGAGTCGGGCTTCATTGGACTTTTATAAATACATGATTGGGCCCCTCTATACATGTAATGCAAATTAGAATCCATTTGACTCTTCTTACATCTAGATAAATATCACATTCTTTTGACTAAAAATTGTTTTCAGTGGAAATGAACAATGCATTTGATTCGACCTACATAATGAACAATACATTTGATTCGACCTACATTCAGACCTCTGACGATAATTTTCACTGAAAGTTGATTTATATTATTTTATTTTTTTGGCCTATGGATAATTGTTCCAATCCTGGTAAAGCCTCCTATGTTATATTTGAATAGTGCAACCTTAGTGCTTTTGATTTGACTCTAAAGATGTAAATTATGGTGGAAATTTATTTAACATATATCAAGACTATTTAATTATTTTATTTAAATTGTTTTAAAGCTTTCACACCATTACAGTCCACCCTATGCTACCACTATAAATTCATCTCTCTCCTCATAATTAATAATACTTTTTACAGATTCAGTTATGTAAAGACAGTAATAAAATGAAGGAAAATCATTTGAATTTAACCACTCTAACAGAAAGCCTATTGATTATATTTAGATATCTAGTAAACATTTTATCTTTTTAAACCCAGTTTTATTCTAAAACTTTTTTCATATTTTTTCAAAGACATTAGGTAGATAATTGAATCTTCTCAGATTCAGTTATGTAAAGACAGTAATAAAATGAAGGAAAATCATTTGAATTTAACCACCCTAACAGAAAGCCTATTGATTATATTTAGATATCTAGTAAACATTTTATCTTTTTAAACCCAGTTTTATTCTAAAACTTTTTTCATATTTTTTCAAAGACATTAGGTAGATAATTGAATCTTCTTAACTTTTATCATTATTTGATGGAAAAGTTGAGAACAAAATTTTCAATATATTCTTATTGATCATGGAGACAACAGTGCATTGTTAATCAAATATATTCTATTGCCCAGTCTGCATCGCAGATTTAAATTGGCTGTTTTGCTCACAGAGATATGAAATCGTTGAAAATACCGTAGGTAGTGAAGACAGACAGAGTACACACAAGTTTTTATGCACAGCAGCTCTGCTATTTCTTATAAACAAGATTCTCAAAAATCAAAATTATAATAATTTTTCCATCTTGGCCCACAGTTTTTGCATATACCGCCAAAAGATATATTGCTCTTTTAAATGGAATCAAATATAGAATCACTTCAATTTAATAAAGTAACTCAATATGCAGATGCTATTTGTATAGAAAAAGACCATATCAATATTCGCAAGGTTTTTCCACAGCCTGGAAGATATTGTATAGAATAGATTAGTGATTTGATTGATTCCTCGTGAGTGTTATAAAATTGGCTTTACAACCTGAAATGCCCTGCAAAAACAGGGAGATTCAAAAAAATTACAAATTCTCAAAAATTGAAAAAATTCCACCAAGACACAAAAAAGCGTTTCTCTTGAGTGGCCGTTTAGGCGAATAAGCACATATCGCATCCGGTGCAGATACAAGACAAACAGCCCTCGCAGTTGATAATTTTAGGGCATCCCCTCAACACCTTGCGGCTCGCCCTTTCCTCTTCAATCTCACAATTCAATTCACTCTGAACAAAATCTGCGCACACCCAATTAGGGTTCTTCACAGCGTTGCAGTAAACACGGTATTCATCTCCATTCCGGATCTTGAACCTCCGCTCTTTTCCACAGCCTGTGCAACGAACAAACTCGTCACGGTGAAAATTAAAATGGTGAATGCCATTGCCGCCTTTGGGTCTGTAATAACGGAGCAGGACTGTATTGGAAAGGGGCACTTTCTTGGTGTAGCCGGATTTATCACTCATGGTAACCCAAATTGAATCCTTCCATTTCCTGCGATTGTTTCGGGCATGCTTTTGGAAAATCATGGGTGCCATGGGACCTTTCTTGCATGCCCCTGGAAAACAGTTACACACCACACTTAAATCTCCTTGTTGGGTAATCCTGAGTGAGCCCACAGAATCTCCGAAACCTAAAGTACTGGTGCAACCACAGGTAATCTCAACAAAATCACTTCCCAGCTTCCACCCAAGCAGACCCTTGAGATCTTCCCTGGTAAAAAACTCATCATCAGTATTGATGCTGAGAGTGTGAACTCTTGCTTCTTCCATGACATCCTCCTATTATTGCTGCTGCAGCTTTATCCTTTTTGCTGATCCAAATTCTACCCTATATTGCCATGCAAAGGGGCTTTTATAGAGGTGATTTGTTAGAAACGAAATTCTTTTCGTCGTACCAGACAACTTTTCCAGCACTTCCTGCGGCCCTCGCACCGACACGGTGGAATTCCCTATTTTAATTTAGGCCGTATATAGAATTTTTTTGGTCAAATTAAGGCCCCTTCACGCATGATTTTCTTTTTCGATGAAAGATAGAATCCTATGTTTTATAAAAACGAGATTAGTTGAATTATTATTATAAAAATAATGCCATCTGTTTCTATTTTAAGAAAAGAGTTCAAAATATTAAATTTGACTTTTTAGTTTTACATTGTTTTTCCCAATGCTTTGTATGTATTAAATATATTTTTAAAATAGTAGGATATAAAAGAGCTTTTTTAAAGATATAATTAGTATGGAAATTTTAAATATACTGATATAAAAACTAATAAGGTAAATTTTTAGTAATATGTTAATTATGAAATATGCTCGTGATTTAAGTTATATACTCCAAATACCTAAGGTTTTATAATCTCTCAAGTGTCAAGGGTGTCAAATCTAAGAAGATCACGACAAGCTTGTCGTCAAGTTGGGCGATTGAGGACCAATTATTGAGGTGGATAAGACCTCCTTCACTTCTAGCTTTGTAATACGAAGGGGGGTTTTCCTAAGGTTTTGGATGATGCAAAAACTAAACACTTCCTTAGAGCAAACTATATTCACTACATAATGTATTCCAACACTAGTGTCACAATATACCTATGTCCTATTTTGGTTGTGTCAGGTTTAACACCCTATTAATAAATAATCTATCATATAAACATCTGAGAGCATGTTTTATGATAACCCCTTGTGATGTTATGCACATCAAGACATGGTAGTAATCTAAGGAAGTTAAGTAGCAGAACAACTTCCTACATTAATCTTGAGAGGAGGGTAATGCAAAAACTTTTACGGATCTTTAGAATAGTTACAAAAACTTAATAGAAACAAACATGAATAGCATGCATACCATAACACAATGATTTGCATGGGGTAAACTCTTTCGAGAGAAAATCCCCACACTCTAAAGGCTACCCAATATATTATTTAGAAATCAACAGTAGATTATAATATACATGCAAAGTAAGCTTATTGTAAGAGTATTACCAATGAATACCCAAAGGCAACTCAAGGGCTATCAAACTCTAATAATGCATCACAATGCATAGCCGTAATACAATGCCCTTATAATATAGGGTTGTCTTCTATGGCAAACGAAACACACAAAATATCCATTGTTAGATCTATGACCTGATAATAAAGAATCAAGATTTATGATGATAAGTTATATTTAAAATGTGGCTTTATCAATCATCGAGCATTCTAGAAGCACTTTCACAGTGCATGGAATGGACCAGTAGGAAAAATCGAGCATTCCTTATCAAACACTTTAAGCACATTTAAACACTTGTATTTTTTTCAAGCATCTAAACCCACTAGTATAATTTTTATTATTGCAAGATTGAGACACCATTTTCTTAACAAGTATAACACACGAACTAAAGAAAATGAAAAATGTTTAATTTGATAAATTTTTAGTACGTTGAGGATGGTAGGGGGGATCAATAATAGATCAGTGCCTTCATCTAGTTGGGAAGATGATTCTTTAAATTTTAACAAATATACAATGATTGAAACTAAGGCAATCCATTAATCAATACACAAAAAATGGTACTCTCTAAAATGCATAATCAAGATAGGATCTACAAATACAATCATAAAAACCATAGATAGTTGCAAACTATTAAATGAATTTATTCAATAATTGATGAACATACCCACATACCTCATTTATTATTATCATAAAATACCTAGCAAAAGCTTTACAAGGATTTTATAGTTATTTGGTTGTCTAACTAATAAAAAACACACCCCATGCATAGGGAGATATTAAATCAAAGTTCAATCTACACTTAATCATTGTTGAATTTTGCAATACAAAAGTTTGCAGTACAAACCTTCAATATCAAACAACAAACTAGAACGCCTTCCATAAATGAGAGTAGCCAAAAAAATATGCCATATTCCTCAAAAACAAAGATTACAAGATGAAATTATAATGCATAATGATATTCTTATAAAGAAAACACAAAGTTTTCCTAAGCTAAATTTAGGAGAACTAAAGTGCAAGCATGAGGAGACAAAATGTTGACTCCGGCTAAAATAGATGCATAAAAGATAAAAGTTAGATGCACAACTAAAGCAACTAGAAGCATAAAAGCACAACTAAGTGAACTTAAGCAAAAAAGCATAACTAGTTTTTAAAAAGTTCTAACAATCACTCAATCTAAAATAGTTGCATGTATCATTATATATTCAAGATATTTACATAGATGACTAGAATTCCAATATATCAATATCTAGAGTTGGAACTATGAACCCTATGGTTTTTCAATGTGAATTCTTTTTGCTATCCTCTCTCTGGACCAAAAATGTTATCCTCTCAAAACAATATCAACCAAGGCTAATATACCAATTACAAGCAAGTGTGCAAGGTGTCATATAGTTGTGTAATACAAGAAAAACTTAGTCATGGCCTCCCCTAGTGCCCAAATGATAGGTGTCCATTGACAATTAGATATGACTACCAATGTTGGAGTTGATATTTGATCCCACAGCTCCTAGAATTCACCTGCAACCAAAACACCCATCGCATCTAAAGAGAAAAAGACATGATTGATGCTATGTAACCTTGAGAGTGATTTGATCCAAATAAGAGTCTAAGATTGAGATTAACCTATAAATGAATTGGATAGATTAAAATGAATATAATGGCTGCTTATAAGTATAAAGATAAAAATCCTAAGAGAGGATTAAAAGAGAGCTTAATTACTTTAACAACCAAGAGGCATGAAAAAACCCTTTTGATATGTATCATGATTCAACATTAATTAGTCATGGGTTTAAGTGGAAGAACTAAGATAAAATCACCCTCAAAATCTATTATAAATTGTGCTTGTGAGGGTTGCTTGATAAAAAAAGTTCTACAAATAATGAATGGGATGTGGGAACCATTTTTCCTCCCATATACATGCCAACATTTAAATATTGGTTTGGAGCTATGTAGATTGATGTCAGTAAATGCAATAGTCGCTTAAGCATTAATGAGGGTAAAAGCAAAATTAATGAATAAACCAATGCATATGGACAAAGAACCAAGTTGCAAAGACCAAGAAGAAACACATTTACCCTATCAAGCCTTTTTTCCACTTACCTTTTCCTTTCTTTATAGTTGGTTGTTAGAACTTAGGGAGGAAGAGTAACACCCTACCTCGTATGAGATTAATACAGCCTTAACAGGGTATATGCATTTATGTTAGATAGATTAAAGGTCATAAATAAAGTGATTGTGTGCGTGTCACTTTGGAAATATTCTTGATGCCATTAGTAAACAAGATGGAGTTATGTGTCTCTCTTTACCTTCAAAATATCATGGGAAGAATGTATTTAATTATGATGAAAATTGAACCAAATTTATTAATTGCCTCTTGTATTTCATTTTGGGCATTATGCCTTATCATCATTATTTTATGTATGCACTTGTAAATTATTGGGATATGACTTGAAATTTAAGAGATGAATTGTTATGCCATATTAGAATTTGATCAATGATTAGCTAGACATTGGTTCACAATTAAAGCTATGGGAATTTAATTAATAACCAATGTGGAATTTCTATATTATGGTCTAACTACAAGTTATGATTGTATTATGCACAAAAGTAAGAGGGACAATAGAAGGACGAATAAATATCTATACCAAAACAATTACCTCTTTGAGACGTTGAAAGTTTAGCCATTTTTAGAAGGAAATGAGGTTTTATTTTTTGATATAGATGTGTTTGTGAGGTTTATTATTGTGGGCTTTTAATGAGTGCTTTTCGATCAATATTATTGTTTAAATTACAAATATAGACCCCTAGGGTCTATATCCTTGAGGTGGGGGCCTATTGGATATGAAATTAAAGCCCTGAGACTTGTTTTGACACTCCAAAAGTCCTCATTAAGATAAGTGACGAGTTTGGATAATTGATAGGTTGAGGGTACCAACCCCACCCCCATACCTCATTTATGGGAGAAGACTTGGGGGATGGGGTGTCCTAGCCTTTGTCCCCTCTTAAATGAGGGAAAAACCTAATGGAGGAGTGGATGGGAATGTGACAAGCGTCACCTCTCCATCAAAGTCTTCCAAGTTGAACTCCCTTATATTTTTTTTGTTAAGGGAGAGTGGGGTGTTACCCACTTCTTCTTTTGTACAATTTTCGATTAAGTATGGAAAGAAGGAAGAGTTGGGAGAAAGGTGGGCCCTTGTATGAGGAGATGGAGATTCATATGCCTAGTTTAGAGAGATAAGTATTGCTCACTCCCTCTACCTTTCTTGTTTGTGCGTTGTAAGATCAGGATAGGTTGCAAATTTTATTTTTTATTTTCGAAAGAGTAAAATCAGTCATGTGATGTAGTGTGAGTGGTATTTTTAACTTATTGTGAGTCTTGTAGTCAATTGGTGAAATTGTTTCATGTATATGTATCCTTGGTTATTCATGTCATATGAATGGGCTCCACAAATTTTATTTGGGTCTATATTAATTTTTTTGCTCGAGGGTTTGACTAGAGCCCATGAGGCTCCATGATGCCAATATGGCAAAGTGGAGAGCATGCCTTGTTTTATATTTTTTCCATTGGTAAAATTGTAATAAGAATCGTAGGATTGTTTTGAGTTAGTAACTTTAAGGAGGTTTCCCAATATTTGTTTAAGGAAGTTATTCGTATGGAATAAGATCAATGTTAGAGCATATTTAGCTATTAGTTGTTTTTTTTCAAATAGTTATGCTTTTTTGCTTAAGTTCACTTAGAAATGCTCATTTTAGTTGTGCACCTAGTTTAGCTTTTCTTGCATCTAGTTCAGCTAGAGTTGAGCTTTATTTAGCTCCTCATGCTTGCACTTTCGTTCTCCTATATTTACCTCAGTTATTTTTTTATAAGCACCACATTGTACAATTGTAATCCATCCTATAATTTTGTATTCTTTTCTTTTGAGTAATATAGCATCTTTTGTGCAACTCTCATTTGTGGAAGGTGTTCTTGTTCTTCATTCGATCTTGTAGGCTTGTGTTGCAAAATACAACATGGTATTAGAGCTTTGAAATTTCAACATGGTATCAAAGCTCGATCTTTTCTTCAACATGGTATTGGAACTTTAAAACTTCAACATGGTATCAGAGTTCAATCTTTTTTTCAACATGGTATCAAAGCTTCAAAATTTCAACAAAAAAATCCTATTGATTTCTTATTTCTCATCGATATAATATTTAATGAATTTCATACTCCGATTCTTCAAAGAAGTTTGAAGTCATGAATTTCTCGTGTCTATATGAAAGAACATGACTTTTGTTAAAGGAGGTACATGATATAAAATTTATATTTCCTTAAATGGTTGTTTGATTAATATCTATAGTAATGTGTGAGTTAAGACAAAGTGAAGTTTGAATCCCCTAGTTAAATTTCCAAGTGACGCAAGTCCATTATATTTTGTAAAGAGTAGTTTTACTTTTCCTTATCACAATTGATGTAAAAGAAAGTATCTTGCTTTCATTCTCAATCTCAAGTAGAAATGTTGATAATACCATAAGATTTTATTAGAAAAAAAATAATGTGATTAAAATAAAAGAATGTTTTTGTTTTAACAAAAAATAATATTTATGCTATAAAGTATCTACTTAAAAATAATAAAGGGAAGCAAAATCAGAAAACAACATATTCTATTTAAATCAAAAGAGAATTCTCTCAAATCTATAGTTAAACATATATTATATAATATGTACTACACATTACTTTCCTAATAAATCTTTTTAAACACATTAAAATGCATTTGCACATACATTGTTCACTCCCAGGAATATTGATTCTATACATGCAAACATCTATGAGGTTGTATATTGCATATATGAACTTGCAAAAATAACAACTATTGTGTAGAATCTGCATATCATAGAGAGAGGGCTAGGTTGCCCAAGCCCAGATAACCAAATGCCATTTGATATATTGTTGCATGTAAGCCAATCTGTGATTCATATTTGGACTTAAGTTACCTCTGAAAATTATTCAAAAAACACAGAGAGAGATTTATATATAGTCTGATAAATGTGGACTTAATATATACCCTTCTTAACATGAGTATAGAGAAATGTAAAATTAAAATATTTGAGTGACCCAAGCTTGTGAATAACTATCCTATGATCACGTCAAATACTTAAAGAGGTATTTTTAAACAAACAAATTTAATACAATAACAGTCACTTTCAACTAGGCTAATTAATCATATTGGGAACAAACTAAGAAAAAGTTCACCACAATTATTTCAAGCGGCCAAAGTCTGGCAAAGTCTGTCATATTATCCCTGTGGCCAAAGCCTGTCATGTGTTCTGCTCTCGTATCAACTCATCTCACAAAATCCATAGGTTATGTTCCAGACGAATAGAAGTTTTATTCTAGCAAACAATAATAGAATTATTTCTATAATAATACGTGATTTTTTATTTATTATTATATTCTATAAATTTTATAACAAGTAATTATAGAATTATTTTCATATTGAAATGTGATTTTTGTTTCATAAAATGGAATGAGGATTTATTTTATTTATCCTATAAAATAATTAGTAAGAGATAACAGAATTATTTTTTATTGAAATGTGATTTTTATTTCACAAAAATGGAATGAAGATTTATTTTATTTTATCCTATAAAACAATTAATAAATGATAACAGAATTATTTCTATAAATTGAAATGTGACTTTTATTTCATAAATATAAAATGAAGATTTATCTTATCTTATAAAATAATTAAAAAGTAATAATAGAATCTATTCTATAATATAATGAGTTTTTGTTTTATAAAAAATAGAATGAAACTTTATTTTATTTTATCTTATAAATAGTTAATAAATTATAATAAATCATTTGATTAGTATGATGTAGTTTCATTTTTAATTGTTTTTTTTTACTTATTTTTATCAATATTAATTTCAAATATGAAAGCTAATATAAATTATTGATCTAATATTTAATATATATATATATATATTGGATAAAGAGGCAAGCCTCATATATTAATAGATAAGTATAAAAGGGATATGGTATGGAATGATTTTATAGACTGAAGATGACAAAAAAATTGAGACAAGAAGTCACTTAAGTTAAGAGGTTAGAGATATGAAAAAGACATAAAATGTCTTCGACAAGATGAGTCCTGAACTAACAGTATGAAACCTCATTTTGAGCTACGAACATATGCAAGGGTGTATGTATTGATTATGGCATTTTAAAGCCAACTTCATATATATGTTATAGTAATTAACAAGAATCATCTACATTTACAAAATAGGACATATTACTGAAGAAATGTACAACAGATATACAAAGTAGACAAAAACTGCAAAAGTTGAAGGAGGCCAAAAGATATCATAAACTCGAGCCACGTGTATTAAGGGGAGGGAAGAAACCATGAACATCACATAGAGTCCAAACTAGCTAAATGTTTGCCTAGAACAAAGAAAAGGGCTTGAAATCGATTGAGACACAAAAGACCAAAAAACCTTCAAAATCTCGTGTTCAAGAAATATTGATCTACACTTCTAAAAAATCATTCACAAAATAACAGAGAAAAATAGGGACTCAAACCGAAATTTCATCATCTCCCATCTCATTGCTTCCATTAGCTGATGATGGAAGAGGAAAGAGGGGTTCATCAATAGGCTCAACATAGGAATTTGTGTTTACCTCACTGATAAATTCACTACAAACCATGGAGATGTCCAGTACAACTTATTTAGATCAATGTTGAGATGTTCCAGAGGAGAATGTTTTTTGAATTAAATATAGAGAGTAAACCATACATGAGGGTCATGTGTCAAATATACGAGTCAGAGCTATGCAGCCATTATTACAACAAAATGAGGAGGCATTGTCTCCATATCTCAATGTGACATTAACTGTACAAAAAAGGCTACAATGCTATTTCATCATGATATCTATAAAGCACAAAAAGTAGTAAGAGAGTGCCCGATTCAAGACACAGTCCAAGCAATCCATCCTTGTGGACCGTCCATCCAGATGTTGGTTCTGAGAGTTTGGATACTCATAGGTTGGTCAGCATGCATTGATCCTTAAGTTTCCTTCTTGTTGTCTGGGATTTCTCCAATCATGGCGTTCATAGTTGCTATAGTCGAGGATGGTCCCTTGGGATCTTTAGACTAGGTAGAACTATAGGAAAGGTCAGAGATATAGATACAGATAGAGCGTTTGTTTATGAGTCTCTCAAACCTCTCCTCTGAAATCTTTATCATCAATGAAATATGTATGGAAACATTGAAAAATATGAGTCTCTTGAGATACTTAGTAAGAGTCCTCTCCCTTCCCTGATACCTGGCCTCATTAAAATAATTCCAAATAATGCATAAAACTTCACATGAGAAAAGAGACCAGAAATAAATAGCATCCTTCTTTATGCCTATAATGAAACCATTAACAACATCAGTAGGAGTCAAATTATCCTCAAAATTAATGCCAAAAATAGTCCAGATTTCTTTAGCAAAAAGACACTTGAAAAAGATATGCATTATATTCTCTGGGACCCTACAAATGGGGCATACAGGGTTATCATTTTGTGCTTGTCTAATAGGCAACCTTTGCAGCAAAAATAACCACTTGAAATATTTGACCTTGGGTGGGACAATAGAATGTCATAAGAACATAAAACTTTTTGCCAATCATTAGTACTACATTGCAAATCCCAAATGGAATCAAGGTGAAATATGATCTCGTTACTACACATCAGAGAACTATAAATAATCCTATCATTAGCCTTAGGCAAGGTGGGTTCGTCCATCCAAGTATAAGAGGAGACTTTGTTCTCACTCATTGTGCATGGAATGGAAAGATCAATCATGCTACAGGCGGATCTCAACGTAGCATAGGTTTTCCAATTGGATGGAGAGATAAAAAAAAAATTGTCTAAGATCATCCCAAGGTATTCTTAAGAGCTAGACATTAATAGCAATATCATTAAAAGTTTTTATGCCTTTAAGAGCCCAGTTTTTAGCCGAACAACCTTGCATAAGGGCCAAGGGCTTGTTCTTATGTATAAGATTCCACCATATAGATTTCTCACCAGCGATGGTGTTGTTATTATCAATAATCTTGTTGTTAGCAATCAAATGCCTAGTATGTTCCCATGATTTCCAAATCATTTTGAACATTGAGGACCATGCTAGAGTAACAGGGAACTTCCCTACGACCAAGTCAATAAAGGGGAGATATTTCCAGCCTTTAGCCTATTTAGGAACAACCATATTGATATTGTTTCTAATGAGAACCTTCCAGGGTTCTTCACCCTCGGGAGCTTGGAATGTCCATTTAGTAGCCAATGCTATGCCTTGTATTTTCAGGTCTTTCAATCCTAAACCTCTCAATCTCTTATCTAGGCAACAGCACCCCCATTTTACAACATGCCATTTCTTTTTGCCTTTGCCATCCGGCCAAAGGAAATGTCTGATACTCTTTTGCACTTCATTGATCTGATAGTTAGAGAACATCCAAACAGAAGAGTAGTACAAAGTGTAGGATGATAGGATCTTTTGGCAAATCTGGAGTCTACCAGCAAGAGATAGGTATAAATTGTTCCATTTACTGAGCTTATTATCGATCTTTGCTTTGATCCAAAGCCACATATCTTTCAAACTTGGGTAAACTGCAAATGGGATCCCCAAATATCTAACTTGCCTCAATGCCCCCCCCCATTGGAAGTTGAATATGGACAGCCAGTGTGGAGGGGAGTCATCCCATCACAATAGTATGGACTTGGGGGTTGAAATCCTAGCCCCAGAAGCATCACCAAATATTTTTAGCTTACACATTAGAGAGGAGAAGTTATTCTCTTCAAGGTGTATAAAGAATGTGGTATCATCCGCAAACTAGACATTCACCTAGTCCATTTTATTGGGAAGGGAGATACCCTTCACTTTGGGAGTGGTCAAAGAGTCTCTGAGAAGATAAAAAAAAATGGTGTCTGTAGCAATGACAAAGAGGGCAAGAGCAAGGGGGCAGCCTTGCCTGATAGATCTGCTAAGAGATATAGGTTGGGAGCGGGACCCATTAATATCCACTTGTGCTAAAGCATCTTGAAGTAACACTGCAACCATCTAACAAAATGCCTTAGGTAGACGAAATGCCTCCAACATCATGAGGAGAAAACTCCATTCTACCCAGTCATATGCTTTTTCAAAGTCAATGAGGAACATGGAAACCTTTTGGTTGGTGAGACCTTCTTTTGGAATCAATTTAATGACACCTCTATTAATCTTAGGCCCTAAGGAGCCAGCAACTAGGGCCTCCTTATACACTTGAAGTAGATCCTCGGCAATTTAATCCAGATTGGCCTTGTAGAATTTTGTTGACAATCCATCTGGCCCAGGGGCCTTGTCATTACTAAGGCTCTTAATGGCCTTTTGGATTTCCTTTATGGAGAAGGGCTCCTTCAGCATGCTTGCCTCATTGTCAGAGATCATCTTTAGGATGAGGGATCTGCATTGCTCAACCTGGGCAATATTGTGTTGGGCAGAGTCACATTCAGAGGTGAATAACTTCTCATAGTAATGCTAGAAGGATCTCTTAATGTCTTCAATATCTATTAATTCCATTCCATCATCCTATATTTTGTCTATTTTTTCCTTATGTTCTTTTTTTCTAAGCATGTTGAAAAAGAACTTGGATCCCTTATCATCGTGGGAGAGCCAATTTAGTCTTGATCTCATTTTGTCTCGCTGAACCTTCTTATGTTGGAGGGTTCTGAGTTTGTCCCAGGTATAGGACACAACACTTGATAGAACCATGTTTTGAGGGTTATTCTGAATGAGGGCCTCTTGGCAAAGGAGCTTCTCAATGAGGTCCTTCTCCTCTCTCCTACTGTCTTTAGCAAACTTAGTGCCCAGGGTTTGATAAAGAGCTCTCCAGGCTTCAACATTCTTGTTCCACTTGCAAACTGCCGAAGTTTCTTGACCATACCACTTATTGACCTGCCTAATAAGAAAATTGGCACTCAGGACCTCCTGTTGATCCAGCAATTTGGTATTGAGAATAAAGCTATTGTGCTTTCTGGGCAGGGGAGCTATGGCCGAATTAATAGAAATATGTGTAGAAATGGGGTGGTGATCGGCAAGGGTGTAGGGGATGACCCTAACCATATCGCATGTGGGATCTTGCATAAAGGTGCGGGTGTTGAAATTAGCATAGAACCGATCAAGACGAGAATAGATCCTTTTTCTACTTTGTTGGGTACGTTCTTGTTATCTCCTTTCCTGCCATCTAGGGGGTCAAAAAGGTGTAGAGTTGATTTCATTATGTCCCAGAAAAGTTTCTCATCACACTTCCAATCCATGCTTAGACCCCCAGACTTATCCTCTACATTTTCAATCATATTAAAGTCACCACCAAAGATCCAAGTAATATTAGGGAGGGTAGTCAGCCATTTCCATAGGTTGATCCTGTCTCTGTAATCATTAGAGGCATATACTAAATAGACCCCGAATTTGAGGCCCCCTATTTTCATGATAACCCAAGCAGCTCTATTACAAGGAGAGGTACCATGATCTTTGACTAGGGAGGACCATGTATTATTGATTATCACAACAACTCCTCCTCTACCTCTGTCATGATTGGTGGAAAATAAAAGGTCTTGCTTCCATATAAAATGAAGATTGACTTCAAGGAGGAAGTTGGTAGCTAAATGACCTCTTGGAGAAAGAGGCAGTCTAGATTCTTATGTTGGTTAAGGAAACTTCTCACAATTTGTTTCCTGTTTGGGGATTCTAATCCCCTTATATTCCAAGATATAATGTTCAAGTTCATTGAGAACATTAGGTAAAGTTGTGCTTGGTATCCATGAAGTTATTGAAACATTTAGGGAGACTCCTTCTATTAGGCTTCCTTTTTGGGAGAGGTGAGATTTTTTTCTTCCCTATTGGCTTCCCTCTTTTCCTTTTGACTTTGATGAAGAGACCCTCTCCATTTGTTTTGGTTACTTCACCCTCTTCATCTTCAACTCCTTGAGAAGAGCAGGGTTGATCCTCTGAGTTGGCAATGTCATCAGTAGAGAACCTTTGTTCCCCATCAGACTCCTCAAATACGGGGTTAGACCCGATTCGGTCATATCCCTCTAGTGGTAAGTCATGAGAGAATGCTATCATTTGATTGCTAACATCAATTTTTGCTTTAATGACTTCTATGCTCACAACATCTCTATCACAAACAATGGGGCAAGAGTCAACCTCAGTATTTTGCATGTTAGCAACATGACTGCCTTCCATTATTGGAGTATTTAGCACATTCATATTATTATCAATATTAGTAGAAGTAGTGAATTCATTATTAGCATTGGTGGCACCATCAGTATCCAATTCCTCAATTGAATTAGCTCTATTCTCTATATTTTTAACCATGGATTTAACAATAGATTTATTAATCTAAGAAGCCACCATATTGTCATTCTTAGCATGATCATGGGGGGTTTGAGTTTATCAAGAACTAGTTGTTGTGCGTTTTTTGTTCTAACTCTCCCAAAGAGGGAGGGGGAGAGAAGAATTGACCTTATCCTTCAATTGGGCCAGAGCAACATTAATGGTTGAATGGGGAGGAGGGTTAGCATTGAAATCCACAAAATTCTCATTGTAGTCAAAAGTTGGGGGAGGATTGGGGGGTTTGGCCATGGCATCAGCTATTGCATTTTTTAAACCTTCAAGCTTTTCAACCAATGGGTTCTAAGAAACCCTAGGTATCAGTGGGTCCTCAATAGGACCAACTTTGCCAACAATATCTCTAGGCTTAGGGTTAGGTTTGCATTTAGCAAGAATCGGGCAATTTTTCCGAATGTGCCCTTCTCACTGATAGAGGAAATAGGCATTAAGCCCACCAAGCAAATCAACGTAACAAAATGTAGGGTTGTCATCAATGTTAATGTCAATCAAGTGGGGGATATCCATGTCCGGTTCCAAGGTAATCAAAACACGGGCATCAAGCTGCGACACAAGGGATGGCGTGTGATCAATTCTCAGAACCCTTCCCATGGGTTCGAGAATCTGAGGGATGAATCTCCAGTAGAGGGGGGGAGATGCTTAATTACAATCCATCTAGGATAGGAAAGGGCAAGTACTTCATCATTCACAGCCTCGAGGGTCCATTTCATGGCCCTGAATATGCATTTTCCTATTGCTTAGAATTGCTTATCAACCACATGTTCTTGTGTTTTTGCATCTTTAAAGACTATGATATACGAGCCTTTTTGAATAAGACGGCAAAAAGAAAAAGGAAATCCTAGCATCTTTAACTAAATATTTTTTAACCAATCATCCATGAATTTACGTGATGGACAAAAATTAATATTACTAGCCGCAAGGAAAATTGTAGTGTCCTTAAGATGATTTTTCTCAACATTAATAGCATTGACCATATCAGCATTCAGAGTAATAAAGAGAGAAGTAACAGGGGAGAGAGAGCTCTTACCTTCTTCTCCCTCATCGCCATCAATACTTGAACAAACCAGTGAAACCCTAGCTTCAAATTTTGTGATGGCTGAGCTGAGAGTGGAGTTGGTCGATGATAGAGCCGCCTTGAAGGATTTATGAGGCATTGTGCCCTCGGCTGGAGGGCCTTCGTTCGGCCCCACATCCATCAATGCCCTCTCGTGCGGATGTACACATACGCAGGGGGAAAATAACAATGACAAGACAAAGGAAATGAAACCGAAGTAAATGCAAAGAACGAGAAGGCAGATCGATGCTTACCTACATGGAGGAGGTCGCCTGCACTCCTCCACGTAAGAGATCAAATCCCTCACCCATGAGAAACGTTAACGAATAGAGGACAATGTTTTAGAAAAACTTTCAACACATAATACATAGCAAATGTCTAAACAATAAGAACATCCTTCACTTCATCTTCATTAGTAGAATTACATTTTTAAGGGATAGGGAGCAGTCATTTTGAAGACCAAGTGATAATGCTTGAAATATGCATTTGTGGGTTGAGGAGGTTTGAACCAATTTTTTCAAGAAAATGCCACCCACCAAGTCTATACCTGAGAAGGGAATGAATGTGGGAAAAGTGAACTAAAATGGTGCAGAGGGAATGACATTTTTATTCATGAATTTGTCATGAACGATGGACACAAGAGCTTCTTTCTCCAAAATATCCAAATAATTGAATAGAAACCAGAATCCCACATCATATACATACATATTAAAATCCTTGGCAGACTTAAATTTTCTCCCAAAACCATTCTGAGAGATTCCTCAACTAGTTTGCAATTGGAAAGGAATATAGAACACATATTTCTCAGGTTAAATTGGGAAAGATACTTAGTTTTTTGGGGGAGGATGATAGAGCCAAGAGCGAACAACCTTTGGTTTAGGAATAGAGTTTTTGTGAGATTTTGCCAAGATCAAGGGCACAATGAAAAGCATAAAAGAGAGACAAAAGAATGACAAGAACAAACTGTATTCTCATCAATATGCAAATGATCGACTGGATTAGCCAATACAATGAATATGGGCCTACTTATATAGGCAAGGCCATATGGATATACAAGCACACAATCATGACATGTGGCTCAATGAGAAATAAGGGTAGGTAAGAAATACTAGGGGTACGTAGGAGAAATAATATAATATTCCACAAGAGGTGGATGATCCACCGAATGTGGAGTGTAACAGCAAAATAAGACCACAAAAGGTGGAATTTCTCCTACAAGCTCTATCCGAATGTGCACACTTCCCTAAGTGTCTCAAATCCAAACTACGAAGAGATGCTTTATCCTAAGTTAACTTAAGTAAAGTGTAATAATATCCATAATGAATATTTATTTACACCAACACCCCCCCCCCCCTTAAATGCAACTTAGGGGAATGAAGACTCAAGTCAACAATGCAAGATGGGTCCCGGCTACTAGGCCATGATAGGTACCCATGTACAATATGCAAATACAAGCAAAACTATGCAAAGCAATCTCTCACAAATGGAGAAAGGGAGAAAACCCAATGGGAAAAAACTCCCCCCCAAAAGAGAGATGAAAGTACAAAAGACTCTCAAAGAGGAAGGACAAAACCTCAAAGAGGAAAAAGTCCCCCCCATAAGAGAGGAAGGAGAATTCAGTTGACCCCCCCTAATGACACATCCCACACCCCTAAGAGAGCTCACAACTGCTGGAACTTACTCTCGGTGAAAGGCTTGGTGAATATGTCAGCAACCTGCTCCGTTGTAGGACAATACTGCAAATCAATGACCTGCTCCTGAATCAGCTCTCGGATATAGTGCATATGAATCTCGATGTGTTTGGTCCGCTGGTGCTAGACCGGGTTCTTCGAGATTGCAATAGCACTCTGATTGTCACAATGTAGAACTGTTGGCCGTGGAGTGGTGAACCCAAACTCTGTGAGAATCTGCTAGAGCCAAATGGTCTCAGTCGCTGTGTTAACAACGCCTTGATACTCAGCCTCAATCAAAGAGAGAGCAATAGCATGTTGCTTCTTGCTTTGCCAACAAATGGGGCCTGAACCAAGGTGAAAACTGTAACCGGAAGTAGATTTACGATCATCAAGATCGCCAGCCCAATCGGAGTCTGTGTAACCAACCAAGCGAAGTCTTGTGCCTGTTGCATAGTGAATCCCATAGTGATGTGTACCCTGGATGTAATGAAGGATGTGTTTGGCGGATTTCCAATGAAGCTCATGTGGTTCCTGCATGAAGTGGGAAACCATGCCAACTGCAAATAAAATATCAGGGCGTGTATGGGTCAAGTAGAGGAGACTACCCACAAGATGACGATACAAAGTGGCATTAACTGGTGGAGAAGAACACTGAGCCTCAAGCTTGACTCCTGAAAGAAAGGGAGTCAGGGCAGGCTCACAATCAGCCATATGAAAGTGGGCAAGTAGATCAAGAGCATACTTAGGCTGCGATAGTGTAATCCCGAAAGGTGACTGTGAAATCTCTATCCCAAGAAAGTAGTGCAAAAGACCCAAGTCAGTCATAGCAAATCGGTCATGCAAAGCAGATTTGACCCTGCTAATGATGGATGTGGTACTCCCTGTAATGATCAAGTCATCAACATAGAGCACAAGTATCAAGTGAGAATCATCCTATCGCAAAATGTAGACATTCGAATCAGAATGACACCTAGTGAACCCTGCAGAGAGAAGAAAGGAATCCATCTTGGCATACCAAGCCCTAGGGGCCTACTTAAGGCCATAGAGAGATTTCCATAGTCTGCAAACCAAGGAAGTATCCTGGATGAAACCCTGTGGCTACTCCATATAAATCTCCTCATCAAGATCACCATGAAGAAAAGCACTCTTCACATCCATCTGATGTATAGCCCAACCATGAGCTACAGCAATAGCAAGTGTCAAGCGAATGGAGTTCATCTTAGCTACGGGCGCAAAGGTCTCAATATAGTCAACACCTGGAACCTGAGAGAAACCTTTCACAACAAGTCGAGCCTTATAATTATCCACACTACCATCCGCTGCAAACTTGGTTCGATATATCCACTTACATCGAACCATATTTCTCCCCTTAGGGAGATGGACTAAATCCCATGTGTTGTTCCTCATCAAGGAACTATACTCTTCCTCCATAGCTTGGTCCCACTCAGGAACCCCTGATGCTTCCCAAAATGTTTGTGGATCGGAAGCGATGGCAATAAATGCATGTGGAAGATCCTGATGCTGTGATCGAGTCCTCTATGTATCTGAAGGATCCCCAACAAGAGAACCCACTGAATCAAGTGTTTGTCGAGCCCAATGAGGTATAGGTGGAGGTGGAGAACGAGGCTCCTCAATTGAAAGTGGACCATGTGAAGGTGTAACCCTACGAGTCAGAGTTGAAGGAGTCTCATCATCTGAATCATTAGCATCACTATCCACAATGGAGGAAGGTGGAGGAGGTAGAGAGGCTAAGCTAGGAGAGATTTCCTCAAAGTGAACACTCCTCTCAATGAACACCTCATGTGTCTCGGGATCCATCAATATATATGCCTTAACACCCTCAGGATATCCAACAAAAATGCAAGGCCTACTCTGAGGTTCCAATGCCTTGTGTTTCTAGAGAGGTATGCGAGCCCATGCTGGACACCCAAAGACTCTGAAATGTCTCACAATCAGTTTCCTACCAGCCCAAGCTTCAAAAGGAGTAATACCTTGCAAAGCTTTGTGAGGAACCCAATTCTGGATGTGTGTGGTACAACTGATAGCCTCTACCCAAAAGGCGGGATCAAGAGAACGTGCATGTATCATATAGCTAGCCATTTCTTTGAGAGTTTTATTCTTGTGTTCTGCAACTCTGTTCTGCTATGGAGTGTATGCAACAGAATGCTTAAGATCAATCCCCTCAAATGTACAAAAATCCTCAAGTATTTTGTTCACATATTCCCTTCCATTATTTGTATGAAGAATCTTGACCACTTTCCCGAATTGCTTCTCCACATGAGTCTTGAAGTCCTAAAATCTGTCAAATACTTCATGCTTATGAATGAGAAAGTAGACCCAAGTGAAGCGGGAGTAGTCATCAATGAAGGTGAGGACATAGCGGGCCTTGCTAAATGAAGGTGTTGGAAATGGACCTGCTACATCATTGTGAACAAGTTGAAGAACTTCTAAAGCTCTCCAAGCTTTCCCCTTAGCTTTCCCCTTATCAAACTTCTCCTCGGGATGCTTGCCCATGGAACAACCTAAACATACACCCTCTGAAAAATTGATTCGAGGTAGACCTATGACCATGTCTTTAGTGTTGAGTTGTTGAAGATAGCAGTAGTTGAGGTGACCAAATTGCTCATGCCATAGCTTACTTTCTGAATTTGAATGAGTAAGCAAGGCCGTAGAAGGAGAACTTGGTACAAAGTGGGAGAATGAATAAAGCCTTGAGTTGTCATTGACTTGTCCCACTGCTACCAAGGCATCATCATCAAGTTCCTTTACCACAACTGAATCAAGTGTAAACTCAACCTTTTTCCCATTCCCATAGTGAGTGATTTGGTAGATAGAGAGAAGGTTGGTAGACAAGTTAGGAACATAAAGAACATTCTCAAATGTTCCATCATCCATGTCAACTGATCCTTTCCCTTCAACCTCAACTTGTGTATCATCACCTATGTAAACGTGAGGTACCTTAGATGGCTCCAATGAAGAGAACTACTCCTTTATAGAACTCATGTAATAAGAGGCACCCAAGTCAAGTATACACTGATGTGAAGAACCTATTGTAGCCACAAATACTTGCCCTTTTCCCTTAGACTGTGAGGAAGAGGAAGGAGATGAATCCTTCTTTGTGTAGGTGGATGGCAAGTTGATGTTGTTTTTCTTAAGAAGATTTGTCAACTCATCAACTTGCTTGGTGTGGCATCGATGCTCATCATGACCATACTTCTTGCAATATGCACAAGTTGGTTTATCCTTCTTAGGTGGAATCCCCTTCTTGGAAGAGGATGAAAAATCGCCTTGTGATAGGGAGGATGATTGTCCTTTTTCCTGTTGTGGCTTTAAACTTGGATTGCTTCTTCTTCTTGTTGGAATATTTGCGTTGACTCCCTTGATTAGCCACCAAAGCCTTGGACTTTTAAGACTTGAGAAGCCCCATGTTCAACAACATAGATTGTTCCAATATCAACATTTATGTGAAAGCATCAAATGAAGGCATAATGTAGGAACTCCCCACTGACAAACAATGAGTTTGGAAGCTAGACACAAATGTTGCATATTCTGGTGCAAGCTTGTCCAACAAGTTGAATATCAATTGAGCATCATTTTTGTCAATTCCATAATTCTTAAGCTTTGCTCTTAGCTCATTTTCTTTGGTGACATAATCTTGGATTGTATCAAAACTCTTGGGATCCAAGTTGGTGAGCTCATTGTCAATCTTGTAACCTTTGATTTCATCAACTTGACCATACAATTTCTGATACATATCACAAGCCTCTTTGTTTGTTGTAGACTTCTCAATGTGAAAAATGAGGTCATCTGATACATACTTACGCAAAGTTCCAAGAACCATGCAATTCTTAGTGGGTAGGTAAGAAATATTGGGGGTAGGTAGGAGAAATAATATAATATTCCACAAGAGGTGGATGATCCATCGAATGTGGAGTGTAACAGCAAAATAAGACCACAAAAGGTGGAATTTCTCCTACAAGCTATATCCCTATGTGCACACTTCCCTAAGTGTCTCAAATCCAAAATACGAAGAGATGCATTATCCTAAGTTAACTTAAGTAAAGTGTAATAATATTCATAATGAATATTTATTTACACCAACAGTTTTTCATGAAGAATGAACACCCACAGTGAACCAAAATCCAGAGCTATTCAAGACCAAAAAATGGAATGAAACTCACTAGAAATAAGAGTTAAAATATCTATAAAGTGTGTGAGGGCTTGCCAATTCAATGATGTGTCCACTTCATACTAAGGCGTAAATGGGAACAATTATTAATAGATTTAAAATGCCTTGGAAATCTTTGATAAGACAAAAACACAGAGTTTTTCCTTGTGTAAATAGTTTTTTCCCTCTTTGAAGAGTAGAGCCAATATTGGCAAGATAATCCACTAGTTTGTTTCCTTCCCTAAAAAAATGAGGTATCTGATAACTCTGAAAGTGATTGAGGATTTCCTAAGATTTAAAAAATAAATATTTCAATTTCCAATTAGAAATTTGTCTAATCTTCTTAATGCATTAATTGTGAGTAGTGAATCTCACTCAATGACTATATGAGAATGTTGAGATTTTTTGCCAATTTAAGGCCCAGTAGCAATGCTTTGTTGTAGATATGTGTACATTGTCATTAATGTCAAATGGTCTGGATATGTTCTAGTCCAGACATATGCGGTATGGATAGGTATGGGTATAGTGTTGAGAAGTTGGTGAATTATGAGGTGATTTGGTTTGGAACCGGAGATTGATAGAATTAGTTCTATGTTTGAGCAGTTGCATTGGAATGATATCAGTATGTTATGGATTGGTCCAGATTTTTTGTGTTGGTCTGGACTCTTTCTTTTGTGTAGAATTGTTATTGATACAAGTTTTAGGTCATTATATCATAATTGGATATGACATATGTTTGGTCCAATAATCCTGCAAGGAGTATTCTTTTGGTTTGGTGTTGCACATTGAATGATGGTTTTGGTCTAGTTTATGTTTCGTATCTCATGTTTGGGTCCAGTTGTATATCTTGGCTGAAAAAGTATGTACACGTTACAATCCTTCTTCTTAGCTGACTTGGTGAGAATGGTTTTGTTCTCGTTTGATATAAGATCAATAAGGGTGTGATGCAAGGAAGTCTGTCACTTATTTTTGTAGTGAAGTAGTTATAGTGGATTTAGATGCAGTGATCCAAAAGGTCCAATGGTTTGCATATTTTAATAAGAATAGGGTTTTTGAGCTTTAATAGCAATTGCAATCTGCATTCTAAGATGCCTCTATTTATACAATTTCTCTTCTAATATTGTAATTTTGTATCTTGTCCTGAGTGCAGTTAGCTTTAGGTTTGCAAGCCCTCTTTGTATCTTACCCCATGATTAATTACCCTTGGTGTGCAAGTCAGGAGCAATTAGCTCTACCTTTTGTAATCATTTCATATATAGTGGATATTCTTGTGGTTGACTCCCACTGTGGTTTTTCCCAATTTGGGTTTTCCACATACAATTCTTGGTGTTCTTGTGCAAGTGTTTATGTTGCGGTTATTTAATTCTCCATGATATTGTTAAGTGAATTCAAATTTCCATATGTGATATTAAGTTCTAGATCTTTAGTTCATGTTGATTCGCCCCCTCCCCCTCTCAGCATATGGTGTGTGTTCAACATGCTCTAGCTTCTACAATGTTGTTGGTTCCATATTAATTTTTGAATGTTGAAGCTACAATAATCTTAGCTGAATGAGATCTAATCACACATCCCACACCTAAGATTACAGGGTTCCCTTTTGTAGCTCCATCAAAGTTCAATTTTGAGAAGCCAAAGGGGGATAATGTCCATGTAATAGATTTTCTATCTACCTTTGAAGGAGCATTATGCAAAAGGATAGCCTTGAAAGGAAGGATGTGTTTCCATTTTGATAAAACATTTGAATCCCATGATGTGAAGACTGGGGTGAGATTCTTACTCCTTGAAGTTGAAGCTTTGACATTTTTAGAGATTGAAGATTCATTTCCCTTAATCACCTTTTCAATGGGCTAAAATTGGTGCCTAAAGATTATCTTATTTATTTACCACCATAGGCTCTAGATTAGAATAAGGGAAGAAACAATCCATAAGTTTTCAAAGAAATATTCCTGATAACAGATAAGCCATCTATCAAGAACATCTTTTAGGGTATTTGGGAGTAGAGATGACCAATTGAGCTTATTCACTAACTAGGCCCAACATTGTTAAAAGAAAGGGCATTGAATAAGAAGATGATATGATGATTCAACTGTAGAATTGCATATCACACAATTGAAATTATTTGTTGTCCCTAACTAGGAGAGGTAATTGGTAGTTATAATCCTCTGATTCAAAGTAGTCCAAGTGAACACTCCAACTTTTTCTAGGACAACTTGGTTCCAACAAAAATAAATATCTGTTGATGTGCTTGATTGATTTTGAAAATTTTGGTATCCATAGCCCCTTTTCACCATGCAAGATCATGTAGGTGATGTAGCCCATATTAGATAATCCTCCTTTGGGGCAATGTGGACATCTCTTTCTTGCAAATTTTTAAAAATAATTTCTTTTTTCAAGATCGGAGAAGTCCTTCCATTTGAAGGTAATGGATTTGTTTTCATGACAACATATCATATAATCTTTAACCTTTACACCCCAAAGAGATTTTAAAATTGTCTAAGCTTGGTCTAAGAGATGGTTGTTTGCAAGAGGGAGTTTCCCATCCAAGAGTCTTCCCAAAATAATGCCTTTCTACCATCCTAAATGATCCATGAGAGATGTGGTAGAATAATTGTCCTACATTTTGATATAAAATTCTACACTAACTTTTCTCCAAGTGCCATATTTCTATCTTCTGAATTTTGGATCCCTATGCCCCCTGAAATTTTTGATCTAGAAATTTTCTCCTAGGAAATCAAGGGGATTTTGTTCTTACTATTGACATTACCTCTCCATAGGAAAGACCATATTCGCTCCAATATTGTTGCAATGCCCTTAGGCACTTGAAGGGTCAACATGATATAGTTTGGGATAGTGGAAAGAACATATTTAATCCTCAAAATTCAACCAGCAAGAGAGAGCCACTTACTTTTCCAAGAGGTTATCTTATTCTGAAATGGAGGAGAAAAATGAAGACCAATAAGATGTCTTATTTTCCCCAACAAAAAAGGGAGTTTCAAGATACTTGCAAGGCCAAAAATCTTGCTTGAAGTCCATAAATTTTTGTATTTCACTTGCAACTAATGGGTGAGTGTTAAAGAAGAATACTTTAGACTTGTTTGGATTAACTTTCTACCCTGATGTAGAATGGTATTTGGCAAGAGTGGACTTGATGACTTTGTCTTCCAACATGGTTGCTTCCCTAAATAGAAGACTATCATCTACAAATAAGATATGAGTTTTGTTACTTGGGAATTTGGGATTTATACTCCTTTCCACAACAAGGATGCATGTTGATTTTTTATGAGTCTTCTCAAACCCTCTATAGAAGAATTAAAAGAAAAGGTGATAGAGGATCACCTTGGCAAACCCCTTGCGAAGAAGTAAAGAAACCACAGGGATTACCATTAACTAGTACTGAAAAAATACCTCCCAAGACAAATGATAAAATCCATTTACACCATTTTTGTCCAAAGGCAAAGCTAATGAGAAATTTATAAAGTTTTCCAGCTAACATGATCATAATCCTTCAACATATCTAATTTAATGATCATTGAAGATAAATTTCTTGTGTGAATGGAATGTAAAACCTCATGAGAAATTAAATCTCCTTCTGTTGTCTCCATGCTTGAAACAAAACCACCTTGTTCTTTTGAAATGATTCTAGGAATGATAGAGTCGAGTTTGAGTGAGATAGCTTTCGTGAAGATTTTGTAAATTGTGTTGTAAAGTGAAATAGGCTTGTACTAAACAATTGATGACCGATTGAAATCTTTAGGGATTAAAGCTATGAATGTAGTATTGAATTTCTTTAACATATAATCATTTGTTGGGGACTCTTTTAAATTAAACTAAATGTCTAGGCCCATAAAATCACAACATTTATGAAAAAGAAAAATTATGAAACCATCTAGACCCAGAGCTATATCTGCCTAAAGAGAAAAGGCTGTGTTCCTGACTTCCTCCATACAAAATTGTTTGAGAAGATGAAGATTATCCTCTACATAAATAATTTGTGGGATACATCTTAAGATGTCATTCTCCCCCTCTTATTCATTTGGTCCCAAACTATCTTTGGTTATCAAATTAGTAAAGAAAAGTATTGTCTCCCATTGGATTTTAGTTGCTTTTGTCTAAACATTACCATGTATGTCTTTGATTTGGAAAATTGTGTTGCAATGCTTTTTTATTTTGGTAGAGTAGTGAAAAAAATTGTATTCCTATCCCCATCTTTTAGCCATAGCTCTCCAAATTTTTGCCTCCAATAAATTTCCTCTCTGGATAAGATTTCTTCAAGATACCTTTTTAAAGACATCCAACTGTCATATAATATTGGAGTGATACCTTTCTAAATAATTTGATCTTAATGGATTCCAATTTTTTGTTGCAAATTAACCTTGGAAACAAATATATTTTTAAAGTAATTTTTACTCCATTGAGAAATTTGGATCTTCGTGTAACTCAATTTCTTGTAAAGTTGAAACATTATTGAACTTGGAATTAAGGTGGTATTCAACTACCAAGATTTTAGAAATGGCAAGAATGTTGGATCTCTTGGCCTCATTTGTTCAAATTTGAAGTGATGCCTAGAAGGAGATTTAGCTAAACAAATTGGAAAAATGAATTGAACAGAGTAATGATCAAAGCCTATGAGAAGAATAATATTTGATGCGCTTGAATTAAAATTTAGAATCCAAGAAGGATTAAAAAAGAACCTTTAAATCCACTATGAGATTTGATGATAGTCCCTGCACCTATTTGTCCAAGTAATATTACCATTTAGGGGGACACAATCATATAACCCATTGTTATTGAAAAAATCAACGATGTCATGAATAGTTTTGGCTAGTGGAATTATACCCCCTTGTTTATCATGCATTGATAATATGACATTAGAGTCCCCATCCACTAACACTTTTTCATCTTGAACTATTTCAAAAGCTGAGGATAAAGAATCCCGCAAAAAAAAATTCCCAACTTTAGATGAGGGGCCATAAACATTAAAAATAATGAGTGAATGGTGAAAATGTTGAACTTGCATTGCCATCCAATTAGTCTTTGAAATTTGCAGGTTCACCTTCAGTTTAAGGGAATTCCACAAAACTGCCAAGCCACCCAAATCTCCTACTAAAGGGACCATACAAGAATGCCAAGTTTTCCAACCTTAGAAGATTGAATAGCCTTGTTTTTAGATAGTTTGGTTTCTTGTAATAAGATCAAATCAGACTCATGAATCAATTTGTGATTTTAGGAGACATCTCTTGTTAAAGGCATTTATGTGTAGAGGGCGGGATTTGCTACCCTTGAAGTGATGAACCTCAAGGAACAGACCTACATTCGCTCTACCTCACTTAAACTAGCGTTAAAGGTGAGCCAGGGGATGAAAAGTACAAAACTGAACTAACAAGCTACAAACAATACTTTTAGATGACTCTACTAAGCTTTTGTCTTTAGGACGAACGCGCAGAACTAAGACACTAGTGTGGCGTGCTACCATCCTATATGGACAGGGCAAAAGAACCATATGAAGACAAAAACACAACCGTATGACTAAGCAAATGATATAATGACAAGAAAAGGTAAACAAAACAAAATGCGAGAAACTAGAATGAGATAGGAAAAGGTGGCTGGAAACTCACAAGTGGTCCACAATTGAAGCCTCTCGCTAAATGAGCTTCTTTCCTCGACCAGAAACTTGCACACAAGAAACAAAGGAAAATTTCGGGAGTTATGTTTAGAGGTATGCCTCATTCAAATCCCCGTTTCGATGTTTCCACCTCCATGGACAACCTAGATAATAGCAACAAAGGAAAGATAAATGATAAAGAAAGAGAATAAGATAATGAATATGACAAAAAGAAGATAATGGATGCAACAAAAGATGAATGAAAGTGGGAGAGAAACTCCCCTTCAACATCTGAGAAGTTGATGCTTGAAGGATTGAAGCTCTGGAAGCTACAACAATGGTGGACGATGATTGCTGGAAAAAAATATGAGAGATGTAGAAGATATTGCTAATAGCTTGGAAAATCACCAAATCATTAAGAAGTCCCTGTAAATTACTAAAATGCATAAAATATATCCTTCTAAGAGGAATCTCGACATTGGTGGCCGTAGACAAAGGCGTTATGAGCTATTCCAAGTGTAGGCATAACGCTCAAATGACCACCTGTGGACTAACATATTCTCAAGATGCTAGTGCAACACGTGGACGTCTTCGTAGTGTGCTAGAGTCCACTGGTCAATCGTTCAACATGTTGATAAAAAGGCCAAATGCTAAGCTGACAAGGTAATTCATGTGGACAAAAGGACAAACAAGTGATGAATGTTTCCAACTAGCTTAAAGCGAAGGCACTTATGTGACATGGAATTGCACGGGGTATAATTTGCAACATTACATTTTGCCCCCACTTTAGTGAGCATATCTTTATTGAGAAATGTGAAGCTAAAGTGAGAAATGTCATCGATATTCACAAAGGGGAAGAAAAAATCACCAATCAGACGAAATAAACTTGAGATTGAGCTAAGTTTTGCTAAGTTATTTCATTGCAAACGCATCAGTTGCAAACTAATGTGTTAGATGAAAGAGTGATCTGACATTAGATAGATAAGATAGTATAATAGACACAAAAACCACTTAATGGAGGAAAAACCCTATTACGAAAGATACAGGATAACACCTATTGAGATAAGAAGGATGGCATCAGTATGGGTAGCAAAGTGTGTTATGCTAGATAGCCATACAATTTGCAAGATTTTGCTGGTATGGATAGAAAGTTGTGTTATGCTAGATAGTCATACGATAGGGCAACGTTTCACCGACATGGATAGAAAAATGCTAGATAGCCATGCGATTGGGCAAACAAAGATTGATTTAATAAGCAATGAATTTGGTCCCCACAAAAGGAGACAAGATAAATAGAGCAAGTGGTTTGGCCCCTACCAAGGCAAATAAGATAAATAAATCAAGTGGTTTGGCCCCCACCAAGGTGAACTAGAATGCTAAGATAAACAGATACAAATGCCAAATACATATTATGCAAATATGATATCCCCCCTTAGAATGGTATGTATGAAAGGCATGTCATTCTAGGAAGAAGAAATGATGTGGCACGTCAACATAGCGATATGTTTTCGTGGAATGTCATCTTTGGCAAATGACACATAAGACCCACAACATCGACAAAAATGCAAGAGGATAGGGGGATCTGATTATTTGGAATGAGAACCCATAGCAAGGGGAGAAAATAAGCAATATAGCTGCAGATGGGTGTTTTATCATAATGCCATAGGTATCAGATATGAAGAACACATGAAGACAAAGATAAAATAAAACTCAACATGGAAGAAGGCCTAAAAGCCCCCAACGCTTTGCATCATCCTCGATTTTATCAAAAAAAAAGATACGACAGATAGAAGAAATAGATAACAACAAGAAGAAGGTGTACGACATAAAATCTCTTGTATCTTAGCACCTATAGAGTAACTCAAGTCCTCCAAGAGAGCACAACAGATAAAGACAGTCAACCTCCTATTTCTAAGCACCTACGGAGTAGCTTGGGTCCTCCAGGAGGGAACAAACTTATAAAGCAAGAAAAAGGGAACACAATCATTCACACATGCTAAGCTACAAGATAAAGAAGGTAATATCCCACAACCCCTCAACAATCAAGTCATCGTCCTCCCAATATTGATCATGTATGGGGAAGGAAGGAAAGACCGAAACGAAAAAATTGCAAGGGCAGCACTAGGTGCCTCACCAGCAGCGAGGGCGAGGGATGAAACAACGTCAAAATTTGTGTCCACAAGCTTGGAAGAGGCAAGAGTCAACAATTGCGTAAAGATCATAGACAACATTGGGATATCCTCTAGAGAGTTGAACAAGCATGCCTCTATAGAGGAAGTAGGTGACTCAGTCCGAAGAGGTGAGACAAGAGTTGGACTGTCAACCTTTGCAAGAGAGGTAGTGACAACTCAAGAGAAGGTGGGACCTTCTCAACAACACAAACAGAAAGAAGTACTAAAACAAGCACTGAAGTAGATAAAGAGATAGGTGAGGTGCATACCTGAGTCGATTTGCACTGATGAAAATCCAAAATGGGGCCCTATTGGACATTGTTTCTACTAGGATATGTTGTTGTCGTTGACGTCAACATATTCCTGTGATTTATTGCTCTGGTGGTTGCAGATTGGTTTATTGGGATCATGGTTCGGTGTATGGAATATTTTTGGTATCATTACATCTTTCTATATTGGTTTTAGTGATCCGGGAGCTTAATTGATCATATCATATGATCTGGTTTATAGTTTGGTTTTTCATATCAGTGCTTTGCAGAATTCGGTACTTCCTCTGGTATATTTCAGTGTGATCATATCTTGAGTTAAGATTTTGGGAGATTGTTTGGAATGTTCTTCTGTATCTTTATTTCAGATGGTTCATGATTTGGCACTTCGCAAGTTATATTTCCTTGTGATAGTTATTGTTGTTTGAGTGTTCTTGAGTTTCAGATGTTTTGCATAAGTGGTGTTGGTGCAGCTATTGCAGATGATTCTAACGTTCTTGCTGGTGTTTCCTAATTATGTCCTATTTTGGTGGTCCGTATTGATCCTTGTGCACATTCTTGGTGATTTTGTTGAATCGGTGATATTCTTCATGTTATGTGGTATTCTTGGTGATGTAGTGTGTTGCGATTGATCTTGGCATAATTTCTGGTAGTGTTGCGTGTTTGAGCATTTGGTTTAGGTCCATGTTATATCATGTATATCATAAAATTGGTCTAGTGGTCGATCTTTGTATCGTGTGATGTAATTTTGTAATTGTGAGTTGAGGGTTTGGCCGACCTTGTAGTCAAGGTTGATAAATTGTATAAATAGGTGATAAAGTCATGTAAGTTTGGTATCGGTGTGGTGTCTGCATTATCAGAGAGTGGTAAAGGTTCAAACAAGTGAATACATCCTTCGGCATTATGTTTGAGCAGAAATTGGAGTGTTGCAGAGAAAACAAATGTGCTTAACCAGAACTGACATCAAGCATTTATATATGTTATTCTTTCAGTTCATTTGATTCTAGATTGTTGTCTGAATATTTTGTAAGTCAGTGAGACTTCCTTGTAAGGTAGTGAATCTTCCCTGAGGGTTGTAGCTTTCTGGGTTATTGTATCTTGAGCAGTGAGCTCTAGCTAGTGGCCTGAATGCATGTGCATTCCCCATTGTAATTATTTTCACATACTGCAGAGTATCATCTTATTGTGGGTAGGTTCTCATCATGATTTTTCCCTTAACCAGGTTTTCTGAGTCAAAATATTGGTGTTGTGTTGTGGCATCAATTTTCTTATCTTTTTTGTTGATGCAGTTGATTAGATTTGTATTTGAGGTTAAGTTTGTTAATCTGGTGAAAACTGATTCACCCCCCCTCTCAATTTTCCTTCATTGTTGTTGCCAACAGGCCCTGCTCAAACTTTTGTTTAGGATAGATAGGAGGCACAGGGCGTCGATCAACTGTGGAAGGCTGGAGGACCTTGGAAAAGCTCTGATGAAGAAGTGATTGCAAGATAGGAGGATCAAACAAAGAGACACTAGACACCACCTGCATCTGCAACATATAAAATGGTCAAGACAACAGAGGGACATCCACCAGTGAGGTGATAAGGGGTGGCTCCAAGGAAGGATCAATGAAGACTTGCACCCTTTTAGGGGGAGGTTCATCAATAGGCCCCGAAATAGTTGGCAACAACACCAAAGATGATGTAGAGATTGGAAGTTTGAAGGGACAACAACAAATACGATAGGAGCAAGTGTCGAAGGTGCATCGATAGACTGTAATGCAACATCACGTTCTCGAGCCACTGCCCATTAATAGCACTTATGCTTTGGTGCACGATAATTACAATGAATATGAGGACCAATAGTAGAAGCCTAAGAATAATCAGGATCATCTTGATCCATAGGAGAGCTCAAAAACCTTGTCGGGGATAGGAGAAGGGCCAATCGATGGAACAAGAGGTGCACCCAAGATAGGCACTACATTCACAATAACGGGCACCCTGCCTTGCTTCGCTCGAGGAGCAGATAGAGGAATGGAGGGTGCCTACACATGCTATAAAATAGGAGCAAGTAGTGACAAATGAGAAAAAGAGGAACACTTTCGCTTCTCATATTAATAAATTCAATGGATATCGACCAAGATAGAGACTTCAAAGTGAGGGAGGGTTGCAAACTTTGACAACGCAAGTGCCTTTCCATTATCTGCACTAGGTTTAGTTGCAGGAACAAAGGATACCACTAGAGGTTGTGTAGTCTTGGGTGGAAAAGGAGGTCTATTTTGAGGAATGGTCTTAACCTTGGCCCCTTATGATGAAGGGGCATAAGGCATTACCCACTCTAACACAGGAATAGATAGAGTTGAGATTGATGCAGGAAGAGGCAACAAATAGCTAGGCTGAACTGATTTAGGGTCCAACTCCCCCATCTTATATTGATAATATGCATGATACATCAAGTCGCCATGGGGAAGCATGGGCCCTAGTTGAGCAAGCCAGAAATGGTCTAACAAAAAGTCCCCACAAGCTAGCAGGGGTCGATATCCAATATCCTGGATGACATGCACCAAACTCTCATCAGGAAACTTCAAACATTTATGGATCACTGAAGGGACCACATCCATAGAAATTAACCAAGGAATACCTAGTTTAAATCAAAAGATATTTGACTTAGGGATGATAACAAACATATATGAAATAGTCTTGGATCCCACCAGGATCGCCAAGGTGATACTACCCAAAGGAGAAAGAGACAAACCATTATGCATTCTCAAGGTAGCACAACACTAGTCATATCTTGGCATATGCCATCTATTTACAAAAAAAATCTCTTTTGTGATGGCATCGACTTTGCATGAAGGGTCAACCATCACACCTATAACAATTTGACCATTAAGCTTCGCAGGGATGTATGTAAAGGAGAAGGTTGCCCATAGTATGGGGAATCCATAAGGGTTAATGGTATGATAGATATTTTTGTCTTCTAGCTAGGAAGTGAGATCAAAGTGATAGTAACCATGTTAATATAAGGGCCATCATCTAGCACTGAATCTGATGCAGAGATAAAATTAGACAAATGCGACGGGAATGGATCTATGTAGATTTGCAACTCACTATTTATTTTGTCAACAAACTTGTTAGATCTATGTTTTCTATCACCAAACTTTATAGCTCCATTTTAGATGTGGTTTTGGACTATATGTTTAAGACGATAAAACACTCAATATCATGACCAGGCACATAGTGATATTTACAAAATTTAGAGCATCATACCAACAAGGGTATGGTCCATTGTCAGGTAGAAGTCTAATCTCTAGAAGGGTTATGAAATTGCCTTTCAATAATATTTGCATTATGATTAAATAGGAATTGTTCAACTTGGTGAAGACCCTATTGCGTCATGGTTCCTATGCAATAGCTATCAGAGGAGTAGCTACGACATTAGCCACAACTTTGTTCTTTCTAGACCCTTTCGTGGACATGCCTACGAAAGTACTAGTACAAGGTTTTGAAATAGATCCTCTAAACTGAGTCATCATATGTTGGTAATCAATGATCTTAGAACACAAATTAGAAAAGTTATGATAGAGATTAAGAGATAACTTCTCCCTCAATATCGGCTACATATTTTTGATAAACATTCTTTGCAAGTCACTGTCTAACAAGGAAAAGGAGATCTTGGTAGAGATAGATTGGTATCATAAGATAAAGTATGTAACCCTCTCATTCATCTTTTGCTAGCAATCAACAAGGTTTGTGATGGTGACCCTATTGCCAAAATTATCTTGGAGTGATCAGGCAATAAGCTATACCATTCCAACATAGTTCCCTCAAGAGAACGTGAGAATAGCCTAAGCAAGACAAAGTCTAGACTATGATAATCGCTACACATGGTCATGAACGAATCAATGTGGATATTGGGATCTTCGTCACCATTGAAAATATCATAGACAATGCTCTCAATATCTCTAGGCCCCTCCTGTCTGAGATCAACATGTCTCTCAAAGTGTTCACAACACTTCCAACCTGAGGAAGAACATCCTCCCAATTTAGAAAACCCTCAAAGTCTCTCAAGTTCTACTCTAACATGTTAATCTGGTCAAAGTAGATAGTGATAGCAGAATCATGATCAACAACAAGAGGAGAAGATGGGGGAGAATTTCTAAGGGTATTATTCCAAGAATTTGATTGTGAATTAGGTGGAGAAGGACCCCCTGTTCAAATGGTCCTAATAGGGTGAGAGGCGAGGAAGTCATTTGGATCGAAAAGTAGATCATTAAACATTGGACCTGGCCGAGGATGTCTGTAACGAATCATAGGAATAATATTCCTAATAATCCTTCTTACAATGGCTCTTGTGGCAATCTGGGTCGTAAAGCTCATGGACAAGTTGTAAAATAGTTCGACCACACTACAAGGACGTCGCACATCTACAATTCTCAATGATAAAGAAATTTGATTCAAAGTTTGTTCGAAATCAAGATGCTTTTATGTTTATTTTATTTTTTTTCTTTTTAGATTTTAAATGCAAACACTAAAAGAAATGAAAATGCAATTAGCCTTCACATCGGGTTCACCAAAATATGGAGGATGGGATTTTCTACCCTCGAAGTGATGAACCTCAAGGGACAAACCTACCTTCTCTCACCTCATTGAAACTGGTGCTAAAGGTGAGCAAGGGGATGCAAAGTACAAAACTAAACTAACAAGCTACAGACAAGACTTTCAGACGACTCTGTTAAGCCTTTGTCTTTGGGACGAATGTGCAGAACTAGGACACCAATGCAACATGATACCATCCTATACAGACAAGGTACAAAGACTGTATGGAAGACATAGACATGACCTTATGAATAATCAAATGATATAATGACAAGAAAAGGTAAACAATACAAAATGCAAGAAACTAGAATGAGATAGGAATAGGTGGCTGGAAACTCACAAGTGGTCCACAATTGAAGCCTCCTGCTAAATGAACTTCTTTCCTCAATGAGAAACCTACACACAAGCAGCAAAGGAAAATTTTGGGGGTTATGTTTAGAGGTCTTCCTCAGTCAGACCCCTATTTTGGTGTTTCCACCTCCACGGACAACCCAAATAATAGCAACAAAGAAAAGATAAATGATAAAGAAAGAGAATAAGATAATGAATATGACAATAAGAAGAAAATGGATGCAACAAATATGAATGAAAGTGGGAGAGAAACTCCCCTTCAACACCCGAGAAGTTGATGCTTGAAGGATTGAAGCTAAACACCCATGAAGCTCTAGAAGTTACAACAGTGATGGATGATGATTGCCGAAAGCATATGTGAGAGATGTAGAAGATATTGCTAATAGATTGGAAAATCACCAAATGATCAAGAAGTCCCTGTAAATTGCCAAAATGCATAAGATATAGCCTTCCAAGAGGAATCTCGACGTCGGTGGCTATGAAAAGAGGCGTTACGAACTCTTCCAGGCATAGGTGTGATGCTAAAATGAATGTTGACTGACACATTCTTGGGATGCTAGCACGACATGCGAACATCTCCACAATGCACTAAAGTCCATTGGTCAAACGCTAAGCTGACAAGGCAATTCACGTGGATAAAAGGATAAACAAGCGATGAATGTTGCCAACCATCTTAAAGTGAAGACGCTTATGTGACGTGGAATTTCTCAGGGTGCAATTTATGACATTACATTAAGCCCATAACATTCCAGATGATTATATTAATTCTACCTTGAGAGAGAAACTAGCACTCCTTGTCTTTAATCCATTGTTCAAAATTGCTACTAATGCAACATCTTTAGATTTTCTTACTTTGAATTTTTCATCTAGGGTGGTTTTAATACCTATTGCAATTTCTATGTTGGTCTTTCTACTCTTAGGAGGTCTACCTCTTTCTCTTTTTGATGGGAAGACGAAGGTAGGAGAAAGAATTGACAAATTTGTCTAGTTAATAGACAAATCTGTATCAAAATCAAAATTATTTGTGTCTCTCATTTTTGCACATTCCTGAATAAAAATATTTATTGGTTGTAGTATGTTTGTTATATCTGACTCAACATGGGAATCCTCTTCTATAACTTCATTCGCTATTTTTGTGATTCTTGTTGATTCTACATTAAGGAGAAGATTGACAGCCATATCTTAAAAGTCTTCATGTTGGGCCAAATGTTTGAAATCTCTAGAAAGAAACTGAGATAAAAAGAACCTTGAATGTAGAGGTTGTTCTAGATTGGAAAGCATAGTAGTGTGCAAATTTGTTACTATTCAAACTGACCATTTCAATGTCAAAATGGTATTCTTTGAGATCTTTGAACTCCTTGAGGTGATGAGGGTAGTTTGTGTCTGAACTGTAGTCCTTGGGTTCTTGTCAAAGATTTTGCCCAAACTCGAGAGGAGTATCTTTAGGAACTTCTATAGTTCTCAGAGCTATTTCAGGAGAAATTAAAAGTTTTTGACATCACTGGATTTGAAATTGGGGAGTCCTTATCTTGATGTTCCATAGAGATAAGCTCTAAGTTTTCAGAGGGACTTTGGGGGACCAGAACATTTGTAAAAGAAAGTTCAAAAGTCTGCCCTATTGCTACAAAGGGATACTATTTTTCCTTTAATTACCTTGGAAAGAGTAGGATTTGAGAATCTTGTGGCAAAGGTTTATGAACTAGAGAAAATTTCAGCCAAGGATGGTCATTTACAACCATATCTAGTTAGGGAGAAACTTTAGGGGGGATCCTTAACTAACTACGTGAATGCTTGTTGCATTGAGAATCTTGAAACAAAAGATATGTATCTGAAGAAGGGGGTTTCATTAACCTCACCTGTTGGGAGATTGATAATTCTCCCTATAGTAGACCATCTTCCACCTAAACTAGAGGAGAATGGATTTGAAGAGGGAGAAGCAAATATTCTTTAATTGGAATCCTAAAGCATAGAAGATCTTTTTGATCACTTGATAACTTTGTTGGAAAGTGAGTAATCTCAAGGAAGTGAATATAATCTATTTCAAAAGTTTAATGTTGTTATTTACAACATGCACCAAAGTTTCCTTGACCTCAATAGGTGTTTTCTCCCTGCTACAATATTGTATCAAATGGTCTTTAGTATGGCATTTAAATCACATAGATTGAGGATCCTCTAAAATAATTTGTTGCTCTCAAAGACCTTGTTTGCATTGAATAGAAAATGAGTTAGGAAAAACTTTGGATGTCTCAAGACGGACATTGAAGCAGACTGGGAATTCAGCATTATCAAAAAAACTTAGATCATGGTTTAGAAAAATATCCATATGATTTTCTAGGGTTTCGAGTAATGTTGTTTCTCTATACTCCAATGGAAAGGAAGGGAGTTGTACCCAGGATGGAACAAAATTTATTTTAGTAGTAGTAGGATTAAAATTTAGAATCTAGTTTTGGGTATGCAACCCTATCCCATCAAGGAACCATAATTTTACTATATGAATAGAGTCTCTATCTTGAATATTAGCAAAAACAACCACAAAAACCTCTATGATGATCAATATAAAACATTTATTGAGCACCCATCTAGTGGTTGAAAACCTAATCTAGAAGTTTTAATTTTTCAGGGATAGAATTGATGAACTTAAAAGGCATTGGGGGGGGTGAATCAATGCAAGTAAAAACAATACAAATCTGATTATCAATTTCACCAACTTAAAACTCAATAGGCATATAATAATAACACCAAGTATGCAATCACCACATAAAGCATAAACCACATGACACAAGAGTTTATACGTGGAAAACCCAAATGGGAAAAATCACTGTGGGAATTAGTACCCACAAGATCCACTATCTGCAGTATAGAGATCTGATCGATTAAGATCTACAACGCCCAGTTAGGGGCACACCCTGTTAGAAGTGTCTAAGCCCAGTTAAAAGCTATACAATAAGGCCTGTGAGGATCAACCCTATTAGGAGCTACCCAAGTTACCAGGATTTGCAAATACAAGTTAATGTGTCACCTGGTTAGAGGATTTAATGATTAGAACTATTAGGATCTAACTGCACCCTGTTAGGAGTGACCTTGTAAGAGGATTTCCTTGCTGCAACTGTTAGGGAGACAACAAGTACAAATGATCTAAGTATAACACCTTTTGTGTCGGATAAGATCCACTTCAGAACATTACAACATCACAAAGACTTCATCTCTCAATTCCTCTGATCTTCGCACTATCAAGAATACAAGATTCACATTTATCTATATCACTATCAAGCTCATATATATCTTTTCATACCTCATCACACAATTTAACTTATCATAAGGCCGGCTAGAACCTTATTATAATTCCCTAGGTTCAATGTATCTAGACAATCTTGCATTGTACACTTTAGTTATGTTGGCCACCAACATAACAAATCCAATTCTATGTCATTTTACCAATCTGAGTGATTTTCATTACTACCGGTTATGTCTCCATCAACTAATCTATTTAGTCAAACAAATCTCATTCACCTGATTGATTCAGCACCTGTGGTCACAAAATATATTTATCTGATAGTCTTAAATGTTGCTGCAAAACCACATCATCTCAATCTTCATGATTTTCATGTACCAATTGTCGAAATGTAACATTGTGTTCCATTTACCAGTTGAAGTCCTAATTACCGGTTCTGATGAAACTGTCTCTTCTTTACCAGTTAAGTCTAGCCAGTAGAACTATAGGACTTAGATGACTCAAAGAAACATAGTTTCCATCAATGACATACAAAATAGTCGTCATACATAAATCTAACCTTTTATATGTACTAGTTGCAAAACACACATTACTGGTTGATCAGATGCCAACATTCTCCCCCTTTGGCATTGATGACAACACTTAGGAAAATTTTGTTAACTAAGTGTGCATCATGACATACATTCCCCTTAGCAATTACATGCCATTACAAAAATGAAATGAAATCCATTACTCCCCCTTAGGTGTACATACAAAATTTTGACTCACTTAAACTAATTACTCCCCCTTTGACAACAATTCAAAATAAAGAAGTAAAATACATACATTACATCAAAATTTGTCATAAAAAACTACATGTATATATATAGATAAAATTTTTAAGGTCTTTACAATGCAATTCTTAAGAAAACGTCACTGAAATGAAACTTCAACTATTTTAGATCATTGTCCCAAGTTTCTAAAAGTGTCTTGGTAATCTCAACATGTGTCAAGATTTAAGATGCAAACTCCTCCATAGCATTAACTTTACTCATCTCTGGGGTAGCCAAATTGCTTCGGACTCCCTGTATGCTCTCTGTAAGATTTCAACTTTAGGAATTAGTTGAGTCTTGAGCTCCTTTAGTGATCTAGTCCACTTTACCTGTTCATAATAATATAACTCTAACTTGTGTTGTAAAGCATCAACTGTTTTACCAAAAGTTATTGTTGAGTCATGTACTCGTGTAAATGCTTCACTTAACCTTTCTAGCTCTTTCTCAGCATCCTCTCTCTTCTTCTTTAAATTGGCACAAAATAGTGAGACTTTGGAGACAATAGCCAAAATATTACCTTGGGATTCCAATCCCCTCTTCAACAAATCTTTATTCAACTAAAATGTAAGTTGCTTCTTCAAGGGATTTAAGTTGTTCACCGACATTAACTACTAACTGTCCAAGTTTATCCATCGGTGAAACAATGTTTTCAAGATCAATTGGTATGACCTTGTACAATCCGGTATAGACCTTCACATGGTTGTAAAATTTGGGGCTACCTATTACCTTTCTAATTCATTTGGTTTCATACATTTTTGTTAGGTTTTGACTAAGATATAAAATTTTTACCATGGGTTGCTCTTTTGATTGGTTTTTCCTGTGAACAATCCAAAAGAAATACATTGTAAGAACATGTATGAAAGTGTGAAGGCCTGAAACAAATTGGAAAAGTCATCCCTATGTCTTAAGAAACTAATTATTTTTGTTCCAAGTGATTTCACTAAGATTTGCTCAAGTTATAACATTTTTTGTGTTGACTGCCTTGAACCCTACCTAGGGTTTTTAGTGGATGTATTTATTCAATAACTTGACTTCCCCCCATTGGAATTTCATTAAAATTGGTGGGAAGGTATTTCTCAATTCTTCCTACACTCCTTCCAAGGGAGAAGTTTTGATTTGTTCATTTGTGCAAGTTATACATGATTGTTGGTTTCATTTTACAAAGTGACAACTACAAAGCCCTAGTTCATGGAGGGTTTGGTAGAATAGTGTATTTTTTTGAGTTGGTTGGTGGAATGATAGCTCGTAGGCCATCAATATGCATGGTGATAGGGCTTGAGAAGCCTAATATTTTATGTTATTTCTTAAGTTTGGATGATGTATACCCAACAGGCCCAAGGAGCAATGTGCCTAGTTTGTGAATCTAGGATACACCTAGATTGAATTGATTAGATCATTGTGTGTTTGTTTGAAACAATCCTTCCTCTACATCAAGGAGCTATCTCTGATACCAAAGGTTCTTGTTGTAATTTTTGCACCCATTTCTTGTTAAAAAGTATGTTGGCAGCAACAATGGAGGAAAACTAAGAGGGGGGGGGGGGTGAATCAGTTTTCACCGGATCAAACAATTTAAGCACAATCTCAAATCTAATCAACTGCAATGAGAATAAAGATAAACACAACAACAACACATATAACACCAATATTTTTTACTTGTAAAACTTGGTTAAGGGAAAAACCACATTGGGAACCTACCCACAATAAGATGATACTCTGCAGTAGTATGTGAAAATATTACGATGGGGAATGCACATGCATTCAAGCACACTGCCTAGAGCTCACTGCTCAAAATACAATAACCTAGAAGGCTAAAACCCTTAGCGAAGGTTCACTACCTTACAATAAAATTCTGGCTACAATCCGGTTAAGATGAACTGAAAGAATAACATCTGCTAATGCCTGATGATAGTTTTGGTTAAGCTCATTTGTCTGTCCTGCAATAATTTTTGCTCAATACACCACACTGAAAGATGAATTCTCTTATTCGCACAAACACCACTCTTTGATAATGAAGACACAACACCCATATCCAAATTACATGAATATAACACCTATTTATACAAATCATCAACCTTGACAACAAGGTTGGTCAAACCCTCAACACCTAATTACAAAATTACATCACACGATACATAAATCAACCATCGAACCAATACAATTCCATAGATAACATAACATGGACCTAAATCAACTCCTCGAACATGCAACACCACCATAAATCTTGCCAAGATCAACCGCAACATGCTACACCATCGAAAAATACCGCATAACATGGAGAATATCACCGGACCCATAAGATCTCCAACAACGCACACAATGATTAATGCAGACTCAAAAAAATAAGAAAAAAGGACACAATCAGGAAACACCAACAATCACGTTAGAACCATTCATAATAGCTGCACCAACACCACTTAGTCAAATCTTCATCGATCAACACACTAACACTCAACAACATTCAATAGCAACAACTTAGACAAGAAAGATAGCTTGCAAAGCACCAAATCATGAACCATCTGAAATGAAGATACACATGAACATCCCAAACACTCTCCCAAATCCACAACCAAAGATATGATCATACTGGAGCACAACGGATCGATCACCAGAAAACTGCAACACTGAACACTGAAAACCAATCTCCATACTGGAATCCTCAAGTCGATCAAATCACCACATAGAATCATGAAATCAATAAAGAATGAAGTATCTCTAGTTGATTCAGCATAGCAAACAAATAAACCAACTAGATCAACTTACTGCAAACACCAAATCACCAAAACAATTCTCTGCAACACCAAAAGACAGGAATATGTTGACATCAATGACAAAAACATATCCTAGCAACAACAATGTCCAACAAAGTTCTTTGCCTTGGAGGTTTTTTTTGGTGATATCTAAAGTGCCTCTACCTCTTGACTAGTTTTCTGCCTTTTTCCCTATAGGTCTCTGATTCAAAAAATGGGAAGGGCCCTGACCAAAAATCTTATTGGAATGAAGCTGAAAATCTAAATTTGTAGGGTTTGAAGGGCATCTGAAAAGGGGAATGTCATTTAGAAAAGTTGCTATATTGCAGTTCTAAGAGAGGATGTCCCTGAAAGAAATGTCAAAATACTATCTCTTGACAATTGCGAGCCCATGTTGTTCTCTAAAAAAATCTTTGTGGGCTTATATTGATCCCTATAATAATTCAAGGATCTACAGGCTTCAAAATCTCTGCAGGCTTCAAGATTCTAGGCATCAGGATCCTTAAATTTTTGAAATCTCATCCTCCTGCCCACCTCATAGTTAAGAATTTAAATGGATAACATTAAGGTATGTCATTTACATAGTTGGAAATTCGATAATTTAATTATAAAACTAAAAATAATAATATTAAACAGTCATTTTATTTTATCTAAATGTTATATATTATTAATATTTTCTTTAATAATAATAATAAGTGAAAAAATTTAATTCAACTCTAGCTTGCTTAGATAGGAAATCATATGGATGTTATATTGTCTATATTGTGTTGGAGAATAAATGTGTTGAGTGCAAACACCTACACTAAGCAATCATGTAGAAAACTTAACTTTTAAGAATTATAGACTTTAAAAAATGTCTAATAAACAACTTGTTGGTGAAGACGTAATAATTTATGACATTTTTCTCGTTGAGATGAATCTCGACAACTTAGTTGATATATCTAAATGACCCCATAAATATACCTCAACTAGGTATGCTTCACTAATGCTTAAGAGGTTAAGTGGATACATTTCATAGCTAAAGAACTATGATACATAATTGTTAATCTACAATAATCCCATCAATTTGGATTAGGTAGACCTTAATACCAACCTAAGGCGGGTAAGGATACCTTGTTCACCTATTTTGACTTATTCACTTTATTCCTTCTTGATCTTCACACTTTCAGTGATACTTAAATGAACCATATCATATGATGCGTAGGATATTGGATCATGTTTATAAGGTAGGTGATGCTACCTTGTTTTTTTTGTTTTTTTTGTTTTAAGTTGGGTTTGTTGGAAATCTAAGTTATGTATATGAGTTTGGTTGTCATTGATGTCAAATTTGGTTGTCCAGATGGAGTTTGGTCTGGATATGATTCTGTAATGTTGCAAGTTTCTTTATTCAATATTTTGGTGTTGGTTGTGGCAAGTTCAATACGTAGGAAAGAGTACTTAATGTATGCATATTTAATGTCTCATTGGTAGAAGTTGGTTGTTACTATTCTTTGACAGTGAGGGTGTCTATCAGACTAGTCTAGAAAGTCTTTGGTGGTCTCTAGATATGTTGAATCTTATGTTGTGGTTTCATAGACATGCTTATATGGTTCATGTATTGTTTTAGTTCTATTCTTTGTTGGTGTTTTTGCTCCGCATGTGAGCTTTGTTAGTTTGCACTTGGTATATTTAGTTATGTTGTAGTTTGGTGTGTCCAATTAGATTATCTTGTTTGGATCATACCTTTTGGTCTCGATATGCATTGAAGTTTGAGTCAGAACATTGCTATGGACCATCTTACCATGACATGTGGAGATCCGTGTTATGTAATTTGCATCCAAAAAGACACATTAACTTAATTTCAAGGCATCAAGCTTCAATGGTACACATTTCTCTTATTGGATGGAAATGATGGAATCTTATTTGGAAACTTTGTCGGAAGGTATCAAAGAAATTATTTGATTTGGTTATACACCTTCATCGAATGGTCCTTAAACTCCAGATGAACGCAAGAACCATGAGAATAACGCAAAAGCTAGAACAATGATTATTAATTGCTTGAGTGATTAAAATGAAAGAAGCCAAATATATATAGAGCAAACTAAATCACATGAAGAAGATTTGAAGACAAATCAAGATAGGTTGATGAATCTAAAATAGAAGTATGAATGTATAAGGATGGTTGATGATGAATGTGTTGAGAACTACATACACAGAGAAAATGAAATTGTGAGTGGTATTAAAAGTGTTGGTAGAAAGATAGAAGAAAGCAATGTTGTGAGAAATTTTTTGCTAACTCTGACAAAACCCTAAAAGCCAAAGAAATGTGTTATTGAATAATGTCATGATTTAAATATCTATACAATTGATAAACTCCTTGGGTCATTATCCACCTATGAACTATCAGAGATGGAAGATATCAAAAGATTAAAAAATAACTTGCATTCAATGTTTCAAAGATAATTGAAGATGAACCAAAAGGAAGTGAAAACATGGATGAGATTGAGGCAAACTTTGTTAGAAGACTTTGAGAGGAACTGAAAAATACAAAGGTAAGTTACCATAAAATATTTTAATTATGGTAGAATTGGTCACTATGCTTATAAATGTATGTATAAGGAAGATTATAAGAGGTTTGATGATGATGAGAAAAAAAGTAGACACAAAAGAAGATATAAGGAAAAAGGAGAATATGTTCTATGGAGTCACATTCATCTGAGGATGAAGATGGTGATGACTCAAATTACGAATATTTGTTTCTAGTTATAGAATAAACAAGAAAATAAATGTCTAGAAGACTGGAAATAATGAAGAACAACAAAAAGTCAGTAAGTGAAAAGATCGCATTACATGTTAAAGTAGAGCCCAAAGCTTGGATCATTAACTCCAGATGTTTAAATCATATAACCGATGATAAGGATAAATTCATTAATCTTGAAAAGTATGATGGAGGATCGGTGAAATTTGCAAGAGAGGAAGTTGCACCTACTTGTGAGATAGGAAGCATTACAATTGATGGTAAGCATAAAACTGATGATGTTTATTTTGTTGAAGGTCTGAGACATAAATAGTTAACTGTTAGTTAGATGTGTTGATAAAGGTTATGAAATTTTATTTAGTTAGTTTGGATGTGTAATCAAAAAAGGAAAATTAGAAAGATTAGTGTTTGTTAGTAAAATTCATGTTGGCTAACTAGAATCAGATAGGAAATCACGAATCCTATTCTAGCTAACAAATTTTAAATAAATCAATGAAAATAAGAAAATATGATAACAAGGATGTAAAATAATCAACTAAAACCCCTAGTACACAGATGCACATTGCTTCCATTGTCCTTCTCTTCTTTGATTAATGTTGGCTCTCATATATTGTGTTGATGACCTGCAAAATGGCACAAAGATTCAAATTTAATCATAATTAACAAGAAATATTAACTATAAATAATAAGGAAATCATCATAATTAACTAAAAATAACAAGGAAATCACAAATCCCTATTCTAATTAATGAATTCTAAATAAATCAATGAAAGTATGCAATATAACAATAAGGGTATAAATTATTCAATCAAAACTCCCTATTCCATGATCGCATGTCGCTTCCATTTCTCTTCTCCTCTTTGAGTAATGATGTTGGCTCTTAGATATTGCGCTGCTAACCTACATAAAAATGACACAAAGATTCAAAGTTTGTGATTGTTGAAAATGGAGAATTGATGCTCAATTTGTAGAATTCTGGACGAGATTAAATGAGAGGTGGAACTCAAGTGAGCTAAAAAGTTGATTGATAGTTGAATTGTTGATTGAGAGGTGGAAATCAATAGACTGAATTATTGACTAAATAGATTGAATTGTTTTTGATTACGTGAAAATCAGGTTTTGAAGGGACCTGAAACCCTTTACAAGGGATATATTTTGACCGGTCAACAAAGAGGAGAGAGCCACAACCAAAAAACTAGTCTGCCCCGAAAGATAGCAGGCAACCCAACCAAAGACAGGGCCAGAAAAACCAGTCCAAACAACCAACTACAAGGGCCCTCAAGATTTACAAATGGTCTCGTGGGAACGAAGAGTCATATCAAAAGAAGGCTTTGACGTCTTTGAATGCTTCCCCTTTAAAGTAATCCATCCTTCTTCATCTTTAGCTGTTGCAACAGACCAATCTGAAGAGCCCAACACTGATCTATCCAAATTGGAAGAAAGAGCTTCAATGGAGGGAGAAACAACTGTCGCAGACACAGGACCACATCCAATAGATGGGGCAATAGTTGTGTCAACACATGGTGAAGCAGCCCACGGGGTAAGAGACAACAAACCATTTTCAGCAGAAGAGATAGCAACATTTTGTATCACAGAAACATCCTTTGTGGCCTCCAAAGAATCTTTCTTCGCCATTAAAGAATCTGAACTAGCCATAGTAGAAACTACAGCATCCAGTGACTCTTTCGAAGAGTCCAAAGATTTCTTTACCATGTAATGTTGGAATGAGGCCCCCGACCACCATGAGGCCACGTGGTTTTTCTTCTCAAGCCCATAATTCCCAGCCGCATGGCCGATTTTAAAGCATCTACAACACCTGAAAGGAATACCTTTGTAATCCAAAGTTTGGACCCAACTGCCAAAAGAGGAATTAATGACAATCTCAACTGGAATTAATCCATCTTTGGACCCAACTGCCAAAAGACCGAATTGTTAATTGAGTTATCTGATTGAGAAAAAAGATGATTGAAAGATAGAAAAGGCGATTGAATAGTTAACTGATTGAATGACAAAGAAAGCTTTATTTAGAAAAAGCTAATTGGAAGATAGAAAAAGAATGATTGGAGAGAATTGAGAAAATAATTTAATTAATCAATTAATTGAATTGATCAATTAATTATAAATTTAGCATGTGTTGTAGGATATTTTATTTGAAATAGTTTGGAACATAGAAGGACAACTGAGAGGGGGGGGGGGGGGGTGAATCAGTTGTCAATAAATTATAACCCAAATGCAAATTATTCCAACTTAAACTTAGTGCTAGTAAACCAAACTTAATGCTGGTAAACTAGATTAACTATTATAGCAGTACCGGTGTAACTTAATGCATGAAACAGAAAGAAAAACAACACCCACAACACATGACACAAAGATTTTGACGTGGAAAACCGGTAAGGGGAAAAACCACGGTGGGAAACCTTACCCACAATCAGATGATACTACTGCAGATAGGAAGTGTTTACAAATGGGATCTGCACGTGCAAAAAGGCCAATCGCCTAGAGCTCACTGCTCAATCACAAAATAGGAGTCACACTCACTACAATTGGATGGTTAAATCCAATAAGCACTGCTTCGGAATAGCATTTGCAATGTTGGATTCAGTACCGATTTAAGTTGTGAACATGAGTGTCAAACACCTTCATAACCTTCCTTTCAACCTTTAGATAATATCTGTGTGATTTGCACGAGGATCTTCTTATTTTCGCTCTTCAATATTCATACACACTCATCCTGATGATCTTCAATAAGATCTTACAATCACATATACAAAACCTATGACCTATACATGAGGTCAGCTAACTAAATATATTACAATTAAATCAATTACAAATAAGTCTTGATGCGATACAATATGTCGGCTCAATACATTTACCACATTATCCAATCAATAAACCATTTCCAAAACGTGTCATGTTGATCTAGAATAGATATCATGTACCAGTCCATCACCTAGACTTATCTGCCGGTAAAAGCAAATCTGTCAACCTGATTAGACCAATAAGCTAAACACCAAATCCAAACATCCAATACATGTCTTCGACATAACCAAATGATCTCCAGATGATAACAAGTCATCATCGATGTCGGTGAACAATATATCCTATTGGTGAACATATACCGGTGACTATGAATAAGCCACTAAGCATGTCGGTGAACACAATGTGTCGGTTCAACAATAAACCAATATAACCATAGTGCCAGATCAACAATGTAGACCTCCAAGAAGATAAGTGTTGATGTCAATGACAAAACCAATGCAACACATGACAAAGTCCTCCATAATACCAACAATCTCCCCCTTTGGCATTGATGGCAACACTAGATAGAAAAACATCTAAGTGCCAAGAACAGAATGCCAAAAACCAATAAACCAACTGTATATGGTGAAAATGGATAACAATAATAACAAGATTGAAAGGCTAAATGAATTCAACCACAAAACCCTAGCCTAACAATCAACAAAGATCCACCATAACATATGAAGATAACTTAAGACAATGCAAAATAACTCAAAATCACAAAGATTATACCATCACATGTCCAATAGGGTTTTGATCTCCATTCTTCCTATCTCCATTGATCTTGCTTGATATATTTGCTCTCATATTTTTATATGCACAAGAGCTCAACAAAGAACGGAATGTGGTTGCAAGTAGGATCGTAGTGTAGCCAATTGATCAAGTAGTTAGCATGTGTCATTAGAACGCTTTATTAGGATGATTGATTAGAATGCATAGAATGATTCGGGTTTGACAATGAAGAAAGCATCTCCTTAAATAGAAGACACAATAAGAAATGGAGGGTTAAGATTGAGAGGTGTAAAAAGAGAGGTCGGCTAGGATTAGAGGGTAGGTAAAAGAAATACCAAAATAATGAAAGAGGTAGGTAGTGTATGAATTAAGAAATGAATGACATGTGTCATGTGTAGAAAAAGCTAATGAATTAATTAAATAAATAAAGATTTATTTAATTAATAGAAGAAGTAGATAATTAAATAAATAATAATATTTATTTAATTTAGGAAAGGGATAATTTAAATAAATAAATGTATTTATTTAAATGAGAAATAAGGCTAGAAGAGGATAAATGAATTAATTAAATAAATAAAGATTTATTTAATTAATAGAAGAATTAGGCTTAGATAATTAAATAAATAAAATATTTATTTAATTAGACATGACAATTTTGAGTGTCTACATTTTGCCCCTCTTTGAGACAATGCGGCTTGTCGCGTTGTTTCAAAGAAGATAAGATGAACTGATACAGAGTTGCCCCAGAATGGGAATGATATGCCCCCTCGAGAGATTGGATGAAAATGTCTGTAAAGATTGCAGACAATCTCTCGATAAGAAAGACGAGATAGAATGGACTGATCGGATAAAGTGACAAAGTCACAGGAAGAAGAATACCGACTCGGGAAATGAGGGCGAGGGCTAGGGTAGGCTATAAGATAGACCACGGGCAAAAGACATCCTCATTGTCATCCACACCCTTACGAGATCACAGTGCAGAGCGAGAAAAGAGCAGCAACAGTCAACAACGATGGCTTTGGTTCATAGATTTGACCGCGTTTGTCGATTCCAGCGACCAGCAGATGCAGGAGAGCCGGTAAGTACCCGAAAACCTCCTCGTACTTTCACGCATTTCAAGTTTTGTCATTAATGCATGCTAAGTAGCAATAAATGCGCTAGGAATAGGGTAGTTGAAAAGTGCAAAAACGCGCAACCGCGTTTGTGTCAGTGCCAGGCGCGTCTGTGTCGGACAGGCGCGTCTGTGTCGGGTCCAGGCGCGTTTGTGCCTGGAACCGCGTTTGTGCTGAATACGGACGCGTTTGTGAAATGTAGAAGCGTCTGTGCCCTGTAGGGGCGTTTATGTCATGTAGGGACGTCTGTGTTCCCTGGTCGCGTTTGTGCATGGTATAGGCACGTTTGTGTTCAGAAAGCGCGTCTGTGTTGCAGAAGCGCGTTTGTGCAGTCTATAATCGCGTTTGTGTGTCAAAATGCATAGGTTGTGTCTTTTTAGGTCAAATCGACAGTTCTGTGATGAACATACGTTGTCGATTGGATAAGCTGCTGAGAGGATACACTCAAGCAGGTCCTCTAGGAAGACTAGGGTAGATCAAGGCACTTTGTGATGAACAGGGAGCACCAAGATAGGCAGCACTTTGTGATGAACAGGGAGTGCGAATGTGAGTAACACTTTGTGATGAACAGGGAATGTCACACACGTAGTACTTTGTGATGAACAGGGAGCACTACTAGGATAGATAGCAACACTTTGTGATGAACAGTGAGTGTCACTAGGATAGGTAAGCGTATGCATTTAGGTAGCAAGTAGCATTTTGTGATAAACAGTGAATGCCACGATAACTGACATGATTGATTGGTTGACTGCAAGAGTATCTGCCTATGTTGGAGTCACGGGAGAGATTCCCATCGACTCAGAGGTTGCGACCAGAGTTGTCGATTCAGGACATGATTTCTATTGAGGAGACGGGTCTCACACATGTGCTATATGTGCCCGAGTTTCGGGCAAACATGGGTTTGCTGACTGCACTGGCGGAGAGATGGCACTCCGAGACTTGCACGTTCCATTTGCCTATGGGGGAGATGACAGTGACGCTTGAAGACGTCTACAGGATTCTGCATATTCCGATCGATGGAGAGTTGATTCCATATGATCGAGATGGTGACAGGGAGACACTGAGACGGGTATTCCAGGATCCCGGGTTGGAGATGCAAGCAGGTCACGTGGCATGGGATACCATGACCGCTACAGGTTTAGCTTTACCAGCTATTATCAGAGGAGTCATCGGTGGGTACTTGTGTCCGGACAGAGCTACACGGGGATTGGCAGTTGGCTGGGGAGGAGCATTGGAGACACTGATGACAGAGCACACTAGATATGCATGGGGGCCATGTGTCCTGGCCCATTTGTACTATGAGCTACATTAGTTTGTTTACCACGGATCAGTGGGCTTGGGCTGCGGAGTGACTCTCCTACAGGTGTGGGCATATGAGCACCTGTCGATCACACGACCTATCCACTTTAGAGGCAGAGGGCATGGACGGAGCTTTGTGCATTTGTACGATATGATTACATCACAGCCTCGGATTGGTCGACTGGAGCATTAGAGACGCATCATAGATGATATTGATATGGTTATCTGGAGGCCGTACCTGGGGTGCGAGGAGGGTGAACTCACAAAGCTGGTTCCCACTTTTTGGTACATCCTGATTTTTGCTAAAATCATACATTTTTTGGAAAATATTATTATTTAAGCTTTAAGAGGTCCCATTTGAAGTAATTAATTGAAGAGAGTTAGATCAAAGGCTCTTAGATCAAAATTTCTTGGATAGAACCTCTCTACTTCTAAATCATACTTGCAATAGAGTCTCCTTTGCATCTATCAAAGGCTGATAAAAAACCAATTTTACATTAGCTTTTGAGGGGTCAAATGAATTCATTTAGAAGTTTTGTTTTCTTGAGGATTTAGTCCTTATTATAAGCTTTCCAAATAGTATAATTTTTAATATATTTAAGTTTATTAATATATTTTTATTTTATTTTTTATGAATGTAGGTTTTTCACTGAACATGAACTTCTTTGTTCAATGCATTGGGAAAAATAACAAACTAATTCAAAAAAATTATGAAAAATATCTATGCCCTAGGTATTGATGTCTTCTTTCTAACAAAAAACAACAATTTAATTTTGATATATATAGAGCAATTTATGTGTTCAAACGTACACCTATATCTAAATTATAATTAGTCGGACTTCAAAACTTAATAAAATAAAAAATATTCAACATATCACTATCAAACCAAGTGCATGCCCTGGGTATTGATGTTACAAACCAAAATTTAAAAGAGATAAGTTTTTATCATTTATAGAAAAAAAATTATACATTTCGGGATGCACATCACTCTTAAAAAATGTTGTTTCCTGTAAAAAACTACTTTTGAGGGAGATGGAAAAATCAATAAAATTTTATTCAAAAAAATTTGAAAAAAAAATTTTTAGAATCTACAAAAAGGATGTTACAAATCACTAGTTTACATCATCTTCAAATTATTAACGATTTAAAAGTTATAGGTGTCGGAAAGTGAAGGTTTTTTGCAAAATGTTCATCTAAGTGTCAAAGTTGGTCAAAAAGTGGGAACCAGTATTGTGAGTTCACCCAGGAGTGGGATGACGACGCAGTAGAGCTACCCTATGCATTCAGGAGCAGGTATCTGAATGGGCGGACGCCCTATATTCTGGAGAGGCAGCTTGTTGACAGGGTATGCAGACAGTTCGGCAGGATTCAGCGGATGCCACGAGGCTCGGGCATGTATGCCCGTACAGTCAGAGATCAGGTACAGTTCGGGCCGCTGTTATCATATGATCAGGTCGTGACACAGCTGGCAGAGATGATGCCATTACCATGGGACATGTGGCCGGAGGTAGAGGATGCAGGGATGGACGCAGAGTACTCTGCGTATTGGGCAGAGCATCCCTTTCCGAGATTGACAGATCCGGGAGAGCTATTGGAGGGAGAGGTGGGAGGGGATGATGATGATGATGGTGGAGGAAATGGAGGCAGGGGCCGACAGAGGCGGAGGGGAGTAGTGGGGGAGAGGCGAGTGGCACCTCGGAGGGAGGGAGGACAGGAGAGAGCAGCCCAGGTGGTGAGGGGTCGGGGTGGATTGCCCCTACATGTACCAGCAGCACAGGGTCCTAGAGCACAGGGACCGAGACAGGTGCAGGGACAGGGACAGGTACCTATTCAGGCACCTAGACAGGTAGAGAGGGAGGCATAGGTGCAAGCACCTGCAGAGGAGGAGCCACAGGCAGAGGCTGAGGGTGGAGATCCTGAGGAGGATGAGTTGCTAAGGCTGAGAGAGATCTGCCAGGGCCAGGCAGACGAGATTGCGGATTTGGAGCGGGAGAGGGATCACCTCAGGATCAGGCTTAGGGACACAGAGCGGGAGAGAGACCAAGCCATCCAGAGATATACTGAGGCCGAGATAGCTCTGAGGGCAGGGAGGCGGGCAGCAGAGGATGCAGGGGCAGGCTACGCATATGTGCTGCGAGCCGGAGAGGAGATCGCCTACTGGAGGGATCTGTACTATGGTGTCGTGCCAGCGGATCAGCGGGCGAGGAGCTTCCATAGATCGTCGCGCACAACAACGGCTACGGGAGGGAGTCGTAGGAGGCAGGCATCCAGCGGTGGGGTCATGGGTCCTCCACCACCACCAGACAGGCAGGGGGATCCTGGAGCGGGACCATCTAGAGCTCAGACTCCGTCGAGGCCAGGCGGCTCCGAGGGAGGGAGTTCATCATAGCCATAGAGGGCTCCCCTTTGTATCAGTATATGTACCATTTTTGTATTGTAAACACCTGCGGGTGATTTTGTAGCCATATGATTCTTTTGACATCATTGTATCATGACACTTTTGATTATATATATGAGATGATCCATTTTTGCGGCAGCTATATGCATGTGTACCTTATGTGATGAGATGTTCTTATGTGATGCATGTTTGATGATATGGATGCTTATATGATGCAATGCAATATATTTTTGTTCTTTTATGTTGTATATGTGATGCATGATGCAAATGTGAATGTATGTAATGCAAATGAATATGATAATGCAAATGATTATTTACATAATGAAAATGTGAGATGTGCTAACATGTGTTGTATGCAGGATGTGATGCAATTGTGATATCTATATGTATGTATGAAATGCTTATATGTGGTGATGTAGGTGTAAACTATATGAAATGCAAATGTTTTTGGTGTGTCATCATACTCAGTCATGTGATAGCAGGCTACGCGGACTCGAGAAGGATGATAGAAGTCAATCAAGAAAGGGGGGATGAAAGACAGAAGATATGAACGTGAAAGAGCTTCTCGTGCGTTATCATCATTGAGCTTATTATGGAAAGTAGGTTATGACAATCGAGGCATATGTTTGACCCAGAAAGTCATTGTACCTGTTTGCATGGAGATAAAACAGTCACAAACAAGGAATGCCCCAGTTCATACTAGACTCACAATGTCCTCATATCCTTGGACAAGTCATAGCATTACTAAGAGACAATCCACAGACAAAAAATAAATAGGTGACAATACCCCATCCTCGCCTTTCTAGTCAAAGACATCCTGGAGATAGAATCTCTAGTCAAAGACATCCTGGAAAAGCTAAAAGACATGTCACCAAAAGATAAAATCAAAAGAAAACCAAGACTCGACACCAACATCCACTGTAGTCCTCAAGTTTAGTGTCTCTTGTCACTTGTATAAGTCTTATTCGATTGTGGTCACAATGTTCATTTTCACAAAAAGGATAGATAGCACTGAACTATATGTTGTCTGAGTCTGTTGAAAGATTTGATTTGTTGAAGCCCATTGTTGCTGCTGTGTCTCATCTGAAACTGACTGAATCCATGAAACTGATACTTTATTGCGGAGAAGACGAAGCTTTATTGTGGATCTGTGATGCAAATGCTACTTTATTGCGGATTGTGCGTGGACAGACTGAAGGAATATGGAAGAAACTGTACTCCTCGAAACATGTGATGTTCTTAGTTCCACACCCATCACTAGACGTAGGATTGGCCGTAGTCACAGATAGGATCTGATTTATTATGGATGGAAAAGGATGTGAAAAGGGGGGGTTTATTATGAATGGCTAACCAATCTTAGGTAGATTAATAACAAGCCATGATGGGAATGGGTAAGTTTATTGTGAACGAATAGGTTGTGAGTGTGTGCAAAGTGAAAGATGAAAGAGAATCCTGAAGGAGAGAGGAGCAAAGTCTCTACCCATGGCGCTGGTGACCCAGTTTTCACCATGGTACTTGCCCAGGGCGCCACCGAAGTGGTTTTCACCGTTGGACGAAATTATTTCTCTTTACTTTTTCAATTTTTCAATTTTTTTGTTGTCACAAGGCGCCTGTTTGCCAGGTTTTCACCATGTAACGATTTTTTTGTTTTATAATTTTTTTGTATTTTTGATTTTTTTTTTTTTTTTGTTTGTATTTTTGAATTAGGATGTTCCGAAGAGCTTATGTGTAGAACCTGCGAAGGTGCATGCTATTGATAGGATCCTCTAAAGGTTCACCTTCTGTAGTTGAGAGCTGATATGCCCCAGATCCATATACCGCTGTAATGATGTAAGGACCAAGCCAGTTTGGTTCGAACTTGCCCTTCTTATCTCTGTCTTGCTGATTCTTGGGGTTCTCTCTGAGGACTAAGTCACCTACCTCAAATGTGCGAGGCTTAACTTTGTGATTGTAACTGCGACTCATTCGTTGTTGGTAAGCCTTGAGATGATTAAAAGCAGTGTGCCTTCGTTCCTCCAGCAGTTCTAGTTCTTGCAAGCGAGAGACCCTGTAGTCTTCATCGTTGATTATGTTTCTCAAGGAGACCCATAGAGAAGGTAGCTCGACCTCAATAGGCAAGATGGCTTCAATGCCGTAGACAAGTGAGTAGGGTGTAGCTCCTGTAGGTGTGCAGACACTTGTGCGATAGGCCCAGAGTGCAGGATTGAGTTGGATATGCCAGTTACGGCCAGCGTCGTCGACTGTCTTTTTAAGGATTTTGAGAATTGTTTTATTAGACGCCTCAGCTTGGCCATTACCTTGGGGGTAATATGGTGTGGAGAAACGGTGGGCAATATGGAAGCGCTCACAAAGTTCAGGAACATCCTGATTTTTGAAAGGACGCCCGTTATCAGTAATAATGGAAGTAGGAATCCCGTATCGGCAAATGATGTAGTTCAGGATGAAGGTAGCGATTTGTTTCCCAGTAACTTGTGTGAGAGGCACGGCTTCAATCCACTTTGTAAAATACTCTGTGGCTGTGATAATGAATTTATGTCCATTGGAAGAAGGAGGGTGAATCTTGCCTATGAGATCGAGTCCCCACTGACAAAAGGGCCAGGGAGATGCAAGTGGTTGTAGTTCTTGTGCTGGTGCATGTATGAGGTCTCCATGAATTTGACACTGCTTACACTTCTTGACAAACTGATATGCATCTTTTTCCATAGTAGGCCAGTAGTATCCAGTCCTGATGAGTTTCTTGGCCAAGGTAGGACCACTAGTATGCAGACCACATATCCCTTCATGCACTTCTCGTAACGCAATCTGAGCTTCGTCACTCTCTAAACATCTAAGAAGGGTGCCATCTAGACCTCGTCGGTATAGGATATCTGCTAAAATGACGTATCGAGAGGATTGGCGAATGAAAGTGCGGCGTTGATTGTTTGATAGAGCGGGAGGTAAGATATTGTCGCGAAGGTATGTGAATATGGAACCATATAACTGGGATTCAGGACCAACAACACATATCATTTTCGTAGGGGTGATCTCATATGACGGAATCAACAGGTTGTCTACCAGGAATTCATAGCAGGTCTCATTTTGTGGTAGATCAATGAGTGAAGCAATTGTAGCCATGACATCAGCAGCGCGATTCTATTCTCTTGGTATCTGCTCAAACTCTATCTTTGCAAAGTGTTGTTTCAGATCATCTACCAGTTGTTTGTAAGGCATTAGCTTTTCATCTTTTGTTTGATAATCATCAGTTGCTTGACGGATGACAAGTTGAGAATCCCCAAAAACACGAAGTTCTTGGATCTTCCATTGAACTGCAATTCTTAACCCAGTTGTTAATGCCTCGTACTCCGCTATATTGTTAGTGCACGGAAATGACAAGCGGTATGACTTTGGTATAGAATCGCCTTGGGGAGTTATAAAGAGTATACCCGCTCCTGCCCCATGCTGTGTATATGAGCCGTCAAAATATAATTGCCATGGCTTTGCAGGTGATATTGTTAGAATGGACTCATCTGGAAATTCTGACTGTAGAGGAGCATCATCTATCATGGGAGCATCTGCCAATTGGTCTGCAATTTCTTGTCTTTTTATAGCTTTTCTGTCCACGTATTCAATGTCGAATTCACTCAAAATCATTACCCACTCGGGCAGCCGCCCAGTAAGTGTAGCTTTGTTGAGAAGATATTTTAGTGGATCAATTCTGACAATCAACTTAGTCTTGTGAGTGAGCATATAATGTCGTAATTTTTGTGAAGCAAAGACCACAGCGAGACATGCACGCTCGATTGGTGTGTAGTTTAGCTCATATCCCACCAATGTGCGACTGATATAGTAGACTGCCTTTTCCTTGCCGTCAGGTATTTGCTGTGCTAGGAGTGCCCCCAGTGCCGTTGGAGTAGCTGATATGTAAAGTAGCAATGGTTGATCTGGAATTGGTGGCATCAAGACTGGTGGGTTCAAAAGATAGTCTTTGAGCGCCTGAAAAGCCTGTTGACAGTTCTCATCCCATTTGAACTTGATGTTTTTGTGTAGCAGGTGCTGGAAAGGGTTACACTTATCTGCAAGTTGTGCTATGAATCTTCGTATGGACTGGAGTCTCCCTTGTAAAGACCGAAGTTGACTAATATTCTTGGGTGGCGGCATTTCCAAGATAGCTTTGACTTTTGCTGGATCAGCTTCTATTCCTCTTTTAGACACAATGAATCCTAGGAGCTTCCCGGAGGTTACTCCAAAGACACATTTCTTAGGATTTAATCTTACCTTGTATTTTTCTAGCCGATCAAAGACAACTGAAAGTATGTCCAAGTGTGTATTTCTGTCTATTGATTTGACCAAGAGATCGTCAACATAATCTTCCACGGTTATGTGCATGAGATCATGAAAAATAGTGGTCATCGCTCTTTGATAAGTGGCGCCTGCATTTTTCAGCCCAAAGGGCATGACATTCCAACAGAAGGTTCCCCATGGACAAGTGAATGATGTTTTATGTTGATCTTCAGGTGCAATCCTGATCTGATTATATCCAGAAAATCCGTCCATTAAAGATAGCATTTCATGGCCTGCTGTGAGATCAACGATCAAGTCAATATTTGGTAATGGGAAATCGTCCTTTGGACAAGCCTTGTTGATATCTCTGAAGTCTGTACATATTCGGATGCTGCGATCCGGTTTGCTGACAGGTACTAAATTGGAAATCCATTCAGGATAATCAATTGGGCGTATGAATCCGACATCCAATAATTTCTCTAGCTCTGCCTTGACTAGCAATGCCACTTGTGGATGCATTTTCCTTAATTTCTGCTTTACTGGTTTTGCCCCCGGTTTGACTGTCAAATGATGCATGACCAAATCCGGATCCAGTCCAGGCATATCAGCGTATGACCATGCAAAGTTGATTTGTCGTCCCTTAAAGAAGCTCATGAATTTTGTTCTCTCGGCCTCTGTCAATGATTGAGCCAAAAATATGTTGTGTGGAACCTTTGCTGTACCAATGTTTGTCTTTATAGTCTCCTCTACCAACATGGATGATTTTTCCTCGTATGATGCTGGGAGAATGTCGAGCCTTCCATCTTCGGGCGCCTCAGAGAGGTTTTCACCCTCAGATACGTCCTTTCTTTTTATTTTTTTGGAGTCAGATAGCGCCACAGTGTGGTTTTCGCCATAAGACCCTTGTTTTGTTTTTATTTTCACATTTTTGCGACTAGAAGGCCCGACACCCTCACCAAAGTATGCTATGTTGTTGAGCTCTATGGCGTATCCTGCTTTGTGGTCTCCAGGGGGAAGATCATCTCGAATGCCAAGGTAGTCGATAATAGCTTCGTCATTTTGAAATGTATCAAATTGTGCTGGTCCTTCATGATCCCAGTCAATGAGTTGGGGGTGAACAAGGGGAAGGTCTTTAGTGCTTTCAGGGTTTGCAGGACTAATAGTGAAGATGTGGTTATATTCAGGTATGTCAAGGTAATCGTCGAGGTCATCGATGGCACTCTCCTCATCAGTTTCGATCGTGAGCGAATCCAAATTGTCATCACTAGTAGAGCCTTCTGGGACAGGTGTCCTCATCCTATGTGATTTTGACCTAGGGCCTTGAAACGAAGCTTGTGCGGGATCCTTATGGGTTGGTTCTTGACCAACTCTGAACTTTTTGTAAAATTCCTCCTCCTCTGTAAGTTCATCTGTCTCTCTGAATGTTTCAGTGAGCTCATAGTCACTGGAGGATTTGTCTGAACCCCACTCCCACTCATTAGAGTCTGTGGAAGGATAATCCTCTTGTTGAACTTCGACAACTTTGATTCGCCATACCTCTTTTGTTCTTTTATTATGTAGTCTGGGATTCAGAAAACCAAGCCCCTTGGAGCGTTCCCTTCTTGTAGTTAGCTCAGGTTGTAAGGGCTCCATGACACCTTCTTTGCGTAGTCCGAGAGGGCTTTTTCCGTCATACCCGAATCTTTGCAAAATTTTGAAGCCTTTGCCATAGTTCTCACAGGGTATAATAATCTGATCATGTGTGTCCTCTTCAACGTCCTTATAGAGCATTTTATATAAATTTTCTTCTTCTAGTTCACCCCATTTTTGAAAGATGGTAGGATCCCATTTGAGCATCATGATGGAGATTTGCTTGTTAGGATGTGGCCTCCCATATTCCTTGGGAGAGGTCATGACTTGTCGTAAAAACATTGTTTGATTCAAAGTGTATTCTCCCATGCCTTTGTCTTGAAACTTGGCTCTAAGTTCACCTTGTTTGGATGTCGAGGGCTTTAATGACTCAGGATCAATATATGCTGAAGAAGGAGTAGCCTCACGATTGCTGGGGATGATAGTCTCAGTATGTGATCTCAAGTTATTACAATATATGAATGGATTTGGATCACCATTGACGGTCACTTCAACTCCATTGTGAGGAAACTTAATGCACTGATGGTATGTTGATGGGACTGCCCTCATTTCACGAATCCACGGACGTCCTAGCAATATGTTATATGTGAGATCAAGATCTAGAACTTGACAAACCACATCCTTTGTGACTGGCCCTATTCTTAGCGGTAAGGTGACTGTGCCCTTGGACGAGCGCTCTTCATCATCATAAGCCTTGATGGTGATTTGGTTTGTAGCATTCACAGCCTTGTCAGAATATCCCAATTGTCTTATGGTACTCAAGGTACAAATATTAAGACCTGCTCCTCCATCTATCAGGACTCACTTTATTCTATGTTTATGTATGAAGGCTTCAACATGTAGAGGTGCATTATGTGGCTGACTTATGGAGGCGTCATCGGCTTCTGTAAATGTGAGGGAATGTGGAACGGATAGGTATCCCACCATGGCTTGGAACTGATCCACGTTCAGATCAGTAGGGACAACAGTATCTCTCAAGATAGTAGAATCATAATTGTAAGGTGCTCTAGTATAATTGGCTTGATCATTTGTGACTTTGCCTTTTCCTTTGTCATGTTTTGGGAATGGTTCCTTAAACATCTCATGCTCTTGATTAGATGAATGTCCCTCAATCTCTATATCTCCTCTGTCAATGAGATCTTGCACAATGTTTTTCAATCGATGGCAATTACCTGTCTTGTGACCCTTGCTCTTATGAAACTCACAATACTCATCATCATTCCACCAATTTGGTTTTACCTTTGGTTCATAAGGAGGAAAATCTAGAACTGTAATTACTTTGTTTGCTACAAGCTTTTTGAATACTGATTCAAGTGGTTCCCCCAATGGAGTGTACTTCCTTCGTGGTCTAGAAGTTGTTTGAGTGTTCACCTGATTGTTGGTAGAACTTGATCCAGAAAAGACGAACTTGGGTCTCACAGTGTTGGCATCAACAACACCATCATTAACTGTGTTCTTGTTCTTATTCCAAAATTTTGGTTTGTCCTTTCCTTTGAAGTCCTCTTTGTTTTCTTTGAATAGTTTGATAACTCCTTGTTCAATTAAGACCTTTTCTGTTGCTAGGCCCTTTTCAATGACATCCTTGAATGTAGACAAACAAACTTTTCTGAGATCATAGCCAATAGCCTTATTAACGTTTTGTGTGAACATCTCCACCATTTGTTTCTGCGAGATTTCACAAGAGCATCTGCTAGCTAAGTTTCTCCATCTCTGTAAAAATGTTGCGAAAGATTCTCCTTCCTTTTGTTTAGTATTGCACAAGGTAGTAACTGAGACATCTGTTTCAATGTTGTAGGAGAAATGCTGAATGAATGCCTCTGCTAAGTCGCCCCATGACTTAATACCAGGAGGTAATTGAGAAAACCATTCCATAGCTTGATCGCCTAAGCTCTGTGGGAATAACCTCATCAAGTATGTTTCTTCTGCCGCTACCTCAATGCAAGCTGTGAAGAATTGTCTTATGTGTGCCTTGGGGTCTCCTCTCCCTCTATATTTGTCAAATTTTGGCGTTACAAAGTGTGGAGGAAATGGAGGCATTGGAATGCTCTTATTGAAGGGATAAGGACATATATCTCTCATAGTGTATGTAGGTTTTGGTGTACTCATGTCCTCCATTTTCTTTTGTAGATCTCTAATTTGTTGCTCCAAATTATTCTTGGGAGGAGATGGATTTCTTGTAGCATACCCCATGTTTGAAACACCCATTTAAGGAGGATCTTGTTGCATATATGGATGATACTGATCGTAGACATGTCCATATGGAGGTCTATATTGTTGCGACATGTATGGAGCATTTGGCATAACTTCTTGTTGGGGAACCCCATATCTGTTTTGTGTGTATAAACCATATTCAATAGGCCTTTCATTTTCCATTGTGTTGCCCCCAATTTTGACATGAGGTCTCCTTGTGTCAAAATTTTGAGGATGTCCTTGAGTATCCACTTGTTTTGATTGATTCATACCTTGAGCATGTGATTGAGCATAAGGCCTCCATGATGGTCCTTGAGTGTAAGTATCATATGTTTGAGCTTGTGTATGTGGGATTGCTGGCTTTTGAAGCAAAGCTGATGGTGACTCAGGCATCATATTATTCGGTCCTCTATTTCCTCCACTATTTGGTCTCCTTTGATCCATGTTAGGTTGAGTTTGTTGTGAGGGTCGACTTTCCATAAGTTGAGATAAGTCAAAATCATGCGGTATTTTAACTCCACTTTGTGCCATCATGTTTAAAAAGTATTGACGATCTCTCCTCATTATCTCTTCAACCAATCTATTGAATTGAGGATCCATTATGGATTCTTGTATGTCTGCTGATAGTATTGAAGAGTTGTCCACTGTGTCATTGTGTGTAGCATTGTTGTTTATAGTGTTTGCGCTTTCCACATTTGGATTGTGTCTATAAACATTCATGTCTGGTAATTTAGTGTGCTCAGGATTGTAGAATAGATCATTGTCATACTCATAAGAACTCATATTTACGGATTCTTGAGCTTCTTTAGCTATTCTCCTAGATTTTTGAAGGGGGGTTTCAACCATGAACTAGGTGTTAGACAAAGATGTGAGAAACTAGATGAAGAATGAAAAAGTATGGAAGACCAAGAGTTGTATGGAGTGTAAGTGAATCTTGAGGTGTACTTGCAATATCCAAAGTGTAAGACCAAGTATGTAAGTAGTAAAGTAGGTGTGACTTCCAAAGAGAGGATAGTTTCTCTTGATGAGGTAAGCTGACCTTGACTCTAAGTAAGACCAAATGAGACCCAAAGGTAAGAAACCTTGATGAGGGACCACTTAGCAAAGTGTAGTTGTATGTAGTGTGTTGACAAAGTATGATGAGGACAAGCAAGTGACCTTTTGACTCAAGTTTAGACAAGTATGAATGTAAAATGAGATGCGAAGCAATGATGGACTGTATGAGACCCAAGAACAGATTGAATGCTAGATGAAACCTGAAAAAACAACCTAGGAAGCTCAAGTATTCCGAAATTGATTTCTCTTGTTTGTTGGACTCTGAAATTTGCAATTTTGAACACAGACGTGACTGTATCCTTCACAAACGCGGTTTCCTGACACAGACGCTACTTTGTTAAACACAGACGCGATTCTGAGATTTTCTTGTTTATGTTTGCTGGACTATAAAGTTTTTGCAATTCTGGACACAGACGCCTCTGTATACTTCACAGACACGATTTCCAGACACAAACGTGTCTCTGTTCGACACAGACGCTTCTAAAAACACAGACGCTATTCTGCCCTTCACAGACGTGATTATATGATGCAGACGCGGTTAAAACAGACACAGACGCGTTTTTGTAAACTTCATGCAATTTTTCCAATCTGTGAAATTGTTTTGTTGTGACCAAATCCGACTGTTTGACTGTTTTTCGTGACAAGAGGACACAATGTTGATGAGGACTCAATGTTTGCAAACTGTCTAGACTCCAAAATGACTCCAAGAAAAGTGTGTTGTTTGATGTAAAAAAGTTTTGCATACACTTGAAGACACAAAAGACATAATGTTTTGTTGTTTTGTCTTGAATGTTTGAGTGTTTAGCATAAGACAAGCACAAATCTTAGGGCTGGCCAAGACAATAGTTGTTGATCCCACATAGGGTTTTACTCCCGAGGCTACGCTATTCAGAGCGGATACTTAGATGCTTGACCTCACTGGCTCCACCCTCGGCACTCACTTCTCGGGTCAGCCAAGCATCAGTCCCCATGAAAACTCCCCATGGCGAACTTTGTATCTCTACTAAGAACCGTATGTGTGTGGGCCGCTACCAGAGGTCCGACCTCCTGCCTCAACAACTAGAAGGATTTGGGCATTAAAACAAAAAGGTGCTAGTAAGGGCATCCGCTCGTGTGGCCATACATGCGGCACTTTCAGCTCTGTAAATACAGAAGGCTCCCAGCCGGTAGGGGTTACGCCCTACAAATGATCAAATAAATTTGATCAAACGGGTTTATGGGGAGACATAGTGTCGGTATGAACTAATCAGCACACGTTATTCATAGTTTTCACCATGAATACATTTGATTATAGTGGTTTGGATGAGGTGGGTTTTCCTCGCTACCACTTGGGTCGTTCTCTTCTCACTAGTAGTCCTAATGACCACACGGGAAGACAGGCCCTCTAAAGATTAAACAAAAAGAGCCTATTGCTCAAGACACAAAAGACAATGATTCAATTTTAGCGCACCAATGGAAGTGTTTGCTAAGCTATGAAAACAAGGTACACAACAAAATTACAAAACCCTAGCCAAGGCCCTGCAACAAAATTGTTAGTAGTTTGGGTTGTTTCAAATGATAACCCCTTCCTGCAAGAACACAAGTTAGGTAAATTTTAGAAAACCCAAAAGACTTTGTGAAAAAGGGGCCTTCAACAAAAACGTTTTTGCCTCCAAAGCAAGCTGCACAAACCAGGTTAGCTAGATCTGCAAGGGTTAGCCGAAAATAAACCAGATTTGAAACCCTAAGTACAAAATCCGAAAACCCGAATCTCAGAAAAATTGAAATTGCAAAACAGAAAGCACAGACGCCTCTATACCAGACACAGATGCGTCTGTATGACACAGACGCAGTTCTGTTATGCACAGACGCGTTTGGACACCGCAGACGCTATTTCCGAACACAGACGCGATAAGATCAATCACAGACGCGGTTCCAGAAACCTGCAAAAAAAATATAAAATCTGGCAAAAACACAGACGCGATTCAAGATATTGCAGACGCTCCTGAAACACAAAAACGCGATCCGAACGCTCGCAGACGCGAAAAAACCTAAAATGTCGTCGAAAATTGTCCGATCTGCAACTTCAAAAATGCGAAATCTGCAACAAAATTGTTAAATGCAAAGGGACAAGAGTCCCACCGGGCGTGCCAAAATGTGTATTGTGAAAATGGATAACAATAATAACAAGATTGAAAGGCTAAATGAATTCAACCACAAAACCCTAGCCTAACAATCAACAAAGATCCACCATAACATATGAAGATAACCTAAGACAATGCAAAATAACTCAAAATCACAAAGATTATACCATCACATGTCCAATAGGGTTTTGATCTCCATTCTTCCTATCTCCATTGATCTTGCTTGATATATTTGCTCTCAGATTTTTATATGCACAAGAGCTCAACAAAGAACGGAATGTGGTTGCATGTAGGATCGTAGTGTAGCCAATTGATCAAGTAGTTAGCATGTGTCATTAGAATGCTTTATTAGGATGATTGATTAGAATGCATAGAATGATTCGGGTTTGACAATGAAGAAAGCATCTCCTTAAATAGAAGACACAATAAGAAATGGAGGGTTAAGATTGAGAGGTGTAAAAAGAGAGGTCGGCTAGGATTAGAGGGTAGGTAAAAGAAATACCAAAATAATGAAAGAGGTAGGTAGTGTATGAATTAAGAAATGAATGACATGTGTCATGTGTAGAAAAAGCTAATGAATTAATTAAATAAATAAAGATTTATTTAATTAATAGAAGAAGTAGATAATTAAATAAATAATAATATTTATTTAATTTAGGAAAGGGATAATTTAAATAAATAAATGTATTTATTTAAATGAGAAATAAGGCTAGAAGAGGATAAATGAATTAATTAAATAAATAAAGATTTATTTAATTAATAGAAGAATTAGGCTTAGATAATTAAATAAATAAAATATTTATTTAATTAGACATGACAATTTTGAGTGTCTACACCAACAATCTCCCAAAGATATATCAATACAAAGTTTTATACAGAACCAGAACCAAAATACATCTCTCCAAAGAGTATATCTCTCCCCCAAGGTATAATGTTTTTCCATAGATATCTCCCCCCCTTTGACATCAAATGCCAAAGCAGTTAAGAATCAAAACATAATCATTCAGCTAACTACTCCCCCTGAGTAGTAGCTCTCCTCCATCAAAGCCGGAAAAATATTTTTTTGTTAGCCCTTGTCGGTTTGATGCCAATTTTCATTATTCAAGTCTCTGTTGGTGGGGAAATTACCCCAAGTTTCTCTCTAAGATATTCAAATGTTTCCTTAGGAAAAGACTTTGTAAAGATATCTGCAATTTTCTCTTTAGTATTCACATAAACCAATCTCACTTCGTTTGCTTCAACATTCTCTTTCAGAAAATTGTACTTAATAGAAACATGCTTTATTTATAGTGAAATATTGGATTCTTTGATATATCAATTGTTGCTAAATTATCATAATAAATGATTATCAGTTCTTTGTATTTTACCTTTATATCCTTCAACATTTGCTTGATCCATAATACCTGAGTACAATTAGTTGTTGCTGCAACATATTCTGATTCTGCTGTAGATAATGATGTACAAGTCTGCTTCTTTCTTATCCATGAAATCAATCTTCTACCAAGAAAGAATGCATCGCCAGTGATAATCTTTCTGTCATCTACATCTCTTGCCCAATTTGCATTCGTATATGCACAAAAATCAAAATTTTCATCCTTAGGATACCATAAAACAAGATTTGTAGTGCCTTGTAGGTACCGTAAAATCCTTTTAACTATTGATTCATGATTTTCTTTAGGATTGCTTTGAAATCTTGAAACGATACACACTGCATTCATTATATCAGGTCCGGTTTGTGTCAAATATAGTAGTCCACCAATCATAGATTTGTACCTTGTCGGATTAATAGGATTTGAATCATCCTTCAATGTTAATTTATCAGTTGTAGTCATAGGAGTGCTTACCGGTTTGGAGTTTTCCATACCAAATTTCTTCAAAATTTCCTTCAAGTACTTTGTTTGACATACGAATATACCTTTATCTATTTGTGAAATCTGCAAACCTAGAAATTTTTTTATCTCTCCAATCATAGACATTTCAAATTCTTCATGCATCTTGTTAGCAAAGTCTTTACATAATCCATCTTCATCTCAAAAAATGATATCATCCACAAATACTTCAATAACCAAAATGTCACCATTAGTAACTTTGTAATACAAATTGTTGTCAGTATTACCTTTCGTGTAACCAAGCTTCAAAAAATATTTATCCAATCTATCATACCAAGCTCTAGGAGCTTGCTTCAATCCATATAAAGCTTTCCTTAACCTGCAAACCATATACTTATTATCTGTCAAAGAAAATCCATTAGGTTGTTCAATGTAAACTTCCTCTTCAAGATCTCCATTCAAAAATGCACATTTTATGTCCATCTAATAAACTTTATAGTTCTTATGAGTTGCAAATGCAAGAAATAGTCTAACTACCTCAATTCTGGCTACCGGTGCAAAGGTTTCATCATAATCAATTCCTTCTTTCTGTGAATAACCTTTACAAACTAATCTTGCTTTGTTCCTGATTACTTCACCATCTTCATTAAGTTTATTTCTATATACCCATTTAGTTTCAATTACATTTTTGTCTTTAGGTCAGGGAACTAAAGTCCAAGTATCATTCTTTTCAATTTGTTCTAATTCATCTTCCATTACTTTTATCCAATGTTCATCCTGACATGACTCAATAACCGATGTTGATTCAACTCGAGAAATTAAGCATACCTCTTCATTTGCCAATCTTTCTCTAGTCATAACACCTTGATTCTTTTTTCCAATTATCTGATTCTCTGAATGATTCAATCTTACATACCTGGGTTTGTTCTGATTTACATTCACAGGCTGTTGTTCTTCAGTCACAGTTGAGTTCTTTGATAATGCCAGTGTGACTAGATCTTCACTCTGTACCAGTGCAATCTGCGTTGGTTCATTTATAATCATTTCAACTACTGGTTCTACAGATCTTGAATCTCCTCTTAAATGTTCATATATCTTTAGATTAGTACTCTCAATGATTTTTTGTAACCTTTTATTATAACATCTATATGCCTTGCTTCTAGAAGAATAAACAAGAAATATTTCTTCATCACTTCTAGGATCAAATTTACCAATATACTCATCTCTTCTAATATAACATTTGCTTCCAAATATTCTAAAGCACTTAAGAGTAGGAGTATGACCAAACCATAGTTCATAAGGGGTCTTACCGGTTTCACTTTTGATGTTAACTCAGTTGAAAGTATAAACCATTGTATTCACTACTTCTCTCCAGTATACATGAGGTAGATTTGCTTCCATCAACATGGTTCTTGCTGCATCCAAAATAGTTTTGTTCTCCTTTTCACAACTCCATTCTGCTGGGGTGTCCGGGGTGTTGATAGTTGTCTTTTGATTCCATTCACTTCATAGAATGCATTAAATTCCCTAGATGTAAATTCTCCTCCTTGATCTGATCTCAAACATTTGATTTTCTTGCCAGTTTCATTCTCTACCATTGCCTTGTATATCTTGAATCTTCCAAAAGCTTTTGATTTCTCCCTGAGAAAAGTAACCCAACACATTCTAGAATAATCGTCAATTATTAGCATGAAGTATCTATCACCCTGTAGACTTCTTATTCTTGTTGGACCACACAAATCGATATGAATTAAATCAATAATATTATTAGATTTCTCAGTAATGCTCTTAAATGTAGTTCTAACTTGCTTTCCCATTTGACATTCCTTACATACCGGATTATGAGGTTCACAATCTTAGGTAAATCCCTTACTGCCTTAGTTGAACTGATCTTTACAATGCAATCAAAATTCACATGACAAAGTCTTTTATGCCATAACCAACTTTCATCAATGTGTGCAATCAAACATGTCTTATCAGTGGTATTCAAATGAAAGATATTACCCTTAGTCTAATTACCGGTTGCAATCTCCAATCCAGTTTTGTTTATGATTTTGCATTTTCCATTCTTGAATTGTAATTGAAATCCTTTTTCCACTAATTGACCAACACTCAAAAGATTATGCTTTAAACCTTCTACATAATAAACATTGTCAGTATTATGCTTACCATCCAAAGATATAGTGCCTCTTCCTTTGATTAAACAAGATTTATCATCTCCAAATCTTACTAGACCTCCATGAATTTCCTGAAAAGATAAGAATTTGCTTTCATCACCAGTCATATGATGCGAGCATCCACTATCTATAATTCATTCATCCTTTTCTTCAATTTTTGTTGCTAGTGCTTGCTCTATCAGTTTGACAATAGGTGCCGGTTGATATTCTTTTATTGCAACAAAATCACATCCGCTATCTGCTGGATCTTCATCTGAATCATCTGTAACACCTTCATCTGCATAGTAACATGACTTATCTCTACTTTTCTTAAATATGTATCTCTGATATTCAAGGTTAGGTTTATATGTTCTTTTTGTTTCCTCCCTTAATCTTGCATGTCTATCAGGACACCTAGAAGCCATATGATCAATTTTATTGCAATTAAAACATTTGAAAGGTGCTTTACCTTCATATTTACTCCCTGTTGGACCTTTAGGCATCTTTCTTGCAAATAGTGCTTCAAGTTCTTCAAGTTCTTCATTTTTTCTTCTCATATCTTCAAGTTCTTTTGTATAAAGTGCTTTCCAATCAATTTTGTCAGATGATGATGATGCTGATGCTGATGATGATGATGCTTTGAAAGCTAAATCAATCTTTATGTAGCAACAAGACCAAACTCTTCAAGCTCAAATGCTAAAAGTTTTCCAACCAAGGTATCTCTAGAAACTAAAATATTAGGCATTGTTCTCAACTCATTAATAGCAGTTACTTTCATTTTATAAGATTGTGGAAAAGCTCTTAAAACTTTAGACACAATTTAATCTTCACTTAAGGATCCTCCACAACATTGTATTCCTAAAACAATTTCATTAACTCTTTCCATAAATACAAAAATTATTTCATCTTCTTCCATTTTTAAATTTTCATACCTATCCTGGTAACATTCCAGTTTTGTAATTTTGACAGTGGTATCTCCTTCATTCAATGTTTCCAATTTATCCCAAATAGCTTTAGCAATAGATCGGTTTGATAATCCCATGATTTGCTGATCTGATAATGCGCTCAGAATTGTTTCTCTTGCTTTGCAATCATTCTCCAAGTCCTTAGCCAATGTCGATGGATGAGGTTGATTCAGAGTAGGACCAACATAGCCATTCTTAGTAACATCCCATATATCTCTTCCAATGCAGTTCAGATGTGTTTCCATTCTGATCTTCCATATACCATAGTTAGTTCCATCAAGTTTCAAAATGTCCTTCTTGAAAATATTTGTTGCCATAGGATCTCCTCAAGTTGTTAGGCTTCTGCAAAAAGAGGACTTGGCTTTGATACCAATTGTTAGGAACCAGGAAGGACAACTGAGAGGGGGGGGGTGAATTAGTTGTCAATAAATTATAACCCAAATGCAAATTATTCCAACTTAAACTTAGTGTTGGTAAACCAAACTTAAATGCCGGTAAAATAGATTAACTGTTATAGCAGTACCGGTGTAACTTAATGCATGAAATAGAAAGAGAAACAACATCCACAACACATGACACAAAGATTTTAACATGGAAACCCGGTAAGGGGAAAAACCACAGTGGGAAACCTTACCCACAATCAGATGATACTACTGCAAATAGTAAGTGTATACAAATGGGGTTTGCACATGCAGAAAGACCAACCGCCTAGAGCTCACTGCTCAATCACAAAATATGAGTCACACTCACTACAATTGGATGGTTAAATCAAATAACAATGTTCTACTTCAGAATAGAATCCGTAATGTTGGATTCAGTACCGGTTTAAGCTCTGAACATGAGTGTCAAACACCTTCATAACCTTTCTTTCAACCTTCAGATAATGTCTGCGTGATTCGCACAAGAATCTGCTTATTTTCGCTCTTCAACATTCGCACACACTCATCCTGATGATCTTCAATAAGATCTTACAATCATATATACAAAACCTAAGACCTATACATGAGGTTGGCTCACTAAAGATATTACAATTAAATCAATTACAAATAAGTCTTGATGCAATACAATATGTCAGCTCAATACATTTACCACATTATCCAATCAATAAACCATTTCCAAAATGTGTCATGATGATTTGGAATAGATATCATGTATCAGTCCATAACCTAGACTTATCTGCCGGTAAAAGCAAATTTGTCAACCCGATTAGACCAATAAGCTAAACACCAAATCCAAACATCCAATCCATGTCTTCGACATAGCCAAATGATAACAAGTCATCATCGCTATCGGTGAACAATATATCCTGCGACTGTGCATAAGCCACTAACCATGCCGGTGAACACAATGTGTCGGTTCAACAATAAACCAATATAACCATAGTGCCAAATCAACAATGTAGACCTCCAAGAAGATAAGTGTTGACATCAATGACAAAACCAATGCAACACATGACGAAGTCATCCATAATACCAACGTAAATTCAATTCCATTTGCATGTTCTTGAACTTGATTTAGATTTTCAAATTGATTTTTGCATGATGTTGAATTAATTATTTTAAATTCAATTTGATCTTTGAATTCATGCACACTTGATTTGGATGTTCAATTTGATTTTTGCATGTCTTCGAATTTGATTTTCAAAATCATGAAATTGAAATGCGCTTGTATTTGAAATTAACTAAAATTGGAATTTGAATTTGAATTAGGAGAATAAATGAAATTAGTTGAAATTAGCATTTGGGGAAATTGGAATTTGAATTTGAATTTGAATTAGAAGAATAAATGAAATTAGTTGAAATTAGAATTTGGGGATTTGAAATTTGAATTAGAAGAATATTGAAATTAGATGAAATTAGAATTTGGGGATTTGGAATTGAAGAATGAATTAGCTAATTAAATATTTAGAAATTAAACAATAAAGATTATTCAATAAAAGGAATTAAATCATAATTAATTAAATAATTAATATTTCGAAAAGGGTTAAATGATTAATTGATGAAAGAATAGAAATTGAATGATTAGTAAGATGATGCAGAAATATGAATTTAGAATAATAGGATTAATTAGCTCAATTAAATAATTATTTAATCAATTAGACGAATAATTAGTACATGATCAATGAGACATTTTTAGGTGTCTACAATTACTAGCAAAAGATGTTAAAACAAATTTGAATGTGTATTATATAAAAGACAAGAGTGGAAGTAGATGTTTGCTAGCATAGGGCAGTGAATGTTGGTTATGACACAAAAGAATGAGACATGTTTTTTTTCATAACATGTTGAAGAGAAGTACTACTAAAGTTGTGAGATATTTACCAAGAATTATCAAACCTATTGATGTTGTGTTCAAGGAATGTCAAATAGGAAAACAAAAGAAAAGGATTTTCAAGAACAAAGAATACTCTACTTCTAAACCTCTAGAGATGATGCATCTAGAGATCTTTGTGGACCTACAAGAACAAAATGACTCTACAAAGAAAGGTACTTTATGTTGCTTATTAATGATTACTCTAGAGTGACATGGGTTACATTCTTAAAAGAAAAATATGAAGCTTTTGAGAGATTTAAAGTATTGAAGTCAATGGTTGAAAATCAAGTGGATGCTAAAAACAAATGTTTGAGATCTTATAAAGGAGGAGAGTTTACTTCATATGAGTTTGGTATCTTTTGTGAGAGACATGGAATTATAAGACATTTTTCTATCCATAGAACCTCTCAATGGAATGGAGCTGTAGAAAGGAAGAATAAGATTGTTGTTGAGATGGCTAGAACTATGTTGAAATATGTTAACATGGCTAATGTATATTGGAAATAAGCTATACATACTACTATCTGTATTCTTAATAGGGTATAGATAAGAGTGAATCATACGAAGATGCCTTATGCACTTTGAAATGGAAGACCTCCTATGGTGAAGTATTTTAGAATCTTTGGAAGTAAATGCTATATCAAAAGAGATAAAAATGATCTAGGAAAGTTTGATACCAAAGCAGATGAAGGAATATTCTTGGGGTATGCTACAAACAACAAAGCCTATCGATGTTACAACAAGAGACTATCAAAAGAGATAAAAATGATCTAGGAAAGTTTGATACCAAAGTAGATGAAGGAATATTCTTGGGGTATGCTACAAACAACAAAGCCTATCGATGTTACAACAAGAGACTAAATAAGATAGTGGAGAAGAAGAAGAAGAAGAAGAAGAAGAAGAAGACTAAATAAGTGGAAGAAGAATTGAATTAGATATAGAAAAAATAGACACGGGGATTGGTACCCAGATTGGTGGACAAAAATGTAATAGGAACTAAGTGGGTGTTCCAGAACAAGATAAATGGTGGACAAAAATGTAATAGGAACTAAGTGGGTGTTCCAGAACAAGATAAATGAATATGGACATGTTACAAGGAACAAGTCAAGGTTGGTATGTAAAGGTTACTCGCAAGTTGAAGGTATAGATTTTGAGGAGACTTTTACTCTGGTAGCTAGGATGGAAGCTATAAGGATGTTTTTTTCTTTTTTTGCTTATAGGAACTTTAAGATATATCAAATAAACGTTAAATCAAATTTTATAAATGGATAACTCGAAGAAGAAGTATATGTTGAACAACCAGATGGTTTCAAATTATCAGAAGATATGGATATGGTTTGCACCTATTGAAGAAAGTGCTATATGGACTCAAAAAAGCACCTAGAGCTTGGTATGTTAGACTGGATAGATACTTGTTACAACAAAATTTTAGAAAAAAGGTACTATTGATAACAACCTGTATTTCAAAGTTGAAGGTAACAAACTATTGATTATTATTGTTTATGTTGATTATATTATATTTGGACGTGGTTTATGGAAAGAGTTTGCTAAAGAGACACACAAGAAATTTGAAATTTCAATGATTGGAGAGTTATCTTTCTTCCATGGTTTGCAAGTTACGTAGTTAGAAGATGGAATTTTTATTTCTCGAGCCAAGTATGTCAAGAAAATGTTGAAGAAGTTTGAAATGGAGAATTGTAAACTAGTTGCTACTCCCTTGGTTGTTGGTTGTAAGTTGAACAAAGATGATAAATCTCTAAAATTTGATTAGAAGAACTATAGATCTATGATTGGTGGACTATTATAATTAACTGCCTCTAGACCAGATATTATGCAAGTTGTCTGTCTAGTTGCAAGATTTCAAGCTAATCTAAAGCAATCACATGAACACATAGTGGAGAGGATTTTTAGGTATTTGAGAGGTACCTTGAATTTTGGTCTTTTTAAAATAATGGAGACTACATGTTGAAGGCATACACAAATGTAGGTTGGTTCAAATGTATTGATGATATGAAAAGTACTAGCTCGATGGTGCATTTTTCTTGGGAGACAGGTTGGTTTCATGGTTAAGTAAGAAGTAGGGTTTAGTCTCTTTATCTACTGAAAAAATTAAATACATTGTAGTAACATCTTGTTGTACTTAGGCTATGTGGATGAAATAAACTCTTAAGGATATTAGAGTAATGTATGGTGAAGCTACTCCCATAATGTGCGATAATACTAGTGCTATAAACATTTTGAAGAATCCGATAATGCATTCAAGAACTAAACATATTTCAATCATGTACCATTTCTTAAGAGAGAAGGTTTTAGAAAGGGAAGTCAGATTGGAGTATATTTATACAAAAGAACAGGTTGCAAATTTTTTTACTAAAGCGTTAGCGAATCATACTTTTGAGTATCTTAGGTTGAAACTATGGGTTAACTAGAAGCATAGATGTGGTGCATCTTTCCAAGGGGAGATCAAAATCTTATCCTTTGTCTCTTGGATTGATGTTGGTGCTACTCTTAGGGGAAGAAGTGGCGTATGTGGTGTCTGTTGATGCCCTTTGTCTTTGATGTCAAAGGGGGAGAAGTTTTGCTAGTAATTGGAGGATAAATATTATAAGTGTTGCCATCAATGACAAAGGGGGAGATTGTTGGAAATCTGAGTTATGTATCCGAGTTTGGTTGTCATTGATGTCAAACTTGGTTGTCCAGATGGAGTTTGGTCCATATATGATTCTGTACTAATTGTAGGTTTATTTGTTTAGTATTTTGGTGTTGGTTGTGGCAAGTTTAATCTGTAGGAAAGAGTATTTAATATATGTAGGCTCAAACAATATTTAATGTCTCGTTGGTAGAAGTTGGATATTACTATTCTCTGACAATGAGGGTGTTTGTCATACTGGTCTAAAAAGTCTTTGGTGGCCTCTGGATATGTTGAACCTTATGTTGTGGTTTCATGGACATGCTTATGTGGTTCGTGTAGTCTTTCAATTTTGTTCTCTATTAGTGTTTTTGCTCCACATGTGAGCTTTGTTGGCTTGCACTTGGTATATTCAATTAAGTCGTGGTTCAGTGTGTGTAGTTGGATTATCTTGTTTGGATCATACCTTTTTGGTCCAATTTAATGTCCCCTTCTCATTGACGACCTTCCAGTGGTCCATTAGCCTATTCCTGAGACCTGTAGGCTAGGTGGAATGAAGAATGAGGGTCCAACATTGATGAAATGAGGACTTACTATTTTTAGTAAGTCAAGGAATGACTATTTTGGTGATACTGTCCTACTGAGCTCTCCATGCTCTGTCTCTGGGCGCGAAGATCATGCTTTCCAGAGCATTAGTTCTTGACTTACTATTTTTAGTAAGTGGCAGTGTGGCATAATTCTATTTTTGACAGTGGACAGGGTCCTGATTTTGCAGCAGTTTGGTGGTCTTCCTGGCTCAGTTTCATCCTGGTTTTGACAGTGATCAGTACGAGAGTCATATGTGACACAATTAAATATTATTTCCTTATCCTAAGGTTTAATATTTAATTAATCTGTAATTGCTATTGATTATTGAATTTGGGATTAATGTTTATATTCTCTTAAGTATTTGACAAATTTCATGTTTAATAAAGAGATGTCAAAATTATCGAGAGAGATATTATTTTATGACTTATCTCTAATATTGCTAAGTGAATTTCGTGGGCCCATGCCTTTTGGCGTGAGGGTTGAATTGAGAGTATGGCGCCACTCTTGGGGTCCACGTGGGGTGGAATGAAATGCAAATGAGAGAAGTTGAGTTTGAGGGAATTTGCATTTGGTTTTGATGGTGTGAAGTTATAAATAAGAGACTTGGGCTCCCATTTGGAGCATCTTGAAAATTTGTAATGTTATGTTGCCGGTTTGGCGACAAAACTTGAGGCTTCAGAGTGAGTCTCCCTAGTGCTTCCCGGTTTCGTACTTGAAACATAGTACCTAGCTACGTGCTATATTCTACTACACTCTCAGAGCCGCCTTAGACATTTTTGGTGTTGAAGTGATTCTGGGGACTTGTTGGTTCGCCTGTGGCTGAAGTACCTTTTCGATCATACCTCTCTGCTGAAGCGATTGAAGCTTATGGGTATCATCTCTCCCTTCCTTCCCAGCATTGGCGATATACTGTGTGAGTTTATAGCTTGTTTGTTTGAGTTTTGAATTTTCTATGTTAAATCAAAATTCCCAGGCATAGCGTGGTTTTTTGTTTTGCATTGGGATGTGTGCAAAATTAATATGGGGTTGTTTGGATTGTGGTTTTAGTTGGTTGTTGTTGCACAAGATATATCGTGGGTTTGAGACTGGTTTGAAGTGATTTGGATGTATATTGAGGGAGTTATGAGCATTTTAGCATGTCCATAGGCTGCTGATTTGTAATTCCAGTCTGCAGATTGGTTGTAGCAGAAATTCATGTTCTTATTGTATAATCTGCATTACTCTCCTTCTCTTATCTCTATTTTTGTAAGGTTAAGTAGTAGTACTACTAACCAGTTCTGCTTTGTAACTCTCATCCCACTAAAAAAGTGGAAGAGGCTGGCTTGCCGCCTACTATCAAGCAACTTTGTAATTTCAGTCCTCCCACTGCATAAGTGGTTGAGTGATAGTTATGTGTAATGGTCCTCTTGCTGCATAAGCGGTCGAGTTGAGGTCGTTATGTAATTTCAATCCTCCCGCTTAAATATTGCGATTGAGTGATTCTTATTTTGTGCATCTCACTTGGCTGGTTCACCACCAAGTTTTCTTGTTTTCCCGCTGGATAAGCGGAAGGGGCTGGCTTTCCGCCCAAGCATTGCATTGTATTTTAGTTTCTTAAGCTAATGATCCCCTCAACACCGTATGCTCTCACCTTCCCACATTGGGCACTTGGTGACAAGAAAGTGGAAGGGTTACTTTCCCAACATGTTTCAGTTTATGATTTCTAACCTTAACGGGTTAATTTCTTGTTGACGTTTATTGTTGACCTTAAAAAAAAACAAAAAAAACAACTGGGATATCACATCCAAATATGCATTGAAGGTTGAGTTAGAAGATTTCTATTGGTCTTACCATGACGTGTGGAGATGCATGCTAAGTAATTTGCAGCTTTATTGTTTATCCACGTGTTTCTCTTAGTGGCAATTTTGGAGGATGCATTAGTGTGTGTGGTTCATTGGATTCAACTCGAAAGGATATATTATGATGTCTTTGGGTCCCCTATTTCTCTTGGAGTGGATCACTTTGAGTATTTTTGGTCCAGGTGGCTTATTTTGTTTAATATTATTTATTCTAGTTTTGGCTGACCCTCAATTAGGTTTTTGATGATCTATCTTATATTTATGAAGTGCAAATGTACGAGTTGTGAGTGTGATGATATGGGATAGTGTGTGAATTGATGAGAAGCAGTTGCAAATGATATACAAGCATATTTGAGATTGTGGATGTACGGAAGTTAGTTTGTGTAGAGCTTTGAAGGTGATACTTGCAGTGAGACAATGTGTTGTGACAGTGGTGATTATCAAAAATATTTGTTGTTATGTTGGTCCACTTGACACAAAGTAAATTTAAAGATAATTTCATGATCAAGAGATTTGTCTCATACCAATTATGCTATTCTTTTTGTTGCCGAATGACAATGCACGTCTCTTGGCAGCCTCTTTTGTATCTTGCCCAAAAGCAGCATGCCTCGGTTGAGCAAGTCCTTGTATCTTTCCCTAAGGTAGTGCACCTTAGTCTTACAAGTCTATCAGGAGGATATTGGTCATTGGCGGTAAGTCTAAAACCTTGTAATCAATTCTATGTATATTGTGAGTATGGTTCTCACCATGGTTTTCCCTTGATTGCCTTTTCCACATAAATCCAATGTTCATGTGTTGATGGTTGATGTTTTTAGTGTTGCTATTAAATATTATTTAATATTAGTTAGATTAGTTTTGAAGTGTTCCAGATTTATTCACCCCCCCTCTTAGTCTTGCCATGGGCTTAACAAGGTTTTCTTGATTAAATTTTTTGGGCATGACAGGAAGTAGGAACTTGTTGGTGGTTCCCTTGGTTCCAAGAACCACCAAAACCATCAATGCCTTTCATTGGTCTCACATCAACTCCATTACTTCTTAATTCCTTTATAAGTGCTCAAAATTGCATCATGAACATGGTTGACACCCTTTGTTTTGTATGGTCACTTATGTATTCCTATTTGTTAGAGGTTAGAGGCCTATCGAGAATCAAGTAGATGATTTTGGTGGTTTTAAGAACTCCCAAATCTACCAAAACCTCTTCTAGTTCTTCCTCGATGTTTCGACACATGGGTCAAAGGTTCCCCAAGAATTAAGAACCATCGAAGGTTTCCATTCCCAGACCATTGGAACCGTCAGCCAATATATTTTACCTTTATTCCCTTTACCTTTTGCCTTCATTACAAATAATATCCTTTCAAGTGAGTGTTTGGGGATCAGTCATCCAAGTGCACTTATCTTTTATTTTGATATGACTTCATGCTTTCAACCATTACAAACACTAGCCCTCCATTTAAACATTAGGGATATGTGGAGAAATGGTTGCCATCAAGTCCACATGAGAAATTGGCTTCCATTAGACTTTTGTGGATCTTAGACATCCATTTGAATATTTTAGAATGTTGACCACATCTAGATCACACCTTTTGAATCAACATTGATCAATTTACTTAGAAAGACCTGCAATACAACTCTTCTTCATGATGAACATTTGAAAATTCCACCATACTTCGTATCATACCTTCTCTTCATCATAACTCCACAAACTAAACATCTATTTTTCTTGCATTAAATTTTAAAAATTTATGTACCCAAATTAAATTAATTATATAGTTATTAGTTACATTAATTAAATAATCTAAATAACGCATTACGAAGAGTGTATTTTCCTTCGAAATAATTTACCGTCCTCGAATTTTGTAAGCAAATCGAGTTTGCCTTCCAACGATAATGTTCCAAATGAGACAAAAGCAGTTACCAAGCTTCACATCAAATTGTCCTGGACCCCGCTGGTTATCCCTAAACGCAAACACGGATGTACGAGCCCAATGTAAACGTTGTCGCAACTTCATCATATTAAAAAAACCAACGTGCGAAAATGGATCATTCCAGACTTTTGCGCATGTGAGAGAGCGCAAATTCAGAATCAATTCTCCCGCCCTTATTACGTTGTGAAGCAGGTCTAAAGTTCGAATCCCATTATCTGATCCATAATCTTCGATGTTTAAATTTGACTTCATTCAACAAAAAAATTTCGAATCCAGCTTCGGAACGGCGTAAAATCTCATGCCGAGCTCTATATTACCCCGGAGTTTGCTAGCCGGTGGCTCTTTTTGACGATTACGTCTCTGTTATGTGTAATCTTGTGAAGGAAATGAAAGAATGCATGTCTTCTTTGCAATTTCGAGGCGACAAGCGTAAAGCTCAATACAAATTTCATTATTCAGGCCGAAGATTACAGGTGAGTTGCAATTGACATTTTCTTTTTTAAAAATGTTTTATATTTACAGTAATGTTCTTAAAGGAGATTTTCCCTCTTAACTTGTCCTGTATTCATCCTCTCGCGTGAAGTTTCGTTTACTGAGCCTGATAGAATTGTGTGAGGATCAACCAATAAAACAATATTTTACAGTCAGATTAATTTTGGTTAAGTTAAAGAAATAGGGTCAGAATCACAATTATTGACGCATTTGATGCCGTAAGAAGGTTTTAGCTTAAATACGTGGATATTTCTTTTTACCCTTGGCGTCTTTTCTGCTTATTGTGAATTTCTGTGTTGAATGAGCAAATTTTAATCATATTTAACAGAAACGAATATGATTATATTCCATTGTATACTACCCCAGCCATACTCGTCGTTTTAAAAGCGTCTGTAAGTACACACAAAGTAATTCTCATGGCCCACCACCTCTGGTTTAAACATTAATCCTAGATCAGAGAAACTAAGAAAGACCCAATTAGATTGCTGCCTTATAAATTTATTTTGGTATTGAACCGATGAGGCTTATGGTTCAAATGCCTACCCATGTTTGTTAAATTACGAGGATGCTTGAGTTCAAAGCTCTGCTGTGGAGAAATTCTCTTAAGTACTTTATCAACCAAGGGCAGGCCCTCCTGCTGACCCAGGCATTACTCCTAATTGCCCGTGGAATCATTCCAGCCTTATAAATGATGAAAACCCAATGGTCTCACCAGTGGATGGCTTGCAAGCGGGTATAGATCATATTGGCTTTACGCTCAAAAAATTTGCACATCACTTTGTCTTGAACAAAAAATTCTGCAAAGAAAACTTTTAACCAATCTATCAGACAAAAAGATGAGACTTAAATATTAAAGGGATTTCATAGTCACAGAACATCCAAGCAAGTTGGAAGAATAGTCTTCAGTCATGCACGGTTAATCTCTCTCTCTCTCTCTCTCTCTCTGGCCCTGTCTTTCAGACAAAATCGTGGGACTTATATTTAGTCTTGTTAACTTTAGTTAATCTTCAAGACAAAAGTTTGGGATTTATATATTCAAGGGATTTTTCAGTCACAGTCTCACAGAACATCCAAGCAAGTTTAAAGAATAGTCTTCAGTCATTAATAGTTAATCTCCATGAGTGCTTATGTTTAAATTAGTGCGCCAATCAATATAGAACTCGGTGTTTCTTTCTAAAATTTTAACATCTCTCTCGCTATGGCCCTGTCTTGTCAATTCCTTACTCATCTCTTCCTGAGCCTAACTCTCCTTGCAGTTTAACGATGGAGACGCTTAATATAATATGTTCATTTAAATATTTTGCTTATGATTCAAACAAACAATATCTTTTGTTGCCTCTTTAGGCTGCCCTTTCAGACTAATCAGCTCCTCAATTTGGAATGGCTTAAAATTGCCGTCAGCCTCAGGTCCACTTCACTGCTTTGGAGAGAGTTGTAATCGTTGAAATATGTAATGACTGGTGATTGATTTATAGCTCTCAAATATCTCCTAAAACCCCTGCAACTGACATATTAAAATATGGGCGCGAAAAGATAGGTTTTGATTTATTAATTGCTTTACATCCCATAATTCTTCACTATTATCTCTACTGTACCTTTACAAATACTCCCAGTTGTGAACTTATCTACCTCCGTATTGAGTTCATTGATAACCTTATATAAGGATTTATCTCAAATAACTGTATCCCCCTTTTGACCTGTCTTAGTCATATTTTGGGAGCACATTTTGTTAGACACACATCCTATGTAGTCTTTTCTTTGTTTATTTAGCAGTCACCTACAGATTGGATTCTTGTCAATGTCTTGATTGTCATTTTCAGTCATTTTAGTTTCATTAATGCAAAGGTTTTGTCATGCCCCCCGCCAAACTGAAAACACATCATAATTGGTATTTACTATTTATAAATAATACTTCTAAGGCAATTAAAATAAATAGGGCCGACCAGAATATATAATAGCAGTGGATATTTAAAGGGCCGACCAGATTGAGATGTCAGCGGCTACTTAAGAACATTTGCATCACAACCATTTATTTTGAATTGGCCAACTGAGATTTATTTAGAAGAGGAGGCCGACCTAGTTTGATTGAGATTATTTAAGGGGTGTGATGAGGCAGCGATTCCATAAAAGAAGCAAAAGATAATTAAATAACACAGCAGGGCAGCGATTAGTTATGAAGGGTTGTATCTCTTGTATGGGTATATACTTAATGAAAGGGTGTGACTTCTTCTCACTTGAAGATATACGAGTGAGGACAAATTAATTGGAAAAACATTCATGAAGGATCAAGATAAAAATGAGCAAGTAGATAAGTGCAAAATGAATTAAGTTCTGAACTTAATAAGAGCAGAAAATAAATAAATTATATCAGACATCTGATTTATTATCATCAGCCTGGAATTAGTAAGTTCATTTGTGAAAATATGATATGAGTATAGGGAATAAGAAATTAATATGCAAGACATCAAATAGGAATAAAAACCGAACAGCAATTCAGATCATAAATAAAGGATCAATCAGAAGGATTGTCTATTGAATCAGGAAAGTCTGAAAAGTAACCAGTGATATATGTATACATATATAATTTTAGCCAGTTTCTCAAGAATCATTGAATAAGATTATACAAGGGATTGATTGCCCTAGAATCACCATTGCAAAAATTAGGGTCAGGGTTACATCTTTACCAAGTAAAATATCTCTTAAAATAATGTGATCCTGGAATTGAATCTTGCAATCATAACATAAGAAATATATACACATTTATAATATATATCCATTATTAAGGTTAGTCATTATATCCATTATTAAGGTTAGTCCATAACAAATGATATTCATATAACTTTTGTAACATCATTTCAAACACATTAGGGTGTGGGAGAAGAAGCATGATAGGTCTGCGTCAAGCCATCCCACACTATGCCCAAAAGCAGAACTTTTGGCCCTCTTGGCCCTGATGGCAGGCAATATGGACATCCACTCAGGGTATCCTACCTAGTGGAGTGCTTGTACCCGCTTTCTCTATCCATGCTTTATCTCCTAAGATTAATAGCTATCATTATAGAGTTGGAGAGGAGATCGTAATGGAGGTTCCTCGATTGTCTTATCCAAGCCCAAGAACGGAGCTTTGGCACTCTTGGTCCCAGTGGTAGGCAACATGGACATACACTCGGGGTATCCTACTTAGATGGCAATCCTTATGATTCCCTCTTCCTTACACCTCCTTCCACCACACATGATGGGGTTGATAAACAGTTTTAGACATGCAATTTATATCCAATCATTCATATATCTATATAAGAAATAAATATTGATAATTAATGAAATAGTAAATATATACCACAATGCACAATTATTTAGATTGCTAGATGCTGGTTATAGTAGGTCTGAATCAGGTTAATGAGAATCTGATCCCACTTATATTTCTGCTGATTACACAGTTGCTGAGTCTGCCTATTGATTGTTGATCGCTGTCCTTAGCCGATGATGATGAATTGCATGATATTTGATGATGTTCTCTTTCTGTCCTTTCCCCCATCGCTCTTCCTTCCATATATACATATTAATCATTTATGAAGTATGACATCCCTTGGAAACATCTGTCTTCCCATAAATATACACAACCGTTCATGAATTTTAATCTCTCATAATCTCTGCCTCCTTTAATATTAATCTAAATTTATTTGAACTAATCACTGTCCTTTGGTAATATTTAGATAATAATAATTGCTGTTATGTATTCTAGTAGCTATCGTTGCTACAGGCATTAGCAATGATCGCTGTTAATCCTAGGCACTTACATTCCTGTTTGATGATCACTGGTTTATTGTACCAATGTCTGTAGAAAATTGTGGAGTTTTCCTGATTATTGACACCCTTCTTCCTGTCCGGGTCATGACAGTGATATCAGTTCAATTTTAGGTTTCAGGAAAATAGTGAAGTCTTGAAACAAGAATATTTTCCTTCCTTACAGATTGTGCAATTATTTGTTAGTATGGCGGGGCATGACAGTCCTCTCTGCCCAAAATTTTCTTGCCCTCAAGCAAACTCGTACTAATATGCTCTTGGAGTTATAATGATCGCGATCGATTTAGTGTACTTTTCTCCATCCAACCACCATCATAGTTCTTTAGGATCCTATGGTTGATAACATTAAAGTGTGAGGACAATTCTAATTTACGTACTTGAATTTCCCAGTATCTCTTAACAAACCCAGAGCTGGTAATTGGCAAGGCCTAAGATTTAAGACAAGTTTTTTCTCATCCTCAGAGAGGAGTAACAAAGACATCTTGCACAACATCAGTCTGAATATCAATATCTTTTGGTATCATTTATAACTGCAAGGAACTAATTTGGTTAGTCTAACCCTTGCACGGTTTCATAGATATTTCTTTGATTTAAAGTAGGGCAGTGAGCTTTCCATATATTTAAAAGGAGGATTAGGAACATGACACACATTTATGACCTTGTATGCAATGTTCTCATAGCTAATCCAAAGTTTTCAGACATATTACCAAATGTTTCTGTCCTTTCTTTTTAGCAACTCAGAATTCACGGCGTAATTATAAAATCATTACTTGTTCTTGTAATCTCCTTTGTTACATTTTCTTGCTGCACCATCAGAATGTTTACTTCTCCAAAATGAACCTCTGGTTATCCAGGTAGCTTGTTCTTGGCTGTGCTATTCTGATATTATTAAGTGCAAAACATGAACCAAGAAATGTGTTGGGTGATAATGTCTAGGTCAAAAGTTAAGTGATCTTATGACAATTGGTGAGATAAATTTCTCGAAAATGTGTAGGGGTTTCATCATTTATAAAAGACATTTGATCCTAATAGGTCTAGAAGCTGTTGTGTAAACTTAACTTGATGTCAATTACTGATACGTACAAAATGTCATGTTGATAGTCTGGGACATGACTGAATTACCATCTAAGTTGGAAACTGGGATGTCTAGCTATGAAGAAGAGGTCCAAATTGCATTAGAAACCTTGTGCTACAAGAGTTTGGAAATACCCAATAATTTCTATGTATGTATGATGACAACAAACTCTAAAAGCTTACGTATGTGAACTTGGGTAATAGTTGTTTTAATTAGGTGAAATTCCAAAGAGGACTACTGAGTCTTGCATTGCAATCTTATCACAGTATGTCCTAGAGGATGGTATTGTTTCTCACATGATTCTATGGTTGTTGACCTATGGCTATAGTTTGTCATGACTTTATTGTGAACGGTTCAACAAGTTTCCTTTCACATTTTATGTGAAAACTTATCAAGTTCTTATTTCATACTCCATGGTGTTTGAGCATTTGTATTCTCGCATAAACTTATAGATTTCATGGCATTGTTATGTTCAACATTCCCTCCGTTGTTTTTATTAGTGCCTTATAAATTTTATTTGCAGACAAAACTGTCTGGATAATATAAATCATCTACCCCATGTTAAATTGAATGCAAGAATATAGCTCTTGAAATATTTATAAGTAGTCATAAAACGCTCATGGAATAAACTTATTTGGAGACGTATCAAACACAAAGTGCATGCATGAGGAAGGCACATACAGCCATGAAGTAACCATGCTGAAAACATACTAGGCATGAATCAAATACGTAAAGCATGAAGATTTACCTGAATATGCATGGCGTGAATGATACACACAATTACACATAGAGCATGAAATATGCACCCAAGTACACAGAGTGTAAAGTACATGAATATACATGTAAGACATGAATCATACACATGAATACATTAAGGCATGAATCCTAATATGAATACACTTAGGTATGAAGCATATACGGAATACATGTAGCACATAAGCATGAACTCACTTAAGTCAAGAAGCATACATGTGGATAAACATAGCACATAAAGTATGAAGTATACACATGAATTCACTTAAGTTATGAAGCATACACGTGAACACATATAGTGCATAACGCATGAAGTATACATATGAATTCACTTGAGTCATGAAGCATACACATGAATACATGTAGCTCATAAAGCATGAAGCATACACATGAATTCGCTTAAGTCATGAAGCATGCACGTGAAGACATGTGGTGCATAAAGCATAGAGTATACACAAGAATTTAGTTAAGTCATGAAGCATACATGTGAATACACGCAGTGCATAAAGCATGAAGTATACACATGAATTCACTTAAGTCATGAAGCATACACGTGAATATGTTAATGTTTTAGCAGCAGGAGATTTCATTATGGCTGTGATGGTTTCTTCCTACACTTCAAGAGAAGCTGATGTGTAACGGCTTCCCTAATAACTGTTACCAACCTGCATGTATGACTTGCGGCTTCATGGGAGCCTCATGCGTGCTGGCAGCAGTTTCTTTCCTCTTCGCATTTCATCCGATATAAAGATTGTCTATGTGGCTTATGTAACGGCTTATATGTAACTGCTGATAAGCTTATGGTGTCTTTTGGCCTTCCATCTACCTCCGACAAGAGATATTTCGAGCCTTGTCTTCTCTTTAAAAGGCATGTTGCTGTTTGTGCTTTAGGGGTGGGGTGAAGTTCTCAAGAGAAAGTCAATATTAATATGTGATCATCCTTGCTGACTGTAGTGTAGAAGCTTTCAGTTGTTCTGAAATGTTATCAGCTTATAGTGCTGATTGTTAAGTGTTAACAATCTTGCTTAAATCATTGCTTGATTAAGCTTGAGAGCATTGTATCAGATTTGTGTCTTTAATAAAGGTTGATTTTTGGTGTGGCTGGGTTTTTCACCCTCAGGTGGAGGGTATTCCGAGGATAAAATTTTGTGTATCTTGTTCTTGTAATCTTTTCTAAGTATCAGATTGCCGTGTCTTACCTTTCTTATTCTAACATTAATAGAATACACGTAGCTCATAAAGCATGAAGTATACACATCAATACACTTAAGGTGTGAAGCATACATGTAGCGTATAAAGCATGAAGCATGAAATGACATTCATGTAAAACATGAAGCAATATACATAGATATATGCAAGGCATGATAATACTTACATGTAAGGCATAAAGAATCCACATTAGGCATGAAGTGTACACATAAGGTATGAAGTATAAATACACACAAGGCATGAATCCATATAAATACAAACCAGGCATAAAGCATACATTTGAAAGGAACACACACATAGAGGTGCAATTTTAGCTTATTCCACTTAAGAATAGTTAACCCTAATGGTGGTTAAGTAGGTTTGTCTCGCATGCTTGCAGGAACAATGCTCTGATACCATTTGTAATGTCCCCTTCCTAATTGCAGGAACGATGATGATGAATTGTGTGATATTCGATGATGTTCCCTTTCTGTCCTTTCCCCCATCGCTCTTCCTTCCATATATACATATTAATCATTTATGAAGTAAGGCATCCCTTGGAAACATCTGTCTTCCCATAAATGGACACAACTGTTCATGAATTATAATCTCTCATAATCGTTGCCTCCTTTAATATCAATCTGCACTTATTTCAACTAATCACTAGTCCTTTGGTTATTTTCAGATAATAATAATTGCTGTCATGTATTCTAGTAGTTATCGCTGCTATAGGCATTAGCAATGATCGCTGTTAATCCTAGGCACTTACATTGCTGTTCGATGATCGCTGGTTTATTGTACCAATGTCTGTAGAAAATTTTAGAGTTTTCTTGATTACTAACACCCTTCCCCTTGTCGGGGTCATGATAGTGATACGAGTTTGATTAGAGGTTTCAGGAAAATTGTGAAGTCTTGAAACAAGGCAATTTTCTTTCCTTATAGATGGTACAATTATTTGTTACTATGGTGGGGCATGACACCTACAAGCAATCATACGTGGGATTAGTAAGGAAAAATGTTAGGGAGATGCAGTAGATTGGTTCCCTCAATTAAGTAGACCTCCCCAAGTTATTTTGCTTGTGGTCCAAGGGGTTGAATTGTCTTGGTTGGATGTTCTGCGCTCTTGGGCTTAAGTTGTGGAGAACATTCTTTAGGCACCCTATTGTGCTTTCCCATCAAATCCCTAGTATGATTGGCTGTTGGAAAAAACTATAGCCACGTTGCCAATTTGGGTACAAGTATGAATACGGGTACAGATATTTGGGTAGGACAATTTTTTTTTCCTTGGTTACGGGTACGGGTATGTCTGTGTATATATATATGTTCAAACATCAAAATAATAAAATATAAATTGTATCAGTGTATACTTTCTTCCTAATATAGTTCAATATGACTATAGATAAGGAATGCATCTGGGATCAAGGGGCTTGGTTTTATGGTAGAATAGGGTTTTTCATTAGCCCTTGGTACTTGGTAACTCTTTTTTGACCTTGAGCTGGTAGTTCACCTTGTACTATCCCTTTGACTACGCCTTTAACACCTACCCTTGGCCTGCAGATCAGAGGAAGAAATATTTTTTAAGGTAGTTTAAGGGCACATAAATCCAACCATTCCATCTTCTAATCAGGCCATACTCTCCCAAGGGCTGGCCATATATATTCCAGGGCTGCGTGCTGTTTTTTGAAGAGAGCTTTCAGATCTGCTTTGGACTCCAATAATCAGCAAATATCATCATTTAAGGAGGCATTGGAATTTATGAGCATCTGATTTGTATTTTCAGCATCGATAATATTACCTATAGGTGATAAGGGTTTGTACTATTAATTTATTAAATGCGATATGGAGTTAAGGATTTGAAGAAATTGTTGTTAAATTATTTGGGATTATTATTTAACTTCATAGCATTATTTCCAAGCATTTGTATTTCAGTATCTATATATCAAAACCAAAAAATCAGAAAATTGCAACAAAACACAAAAATTAGAAAACTCTAAAAAAGCAAAAAAGCAAAGAGACAAAATATTCCAAAACTCGAATTGAAAAGTATAGAATAGGGTGGGATATTTCAAAGAAACAACTACACAAAACTGATGCAATTTCCAAAGGTAATGAAGAATTTTCATTTTGTAAGAATTCATCCAAATACCCACTATTGGCGCAATCCTAATGAACATCCACAATCGAACTATTGCAACAATGAGGTTCAGACTAACCATGCATTGCAATTTGCAATCAACAAACTACAAATGGTACGAACTGGAATTCCATCAAACATCTTCACATTTCTCCATTACAATCAATGAACTTCAACTATCTTTGAGAAGTAACAAGAAACCATGCAAAATGTAGAAACACAACACAAAGATCCACTAGAGCTTCAATGAAAGTAATGTATTGATTTCAACATAGTCTTGGCAACAATCTCTAGCTTCGTCCTCCTACTCTACTCTAAATCTATTAACTATTCTCTGACTATTCATCTTTACAAATGAGAAGGCAAAGCCTTATATAGAGGTCTCAATTACATATGAAGGGCTAGGATTGATTTGAAATCAACAGCCAAGATAATTCAAGGCAAACCCTAATTAGGGTTAGTTACAACTAACACCTCATTGACCAATGAGAAAATTACAACATTTTGGACACATCTCCTTCTTTGAATATGGACTAATGAGAAATGAGGTTAGGTACATTGAATAATATTTGATGTAGTGCCACATGTCGCTCCTTCTTTGATGAAATTTGTTCAATGCACCTAGACATGCTGACTTGGCAACATTGAATTGGTGAATGATGATCGGGCACCACCTCAGTGTAGATATCTCTTGATACTCAACATTTCCAAGCCTTTGATTGATTGTGATGACTCATATTCCCAAATTGCATCATCTTGATCAAGTTTCTAACTTTGATTAACTCTTTTGACACTATCTTCTTTCCTTGATCATGCTTGCATTTCGTTCTCTAACCTTAAAAAATTTCTTTGCCTTGGAATGTAGACTTGGACTTCAGGTTGTGGAATCCTACTTGAAGTGTTCTCTATCTTTTGGAATTCTTTGTCATGTAGTTGTAGTTCCTTGATTTCTCATTACCTCCCTATAGTTTGAACCTAGCCTTGATGTTGTCCATGTTTCACCATCATCTCCTTGATATTTCGGATTCCCTTGATGTTGATCTTGGATTTCCAAATAAATCCAAGGTCATTGTGAATTCTTCCTTGTAAAGCAATGTTTGATTTTGATGTTGCCTTTTTTCAGATTGTTGAGTTCCATTGTCTTTGATCGCCATCATCTTGAATGTCTTGATCTTTGAACTAGCATTTCAACTTCGTCTTTGGAAATCCTTGGGCTTGTTGTTATACTTTCTCCATTCATTTCGTGTAATCATTCCTTGCATTTCTTGATTTTCTTGAATGTTTTGATGAAGTGTAGATCTTGATGTGTAAGTTCTCCCTCAAACTGGTCCTTTCCATCATGCCGTGAAATCCCTCTTTGCATAGCTGATGAATCTTCCACATTGTAATTGCATCATTGAGGTTGTGAAGTCCTTCATCTTGCATTTCCCAAGCGCTTCCTTGTACTAAACCTGAAAAACAAACAAATTTTACATCAAACACCATGGAACAAATGAAATTACATTGATATCTCACTAAGCAAGCATCCTTAAAACCCTCTACGTCTGGAAATAACTCATAGAACCTCTGGAAATGCACCACCTAGTGTTAGAAAATTGCTCCCCTAGGTCTGCTCCACAAGTTCACTCCAAAGTCTGATAAAATTCACTTCAAAATCAGGTTCAAATCGCCTTAAATGTATGATGCTGCAGGTCTGCTCCTTCATGTTTCTCAGGTTGATTGTTAGATCTGCCTTTCAGTTTGCCCTATCTCTGCTGGAATTCACACTTTTTCTGCTGGTCTGATTTGATTGTTGATTTCTGTTTTTAATTTTGATCTGCTGTTGCAATTCAATTGTCTTCTTGTTTGATATTTGATTCTTGATTGGGATTCTCACCCCATTTCTCCTTCTAATGAAATTTGCCCTGATCAGGTCTGCTCGCACTTACCTCTGCTTTGCTCCTCAGTTTACTTGAATTGAATTTAAATAAATGAAAAAGTGATTGCTTATATCTTGCATTTATAGGATCCTCCTCACTTTTCATGGAGGGTCGGCCTACATCAAGATCTACACGTTTGCTCCTTCATTGAGCCTATTGTTCACGTGATTAGATATGCTGATACTGACTCTCCTAACCTTAGAGAGATTTATGAGACCTTTGATAGCATGCTTGGGCAGTGCTGGTGGTGGTTTTATGCATGTTCAACACAGAATAAAATACCCAGAGATATCCTATTCTCTCCAATCAAAGTCTTCTATGTACTAAACAGCTGAACTGTGTGATCACAAAGACGACTCCAAGGTTCCCAAATGTGTAGGGATAGTCTTAGTTGGTTCGTTGTGATCTGCTGGTAATCTCAAGGGGGACTTACATAATTGTTTGAGGAGTTAATCAATCTAAGGATTTTGTTGATTCCCGACACTTGTAACTTTCTCTTTTTTTTTTTTTTGGAATGATTTTGCAATGAGCTCTTTCCAATCCTACTTCTGCTAAGACTTGGAAAAAAAAAGAAAAAAAGGGTGAGAGTTTAGGAATATAATTCTAATCCAGAGCTAATCCTATGAACTTTGGAGACAAAAATTGCAAAAGTGGAATTGAAAACAATTCATGTTTTGCCAAATTCAACAACTACACAAGAACAGTGCTATCTTCTAAGGAATTCAAAATATTTTCATATCACTTATATTCACCAACATATTGAACAATGAATATGATAATAGAAGTAAAGTTTTCATTTACTTCCTCAAGCCATTTTTGCAAAATAATTGAAAATCATTCAATTATAAAAATATGAAGTGAACACATCAATTCCACATTAAGCAATTTTATGAATCCTTCATTCAATCTACCATCTTGGAAATTAAATCTATTCTAATGAGAGCCAAGAAACCATGCTAACTTGCTAAAGTGGACAAAGATTCACCAAACTTCATTGAATTATGTCTATTGCTTAAGAAGTATCACTACAACAATTTCTCCGAAATCTCTCTCTAACAAATGAAAAGAAGAGGGTTTATATAGACACCCCAATACAAAGCAATGGTCTAGATTGATCTATGATCAACGACCAAGATTAACAAATAAAACCCTAATTAGGGTTTTTTACAACCACCTTCTCACAAACCAATGAGAAAATAGGAATCATTGAAATTCATTTAATATCTTCCATTTGGTGAGTCAAGTTCATTGAATCTAGATGTGCTGACTTGGAATCTCTTGATTGGATGAATGATGACTAGGATGCCACCTTAGCTTGCATTTGGCTTGTGCTTGTGCATCTTGACGTCCTCTTGCAATTTTGAACTCTTGAGGTTGAGATCTTTCTCCTTGTGAATCACATCTTTACCTTGGAATGTAGACCTTGTCTTGAAATTCCTTGTTGTTGTAGTTCCTTCCAGCATGTTGAGGAATCCTTTGCTTTTACCATCATTGTATCTCTTTAGAAAAATTCGCCTCCTTGCTGGAAAGTTCTCTTTGAAACCTAATTTTTTTGATAAGGATTACCTCCAAATTTTTTTTTGATAAAAATCACCTTCTTTCTGCTGTTAAATTCATTCCCCAAGCCCTTGTCTCTTTTGCTTAACTTGAAATCTGATTTTACACCTTTTGCTCTTACACGTTCTGTGAGGGTTTAATACTCTAGGTCGATCTAAATTTAATCTCACACGGTTTCCTTTGTATCCACTTGCAATCAGACCTTGGTGGAAATTCGTTGAGGATAGAGACTATTTTGATATTCTGTTCTTCTTGCACCTTATTCACATCTTCATCTCCTTGGAGTCTCGGATCTCGACTTTGGTCTTCTTTCTTTCCCTATCTTGAGTATGCATTGGTGAGTCCTTTATCTTGATGATGATCTGCCTCGTTGAATGCTGTGAAGTCTTCCTAATTCCTCTTCCCATATTTTTTGGTGCAGACATGGTACCTGTATGAAGGTTGAAATTAATGACTTCGTAAGGCAACTAAAACACAAAGGAAAACTAATTACTTGCAGAATTTCTTAAGTTTTGATTTTTTTCTTGTGAATTTCAGACATTTTAATCTTCTAAAATCAGAATTCAAAACTATAAATGCTCAAACCTTGACAAAATCTGGAAAATGAAATTCTAAAACCTGATTTTTACCTTTTAAGAAGGTCTGATTACAATTGGAACTTAGAGATATCAATCCACTATAGATCTGGAAATTAAATTTCAGTCCCAAAATCTAGAGACAAAAGGGAGAAATTCTATGATTTTGTGCTCAAAGTATGGTCACCAAGGCTGAATATATGTCTGAAACTTCTTTACCTGCAAATGATGAGGGCTTTGTTTGGTTGATCAGCCCTTCTCCTTCACTAGTCTTCTTTTGCAAGGTTTGCCTAGAGCAAAATCGAACCCGTGAAGTGAATGATTGTTGTTCCCTTCTTTTATAGACTTGCGAATCCTCTATTAAAGAGGCCGACTCATGCTTTCTATTTCTTTAAAAAAAACCAAAAAACAATAACTCTTGCCTCTCATAAGCGATTTGCAAAAAAGACAATAAAGCCTTTGTTTTCTTTCCTTAATGAATTTGTAAATAATGCCATAAAACTTGTTGATTCCTTTCTTGAGCGATTTTGGCAAATAAAACAATTGATTTCTTTTTGAATAAAAGAATTGATTTTCCCTTTCTAGGAAATCGACCTCATGAAGGAAATATTCTTCCACTTCTAAGTGGATTTTCAACTTAACCTTACTTACTTCTTTACTTGGGAAATTCGACCTCCAAGTGGATTTTCCCTTTTACCTAACAAGGAATTTTCAAGTACTTAGAAACCCTTTACACACCTATACTTGGGAAAATTGGACCTCAAGTGGATTTGTCCTCTTTACCTTCTGGATTTTTGACCTCTTAACCTTCAACTTGGGAAATTCAAACCTTAAGTGAGATTTTTCTCTCTTTCCAAGTGGACTTGTTCACTGTCTTTAATTTTGAAAATTCAAACTCTTAGTGAATTTTCTCTTTCCAAGTGATTTTTTTTACTTCTTTGAGGAATTTATTTTCAATTGGATTTTCCATTCCTTCTTAGTAGATTTCATGCCTTCAACAAGATTTCTTAATAAGGAGGTTGGATTTTCTCACTTCCTTGTACACAAAAGTAACCTTGGACATTTACCAAAAATAGAAACTCCTAAAAATAGAAATTTTCAAAAATAGAAAAAGCAAAAAGTAGAAAAAAGCAACCTTCCTAAAAAATAGCAAGTTGTCAGAATTAATCCTGGAAAATTGTGTTTTTACTCCTTCAACCTCTTTGAGCATATTTGTAGCATTAAAACATTCTTTTGATCATTCTTTCTCCTTATTGATTTGATGACTCCTCCAAATTTGAAGAACTTGACTCATTTGCGAAAGCGAGAGACCGAATACAAAACCTAAGACATCAAAACACTACCCTAAAAAGCAAAACAAGGGGGGTCCCCATTTGCAATTTGCAATGGGGCGATGTTTGATTATGTCACATTAGGCAGATCAAGCAAGCTATTTATAGCAGGGACCCCACCTTGGGATTTTATGAGGAGCATCTTAGGCCCATTGTGACGCGACGGTGGAACATTATGAACAACCCACTTCACATGGCAGCCTGTGCTCTCAATCCCAAATGGTATGCACCGAGACTTGGGAGAGTGCCTCCATCTAGTGATGAAGAGGTGAAAGATGGCTTCTTTAAGGCAATTGCAAAAATGTATAGTGAAGATGATTCTACCAAACTCTGCACACAATGGCTTAATTTTGTCAATCTTCGTGGTCCAACGTTTGGCAAACCAGAGGTGAGGTCGAATAGAGCTACATTAGCTCAAATCGACCCTATTGGATGTTGGAAACGACGTGGTAGAGATGCACCAGATTTGAGAGTACTTGTCGTTCGTTTTCTTTCACAGGTTGCTAGTTCCTCTGCTGCAGGGAGGAATTGGTCCACATATAGCTTCATCCAATCAATCAAGAGGAACCACCTTACCTCTAGACGATTGAAGAAGTTAGTGGTTGTTCACAATGCATTGCGGCTACAAGATCGCCAAACTCTTGAGTATCATTAGACTCCAGCCTTACGTTGGGATGTCAATCCCGAAGATGCTATGCAAGTTGAGGAGGAGACAACTCTAGGATTGCTTGGGGTTCCATTGGTTGAGGAGGTAGCCCCTCATATTGATAGTGACTCAGATAGAGACTCTATCTTTGATCTTGATTTAGACTCTTAGGCTTAGACCTACCATGTGTTGATTATGGACAGCCATATATTTTCTTAGTTTATCTTGACCATAGTTGAATTACTCGCCAAAACCAAAAACTCGCCAAGGTCCGAAAAAAAACTCGAGAAAAACTCCGCCAATACTCGGCCAAAAAATTGAGAACTTAAAAAATTGCTTAAATTTAATTAGAAATGCATTTTTTTTTGCAAAATTCAATGAGAAGATGCATCCCATGAGCCAATAAATGAGAAAACAAAAGAAACTAATTGAGTCTAGATATATTTAAATGCAAAGTGGGTACAAATCGCATCCTCATGAGGAATGCTGATGGCTGGAAGCAAAATAGTAATTAGTTTTTGTAGAACTAAAAGTAAATAAATCAATACAATCACATCTTCCTCTTCCCAGCTCTAGTAAAAACTAGGGGAGAGGTAGAACTAGAGGGTCTAGTCTTAGAAGTCTATTGTGGGCGTGATTGTGCCTCCTAGCTCGGTATGATTGGCTTAGGCTGTGGCTCATCCTCCATCTTGGATGTAGCTTTGCCTCTAGCTGCACTTGGCATTGGCAATGACTCCTCATCCTCCTCATCCTCCTCAATGTCATCCAGTGTGGAACCAAATCCACCCCCCTCCTCCTCTGTAGCCTGCCTCTCCAAATCATTGATGTCATCCTCAGTAAACAAAGGAGGCTGCTCATGCGATGTCCAACCACTGTAAGGATCTATATCATCCAAATCAATTGGACCAGATGGTGCTTCCTTTACCTTCCTTATGTGCAACCGAAGATTATATTGCACAAAGACAAGGTCATTGAGGCGTTTTTGATCTAACTTGCTCCTCTTCTTCGTGTGGATGTCCTCAAACAAGCTCCAATTGCATTCACAACTGGATGAACTACAAGGCTGACATAAGATTTTGAGGGCAATTTTTTTGAGATTTGGGGTATTTCCACCCCAACTTTGTCACCAAGCATCTGCAAAATAAAATCAGGTTGAGGATAGCACCCCTCGTGGGGGTTTGAGGGTGAGAAAGAGAGGGGTAGAGAGATAGGTCTAGATCTTGGGAGAGAGAGGAGAGAGTGAGATGGAGAGTGGTAGAGAGGGGGATAGAGGAAGAGTGATAGGGAGATAGATAGGTCTAAAATTCGGGGCAGATAAAGTGAGTGAGATAGAGAGAGCGAGAGAATGCTGATAGGAGCCTACTAATTATTGAAATTTGACTGTGTCTGAAAATTTAAAAGATCTTCTAAAACATAGAATTTGCATTATAACTCCTAGATATCTGAAACCACTTTAAAACATCTTGCCAATACATACATGAATATAACTTAAAGTATAAGAAATTTCATGTATATATTTTGATGAAGAGAATGAGATTGACTTGAAAAAAAAAAAAGATAATTTTTTGACATGTTTGGGCCTCTTTTTTTAATGCAGCCAAGTTTTTTCTAGAAACTCACCGAGTTTTTGTGAAAAACTCGCCAAAAACTCGACCAGTTTCTTTTGCGAGTCAATGGTGTTACTACTCACTGGCTAGAAAAACTCGTGAGTTTTTAGAAACTCGTCGAGTAGTCCAACTATGATCTTGACATTATGATGGACTGCTGATTATGGACAGCCATATATTTTCTTAATTTATGTCATTTCATAGCTATGGATGTTTAACATTAATCATTTAATGTCTATTATGGATGTTTATGACATATGTTTGTTGGCAATGATGAATGAAAGCATTTGAATTTTGGTAAAATGTTTGTCAATTCTCTTATGAAATCTCAATTCAAGTTTAATGCAATGTATTAATGTCTATGATGAATGCTTTACCATTGTTATGATATGCATATTTGAAATTTCTTTATATTTGTAAAAAACCCCCCTATTTTTTTAACAGTTGTCCCCTGCTGTCCCCCCAAAAACACCCAAAAGTATCCTCGTACCGAAAACACGTCCCGGCATCCCCTGCTGTCCACGTCCCCAAAACTCGGTGGAACATAGAAAAATCATTATTGCTCTTTATTTTGGAAGATAAATGCCAAATTCTGTAGGTGGTAATATGTAGCTAGTGTCTTATGACACACCGATACAAAAAGCTACTGTGTCTATCAAGAATAGAGATATCAAAGTGTCCAATTTCTTGAGCAAATGCATTTGCCTTTGTAGCTAGGTTTTCATATGGATAAAAAATAATTAAATCAATGAACCCTTCTTTATGGCTCCTTTTGTGAATCGTCTTGAGAGTGTTTGATGAATTAATATCATAGAGTAGGTTATTTGGTGCTATGACATATGAATCTTTTATGACTTGAGATTTAATAATATCATAGGAGCGATTTGACTATATGCTATTTTAAATTATTTTTCAGGACATTTCCTATGATTCTAACAAGACTATGTTCAAGCTTATTTTCTATAAGGAGTTTGGACATGATGCACTACCTTACAAAGCCAGAATAGGGTAGAAGGACTAGTGCAAAAACCAAGTTTACATGGTTAGAGGAAGAGATACAATGTGTTCCTGTGCACACACTACTTTGTGTTTGTACTCCTGGTTTAGGTGAATTGCAAGTTTGAGTTTATTAGTGAGCTTGGTCATGATGTCAAATCTTAATAAACATTTTTACACATGTTAATCTTCTTTGATCTTCCTCAATTCTCATAAACCAAATGGGTATCTTGCTTGGCGGTGTCCCAAAAACTACCCTTGTCATCACCTTTTTCTCTCTTTGTGTAATGTCCCTATTCTATTAATTTATCTTGTAGTGTCATGTAAGCCCATTCCTTTATTTTTTTTGATGTGCTGGAGGAAACAGTCTCTTTAAAGGGGAGTTTACAGTTTGGAAAAATTAGCAATAAAAAAAAATATTTAGTGACATTTTTAGTTTAATTTCATGAGTTTCTGATAGTACATTATGGGAGTTACAAATTGATTTTTCAATGAGGGCACTTATGTTGTTAGAGTGGGGGTGCTGTTATGGTGGCATTTTGACTTGAACAAAATTTTACATTTTGGGAATGCAATCAGATTATAGATGTGCTTTGATTTTGGCCCTCCTTTGTTGGCATTGTGTTGTCATTGATGTCAACCGGTACAGCATGTTACCAGTATAGCATGTCATCGGTAAGTATGGAATGTTGACCGGTGAGTAAGTATTGGAGACCGGTATGGTATGTCAACTGGTAAGTAATGTGTTGGCAGTGTGTTGTTGCCAACCGGTAAGCATGTGACCGATAAAAAAGCAAGGTTGAACTAATGAAGAAGGGACAAGCAAAAGTAAGTGTTGCATCAATCAGTAACCATGCAACAGGTAAGCAAGCAAGACTCCCACCGGATGAAGGTGCTGTCACTGGATGAAGAGAAGAATGATAGAAAGTGTGCTTCCTCAAGAAAGCAAGGAAGACAAATGCAAAGTCTACCGGGTTATATGTCTAGTTGAAGTTGTGTCTGCTCAAATAGGGAAGTCATGTTAATGCAATGTCGGAAGCAAAATGAGCAACAAAGATCCACTCCCACCGGGTATTGGCAGGTTAAGTGCATCTGTCTATCTACTCCTACCAGTTGGTGGTAATGCTTAGCTTATCTCTCAACATGCATGGAAAGCAGCATAACCCTCCGAGATAAGACAATCAAAGCAGCTAAAGGCAGGTGGTTGAAGGATCATACTGGAGGACCTAAGTGAAACATAAAGATGCCTCAGGTGTATGAAATCAGAGATATGCACCGGATCAACAAGAGAAGGCAAGATGAGCTACTGGGATAGAAGAGGAAGAGTAAGCAGTGATGAGTTTGCCACTTTGGCAAATTGGTTGAGATGATGTCCGGGCTAATGAAGAGAAAGGAAAGTCTTAGCATTGCAGACAGAGGGTGCAACTAGGATGTAGATGGAGATTTATGTTACCACAGTTGGTGATAGTTGGAGATTGATGGCATGATGTTCTCATGGGTGTTACCAGTATGTAGGCAGGAGTACTGTCAATCGGTAAACAGGAACATAGCCGTGTTCATGCAACTGGTACGGATGATTGGAGAATATTCAGGGGTTGCGGTTCAGAACATATGTTCATAACATCGACATGCATCTATGATTGAAACCGCATCAAGTTTGGTGAACCGAAGAGCACTTTAATAATTGACTGAGATATGTGCTCTGTGAAGAAGAATGAATACTGGTCCAGCATGCAGGTAGGCAAGGCAATCGGTAAGATAACAAGAGACACAATGAAGAGATCTCATCAGATGGAGATGTGCATAGTGAAGTGATGAACTTTGAACCGGGAGTTGTCTAAGTCATCATGACCTAACCGACAGGACAAAGAAGAGCCAAAAAGAAGGTTAATCGGTTAGTGTAAGTGGTAAGGTAAGATGAACCGGTAGGTGTATACCGGTAGTGTGTTTTTGGTCGGCAACTTAGCCTGAACCGACATAGTGAGTAGAGGTGGATGTCGACAAAGAAGACACGTAGCTTCCAGGTGGCAAAGTAGAAAACTTAACATGCAGAGGTCGGTGACCGAGGTAGTTGGTGATTGGGTCGACAGTTAATGCAAACTGTGAAAATCACGGGTTGAGTACAGAAGGATGCAGATTGAGGTAGATCGAAGGATGACTCTTGGTGAGTTGATCGAAGTGTTGCCCTTATTTTCAGTTACCCAAATTTTGAACTTTTCTTTTAAATCCAATAACTGGCTAGTCAACTATGTGCATCTTGTAAGAATGTTTTCAAGATTTGTAACCATGTAGTTTCAATCAATAGCCTCATTTTGAGTCTTGTGATGAGTTTGTTGAAATTACCTATCTTTGCAAGCTACTATAGTTCTTAGTCATAAGGTACTCACATGATTGGAACATCAAAAGGAAAAAGGAGAAAAAGGTTTTGATGAGTTTAGGTGCATGTGGATAAATGGAAGAACTGCAATTAGAAGTCGAATGTTATCATTAACTTCTCAAATCCAAAACATCATATGCCAAGATAAAAGGAAAGAATCAGCAACATGGGAGTCTAATAAAGTTTTCGGCAATATGGACTTTATTGGCAAGTTGTGGCATTTTCATAAATCACCGATGAAGTGAAGATGCACTTTGGTTCATTATCCATTCAAATTTTGGCAACTTGTGGCACTTTCAAAAGTTGTCGATGAGATAAAGATTAGACTGAGAAGCCCGGTCACTCCATCATCCACAATTATCGCGCAATTCAGCATGTTCTTTCTCATCGGCGAGTTGTGGCATTTGGCCAAGTCACCAAAAGAGTTTGAAAGATTCCTTCCAGCAACTTAGTTTCCAAAGAAGTCGATGAAGTAGTTAGTTATTATAACTATCTTTTGATAACTAGGAATCAACTCGGTATGCATGCATAATGAATTGGTTGATGGCATGCCTCTGCATGATAAGCAAAGAATGAATTTAGTGAATGGCTTAAGAAACTCAAAGTCAAATGCAATTGACATTCATAAAGCCGATTGAGCCATTATTTGCCATCTTCCTTGCCTATGTCAAAGTGGGAGATGTATGCAATTGAAATTGATTTACTGACCATCTCAAAGAATTTGTCATCTTAAGGGATAAATTGCAGTGATCACAAAAGAATGTATCTATTGAAAAGGTCATGGAAACATTCTAATAAACGCAATTTGCAAGAGTAAAGCCACATTCCCCAACCATTTCCTTGTGTTCTTCACGTCTTCAAAACAACATATGGTCACGTGCTAAAACATCTTCGGAGGAATTTTTTTGTAAGATATTAAAGTTGGAAATTCTCTGTGAAGACATTCATACAAAATGTGAAAGCAAGTCAAGGTGGCCGAATTGGTTATCAAAATTGCTAATAGACATCGTCCCATCCAAAGGAGATAATTGTATGTGCCTTGGCCGACATACAAGCTGAATGTGGAATCATAGACCGAAAGCTTGAATTGTTCGATAGATTGCCTCAAAATGATGTCATCCCATTGAATGTAATGATTGCGGACCGAGCACAAAATGGAGATGTTGAAAAAGCCTTCCAAACTTTCAAACAAATGCAATTCACAGTTGCAGGTTCGCTTAAACATGCATGCAGAAAAATGGGTGCATGGAATACAATGATTGCAGGATTGACATAGAATGATTATTGAAAGGGCTTAGAAACTCCTAAGCAAATGCAAATGGTAGGTGTTAAACTGAATACGACCTTCCACCAGTATATCCCTTGGTTGTGCCGAATGAGATCTTTAGAACAAAGTCGAAACATACATCACGACATACTACATCAGATGTTCAAGTTTAATCTACCCTGGTGTGTCTGTGAAAACTGAAATCATTGACATTACAATTGAATTGTTTGATGGACCGTCTCAAAGAAATGTTGACTCATGGAATACGGTGATTATAAGATAGAAATTGGTCTATCAAAATGGATTTAGAAGTTTCCAAACAAGCTTGATTGCAAGCTTAAGCCCACGACGAACATGTATGCAAACTATGGGAGCCGCTATTAAGGCATGTGAAATGCTAGACAAGATGCCTCGATGAGACGTGATCTCATAACTACCCACATAGTTACGTGCATTCAAATTGTGAAAGCATAGATGAAGCACATGAACTCTAAGACAAAATGCCTTAGAGATGTCATCTCCTAGAAATAAATGATTGCAGGATGTACCCAAAATTTGTGTGTTGAAAACGGCTTTAAAGACCCTCGCGGCTTCTGCAAAATATGGAGTCATAGCCAATGTGCATGAATTGTTTGACAAAATTCTTCAAAGAGATGTCATTCTGAAATGAAATGATTGTAGATTGTACAAAAAATGGATTTCAGGAGGAATGAGCATTGCTGGTACTCCAACCAATTGAATGCATTGCATATATAGTTGGTCAATGGATATTCTTGGTTGGCCTTTGGCCCATGGCGGCTATCTTGAGAACACAATAAATCTTGTGATTATGATGCTTGTCAAGTTCGTGGATACTATGTGGGTGTGTGTTCTTGGTGCATGTAGATGTAACAGAATAGTACGGTTTTATCGAATATTGAAGCTACAAATGCCCACGAATATAAATTTGGAACCATGGATGAGGCACACAAATTGTTTGCTAAAATGCTTTAAGGGAATGTCATATCATGGAATGCAATGATTTGGCAATGTTGGAAGTTAGTACAAAATATGATATTGATTGGGTGGGATAACATATTTAATCAAGTCCTATTTTACCTACCTCTTTTGGAATTCAAGGCATTGGTGATGATGTTTATGGTAATCAAGAATGGGATGTTCATAAAGGAGGACATTCAAACCTTCAAAATGTTTTTGTATTGGTTCATAAAGAAGAGGAGTTGCTCAATGGATTCAATTAGAGTGTATGTTCACAAAGATCAAGTTGTTATCAATGAATGTCTTCACTTCAACGAAATTAATATCGTGTTCTTCTTTAGATGTAATGAGCTTTTAAGTTATCATTTTGTAAAAGTGATTTATGTCGCCAATTGTAATTAAAGTTAGCTTTTTGGCTTACTTTTGTAAAAGTTAGGTAAATCCTAACTTATCTTCAAAAAGGTAGTTGTTCTAAGCATTGGCTTAGGTAGTTATTCTAAGTAGGTAACTAGGGTAGTTATCCTAAGTAGTTACCTAAGGTGGTTATTCAAAGTGGTTACGAGTTGGTTATCAAGGGAGTTATTGTAGGATGCCTATAAATACAAGGCTTTTTCATTTGGGGAGGAACTTTTTAGAGAGGGGAAACTTTGCTGAAATTCTAGGAGAAATTTGTAATGACATTTTGATTTGCACTATGTATAGAAAGGATTTTGGACTTGTATATTTCCAAAAGGATAATGAAGAATGCATCTTAGTTCGTGTGTTCTAAATGTATTCATGTGTTATCATTGCTGATTTCTCGTATGTCAAATTGGTAGTCTTTTTTATGCATATGTGATTTGTACAATTGATGTGATGATGCACAAGCAACCTTTGGTATCTTAGTTTGAATGTGTTGAAGTATCTTATCTCTGCGTATGTTGAGATTTGTCATTCTTCTTTATCGTCATCTCATGGCTAAGCATATTATGTTATAAACTCCCCTTGTAATTTGTTGCGAATGTTGAGAAATCTCAGTTGATGTTTGTATGTCTATTGTTGGGGTTTCTATCTTTTATTTCTTTTTAGTTTTATGTTTTCTCCTTTATGTACTTTTAGGTTAAAAGTACACCAAAATCCCAAAATACCCCCATCATACAAGGGAGCTGCCCCTCTCAAACGCAGAGGAAGATTGTAGTTTGATTGGAATCTCTCCAATTGTTGGAATGGCTGTCACTGCTCTTTGGGCAAACAGGGTCAATTTTGAAGGAGAATTCACAATGACAAATCTGTTTACCAACACGAAGCAAGCTATCTGATCATCTTTTCGATTTGGAGAAGGAAGTTGCTGGTTCATTTAATGTGATTGACAGAAGTAGGGCCGATGGTGTGCTAAAAATAGTAAACGTGTATTGAAAGGAAGATATTTGGCGGTGCCGTCTGATTCGTTGCAGGTTGTGAATCTCGAAGATGAGATCAGATTTGATCTGATAAGGATTTGGTCAATGGGGTCGGTGAAGAAAACCCTAGGACGCAAGATTTGATTTCTTGTCTTGGTGGGAAAGCACAAGTATAAAGGTGCAGATCAAAGATCAAAGTTGATGATGCAGTAGTGCCGAACCAGAGTGAGGGTGAGTTTGCATCAGAGAGTTCATCAAAGAACATTGAAGTGACCGAGTGCTTGAAGAAAGAACCGACAAGAAGAGTTTAACCGGTAAACAGAGTAACCCGTAACCAGGTGCATGGTCTGACGGTTCATCTAACCGGTAGAGTCTGAACCGGTAAGGCAGCAACAATGAGAAAAGGATAGCACAGAGAGTGAGAAGAGGTCAGACACGACAGAGGCTGAGTAGCAGAAGACTCAGAGTGGGTGAGCTGAGTACCGGTGGTGACAAGTAGTAGAGGGTCAGAGTGATCAGAGAACCGACAGAGAATAGAAGTAAGGAAAGGTAGAGAACCGACATAGAATAGAAGCAGTAAGAATGAGAAGAGAAAGATAGGTAGAGAGTATTCATTGGAGGTGTTACAAAATCCATTTGTAACAAGGTGCTTTCATTTTAATAAGTTTATACTTCATTGTATATCACTGAGTTGGTGCTCGGTGTAGGGGTTGGTGCCCATAAACAGTTAGGGGTTGGTGCTCCTTGGGTTGGTGCCCTAAACATTGTAACAGTTGTTTATTGTGAGGTTGGATTGGAGCAGTAGACTCCAACAACATTTCTCACCGAGGTTTTTCCCATATTGGGCTTTCTTCGTACATCCGGTGTTATGTGATGTGTCTTTGTGTGTGTTTGCTTTATGATCTCTTCCTTGTCTCAATGGTATATTCACTTTGTGTTTGAACTGCTAACCGGTACACTCATTTAGGATTAAAAGGTTAAAATATTGATGACCACTGATTCACCCCCCTCTCAGTGGCATCTTGTGTTCTACATCCTTTGTGCCATAAATTGAGGTGTTTGGCTTTTAGAAGTGTTCCTTTCTAATGTCATGTTTCCACATTAGTGTTTTGTAGTTGATTTGAGGATAAAGTCCCATAAATTGCAAAACCAACGGAAGAAAACCCTTTGGCTCCTTTTGGCAGTCTCATCTTGGGGCTGCAATTGTGTTTAAGATATTCTCTTTCTTCGTTTGGCGAGTGTTTTGTGGTCTATCACAGCTGTACATAGAACACAGTCAATCAGTTTTGGAGAATTGTTTGCAGGTGATCACATGTGTTTCTGGTTTGATGTGATAGCATGCTGTTATTTATTTGTGAGATCTAGTTTTATGTTGTCAATAGATATAATATTTCAATATGGTGTGTTGTTTATAAATTTAGGTGTAGTAAGTTAGTTATGCAACTTTTGAAGAGGTGTTATAGTGGTATTAGAGTTAACATCCAGCCAACCTGTGGAGTATAACAAAAAATGAAAGATCCATGTCAGAGGAGGAAAGAATAGATCTATTTCAAGACAACATGATAGGAATCCAAATAGGGCAAGAAAGAATGATTAAATTATTGAAATGGCTGTTGCAGATCTAAGAAAACATGCTCACGGCCATCTCATTACAAAACCAAGGAAATACTAAAACGCCACAAAATGGTGAAAGCTCGTATACAAATCACTGCCTAGTGCCTTGTAAGTTTTATTCCAAAATCCTGAAAGCCCATGTTCTTATTAAGGGAGGAAAGAGCAGAGCCAAAAACTTATTCTATGGAGGAGTTGGACAAATTAATTGGAGAATATCAAGGAAAAACTGATGATTCAGGGTGGTAATAACATTTGAGAATAGAAAGGAATTGAAGCATAAAGTAAACAAGTTAATTACACCCACATTTTATGAAACAAACAAATCCCTGCTAAGTCTTGGTTGTAGAAATTGCATACATATTTTACTTGGAGCCCCATGATGGAAGAATATGGTATTTAGTTTGCTACCTTGCTCTTGGAAGGTCTAGCATATGATTGATAGCATCATGGTCTCCTCACACAAGGGCATGGCCTTATGCAAAATTTTGAAGATTTTAGCTAGATGTTGTTGGACAAAATTGAGTAGAAGGACGAGGAAGAGTATCATAGAGAATTAGCCAAAATAAAACAACAAAATTTAACGGATGCATATGTAGCAGAGTTCTAAAGAGGATTATTGTACTCTTTGTTGGGGGTTTATTTAAGCCTCTTAGGGGCTTGGTTAATGCCTTTGCATTGCCTTCATTGTAGGAAGCTAATAAGATAGCCTTGACACTTGAGCCATATGTGTTAAGGAATAAGTTTACATCACATTCAAAATCACCTACCATTGGATTCCAAAACGGAGACTTTCAAAGGGGTGGATCAAGCTCATAGTGACAAAAGACCACACAACAACTATTTACAACAAAGCAGATGGATGATATTACTAGAAATGAACTTAGGAGAAAGATGTTATGTTTTGCATGTAGATATCCATGGGAACTTTGTCATAGATGCCTTCGCAAGGGCCAAGTGCATTCCATAGAGGTGGTGTTTGATGAAGAGAATGAGCTTGAAGAACTAGAGCCACAACCAACAACAAAGGAGCAAACCATAGAAGATAGTAGTGGCAATCTTATAGCTCTTATAGGCTGTAACAACCCACCCTACTTTTTTATTTTATTTTGCAATATAAAATATGTATACACAATGTCTTGAACACTTTTTGATCACTCATATCTTAGAGTGGGCATCCAAACACACAACTATTCTAGATGAATGCAACCGCAAAATGATGTGGCAACAAGCTGACCAGAATATGTAGGTAGCAGAGCCAACCTAATTAACACCTCTTGAATGGACTGCAAAAAATGACACAAAAGTGGCCGACTAGTCTTATCAACACCTCTTCGACAGATTGTGTGAGTGCAATGAAAGCTACTAGCAGAATGTGTAGAAGTTGATGATCAACCACAGGAGCTAAGAATCATTTGCAAGCAAAACACCTATCACATAAAAGAGATCAAACAAAGATTGCATGCTCTATAACTACCAGAGAATTCTGTATTATTGCACAAAACAATTGAAGATTCAATATTGAAGGTACAATATTGGAGCTACAATATTGGAGGCAAAATTACAGTGAATGAATGGCTTGCTTTATAGAAAGAAAGAGATGCCCTAATCCTAAAATTAGAAGAACTAAAGCAATGCAAAGTAGGAGCTAAATTAAGCTCAACCACAAGCTGAAAGAGCTAACTAGAAGTGCTTCTAAGTGAAGGTAGACTAAAAAGGGATAACACCTAGATAAAATAAAGCACCTAAGTTTAGCTTAAGTGAAAAAGCAATTAAAGGACCCAATTAATAAATAATTAGATAATTGTCCTAAAATTACTCCAACACCCCCCTTAAGATTAACTTAGGGATAAGCTAAAGAGCTAATGATGAATGCAAAATGCATGTATGAATGAGTCCTAAAAACAAGGCTTGATTAGGTACTCATGTACAAACCAATGCAAAGCAATGCAACTCACACCAATGAGGTTTCTCTAAACCGAGAAAAGGAGAAAAACCAAATGGGAAAAAACCCCTCTCCAAAAAGGAGAGATGTAATGAAATGAAAAAGGTATTACATGTGACTAAGATGAAGGACTCCAAGTGGCCCTCAAGTACAAAATCGGTCATAGAAGTACAATAAATATCGCCCCCCCCCCCCCCATAAGAGAGAGAAGAAGAGAAGATGTATCCCCCCCATAATGAAGAAGTTCCAATGCTGAAGATGAAAGCTCGAGGATGTATGCTGATGGGGATCCAAGGGTGGCAAACCACGCTCCTCCCCTTAGGAAGAAACAAGTCAAGTGGCCAAGGCTGAAACAACTCCATGAAAGGAGATGGAAGGAATAGTCTTTGGATGTCTGCCATGGAAGATTGCTCAACTATCCAATTGTCTGAATCATGATATGCCAAATCAATTGAAGGGATCAATCAACCTGTTGAACTGAACCGATCTCTATTTTTGACTATTTGATAGGCCATCTAAAGATTTTTGAGCCTTTGGAGAGCGATGGTGACCTCCGTTTTGCGCCAAAGTGTCCATATTTTTCAGCAACCCCAAATTTTGCCTTGATTTGTGGGTAGTCAGCCAATTTGAACAGATTTTTCAACTACTCGGATTTTGATGAAACAATTGTCGATCTTGGGGTTTTTCGATGCTATGGATGCGATGACAATCTCTGTTTGAGCCCAAAATGCATGAATAATTCACCTCAAGTTGGATCCCTCAAGCATGTAGACAAGCTCTTGACAGAAAAGCTCTGATACCATGTAGAAGTTTATGATCAACCACATGAGCAAAGAATCATCTGCAAGAAAAACACCTATCATACAAAAAAGATCAAGTAAAGATCGTTTATCATCTTTCATCATTGGGATCACTCCTGTGTTGTTAGATTTCGATTTCGATGCTTTTTGACCATTTTCGCAAGTTGGGTGTACTATTGGCTATAATTTAGCTAAATTTACTAAGGTTGCTATTTTAGTTAAAATTGTTTAATGAGCACCTTAGTGTTATAGCTCGTTGGAACCAGGATGAGAAGTTTTAAACCTTCGGTGCATAAAACAGGGACCTTGTGTGTCAAATTATCATTATATTAATGAAAAGGTCATTTTTGGAGCAACATGGTAGTTTAAATTAATAAAGTGATTTTATTATAATTGCAACTTTAAATTATAACATAATGTTGCTTTTGAAGGGAAAATGAAATAAAAGAAATATAATAAAGTATTTCTCTCAAAAAGGGGAAAGGCTTATAAAAGGAGGAAAAAGGGAATTGGAATTCATTCTAGAGTTTGTTTGTTTTCACTTGTTTTGGAGAGCTATCTCTTGGATCATTTTTTGAGGACGAAAACCTTTAGAAATTCATGGATTGGACGAAAACCCAAGTCCAATTGAGAGGGAAATACACTTCAGGGTTTTTCATTGAGCGTATTTTCAGGTCGTGGAATCAATTTGTGCTCCAATCAGCTAGGGTTTGAAGCTATTTGCAGGTTGAAGGCATATTCAGTCAGATTTGGAGGTTATTAAGGCCCATCCTTCATCGATAATCATTTTTGCTAGGGTTTGGAGGAAGACTTGATTGGTTTTTGGAAGACATTGGTGATTGGCATCATTTTCGTATTGGCAGATTTGTTTCAGACCTCTGCAATTTTCATACTAGACTGTTGCTCTTAGAGCTGGGTGGTTATTTTGGCATTTACTTCACATGTTTCGCACCTAGGGTTTCAACACCCATTTCCAACCCTGGCCGCCAACTTTGGAGGAAGTTTGGGGACTATTTTGAGACTGCCATAAGCTTCAGATTGTGCTCAAAAAATTATCAGACCTGTGTAAGGGTATTTGTAGCCAATATCTTCAGAGATTTGTGTCATACAAGACTCCGTTGTGAGACAAATGGAAGCATCAAACAATCAAGTATGTTCAAAACCCCAAGTCTGAAGTTATTGTTGGTTGTAGACACATTTCATGTAGTTTTATCGGTCTGAAATTTTGTATTATCAAACATGATATATTTTTTCTTTAGAACTGATTTTAAGGCAAATAAAGTTAGATTCAGCTGTCAAATGTGTTGTTTATGGTTTATGCATCGTAGCACTTGCATTTCTACATGTTCTTTAATCATTTGGCATTGAAATCAAACATTAAACAACAAAATAAGAACCCAGAAATTAGAAATCAGGCCATGCATGCAAAGTGTTTGACAAAATATCAAACATCCAAAACTGAAAAAAATAAGACAGATTTAGTAGGGGTTCTTACAGTTGGCTTGCCACATTGAGGCCCAACCCTAGAGGAGAACAAATAAAGAAAGAGAATGATGCATTAGAAAAGATTAGAATAGCAATAGAAAAATTGACATTACACCAAGAGATAATGGCTAAAGAAGATATCAATAAGGGTAAACAAAATATTTGGTGTTCATATTGCTCTAGAGTGTTGGGAACAAGGCAGCAAACTAAAACGGTGGGGGGGGTTACTTAATTCAAACACAATTTCAGATCTGATAATAAACAGTGAAAGCATAAATCAACACCACATCAATAACACACATAACACCAAGATTTTTGACGTAGAAAACCCGGTTAAGGGAAAACCCACGGTGGGAACATGCCCACAATCAGATAATACCTTGTTGGAAGTATGTGAAATATTACAATGAGGAATGAACATGCATTCAAGCACACTTCCTAGAGCTCATTGCTCAAAACACATAACAAGAAGGGCTACAACGTTGAGGAAGACTCACTGTGTTACAAAAACATTTGGATTACATCTGGAAGATCATGAACTGATAGAATAGCATCTCCTCATGCCTAGTTCCAGTTCCAGTTAAGAACACAACACATACTCTGCTCTTTCACACTTCTTAACACTTCTTCACACTTCTTCTCTGCTACCGAAAGATGAAAACATTATTCGCACTTAGATACCTCTCTCACATGATTATTACATACATTTATACAAATCATCAACCTATATTTCAAGGTCGGCTCAACATTCATCACAAATTACAAAAATATAACTATACACGCTACAACATAACATGCGGACCAAAACAATGTCGGCTAAGACATAGTATGGACCTAAATGAACACCTTGAACATGAAACACCACCAAGAATTAAGCCTTGAACATCCGCAACACGCTACAATCATCCGGTCGGCCAAGAACATCGCATAAGATGAACATACCAAGAAAATCATCAATAACGCGCACAATGATCAATGCAGACCATCAACACGGATAGGACACGATCTAGAAACATCCACAAGCATCATGAATTACCGCAACAACAACATCACCACTTACTAGAATCTTCATCATCATTATATCTAAGCTCAAGAACACTAACTGAACTAACTGTCAAAATGAAAGATTCACTTTTGGACCTCCAAATCATGAACCATCTGAATTGAGGACACATATGAATGTCCCAAACACTTTGCCAAATCCGCAAACCAATATATTGCAACGCGGAGCAAAATCCAGAACACTGATCAACATAAACAACTGAGAAACCAACCATAATATCGGATCTCATAACTCAGTCAAATCATCATACAGACCTCTGAAACTATAGCTGAATCAACTAGAGATAACTATCTCAAAACCTTTTAATCCGCAACAACTCATTTGCAACACATTGGCCAAACCAACTCATCTAATCTGATTGCAACATTGGAACACACAGAGGAATATATTGACATCAATGACAACACATCATTCCAGGAAACTTCTCAACAATATCCAACAATCTCCCCCTTTGGCATTGATGGCAACATATGAATGTGAAAAACAATCAATGCAAAGAAAGAATTCAACTACCAACAATCTCCCCATAACTCTCAACAATCTCCCCTTGAGATCATGCACATAGCTCAACACAAGTTCTCTCTCCCCCATAGTTTTTCACATGACTCTCTCCCCATTTGACATCAATGCAAAAGGCACATATGCAAAACATGATTCTCTCTCCCTTAGAACTAATTCACAAATCTGAACATCTGAACCACAACATTGACTACTCCCCCTGAGTAGCAGCCTCACTCATCAATCCGGATCACAAGATATCTCTGTGAAGTCCACCGGACTGATGCAACTCAATGCATCTTAGTTCTCATCAGGAGGGGGCAATCACCCCTAGCTTCTCTTTGAGATACTCAAAAGTATCTTTAGGCAAAGGCTTCGTGAAGATATCTGCAATTTGTTCTTTTGTAGATACATACTCCAATTTGACTTCCTTCTCATTCACCTTTTCTCTCAAGAAATGAAACTTGATTTATATATGTTGAGTTTTTGAATGCAACACCAAATTCTTAGAAATGTTGATAGCACTTGAATTATCACAATATATAGTAGTAGGTTCATCTAAGACAACTCTGATATCCTTCAGCATCTGCTTCATCCACATCACTTGAGTACAATTTCTAGCAGCAACAATGTATTCTGCTTCTGCAGTAGATAGAGAAATTGCATTCTGCTTCTTACTCATCCATGAAACCAACTTCTTATCCAAGAAAAATGCACCACTTTCTGTCATCAACATCACCTGCCCAATCAACATCAGTAAAAGCACTCAAAGTAAAGTCATCATCTTTAGGATACCACAAACCAAAATCAACAGTCCCTTCAAATATCTGAATATTCTTTTCACAACAACAACATGAGATTCCTTAGGATCAACTTGAAATCTAGCAACAAGACAAACAACATTCATAATATCTGGTCTAGTCTGAGTCAAATATAACAATCCACCAATCATAGATCTGTATCTAGTCTGATTTGCTTTTGGAGAATCATCATTCTTAGTCAACTTACATCCGGTCACCATAGGAGTACCAACTGGCTTTGAATCATCTAAACCAAACTTCTTCAACAATTCCTTCACATGGTTAGACTGAGAAATAAAAATTCCTTTCAATCAATTAATCAAAAGAAAGATGTAAGAACATAAGGCAAACATCCACATCATCATAACATAAGGATTTACTTGAATTTCAGACTCTTGAGCTCTTTCTTCTGCACTAGCACTTGTACCTTCTCCTTCATTCTCAAACTTTTTCGGAGCAATTCTTGAATTTGATTCTGGGTCTGCACTTGCTTTCCTTTACCTGAACTGACATCCTGATCATCTGAATCATATCCGAAGCATCTGGGATGATACTCATTACCTTCATCAAATTACTTTCAACTATTTTTCTCAATCTCTTATTATAACACTGGTAGGCTTTGCTCTTAGTAGAATAACCAAGAAAAATTCCTTCATCACATCTAGCATCAAACTTCCCTAGATCTTCATCTCTTCTGATTTAGCATTTACTACCAAAAATTCCGAAATATCTAACTGCAGGAACATGACCAAACCATAACTCATAAGGAGTCTTACCGATATCACCTTTGATATGCACCCGATTAAAAGTGTATACAATAGTACTCACAACTTCTCTCCAATAGATATGCGGAACATTTCCTTCAATCATCATCGTTCTAGCAGCTTCCTGAATTGTTCTATTCTTTCTCTCCACAACACCATTCTGCTGAGGGGTCCACGGAGCAGATAATTATCTCTTCACCCCATGCTTTTCACAAAAAGCATTAAACTCACCAGAAGTGAGTTCACCACTTTTGTCAGATCTCAAACACTTTAGCTTCAATCCAGTCTCTGTCTCAACCATAGCTTTGAAACTATTGAACTTCTCCAAGGCTTCAAACTTCTCCCTTAAGAAAGTAATCTACATCATCTTTGAATAGTCATCAATCAACAACATGAAATACCGGTCATCCTGCAAAATTCTCATTCTAGAAGGATCACACAAATCAGTATGTACAAGATCCAATATTCCATTATAACTATACTGTTTTCTTTTGAAAGTAACTCTTGTTTGCTTCCCTAATTGACATTCCTTGCATAACGGATTAGTAGGCTTTACCAACTTAAGATCTCTCACTGCTTGAGTAGAACGTATCTTAACCATGCAATCAAAATTTAAATGACACATCCTTATATGCCATAACCAACTTTCATGAATTTGAGCAATCAAACAACTTTTACCACCAACATTAATGTGAAAGATATTACGTTTAGTCTTTGTACCTGATGCAATCTCAATTCCGGAACCACTTAAGATCTTACATTTGCCATTCTTGAATTGCAAATCATATCCCTTGTCAACCATTTGTCCAACACTCAAAGATTATGCTTTAGACCTTCTACATACAAGACATCATCAGTGTTGCTTACTGTAATATCCCCTTCTCAGTGATGACAAAATTCAGTTGGCCATTAGCCTATTCCGGAGACCCGTAGGCTAACTAGAAGCAAAAATTAGGGTTTCCAACTTTTGTGGAGATCTGCATGTGCTGTTTGATGATGGACTAGTTGGAATTCTACAATTTAGACTGTAGATTCCTTCTGGGTTTTCCGAGAGCTTCGCAAAGGTGTGACATGCATTCTGTTCGGGGAAGTTTTTCAGAACTTACTATTTTTAGTAAGTTGATGGTAGTCGTCAGGGTTTTCGGGTTTTTCTGGGTTTTCTGAGCTCATCCACAGGGTTCGAAGAGCAATTTTTTTGGAGTTGTTTTTAGGACTTACTATTTTTAGTAAGTGCTATATTAGGCAGTGCTATTCTTAGCAGCTCAGTGCAGAGCTCCAACCCAGTTCAGTTTTGATGGTTTCACTGCTTCAGTTTCCGGCTGAATTTGGCATTAATCAGTTGTTGAATTAAAAGTGATTTTATTATATATTATTACCTTAGCGTAAGGTTTTAATATTTTATTTTTGTGGAGGAACGATTTAGGAAGGGAAATATATGTTTTTTTAATCTTAAGTCTCATTTTATTTCCTAAGTCAGGTGGCACTAGGAAAGGAAAAATATTACATGCTTTATGATGTTTTTTATGTTTTAACTTGTTGACCTTGGAAAAGTTTGACTAGGAGGGTTGAAGAGGGGATGCCAAGCCTTGAGGGGTCATGAAATTAAATGCAAGTGAAAAAAGGTGAATTTGGGCGCCATGTGAATTTGAATTTGAGCCTTTGAAATCTCTAAATAAGAGTGTTGAGCTCTCATTTGGTTTATGCTTGATGAATGATAATGTTATGTTGCTGGAATGGTGCTAGAATTGAGCTTCGAAGTTGATAGCTTCCTAGCAACCATCAGTTTCGTACTTGAAAGACAGTACCTAACTGATTATTTGTGACTATCTTTTATCCAGAGAGATAGATTGTGCTGATTGAAGAGATTAAGAGATTTTTAGTTTTTGGTGTGTTGGTTGTGTTTCCAATTTGCTGATTTTTGGAGTGGCTGTAGATGTTTTTCAGTCATATCTTCCTGCTCGAGGGACTGTTTGTTTTGGGTGATAGCTCATTGGAAGCCTCTCTGCTAGGTGATTCATCATCTGGAGGCTCGTGTTAATTGGTTTGGTGTGCATTTTTCTTTTGCTGATCGAACTTCTCTGCTGGCCGTACATTTCCAGCCAACCCTAGGGCAGCGTGCAACATTTTCAGTGGTGATTTAATGGGGTTGTTGAGCTGGGGGTCTGATCGCCTACCCTCTAGCATTCATTTGCCTCCAGTTTGGAGCGGTTTGGTGGAGTTTTGAGTGAGTTGTGTGCATTTCATTGTTGTTGGTTTGTTTTGGTGTTGCTGTTAGTTAAATTTTGGTTTGATTTAGTGTGTGATTGGATTGCAATTTTCAGTGTTTCCATTGTAATCTCCAGTAGAACTTTCCTTCAATTAGAATTGATAATTCTCTTGTTCTGATAGTAGTTGCAGATTTCATTATTGTAAGATTGTTTCAGTAGTACTGATCAATCCCTTTGCTGCAATTTACTTGTATTTCCCACTGCATAAGTGGGAGATGCTGGCCATGCTGCCTATCTCTGTTTGTAATGTTGTCCTCCCGTTGCATAAGCAGTTGAGATGTTTGTAATGTTGTCCTCCCACTGAATAAGCGGTGGAGTTGATAGTAATTCTCATTTCTAGTCCTCCTGCTATATAAGTGGTAGAGTGATTGTTATTTTAGGTGTTTGGGTTGTTCCTGGCTGGTTTGCCTCGGGGAAGTTTCAAAATTTCCATTTCCCACTATATAAGCGGAAGGGGTTGGCTTGCCGCCCAAGTTTGTAATAATTTTCAGTATTTGCAGCTAACTATCCCCTCAACACTGTATGCTCTCACCTTCCCAGATTGGGCACTTGGTGATCAGAAAGTGGAAGGGTTGTAGTTTTTAGAATTGCCGTTTTCATTGCTAATCCTAACAAGTCTTTGTTATTTTGTAAACTGCTAAATTTCAAAAAACAATTGTGGGGATATTACACTTACCATCAAGAGAAATAGAACCTCTACCATGTATTATACCAACTTTGTCATCACCAAATCTTACTACACCACCATCATACTTTTCCATACTCACAAACTTACTCTTATCATCTGTCATATGATGAGAGCAGCCACTATCAATAACCCATTCATCTTTTTCTTCAACTTTAGCAGCCGAAGCTTTCTCTTCATTATTGCAACTAGTATAATCAATAGTCATCGGATCATCTTCCTTGATAACAATAAACACCCATTCATCTCCTGAATTTCCCTTATCAGATTCATCATCTGTCACACCTTCATCTACAACACAATAGCACTTCTTTTGATATTTAGACTTATATGGCTTGGTCTTAGGAACTCTTCCCAACACCTTGAGGCAAAATGTTCTATCTTATTACATGAAAAACATTTAAGAGGCGACTTTCCTTCATACTTACCGGCTCCTTTCGTCAGTCTTCTGGCAATCAAGGCTTCAAGCTCCTCAAGCTCTCTTTCTTCTTCTTCAAGTTCTCTCATCTCCTTCTCATATCTGGACACCCTTGTAGAACTTTCTTTCGGATCATATTTCTGCTTCTCGAAAACAGTAGCTTTGAATGCAGATTCTGACTTAGGAAGAGATTCACCAAATTTGCTCAACTCAAAGGCAGCAAGCTTTCCAATCAGCATGTCTCTAGTCACATTTGTCACTGTCCGGATCTCCTCAATAGCAGCAGCCTTGTGCTTGTAAGCAGGAGGCAAGGATCTCAACACTTTAGCCACAATCTCTGATTCTTCCAATACTCCACCGACACATCTGATATTCAACACAAGCTCATTCACTTTCTGCATAAAAGAGGTAATGTTATCATCTTCGCCCATCTTCAACATTTCATACTTTCCCTTCAAGCTCTGCAACTTAGCAACTTTCACATGGCTGTCACCTCCATACAAACTCTCTAGCTTCTTCTAGATCTCATGAGCAAACTGTAGATTCATCACATTAGTCATCTCAGAATCAGTCAGGGAACTCAACAATGCTTCCTTAGCTCTAATATTGAATTCAACTTCCTTTATCTCATTTGGAGTTGTAGGACCATTCGAAGGGACATTATACAAATTCTTAGTAATCTTCCAGAAATCTTCACCGATGCATCTCAAGTGACATTCCATCTGGTTTTTCCAAAGAGTATAGTTCGTTCCATCAAATCTTGGACTATACTTCTTATAAGCATAGGTTGCCATCCCGGATCACCTCAACTGGTCAAGCTTCTTTTGGAGGATCTAGCTCTGATACCAATTGTTGGCAACAAGGCAACAAACTGAGAGGGGGGGGGGGGTGAATTAGTTTGCTCACAAACTTAACTGAATTCAAATACAATTTCAGACCTGATAATAAAAAGTGAAAGCATAAATCAACACCACATCAATAACACACATAACACCAATATTTTTGACATGGAAAACCCAGTTAAGGGAAAAACCATGGTGGAATTTGTTGATATGTTTTTTATGCACATGCGAACACATAATAAAATACCCAAAAGTATCTTATCCTCTCTTGAACAAAGTTTCTCAAATGCTAAAGATTGGCTTAAGGATCACTTGAGACAACTACAAGGTTCATAAATGTCAGGTCTTGATGTGTGGATAAGCACAGTTGGTTGATGTGATTGCTGGTATCACAAGGGGACTTACGTTGAATTGTCGAATGTTTGAATTGTTGGAACTTGACCATCTGATGTTGCAATCTTGTGATGCTTTTTATCCTAAGCTAGCTCGAATTGAAAAAAAGGGCAAAAGATGGAGGGTTGAGGAGTTCTATTATAAGACCTAGAATGTGAGAAGATAGTTGAATGATCAGATGGAATCCTATTGGGCGAGGTCTCACCATAAACTTGAACAATTTGACACAAGCTCAGTGCAATCTTCTAAGGGGATTTCAAAGATATTCGAATCAATACCATCAGACATTGATCACCATTGAAGTTAATGCATAAGCAATGGATGTGTAACAATTCGAAGTTAAGCTTATAACATTCCAGTTGAGCACACAAGGCACTCTTACAATCGGCAAGAGGTTAGTGGTATGGACTAAAGGATTCCACACAAATGCATTCAATAAATTCCTTCATTCAATCTAATTGACATGAAAGCAAATTGAGAAGTAAAGATCATGCAAGTTGTTGAAGCAACAAATCAAATTCACCATAACTTCAATGAAATCAAATGTTCTTTACAACAAGGCTTTGACAACAATCTTTGCCTTCTCCTAATCTAACTTCTATTCTAATTGCTATTCACTATTCACTACTCACTATTCTATTCTTCGAAAACTATCTATTAACTATATTCACTATTAACCCTTTACAAATGAGGAGCTTGAGCCTTTGTATAATGCTCTCAATACAATTCAATGGCTCAAATCAATTCGAGATCAATGGCCGAGATTTTACAATAAAAACCCTAATTAGGGTTTGTTACAACAAACTCAATTCTGGCCATTGAAGTAATTACATCATTTTGACACGTCATCTCCAGAATATTCGACCAACGGATAACAGGGGCAGGGGCCTCGAAGTTTGTGCCTTCATGTTTGAGTCAGGTACATTGCATCTGGACATGTTGATGTGGAACTTCTATGATGGGCGAGTGTTGACTAGGATTCCACCTTTAACTTGTAGTTGTAGGCTTGATAGATCATCATGAAGGAATATTTCTTGATACTCAACATTATCTAGCTTCAGCGATGATGATGACGATCTTCTAACTTTGATTAATTCTTCTGAAACTATCTTCTTGATTGATTCAATCATGGAGGTGCAAGGTGAGATCTTAGTTTTCCTCTTTGTTTTGAAGTATTTGATGTTGCCTTGGAACGAATTCTTGATGACACAATTGCTTCTTTGCTTTGGAATTCCTTCTCTGTGACTCTTTTCATGTTGTTGGTGTTGTGAATGCTTCTTGTTTAATCACCTTCTTGTGTTTATCTACAAAGTTCCCTTGAGGATATCTTCCTTGTATCTTGATCTTGATGTTGAAATTTGATCCTTGAGAGACTTGTTTCAATCCTCCTCCAATGTGATCCCCTTTATTTCTTTCTTTATCTCCTGCAAAACAAACAAATGAGCATCAAACATACATGATATATTCCTTATATAACCTTCTAGTTTGATACAATTATGTGACTTCATGTGATTTGCAGGTGTAATAAGAGCATTTAGAGAGAATTCGCCTTCATGAAGGAGCATTTGAAGTTGAGGTTGCTCTAAGGAAGGGACACCTGAATTTTGCACATGAAGTTCTCTCTCACCTTGCTGCTCATGAAGTGATCTTTGAACTTGTTTTTAACTATTTCTCTTCATTCTATGGGTTCTAACATTGATTCTTTCCACCATTTATTGATGCAAACATGATGAATTGCCTTTAGGAGAGGCCTCTATAGGAATTTCGCTTTGAGAGTGGAGCACATGAAGTTCACTCCCAAACCCCTGCTCATGAAGTTTCCCTTGAGCTTGCTTCACATGAAGTTCAAGGTAGTGGTCTTGTAATCAATCTTGCAAATTCGCCTTTAATTAGGAACACATGGATTAGAGTCTACTCGATAACTTTTACACTTGAAATTCGCTCTTGAAACTCAGAACATGAAGTTCTCTCCCCTCTGTGCATTCATGAAGTTCACTCTTGTATGCTACAACATGAAGTTTGCTCATGTACCTTGATTCTTGAAGTTCGCTCATGTACCTCAGTTCATGAAGCTCGCTCATGTACCTTGATTCTTGAAGTTCGCTCATGTACCTCAGTTCATGAAGTTCGCTCATGTACCTCAGTTCATGAAGTTTGCTCCAAATTGAATCAACTCATGGTAAATTCTCTCAAATCTCCTTCCCTCCTCTACTTCTATCATGAATCTCGCTCTCCTCCTTCAAATCATGAAGTTCGCTCATCTTGCCTAGTGTGTGAAGTTCGCTCATATGCTTGAGTTCCTGAAGTTTGCTCATGTGCCTTGTTTCTTGAAGTTCACTCATGTAGCTCGATTTGTGAAGTTCGCTCATATAGGCCTAAAGATGAAGTTCGCTCATATAGGCCTAAAGATGAAGTTCGCTCATGTAGCTTGATTCTTGAAGTTCGCTCATGTATGTTGATTCTTGAAGTTCGCTCATGTATGCTGATTCTTGAAGTTCGCTCATGTAGTTTGATTTGTGAAGTTCGCTCTTGTATGCTGATTTGTGAAGTTCGCTCATGTATGCTGATTCTTGAAGTTTGCTCATGTAGTTTGATTTGTGAAGTTCGCTCATCCTCTTGAAAACATGAAGTTCGCTCATCTTGTTGAGTTCGTGAAGTTTACTTCAAATTGAATCAACTCAAGGTAAATGCTCTCAAATCTCCTTCGCTTCTCTACTTCCAACATGAATTTTGCTCATCTCCCTCCAAACATGAAGTTCGCTCATCCTTCTCAGTTCATGAAGTAGAAAAATTCGCTCCCCTAGCTTAGTTTGTGAAGTTCCTTCTTCTAAGCTTGAAGACGAGGTTTACTTTGATCTCAAAATCGAATCTGCTTCAAGGCATATGAAAGGAATTCGCTCCAAGGGTATTCATGAAGCAAGAAATTCGCTCCACTACCTCAAGTCATGAAGTTAGCTCTCCTACCTTGAAGTTCGCTTTCCTCTTTGAGTTCATGAAGTTATCTTTCAACTCCAAATCGGATTAGCACGAGGTAAATGTTCTCACATCCTTCGCTCTTCCACTTTCAAACATGAAATTCGCTCTTAGGTGCTTTATTGATTCAATCCTTAGGTTTCTCAAGCTTTCATCTACAAGAACATGTCAAACTTTTCCTATGAAGGCCTAAAATGCAAACTTCGTCCCTATCAAGGAGCTCATGAAGTAAACTTTGCTCCAAAGAAGAGGTGATCTCAAATCAAAACCATGCTCACTATCTTCATTCAAATGCTCTAATTCACATTCAAATAAGGCTTTTTAAGAGAATTCGCTCCAAGGGTGATGGTCATGAAGTACGCTCCTGAGGGTATGCACATGAAGTGAAGGTTCTAATTCACTTATTTCACACCTCACACAAGGCTATCCACCTGACTCCTGGCCTTTTGACCACCTATACCCTTCTAATGCAAAGGCTAATAGCTAAGGATTCTTACACTATCCAAAGAGCAGGAAAAAAGTGGGGGTCCCCATTTGCGATGGGGCGATGCGTGAATACATCACAACAAAACCTACCCACAATGAGATAATACCCTGTTAGAAGTATGGGAAATATTACAATGGGGAATGCACATGCATTCAGGCACACTGCCTAGAGCTCATTGCTCAAAACACATAACAAGAAGGGCTACAACCCTCTGGAAGACTCACTGTCTTACAAAAACATTCAGATTACATCTCGAAGATCACGAACTGATAGAATAGCATCTCCTCATGCCTGGTTACAGTTTCGGTTAAGCACACAACACATACTTTTCTCTTTCACACTTCTTCACACTTCTTCGCACTTCTTATTTGCTACCGAAAGATGAAAACATTATTCGCACTCAGATACCTCTCTCACATGATTATTACATATGTTTATACAAATCTTCAACCTATATTTCAAGGTCGGCTCAACACTCATCACAAATTACAAAAATATAACCATACATGCTACAACATAACATGCGGACCAAAACAATGTTGGCTAAGACATAGTATCGACCTAAATCAACACCTCGAACACGAAACACCACCAAGAATTAGGCCTCGAACATCCGCAACACGCTACAATCATCCGGTAGGCCAAGAACATCGCATAAGACAAACATACTGAGAAAATTATCAATAACGCGCACAACGATCAATGCCAACCATCAACACGGATAGGACACAATCTAGAAATATCCACAAGCATCATGAATTAACACAACAACCGCAACATCACCACTTACTAGAATGTTCATCATCATTATACCGAACCTCAAGAACACTAACTGAACTGACTGTCAAACTGAAAGATTCACTTTGTGGACCTCCAAATCACGAACCATCTGAATTGAGGACACATGAATGTCCCAAACACTGCCAAATCCGCAAACCGAGATATTGCAACGTGGAGTAATGTGGAGCAAAATCCAGAACATTGATTGACATAAACAACTGAGAAACCAACCATAATACCGGATCTCATAACTTGATCAAATCATCATGCGGACCTCTGAAACTATAGCTGAATCAACTAGAGATACCTATCTCAAAACCCTTTAATCCGCAACAACTCATCTTCAACACACTGGCCAAACCAATTCATCTAATTTGACTGCAACACTAGAACGCACAAAGGAATATGTTGACATCAATGACAACACATCATTCCAGTAAACTTCTCAACAATATCCAACATAGAGAAGGCCACATAAGAAATGATTGCCTTAAGGAACAAGGTAGAAAAAGGGTTGTTGAATTAAAGGTAGACTTTCAAACGGTTTTGCAGAAGACTCAATCGGTATTTTGCGAATTGTGTGGTGAATCGGATGACCGTGAAATAGATGATTGTCCCTCAATGAGGTTTTGGATTTAAAAATGAAGAAAGTGACCATGAACCTCACTGCCTGAATTCCATGGTTATGATAATGAGACAAACCAGACCGTGGCTTATGTTAGAGGACTTGCGGAATGTTCCCTCTATACCCAAGATTGTGGATACAGACAACCTCCATGGAGGACTAACAAAAACACTAATGCAATGTAGAATGATCCTACCCATAATCATAATGAAGATATTGAATCTTTTAACAATTATAGGAGGAAGGGAACGAGGGAGAGAAAATTGTAAACAAGATGATGCTAATTGTTTGAAGTGCGGTAAACTAGGACAATATGCATTGGATGTTGCTCTGACCAAAAGAAGAATTTTACATTTTGCGGCAACTTGGACCTCTTCAGCGGTGGTAAAGCACAACATTATTTCTAGAATGCCCCACCATAGTCAAAGAGTGATCATTTACAAGGACCTAAAAAAGGAGCTAGGCTGATAAGAAATATACCAATAAATTCACCTTAAAGAGCAAGATGCCAAAAACCAAAAAATTGGCAATTAACAACTTGTGCAAAAGAAGAAACCTCAAGTGAAGACTATCAAGAGGAGAGACAAACATCAAAATCCCAAAACAAAAATACAAATAACAAGAAAAATAACCATAAATAAGCAAATCATCATAGACATAAAAGATGACAAGGATGATAACGGAGAAGAAAAGGAAGAAGATTTCTTCCCTAACAAACATCAACATGATCAAATTATTGAAAATGCAAAAATATTGTTAAATCAGCATCAAAATGAAGAAAGAAATCATTTTTTAGAGGAAGATGTCACCACATTGAAGTAGTTTACTGCACTACTACAACAAAAATCCTCTTAAAGAAATTACAACAATATTTTAGATATTGGAATAAACAACCAAATAACGGACCATAAGTTCGAAGAGTAGCAAAGATAAACTGGGATTGGAAAAATAGACCATTAATGATTATTGCACACATCAATCGTAGGAAGACCAAGTGGATAATGGTGGACATAGGATAAGATATACTGATATGATTCCAAAAAAACATGGAAAAAGCTAGGGAAGCCCAAGTTGACGAAGACCCCCTATCACCTCACTTAGTTGATTGTTCATCTATGGAAACCATAGGAACTTGGAAGAAGGTAGAAGTAAATGTCATAGGAGTTAAATTGGTAATTAATTTTGAGGTAGTAGCTATGAAGGAACCCTTTGATACATTTAGGGCCCTCTTAGGATTACAATTGTTTATTAATGCTAATGGAATGCATGATTCAAGAAAAGAAGAATTATCTTTTTCCAATGACAACAAAGTATTTCAAGAACCCTAGGAGTAGATGCAGACAACTCCTATGTGGAAGAAATCACTTCGGAAGAAGATGATGAGGAGAATTCAAGACTAATCTATTCCATTGCTAAACTACCTAAAACAAACATACTTGAGGAGTCCTATATTGAAGGAGAAATGGACCTAAAGAGCAAAGATGGAAGCACAAATAGTGAGGAAGTGTTAAATGCTTGGATATAGGAAGAAGTAGGATTTAATATTTGGAAGTTGTATGGCCTTAGAAGGTATTTATGATATGCACGCATTGTAAACACATACTGCAATTTACTGTAGATGAAGGAAATGCACCTAAAAACTCAAAAGGCAAAGAAGAAGATAGTCTTGCTCTTGTTCCCAAGAAGCCAAGACATAAATTATATTGATAGGGGTATCTTCCATATCAAGTTACCCCATTGAGTTGGAGATATAAATAGGGTTTTGGAAGACAGAGAGAAAATGTTTGGGAAAGAAGATTTGCAGATTGTTGTATTACAGGACATTAGTTTGCAATGCCACATCCTACTACAAAATCCATTAGAACTATATTCTTTGGTGGCATGGCTTTAAAATGCTAATCAGGACAAAATATATACAAGAAGGTGAATATCAGATAATTCCAAAATCCAAAATATCAATTACACCTCACAATCATGTAGAAGTATGTCTTCCACCCTAGAAAGTTAGAAGGGAATATGACACAAGGTTGTAGATGCAAGTGTTTTATTGTACCCTAACACTGGTTGTACAAACATGGTATATAAGCTAGGAAAGGAAGACAAAAACGAAGATTAGTAGGAACTCCAACAAGATTCACACTTTACCCTTTTGGGATATAAACGAAAAGATTCGTACATTACCACAAATGAAAGAGATCATATTCAAATTGGAAGAAGACAATCCTATTCAAGTTTATAAAAAACCCTACCATCCTCGAGGTAGGAGTATGGAAGCTAATTGAATGGATGGTGAAAGAATTTCAGTTTTGAGGGAAAATATGCTACAAATCATTCCAAGAAAATTTAGAACAAGATCCTAAATTAGATATTTAGGTAAAAAAAGGAGAAAGGGGAAGTTCAAATGGATAACGTCTCTAAAGGCTAGTATTACAATGAGCTCTTGAAGTTAAGTGAGGAAAACATAGCCTTCACAAAGAATCCTAAACTAGCTAAAATTATTGATTACTGGGATGAACAATTAGTTACAAAAGTAATTGAAATCTTGTTTGAGTATGATGATTTATTTCCTTGGACATTCATTGATATGAAGTGTATTAAGGGAGTAATGAGGATCCATCTTAAGGAAGTAGCTCAACCATAGAAAAAGAGGGTCGATTGACTCAACCCAATTACGAAGAGACAATTTAAGAGCGAATTGGATAATATGCTTACTGTCAACATAATTGGTGGAACCAAACCAAGATTTGCTTTGCCATGAGGAAAAAACTACACAAAGATGGTGCAATCTCCTAAGGATAAGCGAATGATTTTCATGTCACATATGCACACTAATGTTATGAACTATGAGCATATAGCAATTGAAGTTAAGCTTTTAGATAAGTTCAGTCTAACTGCGCACTGGAACTTGCAATCAACAAATTGCAAGTGATACGAACATTATGTTTCACCATTTATCAACAATAATGTCTTCCATTCATCCAATTAACATCTAAAACTTGAGAAGTAGAGACCATGCAACATGTTGAAATAGCACATAGAGTCCACCATCTCTTCAATGAAAATAGTATGTTTATTACAACAAGCCTTCGCAACAATCTCCTTTCCTCCTACTCTACTCTATTTGCTAATGATCTTCTAACCGTCTATTAATTGATAACCTTTACAAATGAGAGAACTAAGCCTTATATAGAGGTCTCAATACAATTCGAAGGCTAAGATTGATTCGAGATCAATTGGCGAGATTGCAAATTGAAACCTTAATTAGGGTTAGTTACAACTAACTCCATTTGACCAATAAATTATTTACACCTTGATGGACACATGTCTCTCCTTGAATCCGAACCAATAGGAAAGAAGGTTAGGTATGTGAAACAATATTTGATGAATCGCCATGTGTCGCTTGCTCCTTCATGAGATGAATAAAGTTCAATGTTTTTGGACATCATGATGCGGCATGACTTGATTGAGTTGATCATGACTAGGTGGCTCCTTAGCATTCTTGCGCCTTATAGATCATCACAATGAAGTGTTTGTGTTTGAGCAATATCTCTTGATACTCAACATTATCCAGTTGCTTAATGATGATGGGGCATATTCCCAAATAGTATCATCTTTGGGTGATCAAGCCAACTTTCTAACTTGGCTTACTCGTTTGAAACTATCTAGCTTGATCACCCTTGCATTTCCATTCTCTAACTTGGGAATTCCATCCTTGTGATGTATTTCACCTTGGTGATGATGTTTGATGTAGAATTTGTGACATTCATGCTTGATGAAGAATCCTTTGTTCACGGTGTACTTGACCTTGATTTCCTTTTAGTAACACGGACTTGAATTTGTCGCCTTGACGCGTGGGGGGTATCCCTATGCTGCCACACTCCTTTCACATGGCCTATATCAATGTAGAGTGCCTCATTGTGATGCATTCCTTATTAACCTCTCCATGTTAACAAATTGTCGGAAATCCAAGCTAATTGCAAAATTTCCTCACTTACTACATTTTTTGAACATTTTGATGTTTGCAAGGCAATCTCCATGATGTAGTCTTGAATGCATTCTTCTCCTTGAGGTAATGCTCAATTCTCTATCTTGATGTTGATTTGCCTCCTTCATTTAATGAAGTCCTGATGCTTCCTTCATGTTGATGAACCTTCATATGCTCCTTTGTGTTGAGTATTGAGACTTGTATCCCCCTCTATGCACACTTGTGCTTGATGCTGATCCTTGCATTGGCGAGTCTTCATACATCCTTGTATGTCCATTCCTAAACCTGAAAATATAAACATACTCAGATCAAGCTACCAAAAGAAACAATGTTATTTCCTTCAAATAAGCTTAAGTCTGATTTAAATTTCTGATCTAAAATTTGGTTAAGGCTGTTGGCTTAAAAAAATGCATTAATATTGGCCTACCTTGTTGTGATGTTTTCACACATCGCCCCATCACAATTGGGGACCCCCACTTTTTTGCTTTAGGCTTAGGGTTTTAGTGTTGTGGTCTTGGCTTAGTGTCAGTCTCTTAGTAGTTTGCCTTTGCTTGTGAGGAGGAGGTTGGTTCTATCAGATTGAGACTTTCATGATTAAGTTGTTTTAGGTGATCAAGTCATTAAGATCTCATTTGGAAGCATGAGTGGGTCTTAGGGTTTGTGGATGTCAAAGGCTAGGTTCAGAGAATGGTTGTTAGAATCGCTTCCAATGATGAAGAATATCTAAATGATGAAGTGAGAACACACTGGGCTTACCAAAATTTCGAAGGTAAAAAATTGACTATGTAAAAATCTTGGTCAAGGCATGGTTTTCTCATCAAATGGTATTTGTGCGAACGGACCCTAGAAATGTGTCCATGCTAGAGAGGCAAGAACCATGAGTTAATCAAAGAAAAAGGTGAGTGAGGTGGTAAAATTGATAAATTTGGATGAAAATTTTAAAAAATTGACTAAGGCAAAATTTTGCTCAAGTCATGCTCTTGGTAGTGGCTTGCTTGCCAAAATGTTGTGCAAATGACAAGATAAAAGCCATTGCTTTGTGTAAACGAGACTCTAAAAGCCGACAATGTTGTGCAAATGCATAAGAAAATGCCGACCTCCTTGTGCAATTAAATGACTAAATTCTACCAACCTTGTGTTGTGCAAGTGAGGGCACAAGCTGTCCAAATTATGCAAATGACACCTAAAAAGCCGCTCAACTTAGTGCAATTGAACATTGAAATGCCACCCAAGCAATTTTGTGTAAATGAAGCCCCAAAAGCTGCCAAAGTTGTGCAATTAAACATAGAAAATGCGCCCTCCTTGTGCAATCAAGCATGAAAGTTGCACCTAGGTTGTGCAATTGAACCATGAATACCAGCCCAAGCAAAGAGGGCTAGACCTAATTCAAACGCGTTAAGCATATAGGTCTAAATCAAACATGTAAGCTCAAATATAAAAGAGGACCTAAATCATGTAGTGCAAATCAATCATGGAACGTGTTGATGAATAGTTCTTGACCCATTCAAACATGTGGACCTAAATGATCAAACATATGGCCCATTCTTCATTGAATCTGACCTAAGGCAAGGGGAGGAGACTTAAACATGAAAAATATAAAGGTGGTCCAAAAAGGCAATGTGTGGAGAGGAGGTCCTAAAATAAAACGTGAGAGATAAGGGGGTCTTAAAGAAAATTTGAATTAGGGGGAGCCCAAGTTGAAACATGTAGATCCTAATTTAGGCCTTGACCTAAATACAACATGAAGCGTGCGGAGGAGACCAAAACAACATAAGGCTAACCTAAACATTAAGGGAAATTCAAACTTTTTTTTTAAAGGCAAAATTATCCATCCTAGCCGACCTCGGAAGATTACAATCCATTTAATTTCAAACACTAAAATGCTGTCGGCCTGGTGTTAAAGTGTAGCAAGGAGGAGGTGTGATCCATTCTTGGAGGCATATGTGAGGGAAGTACTAAGTGTTGGCATATGATGAAGCGGTGACAATGTATGTTGTCATTGATGTCAATAAGTGCTCAAGCAGGAGAACCGGTATGCACCAGCATGAAGATTGGAAGCGGTTATGGTCAACTGGGATGGAGTGGACCGGTGTCGGGGTTCACTAAGTGTGACTACCGGTTGGTAGTCTTTGTTCAGTTCTAGGGTTTCCAGTATGGCCTGTGCGGTGCAACCGATGGTGTTTTGTGAACGATAAGGATAAGGATCGGGATGCCACGTCAGCTGTGTGCACGTGAAGAATTTCCTTGAGGATCTTGCGCGTGAAGATCGAATGCATTTGAATGTCTACCTCGGAAATGCGCGATTTTCTGAGCGGTGTGTGAAGAGCGCGTGATGGGTTACTGTTTTCTAGATGCGGTGAAGATTGGACGATGCCGAATGTCTTGAGATCTGTCTTAGATCATTTCATTCTATGTAATGTGTTTGGACGATCAGGATTAAACCGCTTGTAATTGTAAACCTAAAATATTTAGGGTTTAGGGTTTATGCTACCGACCTAATTTTTGTCTATAAGGTCGGTGAGTTTTGTTATTTGTTAAGTGTTGGCAAAAGTTGTGTGTGTGTCCACGTGTTGGAGATTAGATACTTGCCAAACCAGAATGAGGAATCCGCAGAGTGTGATTGCAGAGGAGAGGAACTGAAAAGGATTTGCCTTAGCAAGGAGTGCTGTTATCAGATCGGAGTTTTACCTGTTGTCTTCTAACCATTTCAACAGAAGGTAAATCCCTTGACCGGGTAGCTTTAATAGGCTTTGTTGTAAATCCTCTAACCAGGTGGCTCAAGTTCATTGAGTTATTTAAATCCTGTAGCGAGGTAACCTTTAACAAGGTTTCAACCTTTAATAGGGTATATAGCCATCCCTTAACCGGGTGATCCCTAACAGGATCGGTTCCTAACAGAACCTTATTGTAATGTCTTTAACCGGACTAGGCTCCTAACAGAGCAGACTTCAAAAGAGTTCAAAACAAGCTTGTGGGTATTCATCCCCACCGTGGTTTTTCCCGTTTGGGTTTCCACCTGAAAAATCTCTGTGTTATGGGTTGTGAGTTTTTCATGTAATGATTGCGTGTTTCTGATTAAGTTAGTTATGCATGCAGTGTTAAATGGTTGTGGTATTGTAGATACAACTCATGCATGATTATATCGGTAATGTAGTCATCAAGATTTGAGATTTGTGGAATGCTGTCTGTAGTAACTGTGTTTAACCGGTATAGCCGTGATTAAGCTTAGTGGTGAAGACAACCGGTCAGCTGTGTTTTAATATGATAAAGGGTTGAGAAGTTTTTGTGTTTACTGATTCACCCCCCCCTTCTCAGTAACCAGTGAGGACCTTAGTTGCTCATCATTATTCATCACTAAGACATCAGCATCGTTTTAATTCATTTCAAAATCGCTTAAGGTGCAGACCTGAGTTTGCTGTGAGGATCAGAAAATTGTGTGAATCATAGGCCAAGTCCGACCAGGGTTTGAAGCAATTTTCACTAGCAAACCTAAGTTGCAAAGACAGATCAAATTTATTGATTTTTATCAATTGTGGAGCATTATTGTTTGTTTTACATTGTTTTTTTTGTCAGGGAAGCAAATCAACAACATCAAAGGGATCGGCATTAGGACTTCATTACATGAAGAGGAGAATTTCAATCACAGTAATATGGTGCTCATCAATTCAAAGAGGGGCTGATCCCTTGTCAATGGGAGGTGATGGCAGCGAGTCTATGTAAAATGTCAATCATTTCTATGGCATTTTCAAAACAAGTTCAACATCAGATCAAAATTGAGAAAAACAGAACATTCCTGTTTAAAGGCAGACCTGTAGCTGATTTTGAGGCGAATTTCATCAGATGTAAAGGCAGTTAGAAATAAAATTAGATCTGAAAGAGGATAGTCCACAACATGAGCAGAGGTGAAATCAGGCCTATCAATCAGGTGATATGCACAATAGACTGCAAACTGTAGTCAAATTCCGCTAATGCTAGGGTCAGAGATTGTCAAAACGATTCAAGTTTGATGGTGAAAATGTCAAAATAGGCCTAAACTCCGACCATGCAATCAGAAATGCAAATGTTGAAAAGGTCCGACTTTGCACAATGTAGAGTTGCTTCAAAATTCTGCCCTTGTATCTGAGTGCACAACTCATTTAAAGTCCGACCTGCCTTTGAGGATTGCACAACATTTTAAAGGTCTTTGACAAACTCTGATCAGACCTAAGGACATGAAGAATCAGGCCTGAGAACCTTGAAAAACCAGTCCTAAAATCCTAAAAAATCAGACCTGTAAAATCAGAAAAAGATCAGATCTAAAATCAGGTTTAAAAACCAGACTTTACAAATCCCAAGTATAGGCCTGAAAAGTAGAGGAAATCAGTCCTCAAGTATATCAAAGGCAGATCAGACATGAGCAACCAGACTTAAAGATCTGAATTTTCAGTCCTAGGGTGTTGACCTAATTCGTATCAGACAATAATCAGAACAGAATCAGGGCTAATTAGGGCAAAATCACATCAGAAGCTAGTGTGATTTTCATCAGGTCTAAGGTTTAAGACTTAAAGGAACAAATTGTGCAGAGGGATAATGTTTAATTGAAGAATGATGGAAAGCAATCAGGAAAATAAACTTCACAACTTGAAGGAGGATTCAACAAAAACAAAAAATTTCAAGATAAAGGCACTATTGTGTTGATTGTAACTAGGGGTATAGGGGTTCGGATTGCCTTAAGGCAACATCCGAACCCCCTTTAGGACTGGGTCCTACCCTAAAATAACGTGACCCTATCCTAATTCACAATGCCACGCCAAATACACACCATCTAAACATTAGCGCCAAAAATAACAAGGAGGCCGACTTACAAAGAATAAAAGATGCATATAAGTAAATGACAATTTGCAAGTCAATTACAATCAAGTTCAATTACATCAAAAGGCGATTTAGCTCTGTTGTGCGAACTTAAGGAAGAGTGCGAACTTATTCAGCTTGGTGCGAAATTGTCCAAGGGGACATAGTAGATCTTGATGCAAGTCATTGAAGCATACAAGGACAGATCTGATATGTGAAGATCAGATTCAAGCTAAGTATTGTACTTATATTTAGAGGAGAATATATAATCTGACCTGTGGGTCTTTCATGCTGGGTTTTTCCTCCTTGGAGGTTTTCCCAAGGTATGCTTGTTTGTCTTCTGTTCTATTTCTGATTTATGTTGGCTTACTAAATACTGCAAATCTGATTACAATCTAGGGCACAATTTAATCTATGTTGGTTTCCTAAAATACTGCAAATCTGATTACAATCTAGGGCACAATTTAATCTATGTTGGTTTACTAAAATACTGCAAATCTGAATACAACCTAGGCATAATCAATTATATAAATCTGGTTAACATACCTAGGGTTTAAAATAACAGGGTATCAGAGCTATAGGTGTCATTAACTCCTGATTTTAGCAAATCAATTGTTGCATATAGCTGTTCTTTGTGTTCAGATTAAAGATGTCAGGTTTGAAGGCTGAAGATAGGCTTGAGGGAGCCATTGATTTTGCTGCTTGGAAAGTTCGTATTCTATTGGTCCTTGAAGAAAATGACCTACTGAAATTTGTAGAAGAAGAAAGGCTGTCTCCTCCAGAAGATGCTGAAGAGCTGAAACTATTCAAGAAAGATTCCCTCAAAGCTAGAAGGATCATAATTGAATCCGTCAAGAATCATCTTGTCACTGTCATATCAAAGTTTGTATCTGCTAGAGAAATGATCAAACACTTGGAAGGGATGTATGAAGTCAACAATCTCAGCAGAGCTCTTGCCCTAAGACAACAACTTCTACACATGAAAATGAAAGAAGAAGACTCAATCATAGCCTACTTCATGAAGATCAATGAACTAAAGGACAAGCTAAGCACTCTTGATTGCCAAATCTCAGATAAAGACCTTGTTATGATTGCATTAAATGGTCTACTTGATGAATGGGAACCATTCATTCGTAGCATTGGTGGAAGAGCCGATCGTCCCAACTTTGAACGTCTTCAATTTGATTGCATCGAAGAGGAATCTCGAATTGAGGTAAGAGGAAAACTCAAGAACTTTCTCAAAGATAATCATGTTCTCTTATCTAAATCTAGGAAAGGTGGTCATTGGAAGAAAGAGAAGAGAAGCAAAGATTTTAGATCCTCCTCCTATGATCCAAGGAAAAAGTCAAGAGATTCCTCTCACATTCGTTGCTTCAGATGTGACAAATATGGTCACTATGCCAGAGATTGTCAGAATGACCCAAAGGAAAGGGAAGCCAACTTAAATGAAGTTGCTGAACAAAGTGAAGACTACCTTCTTATCTTTGCTCTTTCCAGCAATGTTCCTACGGACAACAATACGTGGATACTTGACAGTGGTGCCTCCAGACACATCTTAGGATTTCGTGAACATCTCTCAGATCTGGTTGAAAAAGACACCAATCTTCATGTAGTAATAGGTGATGATGCTCGATACTCGGTAAAAGGTTCTGGCACTACCTCTTTAAAACTAGATTCTAGTATTTCCTTACAACTCTGTGATATTCTCTTTGTACCTGGTATTAAAAGAAATCTTATTTCCATTTCCGCTTTAGAAGATAAGGGTTTGCAAATAGCATTTTCTGAAGGGAAAGTACTCGCTTGGCCTAAGAAATCTAATTTCAAATCTGCTCGTATTATTGGAAATAGATGTGATAGTTTATATAAGCTTGCAGCTAATCCAATTCAAGCTCTCATTCATGAGACCCTTGAATCATGCGAGCTATGGCATAGAAGATTGGGTCATCTTCACTTTCGAGCTCTTCCCACTCTCGGTAAAATGGTCAAAGGTATGCCTAACCTCAGTTTATCTCATGATGATGCTTGTAAAGGTTGTGCAATGGGTAAAAATGTAAAGAATCCCTTTCATAAAAGCGATAGTAGGGCTAAAGAAAGTTAGAACTTATCCATTCAGATTTATGTGGTCCTATGTCTGTAGCATCTCCTAGCGGTTTCCTATATTATGTTATCTTCATAGATGATTTCTCTAGGAAAACATGGATCTATTTTCTTAAAACTAAAGAGTCTGAAGAAGTCCTAAACAGATTTAAAGAATTCAAAGCCTTAGTTGAAAATACTACAGGAAATCAAATTAAATGTTTGAGGTCTGACAATGGAGGTGAATACACCTCAGGTAGCTTCTAGGACTTTTGTTTCAAAGCGGGAATTAAGAGGGAGTTCTGTGTTCCCTACAATTCTCAGCAAAATGGAGTTGCTGAAAGAAAGAACAGGACCATTGTTGAAGCTGCGAGAGCCATGATACATGATCAGGACTTGCAACCTTTTCTATGGGTAGAAGCATCCAAAACCGCAGTTTATATTCAGAATAGATGTCCTCATCGAGTCCTAAAGGATGTGACACCTGAAGAAGTCTTTTCTAGAATCAAACCAGACATCAGTCGCCTAAGAATATTCGGAAGCCCTGTGTATGTTCATGTGCCTAAAGAAAAACGAACCAAGCTGGATCCATTTGGAAAGAAAGGCATCCTAGTAGGATATAGCGAATCTTCCAAAGCCTTCAGGATCTACATTTCAGGTCAAAGGTATGTTGAGGTAAGTAGAGATGTAACTTTTGAAGAAGATATTGCTTTCAAAAGATCTAAAGGTTCATTAACCAACAATAATGATATGGTAATGGAAAATCAAGATTCAATTGTTGATGCTAACCCTGAGTTACAGGAGGAGTCTACTGATCTTCCAAATCAGGAAGTTCAGAGTGACTCATCAGAACCCATGCAATCTACCGATATACCTCAGGATATTGTGGTTTGCAAGAAGAGACCACTTTGGGTTAGAAATTTGATTCAAGATGCTGAAGGGTTTGCTGCTCCCAGAGGAACCTTCAGAAATAGCAAGAGTGTCCAAAATCACGCCAACTACATTTCTATGATGTGCAATATAATTGAGTCTGAACCCCACAATATCGGAGAAGCTATGTCCCATCATGCTTGGAAATTAGCCATGGATGAAGAGTATGGGTCTATCATCAAGAATGATGTCTGGGACATTGTACCCAGACCCAAAGGTAAGTCTGTCGTTTCTTCTAAATGGTTGTTTAAGATTAAACATAATGCTGATGGTAGTATTGAAAAATATAAAGCTAGGTTTGTAGCACGTGGTTTTTCTCAAAAGGAAGGAATAGATTATGAAGAAACCTTTGCCCTTGTTGCTAAATATACCTCTATTAGGTCTATAATAGCTATTGTTGCAGCCAAAGGTTGGGAGCTGCATCAAATGGACGTTAAGACAACCTTCCTTAATGGTGTCATTGAGGAGGAAGTCTATATTGAGCAACCAGAAGGTTATGTAATGCATAAAAGAGATTCTCATGTTTGCAGGTTGAAGAAAGCCTTATATGGGCTCAAACAGGCTCCTCGCGCTTGGTATGAAAGAATTGATAAGTACTTACTAAGTTTAGGGTTTTCCAAGAATGATGCTGATGCTAACATTTACTTGAAAGTTTATAATGATGAGATGCTTATTTTAGTTTTGTATGTAGATGATTTATTTCTCACGGGTGAAAATAAATTAATAATGAGATGTAAAAAGGAATTAGACTCAGAATTTGAAATGAAGGATTTAGGTCTAATGCATTACTTCCTAGGGTTGGAGGTATGGCAAAGAGCTAATGAAATCTTTCTAAGTCAGGGAAAATACACTATTGATATTTTGAAAAGATTTAGAATGATAGATTGTAAACCTATGTGTACTCCTATGGAATCTAACTTAAAGAAGTTAAGTGTTTCTGCAGCTAACTTTGATTTTGCAGATCCCTCTAAGTACAGGCAGTTGATTGGCTCCTTGATGTACCTAGTCAATACTAGGCCAGATATCTGTTATGCGGTTAATGCTCTCAGCCAGTTCATGAACTCACCTAAACATGTTCACCTGGTTGCTGCCAAGCACATTCTAAGATACCTACGTGGCACGATTGGTTATGGGCTGAAGTATTCACTTAATACCCCAATTCTCCTGAAAGGCTACTCAGATTCAGATTGGGCAGGAAGTGTCAAGAACAGGAAAAGCACTTCAGGCATCTGCTTCAACTTGGGCTCCGCAGTAATCTCTTGGGCATGCAGAAAGCAATCTTCGGTAGCATTAAGCACTGCAGAAGCTGAGTACATTGCCGCATCTGTTGCATCCAGAGAAGCAGTGTGGCTTCGTAAGCTCCTTGTTGGATTGTTTGGTCAAGCCAATGATCCCACCACCATTCATTGTGATAATTAAAGCTGTATAAAGATGTCAGTAAATCCTGTATTTCATGATCGGTCCAAACATGTGGAAACACACTATCATTACATTCGGGATATGGTGCAGAGAGGCGCCATTCATTTAAAGTACATTAGCACAGATGAACAGATTGCTGACATCCTTACCAAACCTTTATCCAGAGTGAAGTTCGAGTACTTCAGAGATAAACTTGGTGTCATGGAAAATGGAACCTTGATTGAGAGGGAGCTTCAATCTCAGTGACTATTTTTAGCACTCTGAATCATTCCTTGCTTGTGTGCAAGAATGAATTACATCCAATCTATGCTTGTGTGCTAGATGGATAATTGTAATAATGTAAAGACCCACTGGTGTATTACACTTTCTATGCTTGTGTGCTAGAACCATCCTATGCTTGTGTGCTAGGTGTAAATGTAATTCTATGCTTGTGTGCTAGATCCATTCTATGTTTGTGTGCTAGATGGAACTTAAAAGGTTTAGATTATGTATTCTCCTCCTCCCTAGTTAAGAGGGAGTGTTGATTGTAACTAGGGGTATAGGTGTTCGGATTGCCTTAAGGCAACATCCGAACCCCCTTTAGGACCGGGTCCTACCCTAAAATAACGTGACCCTATCCTAATTCACAATGCCACGCCAAATACACACCATCTAAACATTAGCGCCAAAAATAACAAGGAGGCCGACTTACAAAGAATAAAAGATGCATATAAGTAAATGACAATTTGCAAGTCAATTACAATCAAGTTCAATTACATCAAAAGGCGATTTAGCTCTGTTGTGCGAACTTAAGGAAGAGTGCGAACTTATTCAGCTTGGTGCGAAATTGTCCAAGGGGACATAGTAGATCTTGATGCAAGTCATTGAAGCATACAAGGACAGATCTGATATGTGAAGATCAGATTCAAGCTAAGTATTGTACTTATATTTAGAGGAGAATATATAATCTGACCTGTGGGTCTTTCATGCTGGGTTTTTCCTCCTTGGAGGTTTTCCCAAGGTATGCTTGTTTGTCTTCTGTTCTATTTCTGATTTATGTTGGCTTACTAAATACTGCAAATCTGATTACAATCTAGGGCACAATTTAATCTATGTTGGTTTCCTAAAATACTGCAAATCTGATTACAATCTAGGGCACAATTTAATCTATGTTGGTTTACTAAAATACTGCAAATCTGAATACAACCTAGGGCATAATCAATTATATAAATCTGGTTAACATACCTAGGGTTTAAAATAACATATTGCACCAATATGTTGCAATCCCGCCCAAGCGAGGGCATCATCTCCTTTCATAGTCTACATGTCAAGGCAACAACATGTTCCACATTTCAATAGGAGGTCAAGACAAGGAGGTAAACTAAGATAAGAAATTCAAGATGGAGAACAATCCGAGAACAAGTTTAGGACATCACAAGGACAAAATTCCCAAGTTATAAAAGATGAAGTCGTGCAAATGTGGTCAAGTGGAGATAGTTTAAGAAGTGCTGATCAAAGTTAGAAAGTTTGCTAGATCATCAGGATGATACAATTTGAGAATATGCTGTATACTCTTCATCACATCATGCCAGCCTTGGATAATGTTGAGTATCTGTTGGTGTGTTTTTTATGCACGCGCAACTCAGAATAAAATACCCTGGGATATCCTATTCTCTCTTGATCAAAATCTTCTATGTGCTAAACAAACGGACCGTGTGATCACAAAGACGACTCCAAGGTTCCAGATTTATGCGGATAGTCTCAGTTGATTCATTGTGAAATGTTGGTAATCTCAAGGGGGACTTACCCAATCGTTCTAGGAGTTAATCAATCTAAAGATTATGCTGATTCTTGAATTACTTTTTTTTGGAATGATTTTCGATAAGTTCGAGTTTAATCCTACTTCTACTTGTATTTGTAAAAAAAGGAAAAAGATGAGGGTTGAGGAAGATAATTCTAATTCTACACTAATCCTATGAATTTTGGAGAGGGAAACTATAAATGTGGAATGAAAAAACCAATTCTTGCTTTGCCAATTTTAACAACTACACAAGAACGGTGCAATCTTCTATGGAATTCAAATGATTTTCATACTACTTATATCCACCAACATTCTGAACAATGAATAAAGCAATAGAAGTTAAGTTTCTGTTACTTGTTCAGGCTAACTTTGCACAATAACTGAAAATCATCCAATCATCAAAAGTATGAACACATCATTCCACATTGAGCAATTCCTATCAAATCCTTCATTCAATCTAATAACTTGAAAATAAATCCTAGTCTAATGAAAGCAAATAAACCATGCTAATTTGGAAAAGTAGACAAGATTCACCAACAATTGAACAATGAAATATGTCTTAGCACTTAAGATGTATCACTACAACAGTTTCTTCGAAGTCTCTCATATGAAAATAAATGAAATGGGGAGGGTTTATATAGGCACCCTTATTACAAAGCAACGACTTGGATTGATTTAAGATCAATGGCCAAGATTAAACAAAAAACCTAATTAGGGCGAACTATTGTAGTTATCCAAATTGGACCAACGAGAAAGGAACATTTAACTAATCCAACTTTCTTCAAGAAGCAGTTATTCCTTATCCTTTTCTTTGGTAGCAAATTCAACAAATTTGGTCAGTATGGGGCCCAACTCTTCCATTGGGACATGTGGCAAGATGTCAAGTTTGTACTCCATCAATTCCATGTCATCTTCACATGTGGCAAAGGTAGTCGTCCAATCAATTACAAGTTTTCGAAAACCACCTTCAATGGACATGAAGGAGGATGCCTTGCCAAAATGCTGTTTTTGAATCAAATTTGGAGAAGTGGAAAAGTTGCCTTGGACTTTGGTTTTCATGTTTTCCACATACAAGTCTATGTCTCAGACCTCTTCCTGCTCAAGCACGTCAGCAACTATGATGAACATCTTATCTTGGATAGCCCTGGTTGTTTCTTCAATTCTAGCACCATCTCTTTTGATCTTTTCTAGGACTTCTCCTCTAGCTACCAAGGCATGATACCATGTATTGAAATCATATGATGTCCCAACATCAATTACTTTTCCTCTGACCAAATCTTGCTCAGGAATTCCCTTCAGCGCCTTCAAACATGATATTGTCTTCTCTCGGATGGTCCGAAATTCCTCCCAAAATTCAGCTATGCACTGGATTCTAAACATGAAGGAAGAGACTTGTTTGTAGACTTGTGCCAACTTTTCCACAAATTTGGTGGCCTTATCTGCAATTTCAATAGTCCATTCCTTAGCCTCTTGGACTGCCATCTTCATACCTTCAAAATTTTCAACTGACTCCTGTGGAAGAATCAAAGGCGGAGCCACTAGTGCCTCTTCTTTTTTGATAGGGTTTACTAAGTGTTGGATGTAACCTTTCAATTGTTCATTTTCAATCTTAAGTTTGTTTTTGTTTTCAACTTCTTTCCTTAGCCTTTCTTTGATGGTGCTGATGGACATATCCAACTCTTGGAATTCTTGTTCTCTTGTGGTAGGGCCTATGTCCACATTCATTAACTCATACTCTCCAGGAGTGATGTCTTCTTTGGATTTATCAACTTTTGGAACAACTACTTGCACTGAATAAAATCCTATGCTATCCTTATGGAGTAAGGAATATGTCTTTGCCTTCTTTATTTCCACGGGTCGGTTCAACCTGGCTAAGAATTCTGCTGAATTGTCCACTGGTTGGACTTCTGCAATAGCCTTCTTTTTCATCCTCTGTAATACCAACTTGGCACTGTTGGCTGTTCAATGTCATTGTCCTCTTCTTTATTTTCATCATTCCCTTCAATTTCTTCAAATTCCTTTAGTGCGGAAATCATGCCTTCTTGAAAACCTTCTTTCAAAATCTCAACTTCAATATTTTCAAAGTCCATATCTTTTGTTGTCATTGGATCATCAAAAATACTTTGCTGCTAGATAGGTTCTACATTTTGTTCCTCTTGGACTGAAGGAGATAATTCAATTTCCATTTGCTGATTGTCTATAACTGGAGCTTTGCCCTTGGTAGTGGATGAACCAACTTCTTCCATCAAAGAAGTGTTGACTGCGGAAGTTGCCTTACTTGTTTTTTGCTTCTTCCTTTTTGAACTTTTTGCTGCATCCTCCTTTCTCCTGGAATTTCCACCTTTTGGCCTCTCCGTGTTATTTGTTGATTCATCATCTTCGGAGGAACAAGAATCCAAGTTTCTCATTAAATCATAGGTGAAGAGGATATTCTTCTCCTTTAGCTTGTGAACTTGCTTCTCTACGCACCACCTTGTGAATTTCATGATTGGCGTCATCAGTGTATCCAAATCTGAAAGCTCAGGTCTGGAGCAATCTGTTGTAGGAAGGGATTTGTCTTTTTTTTCCTCGTAGTGTGGCTAGGTGAAGATTCCATCATCTTCCAGTTGATTTGGTATAGGAAAAAGGTCAGGTGTCCTGATCATAGTAACTGACAATCCGGACAACATTCTCTTTCTTACTTCATGTTCATCATCTGCATTAGCCCAGAAGTCTTCAAGATCAACTCTGTGCTTGTACCAAGACCCAAGTCTACTTATCAACTACTTTGCTTTTAGTGCCAATCTTTGATGGGTGCCTCCTTGAAGTGTCCAAGTGATATACATAAGGAATGCATTGTTAACCCTTTTGAGGCGGGATTTCTCCTAAATATGCAATTTTGGGTAGCAATCATATGCTTTGAATTGACCATCTTTGTCTCCCACGATGCCCTTGCAAATCAATCCCTTGTATTTCTAACACCATGCAAGTACATAGATGATATAGGAACTCATATACAAAGACTAGTGTGTTCCAAGTTCCTTAGCTGCTCCTCAATATTATCACTGATTATTCTTGCGCAGTTTATCATCTTAACACTTATAGTGATTTCATCAATGAAGTTGTACATCCAGGGCTTGTATGAAGAAGCTTGAGGACTTCCCATGACCTTGTTGAGCAAAAGAACGAGGTCTCCATACTCTTCAATGAAATCAGTTCAGAAGAGTTCCTTTCGGACTTTGGAGGAGTGAGGTCTTGGTTTCAGGAGCCATTGCTTGTTGAGTTTTGCAGTGCAGGTGTGGGATCAGCTTCAAAGATAGGTAGAGCTTCCTCCTTAGTCTTATACATGGTAGATTGGTAATTTGGAATGCCGAGTGCCTCTTTGATGGCATCTTCACCAAGGTAACCTCGTGCTCTGCCATCAGGTGCTATAATTTGTCTCTCCTGAGTGTTGTAATGTTTTGTACACTCCACCTACTCATAACACTGCATTGTTGGAGGAAATCCAGCTTCTTGGACAATTCCATTTCGCATCATCTTTCGGGCAATTGGTGAAGGTAGGCAATCATCTGACCTGTACATCCTCTTCTTGAAATCTTCGATGTCAGCATGGCCAAGGTTAGTGTCACTGACTTTCCTCCACTTTGTCTGAATCTTGGAATCCAGCTTTGGGCCCTTATTGTTGAACTTCATCTACACTTTTCGAGAAATTCCTCGTTGTGTTGACATCTACTACCTGAAAACATGGAAAGATTCCTAAGTTAGGGAAATAAGCATGATGTCTACTTGAGGGATTTTGAGAGATAACTCTGATTTTTTCACATAAATTCTGAAAATCAGACCTGAAATCAGACTTAAGCAAGTCTGAAAATGAAAAAAAATCAGAGTTAGTAAACTTGGAAAATATGGAAATAATGTCTGATAATGAATTTAACAGTGTAAATCAGACTTTAAGAATATTCTGGAAACTGAAATCAGTCCAGGGAAAACTCCGGAAATCATGAAATTAAGTCTGATTTATAAAATTTCTGCATCCAAAATTGAAAAAAGCTAGAAAAAGCATTATGAAACTTGAAGAATTTGTGAGACAAAGTCCGTGTGCAGGCCCGAGAATCAAAATTCAGACTGAGAAAAGCATTTTAGAGGACTGGAATTTAGAAAATCTGCCTTTGAAAACATTTCTAGACCTGTAAAAATTGAAGAAATTCCTCAAAGGACTGCTTCTAATTGTCTGAATTCCTGTTTGAAATTATTGTGATCCTACAACTACACCTCAAACTTGCATAGAAACTCTGAAAGAGATGCTTGGAAAAGTTCGAACTCTTAAGCAGAGAAGAAAGTTGTGAATAGTAAATTTGCCGCAAGTTTATAGGAAATTCGAACTTGCTTGCCTTGTTTTTTTGTGTTTTAATAAGTTTTAAAGGCAATGAATATGGTCAAGTTTTAGGCCTTGAATCGAACTCTCCTTGTGTTTTTTTTTTTTTTTTTTTGGAATAAAAGGGTAAAAACTTTATTGAAAATCAGTCACAAGAATTACAAAGAGAACTAGGGCCCCAAGGCCCCAGAAAAGAACCACCAACCTAGCCACAGATCATCCAGCTTCAAAACCATCCATGTCCTCAGTGAAAATCTTCTGCAATTCTTGACAGTAATCCCCAGAGAGATGCTCCCAATCTTCAACTTTCCAATCACTATCATGTTCCGAGGCCCACTTGGCCAAACAGTCAGCCGCTCCATTCCATTCTCGAGGGATGTGGATGAAGGACACCTGCTCCATTAAAGAGCGAATTTGGAGAATCTACTGAACAATCCTTGCCAGCTGCCACTGAATCCCACTCACCTTCTGCTCAGTCAACAAGTTAACAACAATTTGTGAATCCGATTCACAAATCACCTTCCTTCTACCCAACGCCCAAGCCCACTCCAGTGCATAAAGAATCGCAAATCCCTCCATAAAATTATTAGACTGCCACCCTTTATGCATCGAAAAGAAGAAAACTACCTCCCCCCTACTATTCCTGCCAACACCACCTACTCCAGCAGGGCCTGGGTTACCCCTAGATGAGCCATCAGTGTTAATCTTGATAAACTCATCCTGAGGGGGTATCCACCTTCCCACCCTTTGCACCTTCTTCATAGCCCATCTACTTCTCCTGACACAAGCAGAAGCAGGAGACAACTCCTGTAGGTCAAGCCTACTCACAATATCTGCCTCATCTCTGCCCAGCGGGAAATTCACCTCACATTTAGCTTCCACTGTCTCCCGAATCATAGCAACGATCCTATTCCAAACTTGTTGAACAAACAATTTGGCCTCATGAAAAATCCTCCTGTTCCTTTCGAGCCAGATCTGCCACAGAATGAAGATGGGCCCAATATACCAGACAGTCTGGAGGAAGGAGGACGGGATGGGAGGTCTGCCCAAGCTTCTCCAAAACTCCACTAGAGAATCCGCATGGACACAAGGATGCTTCCACACCCCCCACCAATAGTGCCAGATAAGCATAGAGAAGGGGCATCTGAAGAATAGGTGTGAGGAATCTTCCTCTCCGTTACCACCCAAAACATAGATAGAAGGCCCCAAGAATCCCCGCTTGCGGATATTGTCCCAAGTTAGACATCTATTCCAAGCCAAAGTCCAAGCAAAGCAGTTACACTTCGGCCAAGAAACATTATTCCACACCTGTTTCCACCAGTTCACTTCTCTTCCCTCAAGTCTTCGGCTCAACAATTCCCGGTATCCACTAGCCACAGAAAAAACGCCCTTAGGATTTGGAGACCAAGCAAGCCCATCCCTACCCTTGAGGGAGCTACAGTGTCTACTCGCCAAAATGCCCTACAACTCAGCACACTTTTCCTCCATCCCAACAACCGGCCATTCATTAGGAGTCTTCCACCGCTCCAAATCCAGCCGACCGCACCTATAAACAGCCTTAAAGTCACTCACCTTTGACCATCCCGCTTCCAAAAACCTCTGACATAGGTTCCCAAGGTTAGGAAACTGATCAAGGATGGGAGGGTATCCATCCCAAGAGTCATTCCAGAAAAGGACCTCTTCCCCCCTTCTGCAAATCCAAAAAAGTCCTGCCTTAATGAGAGAAGCCCCCCTCTTGAGAGTGTACCAGATCGATGAGCCCTTTCCTTCAAGCAGATATCTAGGGATTTCCTCCATCGGGATCCTCTGCATATATTTGTTGGCCAAAATCCTAGCCCAACCTCGATCCTGCTCAACACACCATCTCCAATACAATTTAGCTGCAAGAGCTTCCCCAAAAAGAATAGACTGCCTTAACCCAATCCCCCCCGATTGCTTCGGGCTACACACCAGGTCCCAATTGACAAGACTCCATTTGGAAGAGGAGAGATTACCTACCCATAAGAATTGCCTAGCCAGAGAATCCAAACCCTTCAAGAACCACTTAGGAGCCACCTGAAGCATACATCGATAGATCGGAAGAGCCTGAACCACTGACTAAATCAGTTGAACCCTCCCAGCAAAGGATAGCCATCTATGAGTCCGGTGATCAACCTTCGTGCAAAATTTATCCAAGATCCTTTGCCACGACTCCCTAGGAGGGTTGCCAGGAGAAATAGGAACACCCAAATAAGTCAAGGGCAGGGAGCCCACTTGGAATCTCAAGATAAGAGCAATCCTCCTTTGAATAGATTTAGGAGTGTTGAAAAAGAGGATAGAAGATTTATCCTCATTGATCAACTGGCTTGATGCCGCAAGATAAACATCCAGGACCTTACGCAGATTAGTAGCTTCGTTGATCCGAGCTACCCCCATAAGGGCTGTGTTATCCACAAACTGCAAATGAGACCGCGGCTGCAAGTCATTACCCCATCTCCAACCCTGAATAATACCCAGGCCCACATTATGCTCAATCAGCTTCCCTAGACCCTCAGCAAGAAGAATGAATAAGTAAGGGGAGAGGGGATCCCCCTGGCGGAGACCCCTAGAAGCACCAAATAGCTCAGTATGGTCTCCATTGATAAGCACAGAGAAAGAAGTGGACGTAACACAACTCATAACCCACTGGATCCACTCGTCAGCAAAACCAAAAGCCCTGAGGATCTTCTGAAGGAAGGACCACCGAACTCTATTGTACACCTTAGCCATATCCAGCTTGATAAACATAGCTTTTGCCTTGGAGGTTGCCATAGAATGAATGGTCTCTGTAGCAATGACCACCCCATCCAGAATTTGGCGCCCTTCCACAAACCCACTCTGCTCCTCAGAAATAACATTCCCCAGAAACTTCTTCAATCTATCCCCTATCAACTTAGAGATGATCTTATAAATCACATTGCAGAGAGAGATAGGGCGGAACTGGCCTAACCGGTCGGCCCCTTCACACTTGGGGATTAGAGTAATGAAAGTCGCATTCAACGCTCGAAGCATCTGCTTATTCCTCTGGGACTCCTGGACTACTCCCAATAAATCCAGCTTGATAATATCCCAAAACTCTTGAAAGAATTCAACCGGGAACCCATCCGGTCCAGGAGCCTTTCCTTTCCTCATGTGGAAGACAATCCTCTCAAGTTCTTCCAGCAAAATAGGACACAAAAGCTGCTCATTCATCTCCCCCGAGACAAGAGAAGGAATGCAAGCCAGAACCAGACTCTCCTCCACCGTTTCCCCCTGAGAGTCCTCCCTAAAGAGGGACTGGAAAAACTAAAGCGACTCCCTAGACATCTCCTGCAAGGATGAGCACTGCTCACCTCTATCATTAACCAAAACAAGGATGGAATTTCTATGTCTCCTTGCTTTCACTGTGTTGAAGAAGAAAGTAGTGTTTTTGTCCCCCTCCTTCAACCAATCAATACGAGCTCTCCGCTTCCAGTATATTTCTTCCCTAAGCTCCCATTCCTCTACCACCTTGACAGCCCTGTCTTCCTCTCTAAGAAAGTCCTCAGACAAACCATGCTCTCTGATTTCACTGGTGATCTCATTCAGCACAATTTGAGCAGCTTTCTTCTCATGAAAAATGTTCCTGAAACCTTGTCGGTTCCACTGTTTAAGCTGAAGCTTAACAAATTGCAGTTGCTTGGCAAAAGAGTACATGGCAGTGCCAAAGGCCGGCCTCCCTTTCCTCCATCACTTTGCAACAAGAACCTGCAAAGAAGGGTCTCGAAGCCACATAAGTTGGAATTTGAATGAAGGCGAGCGGGCTACTCGAGCCGAAGAAGAAACTAGCTTGATGGGCTAGTGATCCGACCCTCTCCAGTCAAGAATCTTAGAACTTGTGGGCCACCCCCCGCCAATCCAAAAACTAGAAACCAGAAAACGATCCAACCTTTCTGCAATCCAATACTCTCCCACCCTCTTGTTGTTCCAAGTGAACAAACCATTGCCAGGCTTAATGTCAACTAGTTGTAGCAAGGAGATACTATCCTGAAAAAGGAAAGAAGAAGGTTCCAACCGCATAACACCCCCCTTCTTTTCATTCAACTCTAGGATGCAATTGAAGTCTCCTGCCATAATCCAAGGATGAAAAGGGGCTAACCTTCGCATACCAGAAACATGAGACCATAAGTTTTGCTTACCCTGAAGATCAGTGGGAGCATAGATGTTTGAAAACAAGATGAATTCCCTAGTCTCAAGACTAGATAGCACCCCGGATAACAAGGATTTGGAGCCAACCCACCAGACAGGGTGAAACCTTAAAGGGTTCCAAAGACAGGCCACCCCTCTCGAGGAACTAGCTGCCCCAACACACTGACACTTGCCTCGCTCCCACAACTTTGGCACAAGACCCATCATACTCTCCATTGAAAGTTTAATTTCTTGCAAGAATAGGACATCAGGTGAATGATTCCTAAACAAATCCCGAACAACTTTTTGTCTAGGGCCACTGTTCAAGCCCCTTACATTCCATGAGAGCACGATCATTTAGGAGGATTGGAAAAGTGCGAATCCAAAGTCTTCACTGACCTTGACTCAACCAAATTCTCCCCCATCAATTTGATCTTATCCAGATCCTTCTTTCTGCCAACCTTTGAGCTCTTCTCTGAAGCACTTTTCTTAATATCTTTCTGATGTAGACCCAGGTGAACGGAGGACTTATTACTTTTAACCTCAGCCGGTTCCAATTTCAAAGCTATCAGAGAACCCTCCCCCTCAGCCAAATTCACCTCAATACCAGGAGCTAGCCCCAACTGTACCCCTACTGTCTGGTCCATCTCCATCTGCTGGCTTCCAACTACTAGCAGGGCTTGGGTAGAGTCCTCCATTACACTTTCCGGGACCCCTCCTGATGCACCCTGATCTAGAGGGGTTAATCCTAGATTAACTTCTTGATGGCTCAGGTCATCCAAGGCCTCAAATCTGTTAAAGGTATCCTCCTCACGTCTCTCTTGTAAGGGCCTCTTTTGTCCTATGTTCCCGTTCTTTATCTTAACTGAGACAAAACCATCCCCACCCTCTACCACAACCGACATGGCAGCTTTCCCTTTCTCAGCCCTATCTAGGCTCGAGTTTGACTGCTGAGGTTGTCGCACCACCGGTTTGTATCTAGGGCACTTACACTGTAAATGACCATACTCATGACATAGACGACAACGAAATGGTAAAGTCTCATAATCTAATTGTTGAACCCAAGAATAAGAGCCTGCACACATATCTATAGCATCTGGCAAAGGTTTACCAAGATCTATTTCAACAAAGATATGTGCAAAGGTCATTACCTTTCTCCCCAGAGTTTGCGAAGAGGATCCCACTGGCCTCCCAAGTAGAGCGGCAAGCATCCGTAGCACATCTTCCCGACAACATTCCACTGGAAAATGTGGTAACCGAACCCACACTGGAACCCTATTTGGGAGCTCCTCTAAAGGATTAAAAATATGGGCCTCCTTCAAAGACCCTATTGCAATCCTGCATGCAGTTTAAAGTAACCATGAAGTAGTTATTCGCCATAAGCATAATCTCCATTTCCCCTTCCGGTGCCCAAGTCCACTGCACCTAGTTTTCCAAAAATTGTCAGGAAACCCTCATTTCCAAAAACTTGCAGTATAGTGAGTGATTTGAAAAATATTCAATGTCTTCAGCTATCATCTCAGGAGGAATAATCAACTTCGGCCTCTCACTGCATCTCTCCAGACAACCATTAATCTTCACCATGCGAGAGCTACTAGCACACCCAGATCTCGAATTAGAAGAGAAGAGATTATTGTTAAACGTCTTCATACTCTGAAGTGGGGGTTTTGAGCCCATCGCAACATGAAAATCCATGGCTGGAGCAACCTGCGAGGCCTCCCCACCCAAACTCGCCATCGGGGCACAAAAAAATAAAAAATTAAAAAGACAAAAGAGCCAAGGGCCCACACCCCAAAGGGCCACCCATGGAGGCTCGGCACCCAAGGCACCTCCCCTCACCAACACAACCAAAGAGAGGCCCGCTGAAACTCCCTGTCACACGGGAAAGCCACGGCCACGGCTACAGCAAGCAAAAGACGCACCCTCGCGCAGTAGCCACACCTCCCGACGACCACACCCACACCCACTATCGAGTCCTACCAGCACCTTCCGCCATTGTCTTCCTCCGACACCTTGCACTACCCACCCCCGCACGATACCGCACCAGATCCACCTGGGAGCTAGGGTCGCGAAACCCTAGCTCGGCCGCCTGCGAGCCCCCGCACGAACGCCATCCTTTTTCAAACTTATTCCAATCTAGATATTTCTCTCTTGATCCAATGATGTTCACAAAAATCTGTTTTTTTTGATTTAAAACTTCTTGGTAATTTTCTTTCTTTGGTTTATTCTAGAAGCCTCTTGCTTTATTTCCTTTTTCAACTCCCCTCAATGCTTTATTCACTTTTCTTTCCTTCCAAATTTTGGATACATGATCTGGGCAAATTCCTTCATGCGATGAGTTTTTCTTGTTTTATTCCACATCACCTTTCTTTCTTCTCAAGTTGGGTTAATTGTCTTGTGTTTTTCTTCCTTGCTTTAATTGTTTTTTTTCTTTTTTCTATTTTGCCAAAATCCAAACTTTTCCCTTCCATGAGATAGGCGAATTCTTTTTATACCTTGCTTTTGTGTTCTAATCCAAAACTTTCCAATTCTTTTTCCAAATTCCCTCTTCATGTTGGGCGACTTGTTTTGGTGTTTTATTTCTTTTGTTTAGTGCATTTTCTACCTCCAACACTTAGAAGAATTTCACACTTGCCTTTGGCTTTTGTTTTTTTACCCAATCTTAACCCATTCCACCTTTAACAACTTTTCTTGCACACCTAGGGCAGAGTTTGCACTAGCACAAGGAAGAATTTGTTATGCCTAGGTGGACTTTATCATGGGTTAGGGAACTTTTCCAATGTGTCAAGGCGGAGTTTGCATGTTGATAAGGAAGATTATGCTTCTCCCTAGGTGGACTTGTTGATAAGGAACATCTATCATGCTTGCTATACTTCACCTTCATTTCAGATATTTTTCTCAACACTTAATCACTTTCATAACTACTCCTAGGGCAGACTTCACACTAGGACAGGAATCTTCTTCACTTGCAAGGCTGATTGAATACTTAGCCATATTTTCTTCATGCTCCATGGGCGGACTCCACCTTGGTTTGGAAATTTTCTATCTTGGAGAACGAACTTGATGGTGTTTTAGGAAACTTCACCCTTTGCCTAGGGCGTACTTTACCATGAGGTTGAGGAAGATTCATGATGTTGCCCACACAACCGTTTTTTCTTCTCCCAACACTTAATTCCTTTTGACACCCATTCCCTGGGTGGATTCTGTTGCTGGTCAAGAAGCCTATCATGTCCCATGGGCAAACTTTACCTATCTCCAAGGAAGCTTTACATTCCCCTGAGGGTGGATTTTGCATAGTCCCATGTATAATTGCCAATGTAGCGAGGGTGGACTTTGCATAAGGTCACGTATAATTGCCAACTTGCCATGGGCAGACTTTGCACAGTGCTATGCAACGTTTCACATGCCTTGGTCTTCAATTGAAAATTTTCCTCTTTCCAGGCGACCTCCATGATTCAAGGAATTTATTGTTCTTGATTTCAAACTGGACCATTTCGTCATGATCTTCAACCTAGCTTTTCAGGAACACATCTTCTGAATTCGAAAGATATTTCATGCTTGGTCCGTTTTGGATGAATTTTTCCAACTTGACACTTCCTTTGACCAAAAAAGCAAAAAAAAAATACTTTATAAAAAACAACTTCTATTTTTAGAAAGAGCAGGTTGAAAAAGCAGATTCCCGGATTGGCTCCAAAATGCCAAAAACAAAACTTTCTAAATTTAGAAAAAAGGCAAAAAAGCAAAAATCCTAAAAAGCAAGTTGTCAGAATCGACCTCGAGAAATTGCGATTCTACTCCATCAACCTATCTGAGCCCATCTGTAGCATCAAAACACTGATTCGACCATTCCTTCACTTTTTGACTCTGGCGACTCCAAATTTCACAAAACTTGACTCATTTCTAAGGCTTAGAGATAGGAGACCAAAATGCTAAGACGCCAAAACCCTAATCTAAAAGCAAAAACAAAAAAAAGAGGGGGCCCCCATTTGCAATGGGGCGATGTGTGATTACATCACAACAGTATCAAGAGACATGTCTCAATCTCAAGCACTTTGTGATGATGTAGCTGAGATGGCGTTCTAGCCATCATCCAACCATTCAAATTGTGCCACATCAATATGTTGAGGTTCAATGCACTTGACCAATGTTATGGAGGCACAAAGTTTGAGTTACCTAACCTCTTTTTCTATTGGTTCACATTCAATGTGTGACGTGTCAAATTAAATGTAATTTTCTCATTGGCCGAAAGGGAGTTGTTGTAACAAACCCTAATTAAGGTTTTCATTATGTAATCTTGGCAATTGACTTGAGAATCAATCTGAACCGTTGAATTGTATTGAGAGCATTATATAAGGCTCAAATCTCTCATTTGTAAAGGTTAATAAGTGAGTAGAGTAATAGTGGAGTAATAGATAATAGTTCATAGATAGCAATCAATAGTTAACAAGTAGAATAGAAGTTAGATTAGGAGAAGGCAAATATTGTTGACAAGACTTTGTTGTAAAGAGCATATGATTTCATTGAAGCTATCGTGGACTTGATGTGCTATATCAACAAGTTGCATGGTCTCTACTTCTCATTTGCTTTCATGTTGATTAGATGAATGAAAGGAATTGTGTATGATCAATGGTGAAATTCATTTATCCATAGCACTAGCGATTTGCTGATTGTAAGTTTGTCTTGTGTGGTCAATTGGAATCCTTAAATGAGCTTAACTTCAATTTCTATTCATACCTTGATATACATCACCTTGATGGTATCCTTGTTCTTAATAGTGATTAGATCATCACGTGCTTACCTTAGAAGATCGCACTAGCTTTGTGGAGTTGTTCGTTGATGGCGAAGCAAGGCTTAGTTGAGTCTCACCAAAGATTGTCCATTGTTCCTACATTCCTAGAATTAGATTAGCTTCCTCAACCCTTTATCCCTTTGCTCATTTTTTAAAGCTAAGTAAAATTCCACGTTCCAACAACATTCAAGCAAAAGTTCAAGTATTAACGTAAGTCCCCCTTGCGATTCCAGGAATAACACATCAACCATTGAGCTATCTACACGTCAAGAGCTGACTATAGAAACCTTGGAGTCATCTTGGTTGATCATATAATTCAGCATCCAAGAAGATTTTGATCGAGAGGATAGAATACCTTTGGTATTTTATTCTGTGTTAGAGGTGTCTAATAAACATATCAACACTCCTCTGTGCCTTTGCGCTTAGAATTGGAACAATTGGTGCTTGACACAAACATTTGATCCTTGCTTTAAAGCTCTCTTTATAATTTTGAATTCATAATGTCAAATTAGGCCTACCTGATTATAAGAACCTTGATTTGCTCTCCTGTAATATCCCACTAATTTTTTTTTGATTTTTAGACCAATAACAATTCATCCACAACAAATAACCCGTTAAGGTTAGAGGAATAAACCAAACAACTGAAAGGGAACCCGTCCGCCTTTTGTTCACTGAGAGCCCAGACTGGGAGGGTGAGAGCATACGGTGTTCCGGGGATCGTTAGCAATAATAATCAAACTGAAAATTACAATGCATGGGCGGCAAGCCAGCCCCTTCTACTTATCCAGCAGGATAGAAACCAAAGCTCTTGACGGTAAACCGACCAAGGGAAAATTACAATAAACTGAAGTTCAATCACTCAACCGCATATTTCAGCGGGAGGACATTACATTAAACTATCACTCTACCGCATATTTCAGCGGGAGGACCATTGTATTGAGCTTATCACTCGACCACTTATTCAGCGGGAGGACAGAATACAAAAACTGAATTACAAAACTTAGAAGGCGGCAAGCCAGCCTCTTCCACTTATGCAGTGGGAATTACAAATGAAAACAAAAAGAAGGGATGATCAGTACTACTGAAACAACCTTACAATATTGAGATGAGATGAGGAGAATAATTGCAGATTTCTATAGCAAGACTGTAATTTTCTGTTACACTAATCTGCAGGCTGAAAGTACAGTTTCAACAGGCCATGGAAACATCAAAACACTCATAACTCACTCAATTTTTACCCGAATTGATTCAAATCAATCCCAATCCCACCGTACATCAAATGCAATGACAACCAATCAAAGCCACATCCCAAACAAACCCATTTTTATTTTGCACGCATCCGAATGCAAAACAAAAAACCCACGCCTAGCCTAGGAATTTTGATTTTATCTATTAAATTCATTGCTTAGTTTAAAATGCTAAAAACTAACACATTGTATCGCCATGGCATGGAAGGAAGGATGAGCTGGTACCCAGATGGATGGAGTCGCCTGGTTAAGAGATATGAGCAAATTTCACTTTCAACAGTGCTGCGACCAACAACCAGAAACAATCAAATCCAACATCAATCACTCCATAATCTACAACTCATTAACCAATCTGCAATGGGAAGACAAGGGCACAACTAGGTACTATATTGCAAGTACGAAACTGAGACTCAGCTAGGAAGCCAACATCGAAGCTCAGATTTTTAGTAGCCAAACCGACAGCATAACAATGCAATTTTCAAAGATGGTCCAAATGGGAGTCCAAGCCTCATATTTATAACTTCACTCTTCAAAGTCAAATGCCATTCCTCCAAATTCCACGCCTTGCATTTGAATTTCATTCCACTACATGTGGACCCAAGTGTAGCGCCACTTTCTCCTAAGTCAAAACTCACGCCCAAAAAGGGGGAGGACCCACGTGTTGTGACGTTTTCACACATCGCCCCATTGCAAATGGGGACCCCTGTTTTTTTTTAAGTCTTTTAGGGTTTTGTTAGTTGGCTTTTGCAATTTTGAGTGTTGTCGGGGAGATCAATAGGATAGCAGGTCTTGCTGGAGTGAAGCCTGATCCTGAAAATTTGGCTAAGTCTGAAAGTCTTGATCCTGAAAATTTGGCTAAGTCTGAAAGTCCTGATCCTGAAATTTGGCTAAGTTTGGAATGTCCTGATCCTGAAATTTGACTAAGTCTGGAAACTGAAAAACCTCAAAAAACTAGATTTTGCAATATAACTCCTGGAGGTTTGAAACCGCTCTCAAACATCCTGAAAGTATATATGGAATATAACTTAAAGTATAAGTTCTTATACTTAAATGTTATATTCCATAAAAATTATCCTGATAGAGAGTTCAAAAAGTCAAATTTCGCTCCTGTCCTTCACTGAGGATCCAGAGCGAATTTCGCTCCTGTCCCTCTCCAAGGGACCAAGGCAAACCGCTCCTGTCCCTCACCAAGGGCCCAGGGCGAAAAGGCTTATTTGAGTCATCCTTGTTTGGTCAAATTGGAACATCAAAGGCATGGTGGAGGATGAAATGAACGTGATAGAGCATCCAGACTTGATCAAAGACAATGAAATGATGGAGTATTTGTCTACAAAGGTAAAAGCGCTCTTGTCTCTCACCAAGGGACCAGAGTGATTTTCTTTATATACACATTTTTAGACCTTTCTTAGACTTGAACTCTTATTCATGGCGTGTAACAAGATGATATCTTCCTTAGCCAAGACATTTCATGGTGAAAAGTGAAGCATTTTGGCCTAGAAGACAAAATTCGCTCCTGTCCCTCACTGAAGGACCGGAGCTTGAATTTCAAATTTGCACTGTTCTTGTAGGATCAAGACAATTTTATGATTTGAAGAGACCAAGGAAAACATGATTTATCCATTGAATATAATTTGGAAGGCTAACAAAGGACGGATAAGCTTGGATTTGCAAAATCGCTCCTGTCCCTCTCCAAGGGACCAGGGCGAAAAACCTAATATCCAGTCCTTCTCGCCAAGTTTGGACAAATCTAAGCCAAGGCGCGAATTTGCAATGATGTTTAAAATGCCTTGAGGTTGATATGATCAAGAATTTGTGCAATGGATGCAAAAGGCGCTCCTGTCCTCCACTGAAGGACCAAGGCGATTTTCTATAAAATCAACAATTTTCCTCCAAAACCACGCCAAGACAAAGTGATACAAGATGGGGAATGCCTTTCGAAAGATAGTGAACAAGGAATCGCCTCCAAGAATCAACAATCCTAGGCTCAAATACAAAAATCGCTCCTGTCCTTCACTGGAGGACCAGGGCGAAAATCTTTGGAAAGCCCATTTTGTCTTGAGAAAGCGAGTTGAACATGCATAGAACGAACAATGAAGATCATTGCTTACCCCCAAACTTGAATTGGCGATTTGAAAGACAGACCAAGGACAAAGGATGAGATCGCTCCTGTCCCTCACCAAGGGACCAGGGCGAAAATGTCTTAAGGTACGCTCCTCCTGAAGAACGAATGAATTAAACTCAAAGTTCCCAATAAAAATGCCATTTTAAATGCCAAAGGTGAGGTTTTGAACGTGAAAATAAGAAATGCAAGGCTTAAAATGCAAGAGCGCTCCTGTCCCTCTCCAAGGGACCAGAGCGAGGTTATTTACATTCGTTTTTTTTTTACCATGCTTGGGCGTTAATATCCTCCAAATCGCATGAAATGCCAAAATCATCAACTTCGAAATATTTGAAAAAATTAATTAAATTGGCATTTAATAAATTAATTTTGGGCCTCAAAAAAATCGAATTTCTATTATAAAGGCATTTAAAATTAATTTTTGTGAAATAAAAAATTAAAAGTTGAGCGCACAAGGCATTATTTTGTCTTTATTTATCAAGTCGGCCTTCTTAGTGTTTTTTATATATATATTTTTTTGGCTTATTTTGTCAAGTCGGCCTATGGGAAATGAAATGGTGAGCGCTCTATATATTTGGGTGTGTTTGTTCATTATTCAAATCATTCACTCATCCTTTCAAGTGCGAAATTGAAGAGCAATCTGAGGAGTGAAATCCAGAGGAGTGGAGCGAATTTCTACAAAGTGTGGAAGAAGCTAGTGGAGGGCGAAATTCATCTTGAAAGCTATTGGAGAGGCGAATTTCTAGCTAGATTGGAGGATAATTTCCAGATTTTTTGAAGACATTTGAAGGCGAATTTCCTGATTTTTGAAGAGGCTAGTGGAGTTTATTCTTTTTCAAACTAGAGGAGGCGTACTTCATCCAAGGAAGGACTATAAATCTTGCCCAACAAAATCCGGTCCTCTTCCTTCATTTTTCAAGGTTTTGTACTTAAATACTCAAAGGGAAGGTATGAAGAATCATTTTTTGAAGTTCTTATTCAAGACTTATTATGATCCCATTGCAATTTTGTAAAGTCTAAGTCTTGAAGATCCAAATTCCATTCATTATTTATTTGAAAATGTGTAGTTCTTGATTTATCATGACTTTTTCAAATTAATATCTTAAGTTTTACCGTTGAAAGGTCTTAAATTTCATGCTTTGAGGTTTGATGCTCAAAAGACTAACTTTAATATTTTGTGTAGGCATCAAATGGAGATCCCGGAGTTGTAAAATCAAGCCAGATCAAGGACGGTCTCCTCCAAGGATGATCAAGCAAGGACAAAGGCGACCTCCTCCAGCCTAGCATCGACAAGGACGGCCTTCTTTGGACTAACGTCATCAAGGGCGACTTCTCCAATCCAGTATTCCAAGGTGAGGTACATCATCATCCTGCACATCAAGGACACAAGAAATCAGAGCAAAGGGTTCGTTGAAGAAGCAGATAGTTCCAGATGAATTAATTAAAGCTAGCTTCTCAACAACATCAAGTTGAATATTTACTAAGTTACAAGTGTCAGACGAGGTGGCATCCTAGTCATCACTTCTCCAGTCAGTGTGGTCCACCTCAGCATTTCCAGATTCAATGTACCTAACTCATGGAAGGTGGCACAAACGCCGATGTACCTACCCCAGCTATCCATTGGTGGAATTTTCTAGAGAGGACATGTGTCCAAGCAATACAATTTTATCACTGGTCAAGCATTAAATGTTATGTAATGGTTGTAACAAACTTTAATTAGGGGTTTCATTGTTGAATCTTGGCCATTGATCTTGAATTGATCTAAGCCATCGAATTGTATTGAGGGCACTATATAAGCCTTGGCATTTCATTTTGTAAAAGAAGAGTTAGAATATAGATATAGAAGCAGTTAATAGAAGATAGATAGAGAGTAGTTAGAAGGTGATTAGCTAGTTGATAGAATAGCAATTAGAGTAGAGTAGAGAGAGAAGGCAAAGATTGTTGCCAAGATGTTGTTGTAAAAGACTTGTAACTTCATTGAAGAAATGGTGAAATTTATGGGTCGATTCGACAATTTGCATGGTCTTTATACTTCTCATATTTGATTTCATGTTATTAGATGAGTGGAAGAAATGTGCTTGATTGATGGTGGAATTCGTACATCCATACTACTAGCAGTTTGTTGATTGCAGACTTGCCTTGCGTAGTCAACTGGAATCGTTCAGCTTAAGCCTAACTTCAGTTATCGCTTCTTCATTGATATGCATCAAACCTAATGGTGTCTATGTCTGCAGTGATGATTTGAACATCATAAAGCTTTCCTTCGAAGATCGCACTAACCTTGTGGAGATGGTCCTGGGATGTCAAAACAAGACTTAGTTAGAATTTCATCAAAGATCATTCATTGCTCCTACATTCTTAGTATTAGAATTAGATCCTTTCCTCGCCCTCATCTTTTTTCCTTTTTTTTCAAATCAAAGCTAGTAAGAGCCTGTGTTCCAGCAATATTCAAAGCAGATCAGACGTTCACTCATCAAATGTAAGTCCCCTTGTGATTCCAGCAAATCACATCATACCACAGAGAGCTTATCCACACGTAGAGATCCTACATCAAAGAACCTTGGAGTCATCCTGATTGATCCTTTTTCGCGATATCTTCAGCAATCAGAGGCTTTATTCAAGAGAGGATAAGGTACCCTTGGGTATTTTATTCTGTGTTTGATTGTGTACAAAATACACGTCAACAGAATTGGCGCTAGAAGGAGGGTGGATCATTGGCATGACCACGACATATGTTTGAACAACTGATCCTATCAATCCGCAAGGAGTTATCCAAGAGCTTTTTAACCTCCTCCACGCTTGACAGAATTGAATTAGGAGTGCCTGACAGCGAACACGAACTCTTGAATCCAAGGAAGATCAGTGGAAAGCTTTTTCTCAAACACTCAACGGAAGGTGATCGTTGGGTCGTCAGTTGGACTTACGCGAGAAGAAATCAAGCTGGAACCAATTGAACGTTCAAGTTGAATCCGAGATATTCAAGATCTCTCTTTTTCCAGAAAATCCAAAAAAAAGTGAAAAATAGAAAATCCAAAAAAGTGAAAAATAGAAAATCCAAAAAAAGTGAAAAATAGAAAATTCAAAAAAAAAAATCGAAAAATCAAAAAATCAAAAAGAAAAGATTTCTCAATGGAGCGGCAACAGTTTCACGAGGAGCAACAAGTCGATTTTCCTGAAATTTGGTGGAGATTAGATACACAACTTTATCCACAAAGATTGTCCGAGTTTGCAAGACTAGGGCAATGTCGAGTCCACAAGACAGAGGAACATGATGAAATGCATTGCTTGAAGTACTTATCAAGGATGGAATCGGCGGCGCAGGGAAAAATCTTCTTTTGGGATGTCCCAAGGCCAGAAACAGAAGAAAGCAACTTCAGCGTCCCAGAGAGCAAGGATCCTCTTCTAAGCTTCATGTGGATGATTGAGAGTCAGCTCATTTTGAATGGCGAAATGCGTCTTGAAAACATATTGCTACCATTGTGGTGTAGAATTCACAACTCACCTCACTCTGAATTTACTTGCTCAGTATGTGAAATGGCTATCAATCAAGTCAGAAACCAGTTTGGAATGCCAACTTTGTCCGAGGAAGAGTGTATTATGAACAAATCTTGGGGAGCTCATCTCGCAGTTGAATTTAGGAGAACCTATGAACAGGACATTGCTCCAGCATTGGATTGTGAGAAGGATCAATTGTACGTTGACGATACAAATGCACCTGAGGAACAATGTATTACAATGGATAGCTCGCCATGCCTTGCACCTGAAAAAGAATACCATGAAACAAAAGTTGAAGAATCAGTTGAAAATACTCAAACAATAACAAAGGAAGATCTAGGAGTTGAACAAGCAATTAAAGAAGAAGATGACTCATTCCTTGAAGAATTCTCGTTTATGCTACAAAAGGAGATCCTTGAGATTGAATTGCAAGAGTTTTCAAATGGCCTCATTGAAGAAGACAATCAATTTGAGATGTTGGACAAAGAGATGCAAATCGTCATAAGTGAGACTAGATATGAAAAGCAATTCGAAGGGGCGCTTGAAGATTTCATCACCATTATGTTGTTTGAGGAAGCATTGAAGGATCTTGTAGAGGAAACGCAAATGGAATCACTGCCAAATTTTTTTCTAGATAAGCAAGTTACTGTGAGTGATGTGATCAATCATCAGCTCCGACCTCCCGAGGCTATTCTTGAAGAAGAAAGGCCACCTGAGATTATCTTTGATCGACTAGAGGAGATGTTTGAAGCTCAATCCATCAAGGAGACTCTCATTTTTGAAGATATGCTAACAAAATTTCATGAAGATGCCTAGTTTATGCAAGATATCTCAGTAAAACAGAGGATCTTGAGCTATTCAAAGGGGCGCTGAGCTTGTTTCAAGAGGACTTTCCTAATCAAGATCAAAATATTGCGAATGCTCGTGGAATAGTTCATCACCAATGGCGACCTCCTGAAGCAATTGGTGACCTCGCTTCCGACAATGCAGTGCCGTCTGAGCCTGAAATACGCCAGGTTGTCTCTTTCCTTAATCCTAGCTTTGAAAGTTATTATGATTTTGATTATGGGGATTTTGGGAAAACAACTTGCATCTGGATTGATCATGATCCTAACGAATTACCTCAGCTGATCATTTTGAGTGAAAACTTGCTTGAGTATGAGAAATGCATGGTGAGAGTTTGCCTTTCTGTGTTTAAGGATGAATTTGCCCGATTGAGAACCATCACGTTTGCCATGCTCCTGTTGCATAACCTGAGAAATCATGTAAAGTCATGTATATATTTTGCTTCTTTGAGTCGTGTCGAGTCTAGGACTCTTGTAAATAATAATCTTTTAAAATATTTCTACATCCCATAGTACATCTGAATTTCGCCAAAACTTAGGATAAAATAGGCATTAATCCCAAATTTAATAAACTAGTAGCCAATAAACAGATTAATTAAATATTAACCTTAGGATAAGGAAATAATATTTAATTATGTCACAAATGACTCCCGTACTGATTATTATCACAACCAGGATGAAACTGAGCCCGGACGACCACATAACTACTGCAGAATCAGAACCCTGTCTACTGCCAAAAATAGAATTGTGCCACACAGTCACTTACTAAAAATAGTAAGTCAAGAACTAATGCTCAGAAAAGCATGATCATCGCGTCCAGAGGCAAAACATGGAGAGCTCAGTAGGACAGTCACACCAGAATAGTCATTCCTTGACTTACTAAAAATAGTAAGTCCTTGTTTCATCAATGCTAGACCCTCATTCTTCATTCCACGTAGCCTACAGGTCTCAGGAATAGGCTAATGGACCACTGAAAGAGCATCAATGAGAAGGGGACATTATAGTCCGCCCTCGCCAAAATTGCTTGTTCTCAAGCAACTGCAAGGCTGGATGCAATAAAATCTCCTCATTTTCCCACGTAGCGTCCTCTGCTGGTAGATTCTTCCATTTGACCAAGTATTCCCTGATCAGTCTTCTCCTCAAAGTTTGTTCCCTGAATTCAAGGATAGCTTCTGGAACCAAAACCAACTCTCCCTCCTCATCAAGTGGAGGTAACTCAGCTGAAGCAACAACATTATGTCCCAGAGCCTTCTTAAGGCGAGACATGAAATACATTATGGATCCTGCTGCTTGCTGGTAATTCCAACTCATAAGTCACTTCTCCAACCCTTCTGTTGACTTTGAAAGGCCCATAGAATCGAAGCTTCAATTTCTCAACCCCACTTTTCTTGAGAGTAGACTGTCTGTAGGGCTGGAGCTTGAAATAAACCATGTCGCCCACCTCAAAGGTGTGCCTAATACGCTGCTGATCAGCATACAACTTTTGCTGATTCTGTGCATGCTGGAGATTGTCCCTCAAAATTCTCAGAATATCCTGACTTTGCTGCATCATATCCTTTGCCTAAGGGGTTCTGCTATCACCAAATACCAAGTCTGCGAAGCTAGGAGCTTCATAACCATATAGTGCTATTAATGGTGACATTCGAATGGACATGTGATAGGAAGAATTGTAACAATATTCCCCTAGGTGAAGCCATCTCACCCAAGTATTCAGCTGCTCCGAGACATAGTTTCGAAGATAACCTTCCAACCACTTATTCACTATCTCGGTTTGCCCATCAGTTTGAGGGTGATAACTGGTGCTTGGAGTGAGCACAGTACCACACAATCTGAAAATCTCCTGCCAAAAAGCACTTAGGAACTTGCTGCCCCTATCACTCACAATGTTCTTCGGTAAACCATGCAATCTGAACACCTCTCGGAAGAGCACTTCAGCAACTTGTGCTGCTGTAAAAGAGCTGGTGATGGCGAAGAAATGAGCAAACTTTGTAAGTTTGTCCACCACCACATAGATACTATCCTTCCCCTCTGCCCGGGGCAACCCCGTGATGAAATCCATGGAAATACTTTCCCATTTTTGACCGGGAATAGGCAAGGGTTGTAACAAACCAGTTGGTAGAGTGTGCTCATCTTTGTTCCTCTGACATGTATGACACTCTTTAATGTACTTCAAAACATCATTTTTAAGCCCCTTCCAAGAGAATCTCTTCCGGATCTGTTTGTATGTTTTGAAATAAGTTTGGTGACCAGCAAGGGGGATGTCATGGAAAGTCTTCAAAATCTTCTCTTTTAACTTAGATTCAGGTACTATGAAGATTCTTCCCTTGTACAGTATCAATCCCTCAACCAATTTGTACCTTTCATCATGAAAAGTACCTTCTATAAGGCTGATTGCAAACTGATTTTTGGCATAATCAGCAAGCAATATCTCTCTCCAACCAGCAGTAAGCTCGCAAAGTGAGCTTAAATGGGGTCTCCTGGATAAGGCATCTGCCACCACATTGTTTTTGCCCTTAACATACTCAATATCGAAGTCGTAAGCTTGTAGCTTACTCACCCATTTCTGTTGTCTCTCATTCAGATCCTTCTGATGCATGAAGTGTTTAAGACTATTGTGATCAGTCTTAACAATGAATTTACTCCCCACCAGATAGTGTCTGAATTTTGCAAGTACATGCATTATGGCAAGCATCTCCTTGTCATAAATGGAATATAGTCTCTTAGGACCTCTCAACTTTCTGCTCTCAAAAACTATAGGGTGCTTATCCTACATGAGGATCGCACCAACACCTTCTCCAGATGCATCACATTGTAGCTCAAATGGCTTGGTGAAATCGGGCAATGCTAAAACTGGGCAGGAGCTCATGATCCTCTTAAACTGCTCAAATGTTGTCTGTGCCTTTTCGGACCATTCAAAGGCCCCTTTCTTGGTAAGGTCTGTAAGGGGGGTAGCCAACTGAGAATATCCCTTCACAAACCTCCGATAGAATCCACACAATCCCAAAAATCCCCTCAGATGTGTTATGTTTTCGGGAGTAGGCCAATCAATGATAGCTCTAATCTTTTCAGGGTCTACCTTCACACCACCCGCACTGATAATGTGACCAAGGTAGAGTAACTCTTCCATCCCAAACTCACATTTGGACTCCTTGGCAAACATGGATTCAGATTCTAGTATGCCCAACACTTCATCCAATTGTTGAAGATGTTCTTTCCAAGATCTGCCGAATATTAGGATGTCATCAAAAAATATCAAAACAAACTTCCTCAACTGTTCTTGGAAGATTCTGTTCATGCATGACTGGAATGTAGCAGGAGCATTAGTCAACCCAAAGGGCATGACTAGGAACTCAAAATGTCGAAAGTGGCACCTGAAAGCAGTCTTCTCCACATCTGAAGCTCTCATTCTAATTTGATGGTACCTCGATCTGAGGTCAATCTTGGAGAAAAACACTGCCCCATGTAGCTCATCAATGAGCTCATCAATCCTCGGAATAGGATACCAATTCTTGATAGTTTTCTGATTCAGGGCTCTGTAATCCACACACATGCGCATGGTCCCATCCTTTTTTCTCACCAAAACAACAGCCGAAGCAAAGGGGCTTTTGCTAGGCCGGATGTAACCCATGTCAAGCAATTCCTGAATTGCTTTCTCAATCTCATCCTTCTGCTTTTTAGGGTATCGATAAGGAGTAGTCATGACTGGCTTAGCTCCTTCCTCAAGCTCAATAATGTGCTTGGCACCTCTTTCAGGAGGTCTGCCAGGAGGTGGGTTTTCGAACACCTTGCTTCTCTTAGTTATCAAGACTTGAATGTCTTTAGGATAATTTCTATGCTCTTGTTGTGGTTCTGAAGGCATTACCATGATCTTGCTCCTATCCTTGACCATAGCTGAAATATCTGAGGAATAGCTGCCCTTATCCACCAATGGATTGGAAGGAATTATCAAACACTCCGCTGCCCACTCCACCTAATTGTGGCGGATCTTTCCATTCTTTTCAAGGATACAACTTTAAGTCCCCCATGCGACATTCCTCTCAAAACTACCTTTTTCCCTTCTGACATGAATTTCAGCTCCATAGTTTGTAGGTTCAGTGTGATCTCACCAAGAGATCTCAGCCATTGAATCCCGAGGACTGCATCATCAATCCCTCCAATGCTTACCATAAAGAAATCATCTCTGATTTCATGATTTCCCAACTTCAGAGACATGTTGGAAATCATTCTGTTATAGGATATAGTGGAGCCATCTGCTACCATGACTTTGAAGCCCTCAACTTCCTCTGCCACTAGTCCCTTTTTTGCAACAATCCTTTCATCAATGAAGTTGTGTGTTGCACCTGTGTCAATGAGAGCTATGACACGATGCTCTCCAATCACACCCCGAACTCTGAAAGACTCATTTTTGTGAATGCTCGAGAGTTGAGCAACCACTCCTCTATCTTCTGACCCAAATTCAGGCCCTTCAGGAGCCTCTTCATACTCACTGTCCTCAACTTCAGTTTGCTGTTCTGAAATTTCAGAATCTGATCCATCCTCTGAATAGCATTCCATTTGATGCAAATTCCCCTTTCCATAGCACCTATGTCCGGGAACCCAAGGTTCTCTACAAGAATAACATAGATTCTTTCTCCGGAGCTCTTGACGGAGCCCATCATCCATTCGCAGAGGGAACCTCTTGGTCTGATTAGATAATTTCTTCTTATCCTTTCTGAAAGGGAAAGGCTTGGACTGAATTTTACTCTTTGGGGCAGCCAACTCCATACTTCTAGATTTTTTTATAGCTTCTGCCAGGGTGGGCGGATCAAAAGCTTTGACCCATCCTCTCAATGGTTCTTCAAGTCCTTTAGTGAAAAGGACAACCAATCGCTTCTCTGATATGCTACTCACCATGACTGACAAGTTTTGGAATTCAGTCACGTAAGTGTCCAATGAACCTTGCTGCCTTAGTTGTGCAAGTTCTCTAAACTTCACTTCTGGATCTCTGGTGTCAAATCTCTCAATTAGCTTGTTGGTGAAATCAACGTAGGTGGTGACTAAGTTGTGACCAAGGGTGACCAACCCATGGTACCACCATTCATGGGCCACTCCATCCAAGTGCAAGGTAGCAAACTTGATGGCGTCCTCCTTCGGCATCGGTCTCAAGGACAAGTAATTGTCCAACTTCTATACCCATGCTCTGGCAGTACTCTTAGTGCTTCCATCAAAGTGTGCTAAGGTCACTCTTCCAAGAGCTTGCTGGAAATCTCTTGGGGCAGCAGACTTGTAATCATTCCTCCTTCCTCTTTTCATTTTCTGGTTCATGAATTGATCCAGAGTTAGGATATCTCAGATCTCACCGGGAAAGGAAGTAGACTCCATGTAGCTATTTCTTATCTCATCAGCTGTGGGTATCTCTGTTTCAGCTTGTTGTACTTCTTTTGGTAAAAAGACAGGTTGTAAAGGCATTGGGGTTGAACCTCCATTGTTACTCCAGTTGTTACTCCCATTTCTATTGCCTATAGGAGAGTTAGAAGTGCTGGCTTCCGGTCTATTGTTGGGCTGATTAGGGACCCCAACAACGTTCTGGTTTGGCTTTGCCAGCAGTAAAGACATCATGTCCATCATGGCATTGAATTGCTTCTCTGCCTTCTTGTCGGGTGCCTCATTTGTTTCTATAGTCTTATCTGCCATTGAATCCATTGAATCTAAAGTATCAATATCCTTTCCTCTGTTTCTCAGTACTTCTGAGAAGTATCCTCTTCTGGCACTATCGGAACCTGAAACTGCTGTCTCTTCTGCTCTCTGTTGTAGTATCTGACGTCTCTGTCACTCATGGAGACTTCTGAACCCACTGACTCTCACAGGCTGGCAGGAAAACCAGCTCTGATACCATTGTAATATCCCACTAATTTTTATTTTATTTTTAGACCAATAACAATTCATCCACAACAAATAACCCGTTAAGGTTAGAGGAATAAACCAAACAACTGAAAGGGAACCCGTCCACCTTTTGTTCACCCAGAGCCTAGACTGGGAGGGTGAGAGCATACGATGTTCCGAGGATCGTTAGCAATAATAATCAAACTGAAAATTACAATGCATGGGCGGCAAGCCAGCCCCTTCTACTTATCCAGCAGGATAGAAACCAAAGCTCTTGGCGGTCAACCGACCAAGGGAAAATTACAATAAATAGAAGTTCAATCACTCAACCGCGTATTTCAGCGGGAGGACATTACATTAAACTATCACTCTGCCGCATATTTCAGTGGGAGGACCATTGTATTGAACTTATCATTCGACCACTTATTCAGCGGGAGGATAGAATACAAAAACTGAATTACAAAACTTAGAAGGCGGCAAGCCAGCCTCTTCCACTTATGCAGTGGGAATTACAAATGAAAACAAAAAGAAGGGATGATCAGTACTATTGAAACATCCTTACAATATTGAGATGAGATGAGGAGAATAATTGCAGATTTCTACAACAAGATTGTAATTTTCTGTTACACTGATCTGCAGGTTGAAAGTACAGTTTCAGCAGCCCATGGAAACATCAAAACACTCATAACTCACTCAATTTTTACCCGAATTGATTCAAAAATCCCAATCCCACCGTACATCAAATGCAATGACAACCAATCAAAGCCACATCCCAAACAAACCCATTTTTATTTTGCACGCATCCCAATGCAAAATAGAAAACCCACGCTTAGCCTAGGAATTTTGATTTTATCTATTAAATTCATTGCTTAGTTTAAAATGCTAAAAACCTGCACGTTGTATCACCATGGCATGGAAGGAAGGATGAGTCGGTACCCAGATGGATGGAGTCGCTTGGTTAAGAGATATGAGCAAATTTCACTTTCGGCAGTCCCACGACCAGCAACCAAAAACAATCAAATCCAACATCAATCACTCCATAATCTGCAACTCATTAACCAATCTGCAATGGGAACACAAGGGCACAACTAGGTACTATATTGCAAGTACGAAACTGAGACTCAGCTAGGAAGCCAACTTCGAAGCTCAGATTTTCAGTAGCTAAACCGGCAGCATAATGATGCAATTTTCAAAGATTGTCCAAATGGGAGCCCAAGGCTCATATTTATAACTTCACTCTTCAAATTCAAATGCCATTCCTCCAAATTCCACGCCTTGCATTTGAATTTCATTCCACTACATGTGGACCCAAGTGTAGCACCACTTTCTCCTAAGTCAAAACTCAAGCCCAAAAAGGGGGAGGACCCACATTAAACACTTAGGCAAATAATGGAGATGCAATGTGAAATAATAATCTTCTAAAATATTTCTACATCCCATAGTACACTTGAATTTCGCCAAAACTTAGGATAAAATAGGCATTAATCCCAAATTTAATAAACCATAAGGAAATAATATTTAAGTATGTCGCAAATGACTCTCGTACTGATTATTATCACAACCAGGATGAAACTGAACCTGGACGACCACAGAACTGCTGCAGAATCAGAACCGTGTCTACTACCAAAAATAGAATTGTGCCACACAGTCACTTACTAAAAATAGTAAGTCAAGAACTAATGCTCAGAAAAGCATGATCATCGCATCCAAAGGCAAAACATGGAGAGCTCAGTAGGACAGTCACACCAGAATGGTCATTCCTTGACTTACTAAGAATAGTAAGTCCTTGTTTCATCAATGCTAGACCCTCATTCTTCATTCCACCTAGCCTACGGGTCTCAGGAATAAGCTAATGGACCAATGAAAGAGCATCAATGAGAAGGAGACATTACATCTCCAAAATGTTCAAATTTCAATCCTAATGGGCCGATCTAGGGTCTTACCTAGAAAGAGCAGGTTTAAAGGGCTCATATGCATAAGGAAGAGGGCATTATCGGGGTCCCTTTGCACAATTTCTTTGGCGCTGATCACATACCTTTCTAGTCAGCTTTGTCTGATACTCAAATTGATTTGTTTTTTTCCTCTTTTTATGGCTAGGTTGGCTAGGGCAGTCCAATCGAATTTTAACCTTTTGAAAGATATAAATGTAGGGTTACATCATTACCTTAGTCATTCAATTCATGCATCAAACATTATTCTGCTCTGCCATTGTATTCTAGGTCTGATTTTATGTTCCAGGTCTGATTTTGTCTTCTAAGTGAGTGCATTTGGACCCTGACCTTGTTGAGCGCATTTATAGGATCAACATGCAAAGCGCATTTGGATTAATGTCTTGCAAAGGACAGTAGCTGGGTGGGCTTTGGTGGCGGATCAGCATAAAGGGATGCTGAGCGCATGTGGAAGGCTCATTTATTGAGCGCATTTCAAGTAGGTCACTACACAAATCTGATCTAGATGCTCCTAGCAACAAACCTCATCATTACCCTAGGGTGGATTCTAAGAGATACCTTCCAAATAAATGCCTTGGTCAGGATTAGGGGTTTGCTATCACCATTTCATGATATTGAGCGACAGACATGGAAGGATGTTTAACAATTTTTCAATTTGAATGGCGGACTTGAGGTCCTCATCAACAATTTTTTCCTTACATTGTGGTGGACTTAAGGAGCTCTTAAACATTTTTGCATTATCATTGGCGGAAATCTAGACCCCAACACCATTTTGAACATCTATATAAGGGTGGAAATCAGGGGGCGAATGAGAATTTGCTCTCATATGATGGCGGACCTAGAAAGAAGTCTTGCTTTTTACTTGTGCAAATTTTATCTCGAAACATCATTGGCGGACTTAGGAGGTTGATCAACAATTTTCAACACCTTGCAACAACTTTTCTCCTTGAGCACATAGACAAGGCTCAGTTGAATTAGTGGGTTTGAGAGAAGCCCTTGTACAAAATTATACATGAATTTGCCCCTATATCAAACACTTAGTCACATGTAAGTTTGGGCACATATTGAGGATAGCACTACACAAATAAAGTGTATGGCAGGACTAGGGGGTTGATTTGCACAAGTTTATAAATGAATATTTCCCCCTGACTCCATACTAAACATATTTTATACTCCTTAACCTATTTTATACTTTCACTCTTTGCTCTTGAGCGTATATGAGACCAGTGTTTGTACAAAAAGTGCAATTGAGTGCACTTAGGAGAGAGGCTTGCACGATGCTTGGTGGAGCGCATATCAGGGGTAGGCATGCAATGGCGGGATTCAAGGGTAGGCTCGCATAGATTTATACATGCTCGAGGGGGGTTGGATGTTACTTAGTTAAAATTCATTCTCCTTAATCTGTCCTCTAGAGCATATGTTAGGGATTGACTTGCACAAGTTAGATGAGCTCATGGTGATACACTCAACCCATCCTCCTTGAGTGGAATTAAGGTCCCTTGAAGCAATATCTAGACCCCTAAGAATTTTATCATAAAGTTGGGCTAGACATTAGTGCACAATTTACTTGAATAAACTTCCCATAAATTTGTACGTGAAATGAGCGCGTTGATTTTTACTTAGCCAAACTTTAACTCTTTTACCCCTCAAGGTCTTGTATTAGGCGAATTGGAAATTCGAGACCTTAAGGTGCTAGGCTTGCAGTTGCTATTGGAACTAAAAGCAAATTTGCTAGTACATGCTCCATCATCAACCTTTAACGACATCTAACACATTGACAAGACCCCTCCAACTTGACAACTTTGACAACATTAGCAACTTTAGCAATTTTGACAACCTTATGTCAACATTCAACCCTGACACTCACAACACATACCCCCTCTTACAAGCAAAGGTTAATAGCTACGACTACTGCCAGGCTAAGACAATCAACAAAACACCTTAGTGAAGCGGAAAGTGGGGGGCCCCATTTGCAATGGGGTGATATTTGAAAACGTCATAACAAGACCCTCATTAAAGACTTTGCCTTGAGAAATTGTTGGGAGGAATTAATTAAATCACTTTGATGGATAGCCAACCCTAGTAGAAATAATATTATATGGAGGCCAACTATAAGTTTTTTCATGAAGAACATTTATCTTTTTTTTTTAATGTTTGTTGGCCGACCCATAATTTTATGACCACATTGGAGTCAAACAGATTTAAATAAAAACACATTTATATTATCTTAAGGGGCCAACCCTTCATGGTGATAGCCCCATTTTGGGAATTAAAATAAAATATTCATATTTCAAGTTTGGCCAACCTCTTTGGGAGAGTCGCCTCTCTTGTGTGAAGAGGTATTTGATAGGGTATAAAAGAAGGTAAGTTGGTGGAGTAAGAAGCAAGTAATTAATGAATATCTCGCCTATCTAAAGCAGACTTAAGAGCAGATCTAAGACAAATTCCTCGGATTGATTTGAGGCAGATTTAGAGCAGTCCTTTCAAGGTGGTTTATAGCAGATTTAAGGTAGATTGACTAAGAATTTGTTGTTTTAGAGTTTCGTGCCTATTAATAGAAGATATTGGTGCATCTTGCTATGTTCGTGCTTACTAGCGAGGGCTGGTGTCTCTAGTGGGTTGGTGTCTACAAAGTTTGTAAGAGAATTTTATATAAGCAAATATTGCCGTGGTTTTCTCTTGAAAGTTTTTCCATGTAAATCTTGTGTTCTTAATTGTTGATGATGCGTGATTGATATCATTGTGATTATTAATTTGAAAAATGTATTATAATAGCTGATATTGATTCACCTCCCCCCCAATAGTGTAAGCTTGTGCTCATCAAGTTGTATGGGGCAGTTTATTTTCAAAGGTTAATTTGAGATCAAGCTTCTGTTAGATCTGTGTCCATGAGAATAAATGGCTTTTAGATTTCATGATGAAAAAATTGAGTTTTTGGTCATGTGATATGGTTTGACTAACACAACAACCATTTTCTAATCTATGATGAAGTAGGTATTTAGTGGTCAATTGAGGAATTTTTCTTTGGTATTTTTTTTTATATTTAGATATGTAGTAAGACATGGGAAGATCATTTGAGGGACTTGGATATGGTCCTTGAAATTTTAGAGCAATAGACTTTATTACTTGGGCCATGTCATTAGTGATCATGGTGTGTACATGGATCAATAGAAGATTAAAAATCATCTTGGGTTGGGCATCCTCCACGAGACTAACACAATTGAGAGAACTCATTGATCTTTGTTGTTACTATAGAAGGTTCATTATGGGGTTTCACAACTAGCAACACCCTTGACTAACATGACAAAGGAAGGAGATTTTGCATGGATGGATCCAACACACTTGAAGCTTTTGATAAGCTTCAAGGGGTATTTAGGTCATGCCTTGTACTCACTGTACCAAACTTCTCTCAACCCTTTGTTGTATAATGTTATGCTTTAAGAGGGAATTGGAGTTGTTGTAATGAAAAAAGTTGTATCCCATAGCATTTGAGAACAAAAGGTGATTTTTTTAAAATGGTGGCTTTCTATTTACAACGAACAAATGTTTGCCATTATGCATCCTTCGGCACAGTTTAGATAGTATCTAGTTTGTGGTAGATTTGTGGTTAATGCAAGCCATAACGACTTGAAGTTATTCATAGGTTAGTGAGACTTGAATGTGGCAACAAAAATGGGCAAGTAAGCTGCGAACATTTGATTTTGACATAGACTATATGAAAGGTAAAAAGAATATAGTTGTTGATGCCCTTAGTTTAGAATTCCCACTTTTTGTTCTATTTCTAGTGGTTGAAAGGTTCTTGTCACAATTGAATATGCTAAGAATGTATTTGTTATCAACATTTTAGGGGGAAGTGAAAGATGAGAAGTATGTGATAGCAAATGCTCTCATTTTGTATAAGGAGAAAAAAATGAAGTATCTAAATCTAAGTTGAAAGAGGATGTTTTGAAAGTATTGCATGATGTGGCCATGACTAGTAACCTTGGATTCTAGAAGTGTTGGAAACTTGAGTTGTTGTGTTGTGTTGTGTTGTCATTGATGTCAGTCATTGTATGTTGCATAGATGTCGCAGATCGTTTGGAGATATTGTTGTGTGGTTAAGTAGTGATATTGAGTAAGTTTGAGGTGTTTCCGGGAGATTGGTGTAGTGGAAGGTTCAATAGGTAGGAAACAATATTTATGTAGGAAAGAGTTGTTAATGTCCTAGTAAAAGAATGCTTTGCATTCCTCTTGTATGTGAATCTTATGTAATGCGGTTCTGCACATAATTTTTATGATTTGTGTATGTTCTAACAGGTCCTTTGTAGCTCAGATTTTAGAGTTGGTTGTTGTTGTTTCTAACAATGAGGTGTTTGTCAGAACTGGTCCAAAGAATACTTGGCGGTTCTTTGATATATGGTTTTCAATGTTGCAGCTTGGAGGACATGTTAATTTGGTTTCTGTAGTGTTGCAGTTTAGTTTTTTGGTGATGGTTTGATTGGCAAGCGAAGTTATGGTGTTCAGAGTTCAATGTTGTCAGTTGCATTGCTTTTCGGTTGATTGAGATGGTGTATCCTATCTAGATCATCCCTTTTTGGTCCGAATTTTTTTTGGTAGTTTAGTGTTGAGGTTGATATGGGTCTTACCGTCGTGTGTGTAGATCTGCATTGGAGAATGGTTTTGGGCCGATTCATTGGCGTGCTACATTGGCTATCTACACATTTCATTTGATGCTGACCTTGGAAGGTGTGTTAGCGTGTGCAGTTTGGTTGAATCATTTGGAAAGGATGTGTTGTGATGTTTTTGGGTCCCCCCTATCTCTTGGAGTGGACTGCAATAGATGTTATAGATCCGGATTGTTGAATCTATGTAATATTGCATATTTTGTTTGTGGCCGACCTAGTTGAGAGTTTCAATGAATTTTCTTGTATATATAGGAGTGTGGATGTATGAGTTGAGCATGGGATGTATGTGAATTGATGTGAAGTGGATATGAATGATGCACAAATAGATTTGGTATAGTAGAAGCGGAAAGGCAGTTTGTGAAGAGCTTTGAGATAGTATTTGTTGTTAGATGTGTTTGTCATGATATTGGTCGCTTGACATTGTGGTTGAAGGACAATTTCATTATCAGGAGATCTTATTCATTTCAGTTCGTTTAATCCTTTGCACCCTTTGAAAGAAGGTGTGTTCCTTTTGGCAGTTTGTGCAGCCCTTTGTATCTTTCCCTAAAGTTGTGCACCTTAGTCTTGCAAGTCCTTTCAGGGTAGTGAGTTCCTTGGACTTGAGTGTAAACAGCGTAATTAGTTATTCATATTGTGAGTGTGATTCTCATAGTAGTTTTTTCCGTATAAATTTGGTGTTCATGTGTATATTGTGCTTTGTGTTTTCATGTTTCATAATTGCAGTAATAAGTTATTGTGGTTTGAAGTTTAATTGATTAAAAGTAAAGTTTTTCATGGTTCAGACTGATTCACCCCTCCCCTCTCACTCTTGTGGTGTGTTCTACAAGAAGACACACAAGTAGATAAGGGAAAGGTTCTCCTGGAAGGGCCTTAAGGATAATACACATCAAGAAGTGCACAACCTATCAACAAAACAAGGAAAGACATATTTTTACTATAGGATTATTGTAGCCATTACCTGTTTCCAGTCATAAATAGGAGAGCATATCCTTGGTCTTTATCACAAGCCTTCCAAAGTTAAATGACAATGATTGTGTTTTTATGATTGTGAATGGTTTAGCCAAATATGCACACTTTGGCATTCTTGCAGATTTCAGAGCACTCTAGGTAGTTGATTTAGTTTTTAGAGAAGTGTTTAGATTACATGGTTTGTCTAAGAACATTCATAGTGACAAGGATAGTAGAATTCTTAGCTTCTTTTGGTAGGAGTTGTTTCGTTTGATTGGTATATTGCTCTTGCCTAGTACTAGTTATCCCCTACAGATTGATGGTTAGGTAGAGATAGTCAAAAAGTGGGTTGAGGGATATTTGAGTAACCATTTCACAAATCGACAAGTAGCATTGGTCAAATGCTTGCACCTTGGAGAGTATTGTTACAACACTACTGTGGCATGACCATCATCATGACAACATTTATGGCATTGTATGGATATGTTATTTTCATTGATTTGGTATTTATTGATGGCAAGATATAGTCAAGACATTTTGAGGTCACTTAAAGATTATTTGCAATAGGTCCAAGATCAATAGAGGTTCTACACAAAATGAGACCATATTAAGGGATTGGTCGAGGTTGGTGATATTTTGTTTTGCATGTATAGCCTTGCAGGCATCCCTCCATTAAGTGATGAGGGGTTGAAAAGCTCAATTCTTGCTTCTATGGAGCATACATAGTTTTGAAGAGAGTGGGTGAGGTGGCCTATGAGCTGGAGTTACTAGTAGGCAGCCACATTCACAATGTTTTGCATGTATCTTGCTTCACAAGGGCATTGGATCAACACATTGCAATCAGTTGATGTACCACCTGTGGATAATAAGGGGAAATTTATATTAGTGTTAGATGCCATTATTGACATATGTAAGAGATTGAGCGATAAGACTGTTGGAGTTACTAGTAGGCAGCTGCATTCACAATGTTTTCCATGTATCTAGCTTCACAAGGGCATTGGGTCAACGCATTGCAATCAGTTGATATACCACCCTTGGATGAAGAGGGGAAATTTATATTAGTGTTAGATGCCATTATTGACATATGTAAGAGATTGAGCAATAAGACTGTTAAGTACTCGGTTTGTTGGAAGGGTCTAGTCGTAGAGGATTTTGTTTGGGAGGGGCCAAAGATATTTGATCATGTAGCAATACCTTGCTTGTGGGCAAGCAGTCTCAGGAAGGGTGGACTTGTAATGACCCAGTTCTATTAATTCATCTTACAATATCCCATAAGCCCATCCCTTGAATTTTCTAGATGTACTGGAGGAAAAAGTCTCTTTAAAGGATGGTTAAGGTTTTGGAAAATTAATAATAACAAATAAGTAAATATGTAATGGCATCTTTTATTTAATTTCATTAGTCTCTGATAGTGCATTATGAGAGTTACAAATTGACTTTTTAGAGAGGGCAGTTATTTTGTGAGAGTGAGAATGCTGAGTTATGGTGGCAATTTAACTCGAATTTTCAAAATTTACTATTCTTGGAATGCAGTCAGATTATGGGTGTGCTTGGATTTGAGCCCTCCTTTGTGCCATAGAATGAGCGTTTTGTTGTTAGAAATGTCTCTCTTTCTGCTGTTACACTTCTGCAATAATGTTCTGTAGTTGATTTGAGGATGAAACCCCTTTGGCTCCTTTCGGCGGTCTGGTTTGAGGCATTATTTTTTTCATTTTTGGTCAGTGTTTGGTGGTCTGTAACAGCTCTACAGAGTGCACAGTTAATCAGCTTGGAAAATTGTTTGCAAGCCATTGCATGTGTTGCAGGTTTGGCATGGTAGCATGTTGTTATCTATTTGTGTGATCCAGTTTTAAGTTATGAATAAAATACAGTATTTCAGTGTAATGTGTTATTTTTAAATTCTTGCGTCGTAAGTTAATTAGACAGTTTTTGAAGGTTATTACTCTACACATACCCACCCCTCCACTCCCTTTTTATCCTTCATCAATAATTACATTGCTCAATTTCAAGTCTTTATATTCAATTGTAATTTTTGCAATTCCATCCTTATAAAAGATTAAGAGATCCCTTTCATTATGTATGTATGTATGTATATCTACGTTGAATGAAAATTCCCTAAGGGATTTAATATAATTATAAACCTTTTTATTTTGCGAATTACAGCACGAGAATTGCATTTTAAACTTTAAGGACTGTCTGAAAATAAATATCTATGGAAATAATATGCACATCAAACAAAAACCCCCAGAAGCTGTGGCATAGCTTCTGAGCAGAATCTGAAATCTGTACCAAGTGAGAAAATCACTCACAGGAAAGCATACCTTTTCCCACAAAAATGAGCAGAACCTTCATCATGTTTTCAGCAAGTCCTTAGCATAAAGTTCAAACAAATAAACTTTACTTTGAGGATATCTCAAGGTGGCTCAGAAGGTCTCTCTTAATGAAACTAAACCATAAAGAAGGGTTCAGAAACTTGAGCAATTCATCATGCCTTGAAAAACATTGCAAAACCTTCTGAAAAGATCCTCTTTGGCTATGCACGTGAACCATTAAGCAGAAAAAAATCTAACTCAAATTCCTCCCTCTGGCTACATAAATGACACTGCAGTGCCAATAAACCCTCTGTTTTGGATGTGATGGGCTTCAAACCTAAAACAAATATGAAATTGAGTCCGGTTTGGGGTGAAAGCCCAAGCCCATCCTTCAATATTCAACACATACATCTTTGTGTTGGAATTTAAAACCTGCATTTCGCTTTCTTCAGTTCAGACATTTACGTTTGTCTTTTGATGAATGGAGTCGATACTTAGATAATCACCATATCAATATGGTGATCAATGGTCCAGTAGTCTTGATGGCAGCAGACATGCTGGTAAGTTGTCTCAAAGCATATTGCCAAAATTTTGAATAGGATAGGAAATGGAGGATGCTTATTTATATTTGTCATTCAATTAAGAATCTCAAAGCATTGGGTGGCTCTCTTTGCAAGCCTTTTCACTTACAGTTTTGACACCAGAAGATAATAAATAAAGATTGTGTAATTCTCCTGTGGCAAAAGATAAACTCAAGGAATATGATCCTAAGGGCAAAGCAAAATGTCGTATCAGTAAACACATTTATAATTTGAGACAGCATCATCCTTGCTTACATTCATTGTACCAAATTTCTGGTGGAAATTATATACCTGCGCGATGTATGGAGCTGATTAAATTGGCAATTATTCTTGTTTGAAAAAGAAGTTATGATATAATATAATGAGTGCCTCCAAAATCATCCAGAATAGACATATTATTTTCCTTATCTGCAGTAATAATTTAGCATGCCCATATTTGTCTTGGGTGTGACTCGTGAGTGCAACTTTTTTCAGAGTTTTCCAACTTCTAGTGGCTTATGCATGGAGAATAGGCCTTCTCTATTACTATATTTGATTGGTGCCCTCCATTTCTTTCCAAAGGTTCATGTCTTATTTATAAATATTCTATTATCTAATATACTTCTTGGAAAAGGCTTTCTATAACGACCTGGTTTCAAAGGTCTATTACTTCGTCCTCCATTTATTCTGCTTTTTGTAAATGAATCTTAGAGTTTACCATTTATTCATGAATTTTAAAAATCCATGACCATTGTATCCTTGTGCTTCATTAACTTAGTCCAATTAGTTGACAATGCATCCTTGAAATAAGGTTTCCAACGACATTTAAAAGAGAAAAATTGTATGTTCAGGCAACAAGAACTTATGCCCTGTAGCTATGATGCTTCAAATTTTCTATTTATTTTCTTCGATTTACTGATAAAGACCCTGTTTGTTTCAATTCTGGTGTTCCTCTTTACTTTACCTAGAGCAAATAATTAGACAACAATAAAGGCCTATGATTTTTGAGCTGGGACTGGAACAATAAATGCAAAGTTGAATTTATAAAATTTAAATAAATTTAATGTAATAGTTAGCTCAAAATCTGGGTGGAGGGATATGCAACGAGTTGATTCACCAATGTGCAGAAAAATAGGCCTTTTCGGGTGAATGCCTTAGATTCTGTGAATTGATTGTATGTTGCATTGGTTTTAATTTCTGACTGCAGAACTGAACTCTACACTTGCAGAAAGGAACCAGGCATGTGGAAATGACGTTGCCCCAGGAAAGCAAGTTGGCAGAAAATGCACATCAACTTCATGTATCTGTGTCTGAAATGGGTTGGTGTCAAGAGACGCCATTGGGGAAGTTGCTAGAAAAGGTTTTGCTCTCCTTTGATCAAGTCTGTAAGTGGACCAATTTAATGGTGATAAACAAATATAGAAGATAGGAGGCAAGCATGCGGTATGCCTGATATGACTATCCAAGCCTATAATGCAATTAAGATGCTCTTCGATGTTGTGATGATGCTCTCATGTGAATGTTCCTCTCATGCATACATTATTTAAAATGGACAAGAAATGTCCTTAAATATAACATAGTACAGAATTTCATAAAAACGTGTGCTAGGTCAGCTCACTATGACTAGTGGGAAAAAGTTGGCAATTTTCAATTTTGAATTTGAGTTTAAAAAATATGAGGTTTAGATCCCTGTGTGCAAAAGTGACCTGGATCAATTCCATGCCTGTGAATATGAAATATGATGGTGAATGAGAAATCTAAAAATCAAAACTGGTTCCTAGGGATGAATGGTAATGGAGACGAGTTGCGATCAAGTCATGAGCCATTTTTAACACAAGAATATGCCACTTGTAGATTTGTTGTTGCATAAAGGGCAATCTAGTTGAAGTGGGCTTGTAATGCCCCCTTTTGGGACATTTCTGATTTTTGCCTTAAAACAGTCAGATTTACTCAAAATGATAATATAGCTTTATCAAAGGTTAAGAATTTAAAATAATATTCAGATCACTAAATTATAGTAAAATCCTTAAAATCAATCATGTCGTGAATTCTTTGGAAATACTTACAAATCTGCTAAATTAGAGGTTTTCGTCCCTAACTCAACAATGGCAATATCAAGAGTTTTTTTCCTAACTTGCCAAGAGCATTAAAGGGTTTTTGTCCAAACTCAATTAAAGCAAAGTGTTTTCATCCTTATTGACGCATGGGCGTCCTAGAGTAACCCATATTGTACCAAATTAGAGAAGCATGCAGACCTCTCCCAAGCCTCACGGAGCTAATGGAGCATGTCGTGTGATTGACATGGGGCCGAGTGACATCTATTTAGGTCTGGACCTATTTGCACCCACATTTAGATCCCTCTCAAGCAATCGGAACTCATACACACGTCACACCAACTTTGGGACCTGGGAGGCCGACGTGGATCACATCTGGTGATGTAGATCAATATTTAAACACATCAGGAGGTATAAGAGAGTATTGATTGTAGTTGGAGTGGGTAGTTAGGGAATAGTAGATAGGGGAAGGGTGATTTGAAAGACTTCTGTTTTATTGTTATCATTGTAATAATCCCATGGCGACCTGTGAGCTTGCATGTGGGGGCAATGGGCCAAATGTAAGTAACATGTGAAAGTGTGTGGGTATGTAGTCATTCCGTTCTCATAAATAAACGTTTTTGATTCTTTCTGGATTCCATTGTATGTTGTATTTTAGTACGTGTTTAGCTACAAGGTTGGATAGTCCATTCGGGACTCTTTATCCTTGATCGCATCAAGTATGAGAGCAAGATTCAAACCTTAGGAGAAGGGGGTTTTGAAAGATTGTTGGTGTGGATAGATCGTCAACTAGAGGCAATTTGTAGGTGTTGTCAACTGATCACCGAAGTGAGGTAGTTAGAACTCTGAGCCAAATTGACAAATTGAGGCAGGCACAACTAGATCGAAAGGAAAGATGTTACCAAGAAGGATGCCAACAATGATGAACGTAACCAGAAGGGTGGAAGCGATGATGGACATGATGAGAGCCATGAGGAATTGATTAGATGTTGTTGAGGAAGATCCGAGGAAGGGTATAAACCCGAGACCGAAAGAGGAAAGTGATGATGAGGAGCTGAGGATGCAAGAGCAAGATGAGGAGATTCTAGAGGAAGAGGAGTTTGATCTAATCAAGATGAGGAATGCATTTGCAAAGATTGGAATGAGGCCAAGGATCGAGATCCCTAGTTATGTTTGAAGTTTGAATTTGAAAGAGTTGATCGATTGGATAAATGAGATGAAAGAATACCTCGAATTTGAGGAGATAGAAGATTCGGAGTGAGTAAGGTTCACCAAAACCATGCTTAAGGGGCATGCCACCATCTGGTGTAAAGAGGAGTAGTTGGATTAAAACTGTAGAGAGAAGGAGCAAATCATGAAGTGGGATAGGATGGTACTGAAATGGAAGGGTCAATGCATACCTACAGACTACGAATTGCAATTGCTAAAGAAGCTTCAAAACTTGCGGTAAAGGGAGAAGATAGTGAAGGTGTACAACGAAAAATTCCACAAAACAATAAGTAGGATTGGACACAGTGAATCAGGAAGAGAGAAGGTGGCACAACACGCCAATGGCCATAGAACCAACATTTAGGAGGAAGTAAGCTTTGTTTAGATAACCACAATGGAGGAAGCCTACTAATTTGCATTAAGGGTGAAATAAAAGTTGGCCAGAAGGGTAGAGAAGATGTCCATGAACGGAACCAAAGGGATTTATAAAGATGGACACAACAAATTGAGAGGAGGCCTTATGTAGAGTGAGCAAGAGGAACGATCTCATTTCAGAGGGAAGGAAGGAAGCCCAGGGAGGATTCGTTTCATGACTAGAGAGAAAAGGACCATCACTGGCATAAAGAGCATGGGAGGACGAAGATTTGATTTGATTGAGGAACATGTTTCAAGTGTGAAGAAAATGGGCATCATGCCTTTGAATGTTGACATGGAAGTGCTAGAAAGTTGAGAGACTTTGGAGCTGCTAGGAATGCCTATGTTGAAGAGGAAAGGATAGATCATTTGGGCTCGTAGGACATCCAGAGAGGGGTGAATCATTGGTCATGAGGAGAGAAATGTTGCAAAGGGAAGCCAAAGATGAATTGACATAGAGGAGAAGCTTGTTCCGGACCAAGTGCAGGTTGGAAGGCAAGTGTTGCAAGGTTATCATCGATAGTGGCAAGATGCACAATTTGGTTTCCGTGGAGATGATACAAAAGCCGGACCTGAAGAGGATCAAGTACCTAGAACCATATTGGATTACCTAGATACAAGATGATCACAAAATTTTGGTACGTGAACAATGCCTTGTCAGTTCCCACATGTGTTCATATAAGGATGAGGCATGCCGATGCGTGCTTGTCACCTACTACTAGGGAGGCCTTGGGAATATGATACGAGACCCATACATGATGGGAGGAAGAATACCTACACCACAACCAAGGAGGGAAAGAAACATATCTTGATTTCTTTGTAGGAAGAACAAAAGGTGGTGGTATGTGGAGGTGCAAGGATCTATTTAGTGGATAGAAGGAAGTTCCTAGATGTATTGAAGCCTGAGAGAACTTGCTTTGCACTAATTCAAAGGAAATGCAACAGTTGTTGGAATCAAGGATCCAAGGAACACTAAGGGTGGGGTGGGGTGGGGTGTCGGGGGGGGGGGGGGGGTGAATCAGTATTCTGCAATTTCAACTTAGTTATCTGGAGATCTATAAACCACTTAATGCAGATTAAGAAAAATAAAATGCAGAAATACAAAGCAAGGAACAACAACACCATGACATCGAGATTTTTACGTGGAAACCAGGTTAAGAGAAAAACCACGGTGGGATTCAAACCCACAATATTAGTATACTCTGTAAGAAGTATAAAAATATTACAAAAGGGAATGCACATGCATTCAAGCACATTGCCTAGAGCTCACTGCTCAAATTACAAATAAGGGCAACAACCTTGGAAGGCTCACTGCCTTAAAAAATGTTTGTAAGAGATTGCAATGAAGTTTGAACTATGAAGTAGCATCAACAAATGCATGGATAGAGTTCCGGTTAAGCACAAAACATATTCTTACTCAATTTTGCAACACTGCTTTGTTATGATATTCTACTTCAATCCGGAGCACAATTCTAACACCTGCGCATGTGGAAGCGCACAATCGCTCATACACACTTCACACACTACCACCACACACAAAAATAACCATTACAATCGATCTTATATATCCACATTACAAATTAAGAACCATTTCATGTTGGCTTCAATAACACACCACATAGGATGAAACGTGTAAATGAGTCGGCTCAAATCCTCCTTTAAAGTATATGCAAACCAAAACAAAATGTCCACACGCTTCCCACATGATAACTCATCAACCTAAATTATCCAGCAAACAATCGCCAAAATCAATCCACAAAATCTGCAAACTAAATTATCACATGTTACCACTGATAACCACTGGTCTAATAAAAACATGATTCTCGGATTTTCTAACTTGCATGAAACTCATCACCGGAGGCCACAATCTAGGAATTAGGCATATTACATGACCACTAGCCTTCTCCGAAATTCGCATAGCAAAATACACAACCAAAATAATTTGCTAACCAAACCTGTTCACTACCGGATGTCCCACTCTGCTAACCAGACCTCACCAGACTCAAACAATCTTCACTCAATCTACTAGAATGATGAAAACATGAAGTGTGGATACCAAAACTGATATAAGTTGTCATCAATGACAACATCTGAACATACTTGCAGTGTCTCTTGCAAACAATAGTATGTATGTGGAAGATGCTAGCATAAAGGAAAAGGAGGTATCACAAGAAGTAGCAAAGCTCCTCGAGGAGTTCCAAGACATTGTGTCAGATAATGTTTGGCATGAATTGTTGGAATCCAAGAACACTGAGAGGGGGGGGTGAATCAATGTTCTACCGGCAAATGAATTTTTGAACTTATTGCATATGAACTAGTTAACAATAAATATAATTAAAGTGCATAAGCCAAATAACACACAAAGAAGCACAACCATAACACCAATATTTATACGTGGAAAACCCTGTAAAGGGAAAAACCACGGTGGGGCTGATACCCACAATATCTATATACTTGATTAAGGTATACAAATATTACATAGAAGGGATTGCACATGCAATCAGGCTCACCGCCTAGAGCTCACTGCTCAAATAGAAGTCTCATTGACGTACACAACATTATACAATGATTACAAACAAAAATGAACTTATAGATTACATCTGACCATGCTGGATAAGTTCCAGTTTATGCTCTGTCAACCTCCTCTATGAACTGGTTTACTGATACTCTATTTTGCCCTGTTTTGCTACCCGTTGGAATTGTGCACGTGAAACTGCGCACAAAAGTTTTTACTCGCTGATCAAATCGCATACCATCAATCTCTGATTGATTCGCATCCAAAATCACATCACTATTAACTCTGAATCCATCGCTAAAAAGATCTCCCTTAAATACCCTTTAACTTTTCAGCATGTTGACCTCAATGAGAAAAATAATCTCGTCGGCTGCTGGATCACAAAGTATGTCATACATTATCCGATGATCATGTTTATGTCGGCCTTCACACGCTACCATAAATTCCTTCAAAGATATTACCAAGGTCCCAAAATATCTTAATCGGGTCCTATACTTAATCGGGTTCCAAATTACACGTTACCGGTATCAAGACTAACAGGTTACCAAGGATAAAGTGAAGTGTGAATATACCGGTTGTGTATAGTGTAAACCGGTTGGCCCAAACAATACAAAATGATAAGTCAGTGAATCCCGAGAAGAATTATCAACACCTAAAGATGAGTTGCCATCAATGACAACCCTAAATGCAATTTACTTTACCAGAGGATTGTCAATTGCCAACAATCTCCCCCTTTGGCATTGATGGCAACACTGATGTGAAAAATGATACCATCTCTGAATCTACTCCCCTTGACTTGTACACTCATACTATATACATCTGATATACTCCCCCTAAGCTATATATACATTTTTCACTGTACTCCTCCCCCTTTGACATCAATGACAAAGCAGGGTGCCCACCAAAAGTGTTGTACAGATATATACACATATCGGTTCTATACAAGTTTCAAAATGCTAGCATACATAGTCTTAAAAAATGAGAAGTATTTGTCGCGACCTTGCTTGAGAGAATCAAGAATGGTGGTGAATCCATTCAAGAGACTGACATAATATTCAATTGCCTTTGATTCGGTTGGATCCTCCTTCTGCATGTAGGATATACACTCAGTCTTGTGAAATAACAGATTATCAAGCCGGGGACCTATAAAATTTCCGAGCTCTGTTGCTCTCCTTATTGCACTGTCCCTTTCCTTCTCTAACCTCAAAATTTGATCCATGACCACCAAAATCGGTCCATCTAAAGAAATTGTTAGGTTAACTACTAGGTTGTAAGAATTATAAATTTTTATCAAATTATCCTCACAGTTTGATTTTTGCTTTTCTAAGTGAGTAGTAAGCTTTGAAAAATCTAGACAAGACTTATAAACCTTTCCTCCTTCAACCAATGCTACATCAATGGACTGCAAGCATGTTTGAAGTTTACTCTTCTTTGATGCAATCATCTACAGAAATGTCTGCTTTCGGGCTTCTACAAATTTATTCTTAGCCTCAGTTATTGAAAGTTTAACCAAAGAATCATATTGTTTAGGAATGAAATTAATGATCTCCTGTAGTTTACTGGATGAGCGTGCTCTCTCTTGTGCCTAGAAATTCGGTACTAACCGGTTCAAAACTTCAAAAGTATTATGAATCAGTTGCTTGTCCTTTAATTCCTCCTCGGCCAATTCTTGCGTTGCTTGTGCTTGGAGTGCTGCAGTGGCCAACATTTTCTTTGCCAGAGACATCATGTGATATGGCTTGTCAAAACTGATAGGAAATTGTGGCACTTTTCCTTTGGCTAATGATGATGTGTCAATTGTTAAGCTGGAAGGGAAGTCTGTCACTGTTTCCTTGTCTTTGTCTGCCGATGACTTAACCTTTGTAACCTTTATCTCCTGTGTACTAGTGGCTTCGCCACTTGGTACCTTATTCTGTTCTGGTGCATCCTCATAAACCTTATTATTAGTATCTTTATCCTCATTATCCTTATCTTTTACAATATCTACCTTTGCATCCTGTACATTTTCTGCTGAAGGATTCTGATTATTCTCAGTTTCAAAATTGGACTCACTAACTGGTTCAGTAGTAACCGGTGGAGTGCTAACTAGTGGATTTATATTTACATTCTATTCATCTGCTTTATCCCTTGGTAATTGAATATTCTATGGCTGTACAAAACATGGACTTAACTCATATCCTAGACTTAAAAGAGTTCTGACCCAAATATCAATTGTCTTTTTCCGGATTTCCTCAAATTTCTCTACCATCAAGTTATTTATTTGGTGTCTAGGATTGAATTCTGATGAACTTGTCTTATTGATTAAATCTACTATCTCTGGTGGGGTAATTGATGGACAAAGATTAACTAATTTTGTCTCTTTTATTTGCCGGTCTAGAGTTTGAGCATGTAATTTTCTGACCTCTAATTTATCATATAGTTCCTTGGGCAAAATTTTCTCTAATTCAATAAATGCCCTATTGAGAGAATCAAGATATAAAATAATAGCTTCTTCTAACTATTTCTTATCTTTATCATCAAAATCATCAAAGAATGTGGAAATAATATCCAAATTACCGTCATTAGTAATCTGATCAATAATATCTTGAGTGTCTAATTTCTTCTTACCGGTTCTCCTTTTTGCAGTTGATCATAGAGTTCCTTCCTCTTGGCTTGAACAACTGAAAGCTTTCCTTGCAATGCAATGATGTGTTCTCTGGCTTTCATTAGTTCATTCTTCAGTTTACTGTTTTCCATCTGTTCATTATCAAGATCCTTAAGAGCAAGTTGAAGCTGTTGTTGCGAACCAGTTTCCAGTGATTCCAAGTTCTGGATCTTCCTCAAGTGGTTAAACTTCTTCCGAAGAACTAAGCTCTGATACCAATTGTTGGAATCCAAGAACACTGAGACGGGGGGGGGGGGGGGGGGGGGGTGAATCAATGTTCTACCTGTAAACGCATTTATGAACTTATTGCATATGAACCGGTTAACAGTAAATATAATTAAAGTGCATAAGCCAAATAACACATAAAGAAGCACAACCATAACACCAATATTAATACGTGGAAACCCCTGTAAAGGGAAAAACCACAGTGGGGCTGATACCCACAATATCTATATACTTGATCAAGGTATACAAATATTACATAGAGGGTATGGCACATGCAATCAGGCTCACCGCCTAGAGCTCACTGCTCAAACAAAAGTCTCACTGACTTACACAATATTATACAATAATTACAAACAAAAATGAACTTATAGATTGCATCTGACCATGGTGGATAAGTTCCGGTTTATGCTCTGTCAACGTCCTCTGTGAAATGGTTTACTAATACTTTGTTCTACCTTGTTTTGCTACCAGTTGGAATTGCGCACAAAAGTTTTTACTCACTGATCAAATCGCATACCATCAATCTCTGACTGATCGCATCCAAAATCGCATCACCATTAACCTTGAATCCATCGCTAAAAGGATCTCCCTTAAATACCCTTTAACTTTTCACCATGTTTGCCTCAATGAGAAAAATAATCCTGTCGGTTGTCGGATCGCAAAGTATATCATACATTATCTGATGATCATGTTTATTTTGGCCTTCACATGCTACCATAAATTCCTTCAAAGATATTACCGGGGTCCCAAAATATCTTAACCGGGTTCCAAATTACACGTTATTGGTATCAAGACTAACCGGTTATCAAGGATAAAGTGAAGTGCGAATATACCGGTTGTGTATAGTGTATACCGATTGGCTCAAACAATACAAAATGATAAGTCAATGATTAGCCCGATAAGAATTATAAACACCTGAAGATGAGTTGCCATCAATGACAACCCAAATGCAATTTACTTTACCGGATGAGTGTCAATTGCCAACTTGAACTGCCACTGGTCTAGAGTATTAGCCATCATATAGACTTGATATTGGGAGCAATCTTGCCCAACAAAGCAACACATCAGATGACATGGGTAGAGAATGCCGAATTGAGCGGACAAGTTCATGAGTTGTTGGATCAGTAATTGATCCGGGAAAGGCTGAGCTCTTGTGCTATGCTTGCTGTCTTGGCACTAAAGAAGGACGAAGAATAGAGGATTTGTACCGACTCAATAGCCATCAATAGGATCACCATAAAGTACCTGTTTCCTTTGCCGAGGATTGATGACATAATGGATTGTTTGAGTGGTGCAAGATAACTTCACTAGGATTGATGTCAAGAGTAGACACGATCAGATTAGGATCCATAAGGGGGATGAGTGGAAAACTAGATTCAAGACGAAGGAAGGATTGTATGCGTGGCTAGTCATGCCTTTTTGACTCACTATTGCACCTAACACATTGATGCATTTGATGAATGAAGTGTTGAAGGAGTTTATGGGTAAGTTTGTCATTTTGGATGACATTATGATTTTTAACAAGACAAGGGAAGAACATATCCGGAATATCAAACAAGTGTTCTAGCAATTGAGGGAAGAGAAACTGCTTATCAACATCAAGAGATGCAGTTTCATGAAAAACGAGTTGGTTTATTTGGGATTCGTGATCTTTGCACAAGGCTTGAGGATGGATTCAGAGAAGGTGAGAGTAATCACAGAGTGGCCTACATTGGTAGACGTGGGGAGGTAAGAGCTTTTGATGCCTTTCAAAGTTTTTACCAAAAAATTATTAGAATTTTTAGTACTATTTGTGCACCTATGAGCAAGGTGATGAGAGGAGACCGAAAGGAATTCAAGTGGACATCCACGACACAAAGGAGTTTTGAGCTGTTGAAACAGAAAGTGACGGAGCAACTATAATTGACTCAATCGGATTTCAATAAGGTCTTTCAAGTGGACAATGAAGCTAGTGGCATTGCTATCGGAGTTGTTCTGAGTTAGGTAGATCCATTGCCTATTTCAATTTGAGAAGTTGAATGACGCGCGGAGGAGACATTTAGTCTATGATCAAGACTTCTATGCCATAATTCAAGTACTTAAGAAATGGGGACACTATTTGGTACAAAAGGAATTTTTTGTACACTGATCACCAAACACTCCAATATTTGAACAGTCAAGGTAAATTGCACCACAAGCACATGCAGTGGGTGGAGTTCACGCATAGTTACACCTTTGTCCTTAAACATCGAAGTGGAAAATCAAATAGGTTTGTAGATGCAATCAACAAAGGAAGAAATTTGATTATGTAGATGAGGGTAACCATAATGGGATTAGAAGAGTTGAAGCACCTTTATAGAAAGGATCCTGACTTTGTAGAGGTATGAAAGGTATGTAGAGAATTAGTAGTAACAAACTTAAGCCAATGATTGTATTAATTAATCTAGGAGGGCATGCCATTTAAAGGAAGTCAGTTGTGTACTCCCAGGAGTTCAATAAGGGAGAATGCAATCAAGGAGAAACATTCTGGACGAGTGGCAAGCCACTTTGGTGTTGATAAAACATTGGCTTTGGTGAAGAAAGGATTTTTTTGTCCTCAAATCTACAAAGATGTTCAGAAATATGTGTAGGAGTGCATGACTTGTCAAGTAGCAAAAGGGGTTTGCCAGAATACCAAATTGTATCTACCTCTTCCAATTTTGAAAAGACCTTGGGAGGATATAAGTATGGGTTTTGTGTTGGGATTGCCAAGAACTCAGAGGGGACACGACTCTATCTTTGTGGTGGTAGACAGATTGTCTAAGGTGGCACACTTCATTTCTTGCAAGAAGACTCATGATGCAATCTGTATTGTTGACCTCTTCTTTCAAGAGGTTACGAGGTTGCATAGAGTATTGAAGAGCATTGTTTCAAACCGAGATACTAAGTTTACCATATACTTTTGGAAGATGTTGTAGATTTGCGTGTGCATTTGAAGCTAGCTAATTGAGATCCCCCAATAGCATCTAAAGTCACAAATCACCCTTTTCTTGTATTAAAAGAAAAAATGAAACGATTCAAAGAATCAAATAGATTGAAATGCTAGCGATAATAAGCTGACATTTATCGATTCCTAGAAGAATTTAGGTATAAATCTGTTGTTATTAAGGATAGGTTGTGACCTTCCTTCAACTTACACGACATGCAATTCCAAGTATTTTTGGATATACAAATGGACATAGACGGTCGATATATATGATGATAGAGAATATACAAATGCACAATTCTTAGTGTTTTTTCAATAGAGTTTTTGTTTCTTTTCAAAAGTTGTGCATATTGGGAAAGAGTTGCGCACCTTCATTTACATAGACATGTGAATGTGAAAATATTGGAAGAAAACACTTCTCATACCTCAACATTTTAATAATATTGGATTAAGAAAAAGAATTAGAGAGAAAATGCAATTGGATCAGAATTTAACATCAAAATTGTAGTAAAGAGGAGTTTCTATCTAGAAAGTAAGCTAAAATTAGCTACAATAGTAGTACTAAAGATCATGCTTCAGGTAATGGACATAGAATCAACAAAACAACAAGTGTACATCACAATTTGAAGAACAAATCTATGCTCTTGGACCCATTGACCACAAAACAACAAAAATACACTCTCAGAGTTTGAAATACAAAACTATGCTCTTAGTATATAAACCTTTCTATTGTCTTTAAGTGTTCCTTCTTATAACCTAAAGTTATTTTGACCTCATCCATGGGGGAAACAAATTTATGACTTTTCTTACGTAGCCTTCACAATCCATAAAAGTTTTGAAGATCACCTCCTTGGCAAAGAGTAAGGCAAATGACCTATTTGCAAACAAGATATCATTAGGTTATGTTGAGCTCTAAGCAGGATTGTGGCTTGAAGCTAAGACTTAATGCTTTTTACTTACTGGTAAAAATCATCATTGGATGAGCTATTCTCATAAAAAAGATGCCATAATTAACACTTAGATATGAAAGTTGGAGTGGATAATGAGAACTTCAATCTCAAGTGGTGAGAAAGAGACAAGGCAACTTGACAACAAATTTTTCACATGTTCGTTATAATAAGTTGATGTAAGTTAGATAACATGATGTGAGCTTTCGAGAACCCTATAAGAGCAGATGGGTAAGGTTGGAATAAGGGCTTTTGGTAATGGTTTAGCGTGAGGGCAAAGCCAGAAACAAAAAGGAGGACGAAAGAATGAGTTCTAATTGGAAGTTAGCATGCAACGACTTCCAAGCAGTGAGTTGAGATTGTGAGTCAAATTTTGACTTCCAAATTTGCAAGTTGAGTTTATTGTTGTTACATTTCTAGGTAAGGTTAAGCCGACGTGAAAAGGGCAAGCAAGGCACAAGCTGCTTATTGAGGGATTTAAGATAAAAAGTTTTGGTATTGTTGGCATTAGGCCATCAGTGAACTAATAAAAATAATAAGGATTATGTAAATGTTAAAATCTATCATTGTTTGAGAATAAGTCATGACTATTTTAGAATATAGTATGATATTTATTTTGTTGAGATATATTTGAGACATTTTAGTATCTATTATAGGTAGAGGTTGTATTAATTCTTAAGTAGGTTGGAGAGAGATTTTATTGAGTGGGTAGAGGGGAAGCCTTTTGCTATTGGGCCATCTATAGTCTTTCAAAAAGTTTTAGTGACAAAATATAGACATACTAATTAGTAAATGAGGGATAAGATATTGAATATGCAAAATGGATTCCCTATTAGAAGATTGAAGGAAGAGTTCATGTTGAACTTATCTTGAAATCTTCAGGTCCCATAGATTCTTGAAAGGTTGGATACTCAATCTAAAAAGTCACTTTTCTCTAAGATTGTCGAGAAGAGCTATTGGTCACTAATTTTGTTGAATCAAAAAATTCCATCAGATAGAGAAGCTTGGACAATTGAGACCATGTCTAAGCGATTGATTACAATAAGTAAGATGCTATGAAATTGATTGCTTGGCTTTCCAAAAATTCTTTAAATATGGGGAACCTTAAGTCTTGAAGTATAGTGCATAAAACAATTTATCTTTCAAATAAACATCATTGCACAAATTTTTAACAACAACATTATGCTTCCTTTGAAGGGCTGATAGGCAACAATAGTAGTAAGATTAGTAAAAGTAATATTAAGGGGAGGCAAGGAGAAGTGTTGTTGTCCTTCAAAGTGCTTTATTAAATTACACTTTAGTGATGCATTAAGGGGTTCTTTGGGTCATGTTGGTGGATTATTTGTTACCATAGACTCAAAAGGTAGCTTCATTTATGAGGGATCACTTTTATGGGTTATTGTATCAATAATAAAGTGGAATGGTAAGTTTTTTTTTTTAGGGTGTTGGTTGATATTTCTCAATATATGAGTATATGTCATAAAAGATGACTCCTTAGTTATAATTTTGTTTTTGAAAGGATCAACACTTAATTGGGGGCTAAACAAGTATGTTGATGACATGGTGGAGTCGAAGTATGTTGGCAATTTGGAGGAATTGATTATGTGTTGCATTGATGTTTGTCATTGATGACAACACTGGCAACACCAACTACACTAGCTACTTTGGTAATTTACTGGTATCCTTCTGATGTTTGGTTTCTGGTTGGATTATGATCCGGTATGCCTTGGTCTAAGGAATTGGTTTGGATTGGTCATTCATGTGTTCATGATATGTATCACATTCAGTTGGTTTTGATTTGGTGATCAGATGCTATCATGTATGCTGGCAAGCTTGGTTTGTTGATCCGGTGAGGGTTTCACCGACAGAGCTTTGTTGAAGATCCTTGATGATATGCATAAGTGGTGTTGGTGCGACTTCTAGTGGAGATTCAAGATGTTGATAGTGACTGTGTTAGAGACTTGGTTGATTGGGATCATTGCTTTAGCGTGTGTGGACCTAAATTGGGTCCCGATTTATCTTTATTATGGACCGGTTTCTGTAACGTGTTGGAGGATGTTCTTGATGCGTTACCGACAGGATTTAAGGATTGGTTTACATTGTTTTCAGTCTAAGCCGACTTGGTTGATCATTTGATTATGGGTTTAAGCTATGAATTTATTGTATTATCTTTTAGGTGTCCGACCTTATTGTCTCGGGTTTGTACAAATATGATGTAAGATCTCATTGTAGATCATATGAGGATATAAGGGATATGATAAGAATGTATGCGAGTGAATATTGTAATAATCAGTCATGCAGAGGACTTGGTCGATCATAGGTGATCGAATTGGGATTGTGGAAGAGGTTTTAGGGCTTCGGTATTCAGCTTAACCGGAACTGTACTCAGGCATATGAGATGCTACCTTTGCAGTTCAATCTTCATTCTGGATTGTTGTTTGATGTTTTATGTAGTTAGCGAGACTCCCTTTGTGATGAGCAGTGTGCTTTAGGCCGTTGGCCTTCATGCATGTGTAGGCCCCTTATTGTAATATTTATAGCTAAAATTTGAGTTGAGGAAGAGGATATTATAGTCATGTATAGGTATATGTTGAATAAATGGAAAATTTTTGACAACTTTCTAAACTTTCAACTTCTATAATTCATATCATAGTCTCTATTAGGGAGCTCTTTTATGGAACTTGATCTCATTTTTTTTAAAAATTGTGCTATAGGTTAAGGTTGATGGCATTTATGTTCTTGGTTTCTCTATGCTTATATCATTATTGCCATTAGCATTGGTTTCAATGTATTGGAATAGTTTAAGACATTTTTTATTGGTTTAAGGAACATTCTCATCATGTAATTCACCAAAACTATTAGGAAGTAGGAATAACATTTGAGGTAGCAAACAAAGCAATTGTACAACCCTGACAAAGATGTGACATGTTAAGCTTGAAGCGAAGGGGATTAAGATTGGGAGGAGAGTTAGTAAGGTTGATGGAAGTGAAAATGAGTATAGTTTGAGAGGGTGGTGACTTGATCAGGATGAACAAGATGGTGAGACTGTGAGAGGATGATGGGGACACTTAAGGAAATGTAGAAGTGATCCAGTCTATCAAGCTACTTAGTGTACTCATAATTGAATTATTTCATTTAAACCATTCCTAAGAGTGGCTAGAAAATAGCCCATGCAAGGTTTTAAAAATGTTGATATTACAGGAGAGGGTCTAGGCATCAAATTCCTAGACCATGTTTGGAGACATGATGGAGAGGAAGGACACTCTCAAAGGTTTCAACATACAATAACAATGGTTTCATACACCATCCTTTCAGGTGCTCTTGGATACATTTCTTGGGCCTCTGGGCTTGAACATCCTATAAGGGCTTGATTCAACATTATGAGGGTAGTGTGGACAACATAGCAAACTGGTTTTGGGGCTTATAGACTTATGATCAACTCTCAGTAGTGGCTCTCAACAATGTCATACCTACCAGGGTTAATGATTACTAGCCTTTCACAATTAGGATTGTCAACGTTGATGGCCAAAGGCCAAATCAACACATCTATGACTCAAAATTTATTAACCTTGACACAAGGGACCGTACCCAAGGTCTATGATCCGTCCTTTCACCACCCAAACTTCCCACCAAGACTCTATTTGTTGGCAATAGCACTAGATAAACAACACTGTCACAGTCTGTCCTTTTAGGACAACCAATCATACACTTGTTCTCACTTAGCAAAATGGCCTCCAATCAAGTTGCTTTGATTCATATGGTCTCTGCCACCACGCACAAGGTGGATCAATCTAATGTTTTCTTATAAGACGTTTCTCAAATCTTGCTGACCTCCACAGTTTGATACATAGAGGTATCAGACCTCCTAATGCCTCAACACACGTGCAAACCTTCTCACCAACCCCTGCAAATTTGACATATGAAACATGGCATGATTGCAAGTCTCTCCACCCATTTCTAGGGTTTTCCATCGATGAAGGACTCAATTATACATTTATTTAGGCCATTGGTTACCCTAGGTAGGGTTTCTACCAGTTTGGGAAGAAATTGCAATATCTCACTTGATTCTCAATGGATTTGAATGAAATAAAAACCAAATTAAAGTATATCCAAGGCACTTTCATCTCCAAGTGATCTCAGGTCTCCAAGTGACAAGTACAATTTGTACCAATAGAATTTGCAGACTTATACGTTAGAACATGCACATAATTTGGTGTGTATTTTGAACAAAATTCAATTACAATTCTTCCAACCCTTGGGGTGGTGTGAACAAGGTTTATTTATGCATGCACAACCGATTCTCAACCTCCAATTGAACCTAAACTAACTTTTAACAACTTTTCAAAAAGTTGTCATTACAATGGAAAAGTTGTCATGGCAATATTGACAACATTTTAGCAACTTTAGCATCTTTTGCCCAAATGACCCAAAAAATGCACAGATGATCCTATATGATCTCTAATGATCTAAAATGACCTTATTTGCATCAAACATCAGAAAACAAGACAAAAACTCAAAAATGGATCCCATAGGCATGAGGGTGCCCTTGCACCAGGACATCTTTCTAGTGTTTTAACATTAACTAGTCATCATCCATCATTTCCTCGGAAGAAAGGGTTTGAACGTTGAATGGTTCAAGGATGGGCGCTAGAGGTCAGGATGATGAGGTGATTATGTTAGAGGGAGAGTTGGTTGGTTTAGGATTGGCAAGATGGAAGGCCTAGGAGAATTCAACTAATGTTGAGGAATGAAAATCTCAATAAAAGATGAAGGGGTCAATTTTGAGTCATGTGCAAAGGGTAGGTTAGGGATAGGTTTTTGAATGGGGCAATCATAGTAAAAACATACATTTAGTTTATTAAGGTGCTTTATAGATTGCATGCTTTCAAAACATGAAGTTGTGAGTTTGATGGACTCTATTAGAGATAGGGAGAGGCTCATCTACGTGCATGCTTTGGATTGAATGTGTAAACTTGTTAGTGTTATTTTTGAATCAAATGACATGACCTAGTTAACTTACACTCTCTTTCAAGGAAGGCTAAAAGACAAGGTTAAGAAACAATATTTTTTGTTCACATTGGGTATTTACTCTTGGATGTGTCTTTTGAATAGAAATCAAAAATCAAATTCTAGAATATTTGTTGAAATACATCTATTTTAAATTATAACTTATTCTGATTTACTTCACGTAAATTTTGCACTTAAGCTGAAATCAGCAAGATGTTTATAAATCAGTTATCGATGATCCCTCTTTATACAGAAAACTATATTAGACAATGTCTATGCAACAAATTGAAAAATAGTGATAAGATATTTATTTGAAATTTATTAAATAAATTAAAAATTGTAAGAGTTTTAATCTATTTAATAAATGAAAAAAATTGTTTTGCTACTGCTTTTGAATTTGCTGCCTAGACAATTCCGTCATATTGTGGCGACCCCCTATCTGCGGGGAGTCAATACTGAATATGGTAGACTTGCTCCGCAATAAGCGGCGGAATGAAAAAGGGCTTTAAAATTTTTAGGACGCATTTATAGCTTTATTGAGGCTGTGGTTTCGTGCAAAAGTTGAATTGCGATTTGATATGAAGTTGACATATCACAAAGTTGCTTTGTCGCTTAAATAAAGATAGGTGAAAAAGTCCTTTATATAATTTTAATTAATAACGTCCTTCGAACTTGCCCAAGCACATGCAGGGTAAGGTACAACCTACATATCAGTCTCCTGCGCAAGCACATGGCCACGTAAATATCTTCCTTACCTTTGAATTTGTCATCAACCTCAACCAAACCAAATGTCTGGTTCAACTCACATCACTTGTACATGTTACAGGGTTCGGTCTTGATGACTAGGTGAAAAGTAAAAAGAAGAGTAACGCCACATCACCAGGAATTTGTTCTTATCGGGAAAAAGATCCGTGCTAAATAAATAACCTTGACGTGATACGGTAAGTAACAATTGTAACCTCTGACATTATTCTGGAACAATGCATGCATGCTCGAGGGAGTACACAGAAAGAGTAGGACGATCAGGAGTATGATTTGAATGTATAGCATGTTGTTTCTTGTTGGGATTGATTAAATTTAATGTTATGTGAGCTGTAACAATTTACTCTTTTGTTGTTACTGATGTAGTTTCCAACAAACATCCTATTTGTTACTGTCTATCTCATGTAATTTTAGTTTCATTCATCCAATCAAAAAATAAGATTTGTAACAAATTATATGATGATACTAAGAGGGAAAGTATTTAGTCAATTTTAGTGGTTAGTGGATAGTTATATATTGTTTTGATTATAATTTTTGAATTGTTATTTAAAATTATTCAATTTTAGATTTATTAAAAGTAGAATGTTAAAATTTGAGTGTTATTTTTATTCTAGGTAGTTTAGATATGTAAGTGTAAAAATGAATCTTATTAGATCTATGAATTGCCAATCAAAATATTTTATATGAAAGTGAACTTTTGACATGCTTGTTTAAAAATAATGTTTGTGATTCTTGATATTTGCAATGAAAGTTTTCCTTGTTTAGACCTACAAGGACTAAACAAACTAATTTAACTACCAAAAACAAAGATCAAATATAACTAAAAGTCACACAATCAACCTCAGATGTTGATGTAAGAAAATAGTGACATATTAGTGCTTTTGGAATGTTCATGCAAATTATAGTGAAATATCTAGAAACAAGTATTTGATTCATAAAATGCATTAAGGTGTGTCCCCTAATACAACTATAAAAGTGGTAAGAGAAATATTTTAGGCTTAAAGTCAACATATAACAACTACTTGGAAAGGAAAAGTACGTACCCATATTTGAATTTAAACCTTGAATGCTACAAGCTCATTTTTACAGGTTATGTAGTTGACCATGGTAAATCCTATAAGTTGTTCATTTGAAGATGGGCAGGAAATGAATTGATTTACTTTTATCATCAGTCATAAGGAATGAATTCAAAAGATATTAGAATATTGGATTAGCTCTCAAAAAATTCATGGTGCTTGTACACTTTGTTGGGACTCAACTTTTTCATGCCCTTTTTTGGCTTGAGAACCTTCCTTTTGTGTACTCATTTTCTAGTCTCTCATAAATAATTGAACTGAGATAGTTTATGAGGCTTACCATATTGATTTTGTGGTATTGGTTATATATTCATGTCCCATTTCGTTAGGTCATTCCCGAAAACTAAAAAGTCCATAAATTTACTAAGCATGGGATTTGTTTGTGCCCTTCATGTTGTAAAGTAGCCAAAGGGGTATTTATATTTCAAGTTTGGGGAAGATTGGACTTAAAATGAAGAAGTTATGGTTGGTCGGAGATTTTTTTCTAGTTTTAGGAAACTCTATTGGCATCGACAATAGTTCCAAGAATTGTCCGAACGACCAACAATTTCTATGCTCGTTTTATATCATTGACCGTCTATTTCTTTCATGCCTTAATTGGATTTAGTCAAGTGGAGTTTGTTAGAGCTTTCTCATGGTTCTAGAACCTTCGCCACAACCCATGGTTCTCAAAATTGCTTTTGGTACCAATTTTATTCTTGATGGGGTAGGAACAACCAAGCGAGTCATTTCTAGGCAAGGTGCACATATTTTGAAAGGCCACCTTGTATAAGAGCTTAATGGATGCACTCATTCCTCATTTGATCGAATTTTAATAAAAATGAGAAGTCAGAGCTTTTGGTAGTTCTAGGAACCGACATGATTACCAATCGATTCTTGGTTTCATTGATTGTTGAATTTCGACAAAATGAGCAAGATATGCTTGTTTTTAGAACTTCATTTTGAAGATGGGTTTATGAGGTGCGTCAATTTTTTTATTTGGTGAAACTTATATTAAGTTTGTGTAAGTTATGGTTAATTGGAGCTTTATGGTTGTTTGTAGAACAAGGTGAACTATTGACTTGTTCAATGTTCCTAGAATAATGAAAAGAGAAAAAATGTAAGTATTGGAGGTTCCTACTTGTGTCCCAACTCCTAATTGTTGACAAAAAGGTAAGAAAGTTCCTTTTTGACTCTTATTTTTCCTTCTTGTCTATAATACATTGAGTGGAAGTTTTTGGGGTTGAAGCTCATAGCTTGACACGTGGTAGGTTTCATTTTCACTATTTTTACTACTAGTATGTTTAATGTGTTATGGGCCTAAACCCTACAACCAAACAAGTAGAAGAATTTGTTGGGTTTTTATATTTTGTTGGAAATATTGTTGTTGATGTCAAAGGCAATAAGTGGAGATTGTTGGCAAAGATATTGTCATTGATGTCAAAAGGGTATGAATGCGATTGTTGAGCATATTGTTATTGATGTCTAGAGAGTTTGCAACATGAGAGTGATAATAAGAGTGAAGGTGACATAAGGAGAAGAAGAAATATATTTAGAAACTTAGTTATGAAGATATATGAAGAAGGAAATAATTAAGATAATCTCATTCATATGGCAACTCATTGAACACACCCCAACACTAAAAGGGGGGGGTGAATTAGTCTTGAACAATCTTAACACCTTATAGCTCGAATAAAATTCAACTTTAAACTTTAATCTAATTGTTAGCAAAGAAAGATAAGAAATGAACACACATGCAAAAAGAACATCGGATATACTTGGAAAACCTAAGAAGGGAAAGACCACTGTGAGATTTAACTTACACTATAGAAACAATATTATAATTTGTTGAAGGGCTCACTGCCCAAGGGAGCTCACTGATCCCGTAAGGACTTGCATATTGAGAATCACTTCCTCTGGGCAAGATACAAAAGACTTGCTAGAGAGACTCACTATCTTTGAGAAAGATACATGAATATTTGAGTTATAATGAATAAGCCTTCAACAACATTGCATCCAAAAATCTCCTTTAAATGTATATACTCTTGACTCACTTCCTTTAGCAACCGTTATGCAATTGAGTTCCAATACTTTCACCACACGCACATACAATTTCACATTCTCATCTTTCACATTCCACTGTAACCCACACTCTTTGCAATTGATTTGATCTTCTTTATATACTACTAGCATTATCTTAAAACATCAATTAAATCGACTAGAACAACAAACAAGAAGTGATCCCACAAGGTTGACCACAAAACACAATTATGGTGAAAGTGGTCCTATCCAGGAGTTAGAGAGGACCTAAAACATCTTAATACATCATTCAATGCAATCCCAAACAACACACATGTTGGTGCATAACCTCTAAGGTCAACAATAGGGTAATGTTTAGCACATAACCAATCGGTCTAAAAACACTTCCTCCAAAATAATTCCTATAATGCAGATGTCCACAAGCCATAATAGGTCCCAAATAAAACTCAACACATCTTCCAATGCTGGCAGTGACCCCCAACGATGCACCACAAGCAAGAGAAGAAGCCCTATCAACCAAATAATAACAAATTACCTTGAAAACCAACATCAAACTAAATGCGACACCAAACATACCATCTAACATCATGCATATTAGATAAAGGCATTTCATGAAGCCTCAACAACCTCGTAGACTTCTTCCATATTGTCAAGCCAAAACAGTCTAGCAAAAAATAAAATAACACAAACTTCTTCATTATTGGAGAGCCAGAAAACACAGTCATAAGATAAGCATTGATAGACACACTTTACAACATTTCACTGCTTGAAATTTGAACTGAGACACTGCATAAATATTGTAAGCATGTCCTTCAAGTCGCAACAATAAGGACATCAATGTTGAGCAATATGGAGCATTCTCCAAACCAGTCCTAACTAGTCAACACATTGCCATCACCAGAAACATTAGTTGCAACACCAAGCACTTGAAAAGATAGGAGGACAACGTCCACATAGCATAGACATTATAACCAAAATGACAAGACCATATCTGCAAATGCGAAGGAATGCTGAGCATTCCTGCATACTGTCCTCAACATAGTTCTTTTGCAATTTTACTCTTAATCAACTTCTAGACACCGAAACGAAATTTGCTTCACTTAGGAATATTAAAGGGGACACTGCAACAAATTGTAGTATGCACAAGAAGATCATCCGAGAAACATCACTTTATCATCATGCTTCTAATCCTCATCTTAATACCTCTAGTCTTCATCAAAATGCTTCTTATCCTTATTTTAATATCATCGGGATATCAACTTTGCAATTAATCATGAACATCATCATCATCATTGTTCTCCAACATCAACAACTTCACCACAATATAATAAGTGTAGACATCAACACCAAGAAGGTGGCCATCCATAATATATGACCTCTTTCAATTGTAACACAACATATCGACGACAACAAACTACATCTGTTTAGAAATAAATAGGTTCAATACCAAAGATTGTGAAAATTAATCTCTATCCAATAAACTAATCAAATGATGAGAATCAAGGCTTGGATAGCAGCAACTTGAAAATTTGAAACTCATATACAAATCTGAAAATTAAGTTGCCTTAATTGTTGAAAACCCACATGTGATTAGATCCTCCTTCTTTATGATGCCAAAAATCAACCATTTAACCATGCTCAATAAACCTATCTTATGTGAACTTATAAGAACAATAAATAATGACTAACATTAGCATAAGATAGCAACAATAAGGCATAAATCAACAACATAAGACAAGATTTACATGGAGAAACCCTTGCGTGAAAAAATCTACCAAGAAGAGAGGACAAGCTTGTGTTAACAACAATAAAAGTGCTTACAATACAATCACTTCCATTCTCCTCTTTGCCTCCACCATAGTAGCACCTATGTATATGTGAACAACCTCCTTATGACTCCTATCTATCCTTCATTTATGCAGAGAAAACTACATACAACTCTTCCCCATTTCATTGCACATAAAGTCTACACCGAATAGCTAAATTTATAGAATGACAAGAGAGCTACAAAACCACCAATAAAGGTTCTCAAAGTAGATTCTTCATTACTCACGACCACCACCATTGAAATGCCTCCACGAAATTCAAAAAGACATCGATTTAGCTTCGAATACCTTCCCTCCAACATGGACACCTATACTTACAAGATAAACACTACTTTAAATGTAATAAATGATTGAAAACCAAGAGATGCATGTTGCCTCTTCCATACTCCCACTTGGAGAACCCCACAGGTCACTCTTTTTCCATTTTTTAAAGTCATTAACTATCTTATTCTGGACATCCATAAGTGGTGAAAACAATATTAAATATTTTTGTTCACAACTCACTTTTCTCACCGCTAGTGTATCCCATCTCCCCTTATGAATTTATTACAAACAATGGTGAGAATTTAAATATTACAAATTATTTTCTCAATACGTCTTAAGTGTCTTAGGACACCTTCCAAGGATGTTGGAACCATGTCTTAAGATTTACAAGGTAGATGGCACCATAATCCCTATCATTCTCCCACTTGATATCATACGTTGTAAATACATCCATAGGAATCACAAACAAGGGAAAACCATCCCTTAGCTATCCATGTACCATTTGAATCTTCACTGTGCTCTCATGCTCCAACATGACACCTGAAAAAGCAACCATGACAACCACCATCAAGGAAAAAACTCCTCACAATATCCAACATGCCACATATGGAAGAAAAAAGAACATGCCAAGGTGAACGATTTCAATTGTCAATGAAACCTGCACTAATCTCTACATGAACATAAGAATCAAATTCAAATGAGAACAAAGGCTTTGATTAATTGTCTTACTAATACCACCTGGAATAGCAACCGCAACAAATTACAATTCATCCAAGCTAACCATACCTTAAACCTAGGTAAACTAACATAGATGAAACTTCATGTTGTCAACATATCAACTCTAATTGTGCAATCAGGTCACTATATATCTAACTTCCTATCTCAAAGAAATATACCAATGCACAAATGACTATAAAAAAGGCCAACTAACAAAGTTTACATCACCACTGAAACAATCTCATGGATATAGACAATTCACTTTTGAGTCATCTCACTACAATCAATAGGCTATACACGCCTACAAAGTGTATAACTCGTAGATCCAAATCCAATGAAGCATGGACACTCATTATCACATTAGTAATCAACAAACCAAGATATGGTAGAGGATAAACAAACATATAGCCATAAGCTCCCATTGCACGAGTAATGTCGAATATGAAAAAGATCAAAAGAAACATACATTATCTGTAAATTCCACAACCCAAAAAGGTGCAATACGTCTCTCACCATCAGTCTCCATAGCTCTCCCAAGTTCTTCACACTAAACCATGTGTGTACAAACATCTAGGAAGTAAAACAAGACCAAAGAGAGAACCTGCAAAATGAAACCATATGCTTTTCCCACATTAACATATAACAAGTTGTGTAATGTATGATTTAACATTCAATCAAATGAAACATGGCAGTAATAGATGTAAACCTTTGATACCAAAAATAGATCAAACAAACCATCCATTCCCACAACAAAGAGAATTATGCCCAAAGTCACAAACCATTTCATGTACGTCTCTTAATAAGTCCTCAAAAGCATGTCCATAGCGTAAGACCAATAATAAGGAGAACAACGAAAATCCGTAAAGCCATGCATCTTTTTCTCAACAAGTCCTCAAAAGTTCTATATTCAAGACTTGTTCACTTGAGAAAATAAGAGAGAAAATAACGAATGCATCTGATAACTAGGTGTGCAATACCTCTCAAATCATTCACTTGTCGAGTAGACTAAGAGTGGGAAACAAGATTGTCACGTGCTCACAATACCAAGCAATAAAGCTTATAATAAATTACAATCTTCTTTTTAGGTCCATAATGGATTCACATCCATAACTAGGTGTAGGTTCTTTGTTCTTTCGGTTGAAATCCTCACCAAAGAGTGACCATCTCAACACACGATCCCAAAAACATGAGATCTCATAGCCTCACCCAAGTCTCTCTAGTCTCCATGAGCATAAACCAGCCAATCTGTGCTAACTTCAAATGCGATTTTGCAAAATCATGAATCTCCAAGCAAAAGATTAATACTCAAAACCAAAGAGAAACAACAACACCTGACTGAAGAGCTAAGAGTCCTTTGTGGCACGAAGATGTCACCATAACCATCCATCATCTATTGATGAATCCACATAATTGCAAAAGCTCCCACTAAATTGTTTAACCAAGCTCTTTAGGCATCATGATAATCATTTCCCAACCGGAAATTCTCCATGACCCCAACACGATTAAAGAACTCAACCAAGAGCTCCCAAACGGAATAGTCAAACCACGACCTCCAAACCAAGAAGAGACAATTGCACATCCTTTGTCAATGTTACCAAAGATGTCAAACTCTCACTGCAATTTGAATGTAGAATTCAAGTGGTCATCATGACACCAACACCCATGGCAAAAGATCATCCATCTTCTAATCAAGGATTGTCTATGGCTCACAATACACTGCAACCATAACAACTTAGAACCAAAATCTTGGAACAAAGAAGATAGAACACATTATGTGATTGCATAAAGCTCCTACTAAAAGTGATACTGTGTAATACATGGCATAATGAACAACATCAGTATCGAAACTCCATTGAAAATAAACATAGCTTCTCGTGTGCCATAATCTATTACTTAGATTCAAATGATCAACTATGTTAGTTACTCCAAATAATCATTTTCTCACTACAATGAAAATACCAATGTAATAATGGTGACCAACAAGGGCCTACCAAACTGGATTCTCATGAGACTATTTACAAGATCAAAACATATGCAACATATCAAAGAAGAAATACATAATCAATGCTTTCATCTTTAATTTTTGAAAGATTCAACCACACATCACTATCATGCATAACATACAATTTCCAAGAATCAAACACCAGAATCAACACTAAACTTGATTTGCCAAACAAATCCACATAGGAGTAGCCGTATATCAATAAGAACCTTCCAAGCAGCAATGTAAACCTGTAATCGTCTGCACCCAAAATACCTTGAATCGAGTCATACCACATATCTACATATTGTAGATTTTGGTTAACATGTAAAACCTGCAAAACCATCTCTATGATTCTAAAATCCTTTTAAACATCCAAGCATTGACATTATACATGTCATCTGAACAATGGAAATACCACACATCTACAAAACCCAATAGTTGTAAACAAGAGATCACCGCAACCCAAGAAAGGAAAGGAATGTTTTCCAGGAGCTTAAACCATATGAAACATATTAGCTCCACAACTCTTAAAGATATTAGTGGCTTATCTTTCAGCGCTTTCATGTAACCATTGGCTAAAACCATGAATCGAGCATAAGCACTCCATTCCATAGTCCAAATAGTCGATGTATTTCAATGTGACCTGGATGTCAATACTCATCCAACATGAACACCTTTTCACTACATATGACCACAAGGTAAAGTAACAAAATCACCAAACAAGACGATAAATACATATAATCAAATAAGATTTCCAGGTTGTCAAACCATAAGAAACTCTATGAAGATCCATAAACATGAGCTTCAAATGCCAATCATAGATCACATTGACAATATCTATGGTTTCCAATCTCAAAATTTTGGAAAACAGAGTTAACTCAGAAAATTCATTTCAACCCTAGAAGCCTTCCAACAACCTTAAATTCCTTCTTGTTGGTGTAATTATTTATTCATGTTGGATATTATTACACCTTACTTAAGTTTACATAGGTACATGTATATCATAGTAGTTTGGGTATGAAACATTTGGGTGTTTGTGCCACATTGGGATAGTGTGTGTAAGAGAATTTCCACCTTTTGTGGTCTTATCTTGTTGTTACATTCCACATTCGATGGGTGACCCACCTCTTGTGGAATATTTTATTGTTTCTCTTACCTACCACACCTATTTCCTACCTACCCTTGTTTCTCATTGAGCCACATGTCATGTTTGTGCGCTCACATATCCATATAGCCTTGCCTATATAAACAGACTCATATTCATTGTATGTAACGGTTGATGATCTAGTTGATCAATATTTGCTCTTGATAGAATACAGTTTATTCCTATCAATATTTTGTCTCTCTATTTTGTACTTTTTATTGAGCTCTTGATCTTGGAAAAATCTCACACTTCTAAATGATTCGCACAAGATTTCCAAGCTAAGAAACCAAATATAAAAGATTACCTAGAACCAGTAACCTTACCAAATGTTGAGATATAAACAGGTTCAATACCAAGGATTGTGAAAATCAATCTCTATCCAATAAACTAGTCAAAGGATGAGATTCAAAGCTTGGATAGTAGGAACATGAAAATTTCAAACTCATGCAAATCTAAAAATTAAGTTGCCTTAATTGTGGAAAACCCATGATTAGATCCTTCTTGTTTGTGTTGCCAAAAATCAGCTTGTTAATCATGCTTAATAAACCTATCTTATGTGAACTTATAATAATAATTATTAATGATTAACATCAACATAATACATAAGCCAACAACGTAACATCCACACATAACACATGATTTACGTGGAGAAACCCTTGCGGGGAAAAAATTCACGCGGAAGAGAGGACAATTTTGTATTAACAACAATAAAAGTGCTTCCAATACAATCATTTACATTCTCCTCTTTACTTCCACCATAGCAACGCTTATGTATGTGTGAACAATTTCCGTATGCCTCTCATCTGTCCTTCATTCTTGCATACATTCAACTATTTCCCATTATGTTGCTCATAAAATCTACATCCAAAGGTTGAATTAATAGAATGCCAAGAGCTCCGAAACTACCAATAAAGTTTCCCAAAGAAGATTCTTCATTACTCATGACCACAACCGTTGGAATGCCTCCACGCAACTTGAAAAGGCATCCGTTAAGCCTCCAATACTTTCCCTCCAACATGGACACCTATACTTGCAATATAAACATTACTTTAAATTTAATATATGATCAGAAACCAAGAGGCACATGTTGCCTCTTCCATACTCCCACTTGGAGAAACCCATACGTCACTCTTTTCTTACTTTCTTAAGTCATTAAATATCTAGTATTCTAGACATCCATAAGTGGGGGTAACAATATTAAATATTTGTGTTCACAACTTACTCTTACCGTTGCTAGTGTATCCCATCACCCGTAATGAACGTATTACTAACAATGGGAAAAATTTAAATATTACAAATTATTTTCCCAATACATCCTAAGTGCCTTAGGGCACTTTGCAAGGATGTTGGAACCATTTCATAGGATTTACAAGGTAGATGACACCTTAGTCCTAATAGAAACAACATTCATCAACATCATCATAACTGTACTAAAAACAATCTCTAATATCTTCCTCAATATTGAGGCAACAATCTCTCTACAATCTGATAATCACAGCACTAAGAATGACATGACATAATTTGACAACATGAAACCCATCAACAAACAAATTGAGGGTTGATATCAAAGACAATAACTGTCAACACAAACTTCCTTGGTTTATATGAAATCATGTAATACCTTATAATGGCATCTCCTTCAAAGGATAAAAATAATGATAAAGTTGTTCTCTTCCTAGAATAATTTTAAATACTTGCAACCAAGTTGATAAAGAGGCTGATCTCCATCAAGGCTGACTCCTCTATGAATGTTGAAGAATATGGTTCCTATTAGAGATTTAATTAAAGATTTAAACTTATTTTGGCTTACGTCTTGAGTTTGATAATTAATATAAACAAGCATTTATGATGTCAAACATAAAGAAAGCTTGTTTGTTTATTACTTGAAGGTTGTGAATAAGTTGGGGCAAAAGGAATAATGTTGTTAAATGAAGCAATTAGAATATAAGTGAAGCCGAGGCTTTACACAATTAACCAAAGCAATTGACTTACATAACTTTAATGATATATTTAGTCATACTCGATGCCATCCATACTTTAATGATATCTTTAGTCATACTTGATGCCATCCATTAAATGTTCTATCTCCAGGAATATGAAAGAAGGTTGTGTGAGATAAAGGAGAGGCTTCAAAAGATTAAAGACTCTCACGTTTGATTGTTTCAATCATGGCATGACATGGTGCCAACTGAAGACAACAATTCAAATAAAAAGAAATGCAACTGATTTAGAATAACCAAAATTCATAAATGAGGGATGGATTAGAGAATATGAAGCAGTGATGGAGAATAATGTTTGTTTAGAGCAGCGATCAATTAATTCTAAAATTTTGCAGAATAATGTTTGTTTAGTAGTTATGATAGGGTGCATATGAAACCAGAGTTGTCTCTCTATGCAAACCGTTGCATCAATTCGATTAGATGCACAATTGGAACATTGTGGATAGGGGTCAATTACCTCCGGATATGTCTCAAAAGTTGGACCACTTGGTTGAGATTGATAGGGCTATTTAATGCCTATGCTTTGTATTTCTTTTGTGTTTGAATAAATTTTTACCCCTTTTTAGTTTAATGCAAATATAATATGAATAAAATATACAATTAGTGAATAATGTGCAAACATTGTTAAAGAGAATAAAATTGTAATTTAGGGGAAATGTAGTAGACCTTGGTTTAATCAATCAGTTTGGAACTTGGAACTAAAAGTTATGTCTTTTGGAAAGGAGATCTCTATTAAAGAGATGCATCATTCCTTTTGGTGATGAAGATTTAAATTAAATTTGGTGGGATATATAAAATATGGACTGGAAGAAGTGAGAGATGTGAGAGATATGTTTAGGTCGGATTAGCTTTGATTATTCCTCTAAGTTCATATTAATCCTTTTTTTAAAAAAATGAGGTCTATTTCCAAAACAAAATTAATAATTAATATGTCCAATCATACCAGTAAGCTTAACAAGACCTTGATAGTTTAGCCAATTATTCTATCATTGTACTTAAATGAATTTGTATACGTTTCAAAGTTAGGAATGTTTTATTAATGCAACCATTTTTTTTTTCTTTTAATTTGTCAATTGAGACATTTCAGTAGATAATAGCACAACCATGCTCTAGTTTTTCAGATTTTTCTATGAAGTTGAAGCTAGAAAACCTGATTTTGAGCCCATTTGTTTGAAATTGACACTCTTCCCTTGCAAAACAATTCCTTAGAGAGAGGAAAAATCTAATATAAATCGCTTAATATTTATTTACACAATTAATCTGCATGTTTGTGAGTCAACACAACTCTTCAAAATATGCACAGTTCAAAGTGATTTTTTCCCTCTTTATTAAGACTCCTTTAGCCTTAGATGTTAGAGGTTTTGATCAAACAATGTGAGAATGTCTTACTTATTTGTACACAAAACTAGGTTTTGATCCGTCATGACAATAATGACTTTCAACACACTATATTTTAAAAATCCCTTCAGAAAGAATTAGAGTTATGAACATTCTTATTGTTTTCCACTAATAGGTTGAAACATGTTGACATTTGACAATGAATGATATTCCCGATGACAATTTTTTTTTATTCCTCTAACTAACATTCTCAAATATTGAATTTATTGAGTTAAGAGAGAGGGGTCTATGTGAGCTTTTAGAAGGGAAAAGGCAAACAACAAAAGTAACTAATTACAATTGTGGAAAGTGTTGGAATACACTCACTCTTGCGGATTAATAAAATTCAACTTAAATCTAAACATGCATAATAGATAAAATAGTATTGTGTATGGTACAAGAATTGTAAGGGTCATTGGTGATAGGTGTTAGAGTCAATACAAAATTTAAGGTTTAGGATCACTTGCAAAGCCGAAATATCCTTCTATAAGAGAGAAAAGAAAGGGTATAAATTTGCAATAGTGGATACAAATATATTAGATGAAATGTGATCTATGAACATGTCCCAAATGTACATGTGAGAACTTGCTTATAACTTGGCAAGATTGAGAGTTAAGACTAACTAGGATAGTGAGAACTACCTTAAACTTATGTCATTTGACAACTAGGGGATAACATCACATGTCTACTAGAGGCTTCCAAAAAGATTCTTAACTCATTCAGTAAACTTAACATGCAAACATGTATGAATAGTGGCTAACTAGAAACTAGCGAGATAATGTGCCTTGTTCATACTACAATTGGTTAAATCAGTTTGAAAATACCCTTGTTCACACCAACTAATGTTGGAGCATTTGGGTCCACAAGTGACTAACAATCTCCCAAACTTTTCAAATTTGGCTTTTGGTTTCAATATAGTTATTTTTGGTTGTTTGCTTTGAGGGAAATTTTAGTTTCAAATTTTAGCCAAGTGAAGGTTCTATCTTGCAGAGATGCTTAGTTTGTATCAAAGGTTTCAATTGAGTGAAAAAAGATGAGAGTTGGAGAAGTTAAACCAAGTACGAGTTTTCGGCCTCATCAAAAACAAGTTGGAGGTTGAGGGAGTTCCTTTAACCTTAGGAACCCTCGAGAAGTTCCAAGTTCTTTCAAAGAACTAATGAAGACATAGTGTTTTTCATATAGACTGTAAATTCTTGATAAATAAGGAAGTGTCGACAATGAGTTCCAATTTAATTTGGAACCTCAAATAAGAGTAGTGCTTGGTGTTGGTGTGGGTTCCTGGTCAGACATGAAACCTTGACAAGAATATGATTATTGGATTGTTGACAAAACCCATAACTTGCACAACCTAAAAAGAGAGGCACAAGATCATAAGGAACCTCGACACCTCAATGAGTGTGGGCATACGTTGTTCTATCAACATGGTGCTACTTCGGTGAGCATGAATGCATAAATTGATGGAAATCTGAATAACTGCAAAAAACCTAATCAAGGAAATTGAAGTAAGCACTAGTTCCTTCAATAGAGGAACTTGCCAATAAGTTCCCACTATTACTTGAACCCTTGATTTCAAAGAAAGGGAAGGAGAAAATGGGAAGTGTTGATAACATGGAGTACCTAGTTAGTTCTGATAATTAGACAAGCAAGACTTCTAGAAATTGCACATGGCAAACATTATGTTGCAATATTTAAATGACTTGCATTATAGTTGAACTTCCCACTAGATGGTTGGAAAAACTTGTGTTAATTCATTTTTGCAACAATCCATTGTTGGCAACAGTTTAATTGTTTCAAAAAAATTATAAGAGAGTGTGAATGAGCATTTTAGATGGGTCTCTCGGACCACAAAAGAAAGGTTTAAATCAAGAAGGCTTTTGGAAGGGTAGGTGAGAGAGTGGGAATTCACCATTAATGAGAGTGTGACTATTAGGGAAAATGGTAGATGGTTTGATGAATGAGTGCCCGTGAGGATGCCAAGTAGATGTTGAGTTGAGGGAGAGTAATTTGGTACTTGTGATAGCAATTATAATGAAACTAATTTTTGAAATGAATTAAATTTAGATTGCTGCTATTGATTTGTGAGTTTGTCAATGCTTTGGCTATGTGGCTGGGTAACTTCGTAAAGCCTCCCAACCAGAACTGCATCAAATAGAACTAGAGCAAGGTAGTTGTAGAGAGTTTTGGGGATTGAGGTCATGGTATCATCTTGACTACATTAGATGGCTTTTAAAGTTGGTAGGCTCATTAGGATGATTAACAATGAAGTTGTTTGAAATGTGTTGATTAGAGTTGAGGAATGTTGCTTGGTGAGGTAGCTTGAAGAGATGAGTTGTGGGAAACTGTAATGGATGAGAGTGTGTTGGGTATCCTCCAACATTAACTAAACTTGGGTAGAAGGTGCAAGAGTTTCATTGATATTGGAAGTGGGTAGAGGGAGTATAGAAGACATGTTTTGAGAGTTATTGTCGGTAGATGGTAGGGGTGTGCATGTGTTTGAGGAGATGCAATGTCATAAAACTATAGAGAAAATTTAGTGTGTTATTGTCGTTCAACAAAGGTTAAATATGGGTAGAAGGTGCAGATCTCCTCCATTGAGAGAGTGGGTAGATGAAGCATCTTTTATAAATCTTTGTTTGTTAGAGCTTGGGGATGAGAATGAGTCTTTGTTTCAAGTATGAAGGTGAAATTGTTATTATTGAGAGAGTTTTGTTTGTGTAGAATTCAAAGGTTGCATATTGTGAGAGGTCATGTATGGTGAAAGATGACAAACAGGGAGAGTGCCAACTTCATTGTGAGAAAGCATTTAGTGATTTCAGTTGTTGTGAGCATCTAGATACCTGATAGTCAGAGTTGGAAGTGAAGAGATGAAGAGTATGCTGAAAGGATTGAGGGAGAAAAAGGTAGTACAGGAGAAGAATAGTGAGGAGGAGATGGATTTGGTTGTTGATGAATTTATGTGTAGAGGATGGATTGGAAGGTTTGGTTGTTGATGAACTTAGAATGATAGTTCTACTGCTTAACCACAATCTTGTGAGCCTATACTTAGAATCCTCTTACTCGAAAAGTCTGATGCATGAGCATCCAAGGCACAATATATCAACGTCAACCAAAAATTCTTCTAGGTTAATTTTCAAAGTTAGTTAAATTTTGGTATGTGCTTTAAGTTATTTTTAGTGGTTTGCTTCAACAAATATTATTGGCTAAAATTTTGGCCAAGTGAAGATACTACATTGCAGAGGATTGTAATGGATATCTAATATATTAATTTGGCGAAAATAGGACAAAATTTGGTTATGTTATGACAAGTCAAAGGGTAATTGAGTTTTTCTAACCCTAAGAACTCTCAACATGTTCCCATTTCCTTAAGAAGACTTGAAGTTTTTTCGTAGATATTCTAATGGCAAAGGATCCACCTATTTGTAGAGTTCTTTGTAACTGAGTGTCGATGATGAGTTCTAAGTTATGTTGGAACCTCTTATATGACAAGCGCTTGGTGATGGTGTTGGTTCTCAGACAAGAAGGAAAATTTGACAAGAATATGATTATTAGGTTCTTGGTTTCAAACTAGTAACCTTAATGACCTAAAAGAAAATAGGTAGAGGATCATAAGGAACACTAACACTTGGACATGTGTGTTCGTGCCTTGTTATGTCGTCATGGTGCCACTTCGAAGACTATGAAAGTAGAAAGACATTGTGTTTCAAACAACGTTTAAAACCCCAATCAAAAGCAAGAATATTATCTTTGTGAAAGATAAGAAATACTAGACATTCAACAAGATGAATAAGTTCTTGAATGGGCAAGATTCCTTGACAAAATGTTAGGCATGAGGTTCCTCTAGAGTTTGAAGGCTTTGAGAAGAGGTAAAATTTAGAGTGAGCACTAGTTCATGGAACATAGAAACTCGACAATAAGTTCAAACTATTAGTTGAACCCTAATTTCAATGGAAAGGAATCTAAAAATGGAGAGTGTTGATAACATGGAGTATCTAATTGGTTCTAATGCTTTGAGATAGATTTGCAAAAGATGACACTTCACAAACTTTGAATTGGTATTATTAGAATGGGTAGTGGAATAGTTGAATATATTATCAATGTTCCCCATGTAGGAAAATGAATAAGTGTAGTTCTCCTTATTTTTTATCTACACCCTTTTGGTCATTTTCTTTTGCCATTCTTTCTTTAAGTTCTACTTATGGAGTATGGAAAATGTAAGGAAGCAGTAATGGGTCTTGACCACATGACAATGTTAGGTACACTTTTATGAACACATCTCACAAGTGGAGTAAAGGAGAAAAAAACATTATATAAAAGTCCTATATTCAAGAGAGAAGTTGCAAAACAAATGTACAAGTGAGACAAGACAGAAGGTCCTAACACAAGCCCCAAAGCACTACCTTTGTGACTAATATAAAATCAATGTAACATCACCATCGTGTGTAGAAGGGCGATGAACCTAAAGACCAATGCCAATTTTCCAATTCTAGAGCATTTATTTTGGGCCCTAATAGAATTTGCCTGGTTTGTTTCTATGAATCACTTTGTAAAATATTTTGAAGAATATTCTCTTACTACAATAATCCACATTTATTTCTTAAAAAATAATAAATTTAAAAAGTATGTATTGCTTTTATATGTTTCTAAACGTTTTTTTTTTTGAAATACTAAGGGTTTTTTAAGGGTACATGACAAATTTCTTGCGCAAGTCTTTAGTAGGTCCCAATTTGTAAAGGTGGGATCCACTGTAAAGCATAGAACAACACAAACCAGCACAACTCTTTTAAAAGTATGTGAATGTTTCATTTTGCCACATGCGCCTCTTCAAATCGCTAGAAATTTTAAAATCCATTGGGGTTTCGTTTAAAAATTTGTTTTTAACAAAGTAAACTTTACTTAGGGGAAGAGCACCAGTCGTGGACCGTGTTCCAATAGCGGTGCACTCCTTGTGCACCCAACCCCCCAATTACTAATTTTAAAGGAGAAAAAAAACTAATAATGAAAAGCTCATTAATAAGTTTCACATGTACCAATAGCCAATCACTTTTTAGCTTTTTTGGTCCATAATTGGTCCATTTGTGTACCACTATTAGTACATTTGTGCACAACTATTGGGATATTTGTCCACAAGTTCTAGCAATTTTGAGTGGATGGTTATTGGACACCTTGAAATGTGTAATTTTTGACCTTTGTGCGCCTAATTGATCCCACAACACGCGTCGTTACTACCTAGAAGCTAGAACAATAGAGTTAAGTTGCATATAGAGGCAACCTAAAAAATCATTGAAATCTGATGCATTGTTTAGGATCTATGGGTGTGTGAAATCAAGCTTCGTGTATTTTGTGGGTTCCTTTTCTTGTTTCTTTCCTTGCAACCAATCTTTACGCATGACGTCGTCATTGAATAAGACATCTCTACTACTAATGATTTTGTGATTTTCATAATCCAATAAACGATCACCAAAATCATTAACTCCATATCTAATAAAAGTACACTCGTTGGATTTTGCCTCAACCTTTTTTCTATTATCTATGTCAATATGGACAAATCCTTTATAATTAATTGGAAATGAGTAGTTTTCCTTTTACTCGTTGATGGCTCCTTTGGATTACCACCATGTATGGAACTTGAAGGCCCTCTATTTATTAAGTAAATATCAGTATCCATAGGATTTGCTGAGAATTGTAATGGCAATCCTACCGGCAATTTCATACTTCCTGCATGCTCCAGGATTGTTCTATTCATCCTTCCAGACACCATTTTCTTGTGGTGTTCCTTGAACCATTCTTTGTCTATGAATCCCATGGTACAAATAGTAACTATCAAACTTGTTGTTGCAGTACTCATGTCCATTATATGATTTGAGACACTTCTTATTCCTTATCTCATTCTCAACTAAAACTTTCATTTCTTTAGGGTATCAAATACATCAAATTCTCTGGTAATGAAATAAACTTGTTTTTCTAGTTGCATCATCAAAAAAAGTAACATAATAATAGTTTCCAAAAATCAAAAGTAACATAATAATAAGAGCCACCACCAAGAGATGATACTTGGGGTAGTCCCCATACATGTGAATGGACAACCTCTAAATTCTCACTCTTCTTTTCCTTTCTAACTCTTAGAAATTTGAATATTTTGTTTTCCATAAACACAATTTTCACATAAATCTAAATCAATTTGCTTTAAATCTAACAATAAATTGTTGGAATGGAGAATCTTCATCCCCTTCTCACTCATGTGCCCAAGTCTATTGTGCCATAATGTTGTATCTGTTATTGTGGAAGTTAGGTAAATTGAATAATCAAAATTACTAGTACATAAAAACATTGTGCCTACCTTTTCACCTTTTTCTATATTCAATTAACCTTTAGCGACCTTTCATGAATTGTCTATAAATCTAGCTATGCAACCTTCACTTCCAAGTTCTCCTACTAATGTTAAATTTCTTCTTAAATCAGGAACATGTCTTACCTCTTTCAATTACCATTGATTTCCTTTTGGTAGTTTTATTTTTATGTTGCCCTTTCAAACAATTTTGAATGGTTCATCATCACCCAGGTAAACTAGTCGAAAATAACCTTCAACATAGTCTAGAAAATATTTCCAATGGGGTGTTGCATTGTTAGTAAATAGATTTGTCCTTCCAAAATGATCAACAAATTCACTTAGTTAAAATTAAGTGTAAAGACAAACTGTAACTGACAGTTGTAGAGATGACAATTAAATTATTGGTTTTCTTTTCAATTTTAGAGGTATAGCTTCGTCATTCGATGTAATTTAAATTTTGGGGGGTATTCTTTTAACAGGAAAGCAAGAAAGACAAAACTAATGAAGAAAAACAATGGACCACTGAGACGGGGGTGAATTAGTGGCGTAGACACTCAAAATTGGTCATCACTCCTGCGTTGTTAACCTAATTTTTAACATGTCTTCCATGTCGCATTTGATTTTCATCATATGTTGACATTATGTCATTCTTCTAATTTAAATTTTCTATTTTCCTAATCAATTAAATCATTTCATCATTAATCATTAATTTCCTAACATTAATTGAAAAATTCTTATTATTTGATTAAGTTCAATCTAACTTTAATTAAATAATCTTTATTATTTAATTAAATTCAATTTCATTTTCCTCATAATTGAATAATATCTTTAAATTATTTAATTAGCTAATTCTTTCATCATAATTAAATAAATTTCTATTTATTTAATAAAATCTTAATTATCTTCTTCTAAAAATCAAGAATAGAAACAAATCTTTATTTGTTTTTATTTAATTAATTTAATTTCTAATTATCCTCATCCAAATTAAAAAATGGCAATAAATCGAGAAAATGATTTAAAAATTAAAATAAATCAATATCCATTTTAAATAAATTATTTTCTCATATTCTCCCAATTTTTAAAAATGGAAAGTATGTCATCATCTGCTTTATATGATTTCCAAAAATCATTATCATATCTTCCTAAAAATTGAAAATGGAAATAACCACTTAGCTCTGATTTTCTTGATTTATCTTCTTGTAAAATATCTCTTTAATATCAATTTAAAATTCAAAAAGGAGATATGTCCAGTAAAAATCTGCTTTATGCCATCTTTTTTAATCCATCTTGATTCTCCAATCAATCTCAATTTTTCTATAAATTTAGCCCTTTTCTCATTGAGTTTTAACTACATTTCGAGTATCCTTATGCAATCAAAATCACTTTTCTGTCATTATCTTGCTTTCAATACATTTGTGTTTGTAGGTGAGAGTCACATCGATTTGAAGGTGAAAGAAAGCCAATGGAGAATTATGGAGGAGATATCCGTGTTTGTAATGGTTTGCATTTGGTTTGATTATCTTGTCTTCATAGCTCTATTGAGTGTACTAGGACATTTTTCATTGCAACTTAGCTTTGTGGTTAGCTAATGTTTATTGCTTTGATGTTTTCCCAAATTCCTAGTTATATTTTCTAGTGAACCTGACGTGAATAAAAAAACTTAAACTATCTAAAAGATTAAAAGATTAATAACTAAAGTCAACAAACTATGAGCATATATATCGAACCCATTTAAACACACACACACAAAGCATACTCATAACACCAGATGTACGAGGAAAACCCAATGTGGGAAAAACTTGGGTGAGAAATGCTGCTGGAGCCTACTGCTCCAATCTAGCCTCATAAGTAAACCCGATTACAATGTTTAGGAGACCAACCCAAGGAGCACCAACCTCTGAAATTTATGGGCACCAACCCAAAGGAGCACCAACCCTTGGCTTTATGGGCATCAACCTAAAGGAGCACCAACCCCTAGCAGTTTATGGGCACCAACCGAAAGGAGCACCTACCCTTGCTCTGAGCACCCCCTTAGAGATTTACAATGAACGAATATTGAATACAGTTTGAGTACCTTGTTGCAAATGAGGTTTTGCAACTCATAAACATTCTTCTCTTGAGATTGACCTGACTCTTTTCTGCTCTCTGATCTTAGGCTTCAATCTCATCTCTCTTCTCTCTATATTTTACCTTCTGTCCTCTTCTCTTCTCTGCAACTAGCTCTCTGCTTTTTGCTCTGAGCACTCCTCCTTCTTTGCCTCTCACAGTGAATATAACCTACTGTGTTATTTACCTCAACTTTGCACTCACTGATCTCTACTCTCTACACTCCACCTCTGTGGTCTTCTTTATCTACTCTCTACTCTAGCTCTCAACTCCCACTTATCTCCTCTTAACCTTGTTATTACTCTGCATGCAATCTCTTTTGCAAGGTTATTGACCGCTCTGTCACCGTGTTATGCGTACCTGTATACAAGGCTTTTATGTGCCTTCTTATTTTGTCTCTTTTCTGTATCTATTTTTTAACAGAGCTTCTACTGACACCTTTAGCTTCTCCTCATCGACTTGCACATTAGACTTGTGGCATACACTTAACTTTTCATTTCTGTACTGGCTCTACAATCTGTCCACACTGCTACTCTTCATTATTTGCTCTCTTCTTAGCAAGTGTCCTTTTTACCCACATATACAACTGTGCAACTTTACTATCCTACTTCCGATTCTCGGCCTTTTCTGTCTATGCAGTTATCTCTGCCAGCTCAGCACACACACACACACACACACACACACACACACACACACACACCTGTCATACCCCCTCTCACACTATCTTCTCTCAGTCACATTTGGCATAGAAGGTTTCCCTCCAAAATAGATTTCAAGTCTGATCTTCTTGGCCTCTAAAAGGTCATGTCTTGCAGGTGATGTTAATTCTCAGTACATCCTTTTAGACAGATAACTACTCGTATTAAATGCCTTCTCTTCGGAAACCATCTGCATTCAAATCATGCTTTCGATATTGGATTACTATACTTAGTAATCTTCAGGGTGGTAGATTTCCTTGAGCCTCAAAAAGCTCAACAACTCTCTCTGCAACTATATCGTCATTAAATGCTGCTTTGTTCTTCTTAGTCAACTGATTACTATCTTTAGTAATCTTCATCCGTCTGATGAGATCAGTCTGCTGCCCCGGTCACCATTAATGCATTCTTCATCGTCCTGTTGAGCTGCTCTGAAGGGATCGTCAACTACCTCATTAAAATCGATCATCATCTCTGTAAGCACCGACCTTTGCAAATCGGATTTGATTCTCGACTTCTTGGGAGCCACATGTCTTCATTTTTTGACATCTACACCACTTGATCAATATCGCTCAACTATCACATAAGCCTCTGCATCTATCGACATGCATCCGTGGCATCAAATTTGTTGTTCAACATTTTTGGTCAAACTTGATTGACAGCCACGTGGATTACTGAGACTATCGACTTGCGAACATGTCTAAATCGCTCAGTTAGTTTCGTTTAATTCTCCGCGTGAGTAGTTTATCTATCGGGCATGCAATCTTATATTATAATAGCATTTAATTAAATCGCATACAATCTATTCTAATCTAAATCATACATCCCACAAGCATCCATAACATATATGAAATCAAATGGATACATCCATAAGAACATAAGTGATGACTTAATCAAAATCTCATCTATATATATTAGTGTATAAGTCTCAATGAACATGTGTACCATCACTACAAAAGCACGTGATGCCAATATGTGTGTATATGACTGTATATATATATATATATCAAAAGAATGCTATACATCATTAACTACATATCGATATCAAAAATGTATTTGCACTAATAAAATCTAAGTCGGGACCTCAAAAGAACATAATATCTAATCTTCAAACATTTATCTACAAGCATATAGTCACAGTGGAAATAAATCATGAAAGCATAAAGCACAAGAAACACGTGAACATCGGATTTATGTGGGAAACCCAAGCAGGGAAAAACCATAGTGAGAATTAGACTCACAATATAAATGTAATTTGTTACAATGTTGCCTTCAGAACCAACTGCTACTGAGTGTGCTTGCAAAGCTGGAACACATTGTTCTAAAGCAAGCTACAAAAGGTTGCTAAGAGACCCACTATCTTCCAGCAGATAAAGGAATAGCTGAATTGAAATGAGCAAGATCTCGTGACCATGAAAGTGTCCTTGATCCAATGTATCAACCGACCAACATCATGACAAACACTTTTGACATCAAACACTATCTTTGATCACTTTCACACTAAAGATATCATCAACAAAACTCCTCACAACAGTCTTTCACACATCAACGATATCAAATTTGCTTGCAAACAATTGGTACTCCTTTATACACAAGGTTGATCATCAAAACCCTTAACTAGGTCGGCTAGAAAGAGTATAAACAATATTGCATAAATTTGGCCACCCGAACCAATAACAACCATTGCAATCCACTTTAGGAGATAAGGAGGACCCAAAGGTATTATAACATATCCCTTGCAAACGATTCCAATTAACCAAACACATGAAAACATCTTCCAAGGTCCAGATTAAATGAAATGTGTAGATAAGCATTAAAGCACGTTAGCTAGTCAGCCAAAAAATAAATTTCCAATGCAAATTGCACAATGTGGATCTACACACGCCATAGTGAGGCCAAAACTATCAAGCATACTTATCCTCCAAAGCAAACTCTGACCAAAAAAATATGATCCAAGTAGGATACAACATCATAGTCATTCGGAAACCAAACTAGCCCACAACGCAACACTCAGAACATCATAACTCCATTCGCCAATCAAATTATCACCTAAAAAATTGAATTGGAACACTGCACAAACCACATGAACAAATCCTCCAAACCGCAACACTTGAATCCATATATCTAGAAGCCACTAGGTGTTCTTCGGAGTTGTTTTGACATACAACCTTACTATCAGGAACGATGCTAAGTAACTCTGTGAACTGAGTAGTAGGGGACCTGCAAATCTGAAATGCAATATACACAGATGATAGACATTATATTCAAAGCCATAAGACATAATATTCAGATATTTGAGGAATGCAAGGTATTCTTCCACTGGGACATTAAATATTGTTTCTTGTATATTGAAACTTCTACTATACCATCCTTTTGAAAATACATCAACATTTCCACAAGACAATTCAACAATATTAGAACACATAAGTACTCTTTTTATCATATTGACAATTCCACTACAACAACCTTACTTCAACATCACCAACACAAGCATATCAATGCCAAGACGCATAAATATTGTTTCCTTCATATTGGAACTTCTACTACACCATCTTTACTTCAATATCAACAACAAAGCATAGGTTGACATCAATGACAACAAAGCACAACAACTCAAGCTTCCAACAAACGTGGACACAATGTGGGTGGCCACTTGTTGTCATTGTTTGGGTCTCTCACTCTCTGCCTTTGCTGCCTTTGTTAGCTCCTCATATTGTTGTGCATCCTTTGCGTCCCCTCCTAATGGACCCGGGTCTCCCTCAAGTGCATTTATAGGGAAGATAGGGTGATGACCCTTACTTCAACATCACCAACACAAGCATATCAATGCCAAGACGCATAAATATTGTTTCCTTCATATTGGAACTTCTACTACACCATCTTTACTTCAATATCAACAACAAAGCATAGGTTGACATCAATGACAACAAAGCACAACAGCTCAAGCTTCCAACAAACGTGGACACAATGTGGGTGGCCACTTGTTGTCATTGTTTGGGTCTCTCACTCTCTGCCTTTGCTGCCTTTGTTAGCTCCTCATATTGTTGTGCATCCTTTGCGTCCCCTCCTAATGGACCCGGGTCTCCCTCAAGTGCATTTATAGGGAAGATAGGGTGGTGACCCTTAGTGTAAGGACTCTTTCCTTTTAACTTTGTCTCACAATAAATAAGTACTCATAAATTTCAATAATACAAAAGCAAAAGATAAAAAAAAATCAATATTCTTATCCAATGTCAAATACATCACAATAACATAGTTCTTAATCTAGGTATTAGCACATGAAAAATAATATATCAATAGTACATAATTAGGCATCACATGCCATGTGTCCAACTCAATAACATATGAGGTGATACAAGATACATATAAGAGAAGATAGAGAAATTATAGACAATAGGTCTCTGAATGCCACCGACCTCTACAATCAATTGCTAGCTCGAGAGACAAGAACTTGGGTTAGGCACTTTTCTGCCCAACCATGAAGCTTATGCTTCCTCGAAATCTTACATGAAACTAAAGATACCCAACCCTGCACGAAATGCCTAGCTACTTGAAAATAATAAGTAGGAAGGAAACTTGGTGCAATCTGATACATCTACATGCATTTGTTTGTATGATATACACGTCCTATTATTAGATATGGCAGAGTAATATGATAAATAAATTTGCTAGGCAAATTCATCTATTTCAATGAATGCAAGACTTTGATCGAAGTACCTTTAATATAATGGAAGTTTCTGAAAAGAGAACCATCATTTTCTGTTACACATATTCGACATCCATTCCTGAGAATGCAAACCAGACAATACATGAAAAAGAAAACTACTCTCCTTAAATAAAATCACTCATACAAACACATATACTATATTCTTTCACTTTGATTCTTTTTTATGCAATCCTATAAATTCTCATTAAAAATGAATCCTTAAGCTTATGAATATATGCTAATTGAAACTTACTTGATTTCTTGCTAAATCATTCCCTTAAAATATGTAAATGAAGATTTTCATAATTTTAGATACAAAGACACATGTAAAGTTATTTATATGCATGTGTAGAAATATAAGTAGACGTGTATTTGCATCCATATAAAGGTATCAACTAATAAATCCAAGATTGCTATTTATAAAATACAAAAAATTACAATATGAAGTGGTCAACAACAATACAATCTAGTAGTTTACCAAACTCACAAACCAATTCTAATTAAATAATAACTGTATACACATACATATGTATGTAGCAAGTAAAGTCGCATATCTGTGTCACACTTTTATAAAAGAAATGGTCAATGTTGATTCAACTTTCTAAATATATGTTTTGAATTTTGAAATGATGTAAACTAATCAAACGTATATTTTTTTTTTGTATTTTATGTTTATAATTTAAAAATAAAAAATAAAAAATATTTGAATATACTTTCTTATAAAGTAAAGACTATAATTTAGTTGTTGATAAAATGTTGAAATTGAAGTTACACGAGGCGTCACACTTTATATAGTAAATTTTACGTTTTTTTCTTCATTTTTTTAATTTTTCATTTATTGAAATACAACTCTTTCCATTTGGCGTCACCTTTTTTCTTAATTATTTATCAAAATTAGAAAATAATTATATCTTGACATAGACTTTTTTCTTTAGTGTTTTTATTTTTTTCAATTTTTAAAAATATTTTTTAGTATTTTTCCTTTACAAGATAATCAACCTTATATTTTAGTGTTGATGGCCCACTTTTAACAAAAATAAATATAAAATATAAAAAATAATTAAAATGTTAAAAGATATATTTTTTGGAATATTCACTTATAGATCTATAAAAAGATATTTTTACATTTCAATTTTGTTTTTTAATAAAAGTAGGAGTTTTTCAAAAAAATAAATAAATTGGTAATTAGACCCAGAGTGGTATAAAATATACATTTAGTAGACAATTACAATTGTAAAACTTGTGGCCTATATATAAGATAGATATAATGAATCTCTATAGATCATATGTTTGACAAAAAATATTTTTTAATTAATATCTAAAATCGAGTGCTCTTATATAAAATCTGTAATAATTGACCAAACTTAACTCTTTATTGCTACTTATTCCCTGTAATACTACTGTTCCTAGAAAACTAATATTCTTTTGTATGCTTCCTCTAATGAATACCTTTTAAAAGTCGTGTTCTTACAAAAGAAATTTTGATCTCTTTTATAGAGATATCGCCCCCTTAATTCTCTGATTGCTTTTCTATTTTGAACTCCTATAGCGGTGCATGCATATATTCCACCTCATAATCATTTTGCTTTTCTATTAGTTTGTATTCATTCAAGCTATATTTAGTTTTCGTTTTTAAAAAAACAACTAATCCTTTGTGGTGCCTTCTACGCATGTTAAGGAAAGGCATAACGATTTAAATAATAAAAAGCACAATGACAAGTTTTTTAATGAGTATTCCATTCTAAGACTTTTGAAAAAATAAATAAACTTTTCTGGCTAATAAAAACACAATTTATTTTTTACATACTCCGTAAAACATGTCCTTAGAATATAAACATGCATTAGTTTTTTTAAAACAAGAAGCTTTATTTTAATTATAAGGAAACCAATCCTTTTAGTTTTACATAATTTCCTTTCTTTTAAGAAGAAGCATTTAACTCTTATTTTAATATTATTAAATTTTAGCTTTGTTTTATATATATATAAAGTTACTTTTACAGTTCTATTAAAAGTATCATATATTATAATATTAAATTAGTTCTTTTTGGCTTATTTATTTTTTAATTATGTTTTATTCAAAGCACGCAATTTTAATTAGAACTATTAATATATATTATTAATTTATAATATCTACTTTAAAACTAAAAATATATATCAATAGATAATTATTTATATATATTATTATTATTTTTTAAGAAAAATAATTATACTAAAAATATGAAAAATTTACTTTTTTTGAATTAAGCTATTTATATAATTATGAAAAAGCAATAAAAGAGGTGATTTTTTACATTTTTTTAATCTTATTTTCAAACAAGTACATTGTAAGCAACTACTTATCTATAATACCATTGCACATTATGTTCAATCATCTATATAATCTTCAAACGTAAAATGTACAAACATCATGAATGCAATATGAATATCCCACGTAGGTGTGTGCATATACACTAGGTACCATCATGTATATTATTGCCAAATGGCTAGGACACTTCTACCTCAGCCAAGTTCTCGTCTTCGATGATAGGCGTACTCACTTGCACTTAGATTCACATTAGTAGGTCAGTATCGTAAATCATAATCAAAGCATATGCGAGATTAAACTCATAATCATAACATGATAACTAACATCTTTTCCATTTGAATTTCATTTCAATGCATTTGAAATTAACCATCTAATTTACCAATAACCACTTAATCAAACACATAAGATGATGTTTAATAGTCTCATCAAATATATATAAATGTAAAAGTAGCAAAGATCGAGATGTGACTCTTAGTGATCCACCAATCAACAAAGCCCTTTATTACTCTAACATCATTAATATCTAGCTGTGGGGAATGTCGTCATTGGCACTCTTTGATGGGATTTCTAATGCATCCCCTATTGTCGGTCATGGATGATCTTGTGACCTAGCATTACCCTTTGTCAACCTCACATATGTGGGGAGCATTCATTGCCAGTAGTATGAGATGACTATGTGATCGTTACGATTGACAAGGAACTGATTACTCTGAACCCAAGGTAGTTGTGTTCGGTTTGTATGCCACACAAACATGTCTTGGTATGACTGTTAGATTATATTGTCGATCTCAAGATGGTCTATGACAATCCTCCAGAACATCAAATCACTACACCTCCACTTGCCTCACAACAGAGGCTAAGTGAATGCTCACGACATGTCCACACGAATGGGGCACAAATATCCTAACATCCATAGGTGCAACAACGTGTAGGCAGTGATACTGTGGTACTCATTACAAACATACCAACTTAGATTGTGGTATAAGTGGGATAATATGTTGCATCCCCACACAAACACTAGAGCATCCTCCATCACTCTGATATATGTGATGAGGCTCATCAGTAGTTGAGAGCCTTGTCTATCTATCACGACTCAAAGTGCTACTGTTGCAATCATGATGTGTTGAATGAGTGGCCCAATATGTGCTCCTACTCGAGACATCAAAGGTAGATATTCTTGGTCGCGTCTTTGACTTGTTCAGTGCACCACTCTTGTCCATCTCACAACTCTCGGGCTAATGCATGCATATCTAGTAATAATTGCCAACCCCAAATGGGTAGACGAAGAGTCCTATACACATCAAGTAATGTCACTGTCCTCTCCATAGTTGGGAGACTAAATGACATTGTATTTTCATCCCATCTCTAAATGAGTGCTCTCAGAATTGGGGCATGGAATCAAAACTCTAGCATAAGGTACACCCACTAGAGTCCCACTAGCTGCAATTGTCCACAATGTGATGTAGGACCATCCCGGGTTCTTGACAATCTTGCATCAACCAAAAACATATCATTTCCAATTTGTTTTCTGTTATGCAGTTTCAACATTTCTTTCTGCATTTTCTTGCATTGGCTCACCAGATCTTGCAGATTTGGATTTTTCTTGAGGACATGATCATCTTCCTTATTCCTAAACCGCGGTGCATTTGGATCATTTACCGGCAAGTTATCAATTCCCGATTCCGAGACAGTTCTCTGGCACTGGAACCACTTGGACCTATTTGCATTGGCGAATCTTACGGACCCTTTCCGTAGCTTGCAGAGCCTCAGTTTGTTGATCTCGATGTTCCTTGGCCTGTGGCCGACCTTCCCTTTGATCCGCACTTCATCCTTTGGATTTTCCAGAGGAATCTCTTTGGCGGAGGTTGACCTTTTGGTTTTACATGTTTGATCTTGTTCTTTGGCATTTGATCCCTTTTGGGCCGACCCGATCTCCCTGGGCCGTATAAATCAATGTAATTAAGCATTATAATTCAGTGAGAAATAATATAAAATATAGATCTTAGGAATTAGAGGTTCAGAGTTGACCAATTCTGTAATTGAGCATGTATGTGGCAGGCCAGTGAGTCAAATCTTGTAACCCAGATGTTACCGGTTATCTGTAATTGATTTTCATGATGTAATTCATTCAGTTTTGCATTGCCTCCATCATATCCTCTTGTTTCTGTTTTGTTTGCTCTTGTTTCCCGATCCGGATTGATCTCGTTGAGGTCCCTTCTAACCAGTGACTGCACCAAGTAGTATCAAAGCGAGATTTCGTTTCAAAGACTGCGTTGTCCTGAGATTTTATTGTAGGGTGGTGGATTATGAATCCGACCTGCAGCTGCAGAGAAGTGGCGTAAAGATGGCGCGAAGAGGAAACATGAATGGTGGAGCGCGTGGGAATGTAGACCCTGTTGTGATGGAAATGTTGAGAGGAATTGCAGCTCGGTTGGAAGTCGTTGAGACAACCCAAAGAAGAGGCCGACTTTTTGAAGATGTGAGCGAAAATGAAGAAGAAGAAACACTAGCAGAACAAGTAGCAAATCCACTAGCGATCGATTCAGATGAAGAGAGGTTCCTACCAGAAAATTGAGTAGGGCGAACACTAAACCATATTTTATCCCGCTAGAGTATAATGGGAAGTTGGATACATATGATTTAATGGATTGGATCTCAGAGATGGAGAAGTATTTTGATTTTGAGAACACCGCAGAAGAAAGAAAGGCGAAATATGCTTGTACCCGGTTGAAAGGTCATGCATCTCTTTGGTGGGAACATTTGCAAGTTGATAGACAAAGAAGAGGTAAAGAGAAGATCAAATAATGGGAGCAGATGGTTGGTAAGTTAAAATAAAAGTTTATGCCAGCTGATTATCAAGTAAGGCTGTTTCAGAAGTTACAGGAGTTCAAGCAGAAAGAATCTAGTGTCAAGGAGTATACCGAAGCATTCTACAAGTTGAATATCAGATTTGGACATGTCGATGATGATGTTGAACAAGTTGCGAGATATTTGAATGGATTGTGGATGTCTATACAAGATTAACTCAGTTTGATCAAGTTGCAGAGTGTTGAAGAAACTTATCAATATGCCTTGAAAGAAGAAGAGAAGTTGAACAAAAGACATGAGTAGAGACAATGAGGTAGAGGTGGAAGGTTTTCTGGAGGAAGATTTCAAGGAGAAAGAGGAATCTGTACAGATTAGAGCAGGAAAAGGAAGTAAGCAAAGATGGCAGTTCATATCAGAAGGATGATAGAAATTTCTACCGGAGAAGAGAACCTGATAGTTATCGGAATGATTTTTAAAAAAAAGATGACAGAAGACAAGACAAGAGAGTGTTTAGGGGAACTTGCTATAAGTGTGGAGGAAAAGGACATTGTGCTTTGAAATGTAAGAAGACATAGAACATTGGGAGAGCAATGTTGGTAGAAGAAAGCCCCACCGAATTAGCTAACAAACTGAAAGATGAGAACTATTGATAATGAGGAGAGCTTTGTGTCATATCGGAGAAGATGAAGAGCCCCTATAAAGGCAAGATATGTTTAAGACCAGATGTAAGGTATCCGATAAGTGTTGTAAAGTAGTTATTGATAGTGGTAGTTCGGATAATCTTGTTTCAGAAGAAATGGTGAATAAATTGAAGTTGGAAAGATTGAAACACCCTAAGCCTTATCAGATTGCATGGATTCAAGATGATCATAAGTTGTTAGTAAGTGAGCAATGTTTGGTGAAATTAAAAACTGGGAATTATCATGATGAAGTTTTGTGTGATATCATGCCTATGGATATTTGTCACCTTTTATTGGGTAGACCTTGGTAGTTTGTTAGACATGCAATACATGATGGGAGAAAGAACATATACACTATTGTAGCGAATGAGATGAAAAAAACCTTGTTAACCTTGGAGGAGCCTTTGAAGAGTGAAGTTTGTACAAATGCTAGAATTTGTTTGGTGGATGGAAGGAAATTCTTAGATGGAATGAGACATGAAAATGTGTGTTTTGCTTTAGTTACTAAGAAGACTGAGAATTCAGAGCATGAAGAAGAACAATCAGAGGAGATAAAATAATTGGTGATAGAATATGAAGACATCATATCAGATAATGTGCCTCATGGATTACCACCTGTGAGGAGTATCTGTAATTGCATGGACCTAATTCTCGGAGCTAGTTTGCGTAACAAAGCTGCACACCAGATGACACCGACAAAGAATGAAGAGTTGAATAGACAAGTGCAGGAATTGTTGAAGAAAGGTCTGATCAGAGAAAGTTTGAGTCCCCGTGTAGTACCAACAATGTTACCGCCTAAGAAGAATGGAGAATGGAGGATGTGTACCAATTCTAAAGCAATAAACAAGATCACAGTAAAGTACCGATTTCCTTTACCTAGGATGGATGACATAATGGATTGTTTGAGTGGACCCAAATACTACACAAAGGTAGACCTGAAGAGTGGATATCATCATATCAGAATTAGAGAAGGAGATGAATGAAAAACAACATTCAAGACAAATGAAGGATTGTATGGATGGTTGGTGATGCCTTTTGGGTTGACTAATGCATCGAGTACCTTCATGAGGTTGATGAATGAGGTATTGAAGAAATTCTTGGGTAAGTTTGTTATTGTATATTTGGATGACATTCTCATTTTCAGTAAGACAAAAGAGGAGCATTTGTTGCATTTAAGACAAGTTTTGCGGAGGTTGAGAGAAGAAAAGTTGTTGATAAATCTTAAGAAGTGCAGTTTCATGAAAGAAGAGTTAGTCTATTTGGGATTTGTTATATCTGCAGATGGATTGAAGATGGACCCTGAAAAGGTAAGAGCAATTGTTGAATGGCCTACACCAGAAAGCATTGGAGAGGTTAGATCATTTCATGGATTGGCTAGTTTCTACTAGAAGTTTATCAAAAATTTCAGTTCAGTTTGTAACGTTGTGACTGAGACAATGAGGGGAGATAGGAAAGAATTCAAGTGGACCATCCGAGCAAATAAAAGTTTTGAATTGTTGAAGCATAAGGCCACTGAACAGCCTGTGTTAGCTTTACTAGATTTCAACAAAGTACTTCAAGTGGACTGTGATGCAAACGAGAATGCAATTGGGGTAGTATTGAGTCAAAAAGGGAGAGCAATAGCTTAATTAAGTGAAAAGTTGAATGATGCCAGGGAAAGATATTCAATGTAAGATCAGGAATTTAATGCCATGGTTCAAGCCTTGAAGAAATGGAGACATTACCCGTTGCCTAAGGAATTTGTGTTGTATATTGACCATCAAGCCTTGTAGTATTTGAACAGTCAAAGTAAGTTGAATCAGAGACATATGCAAAAGGTAGAATTTTTGCAGAGTTACACCTTTGTGTTGAAGCATAGGAGTGGGAAGTGAAACAAATTTGTTGATGCATTAAGTAGAAGGAGGAATTTGCTGACAAAGATGAGAGTGACAGTATTAATATTTGAAGAATTAAAGACCTTGTATGATGATGACCCATATTTTGCAGAACCTTGGAAAGCATGTAGAGCACTGATTATGGTAGATAGAAGCAAATGGTTGAACTATTTCATTAAGGATGGGATATTATTCAGAGGATTTCAGTTGTGTATACCTAAATTTTTTATGAGGGAGAATCTGATAAAGGAGAAGCATAGTGGAGGATTAGCTGGACACTTTGGTGTTGACAAAACAATAACATTTGTAAGTGAACATTACTTTTGGCCTCAGACTCATAAGGATGTCAAGAAATTTGTGCAGAGCTGTAGAGTTTGTCAAGTTGCAAAAGGTAGTAGCCGGAATGTGGGATTGCATAAGCCTTTGACAATACCAGAGAGACCTTGGGAAGACATAAGCATGGTTTTCATACTTGGATTGCCTAAGAGACAGAGAGGAACTGATTCTATATTTGTGGTGGTGGATAGATTCTTGAAGATGGCTCATTTCATACCTTGTAAGAAGACATCAGACGTAGTGCATATAGTTGACTTGTTTTTCAAGGAAGTTGTGAGATTGCACGGATTACCTAAGAGCATAGTTTCAGACAGAGACACTAAGTTTGTTGGATATTTTTGGAGAACACTTTGGAAGAAGATGAAGACAGATTTGAAATTCAGTTCTACTTTTCACTCACAGACTGATGGACAGACAAAGGTAGTAAATAGGAGTTTGGGAAATTTGTTGAGATGCTTAGTTGGAGAGAAAACCGGAAATTTGGATTTGATTCTCGCACAAGCCGAGTTTGCCTACAATAATTCAGTAAACAGGAGTATTGAAAGAACACCTTTTGAGATTGTTACGGGAGCACACCCTAGAGGTATATCAGAATTGAGAGATATTGGTACTGAAGACGAGGAGTGCAGAAGCAAAATAATTCGCAGATCACATGAAGCCCTTGCATATTCAGGTTAAGCAGCATTTGGAGGATATGAACAAAAAGGATAAAGAGAAATCAGATGAGAAGAGAAGACATAAAGAATTTGAAGTTGGCGATGAAGTGATGTTATATATGAGAAAAGAAAGATTTCTAGTTGGAACCTATAACAAGTTGCAGATGAGGAAGTTTGGACCTTGTAAGATCTTGAGGAAGTTCAGTTCTGGAAATGCATATGAAGCAGAATTACTGGATAGTTTGAGTATTTCATATATATTCAACATTGCATATCTATATCACTATCATGAATCAGAATTCAGTGGACAATATTGCAGAGTTAGAGAAACAGTTGCCTCAGAAGGAGCCATCTCAGATTGAAGACGTTTTGGATGATAGGATTGGGCGTAGTACCCAGAGCAGTCAGTATAAGGAGTACCTTGTGAAATGGAAAGACAAACTTGTTGAAGATTCATCTTGGATTTCTCAAGCAGAGGTGGACCGCCTTGGTTTTCCTCTAACCCCAGCAAAGTGAGAGACCCATTTTTTTTCAACATCCTCAGATGTCTGATGCATGAGCATCCCCGGTTCTTGGCAATCTTGCCTCAACCAAAAACATTTCCTTTCCAGTTTGCATTGGGTCACAAGATCTTGCAGAGTTGGATTTTGTTTGAGGACATGATCATATTCCTTATTCCTAAACCGCGGAGTGTTTGGATGATTTACCAACAAGTTATCGATTCTGGATTCTAAGACAGTTCTCTCGCACCAAAAAACGCTTGGACCTATTTGCATTGACGAATCTTGCGGACCCTTTTCGTAGCTTACAGAGCCTTAGTTCGTTGATCCCGATGTTCCTTGGCATGTGGTTGACCTTCCCTTTGATCCGCACTTCATCCTTTGGATTTTTCGGAGGAATCTCTTTGGCAGAGGCCGATTTGTTGGTTTTACACGTTTGATCTTGTTCTTCGACATTTGATCCCTTTTGGGTCGATCAAATCTCCTTGGACCGTATAAATCAATGTAATTAAGCATCATAGTTCGGTGAGAAAGAATATAGAAGATATATCTTAAGAATTAGAGGTTCGGAGTTGACCGATTCTGTAATTGAGCATGTATGTGGCAGGCCAAAGAGCCAAACCTTGTAACCCGGATGTTACCGGTTACCTGTAATTAGTTTTCATGATCTAATTCATTTAGTTATGCATTGCCTCCATCATATCCTCTTGTTTTTGTTGTGTTTACTCTTGCTACCCGGTCCAGATTGATCTCGTTGAGGTCCCTCCTAACCGGTGACTGCACCACAATGTCTGGCTGACAACTCATCTACGTGACGTTGAACACTGTAGTTTTCTTTGAGCTTTGGGGAGATCGTTCATGTTCACCTGGTTGACCTCTGCAACATTCATTTTTGAGGTAATTATTGCATTGCGTGGATTTAATGAATATCTCTTTTTAAGCTACTTTAGTGCACCTGATCCCTCGAGTCTATTAGATCACTAAAGTGGGGGCGAAATGCAGTGTCGCAAATTGCACCTAGTGCATTTATGACACTTTCACATTGAGCCCGATACATTTCTGACAAAATATTATGATTGAGATTTGATCATTTTTTATATCATGAATCTTAAAGATGAGGTAGTGCTAGCCACCCTTGATCCACATTTGGGATTAATCTGGTTAGACGAGTACGGGATGCGTAGATGTTTGCACAACACACAAACGTCCCAAGAACATTCCATATTTAAATGTGCATATTCTATATCAAACCTTTGTCAACAGATGTCCCTTTGCTTGGATGCATTTGGAACGGTCACTTCCACCCGTTTTGAGCAACAAAAGTCTCCTTTCTTCTTCATTTTGCAAGGACACTCACTCTTGGCTCCTTTTCTCTCTCACATCTATAGAAAAACTCTACCAAAATACACACACGATCTTGCAACAACTTAATCTTCTCTCAAAACACAATCACATTGTAATCTCAAGAGAGGGGGGTCTTGGTTGGGTAATGTTGTTCCTCTCTCTTATCTCTCATATCTATTGCATTGCAATATTATGTAGTTTCATTGAAATCTTTGAATGTATCTATTATCTAAGTGCATTTAATCTATTTATCATTTTCTCTCTTGTAATATGGGTTTTCCTCCATTATGTGGGGTTTGTTTCTATTACTCAATCCATTGTATCTTTTTATCCAATCTATCTATATGGTTGTCTATGGAGGTGCAAACACCAAAATGGGGGTTTGACTGAGGCAAAGCCCTGTAAAACCCCAACATTTTTCCTTGTTTGAGTATGTATAGGAGACGAACAAGTTCGAGGAGCGTGGAGTCAACTTTTGTGGTTATTTCTGGTGTTCTTTGTTCTCTAGTTGTAGATACAATAGTGCAGCATGTAGACATCTCTGCGGTGAGTTGGTTTCCAACATCAAGGATTTAATAAAGTGCATTTATACATAATAAAGTACATTATAGAGTGCATGTATATTATCCTAAACAATTTTTCTTTCAAAAAACTATACAACTTTGAACAATTTAATAACATAATTGAAAATTAAGTAAACCATTATGAATTAGTCTTTAACATAATTACTATTAATGGTATACATAACATTATCCCTAAAACTCAATTTGCCTTCCTTTTTCTCTTCTTCAGTGTGTGCCTTCTCGTTGAACAGTTATTGTTGATTGTCATTCTTTTATGCCTACTTCTCTTGAGGGTTGTGTAAGTGGAACCTTTGTTTCTTGCATGACTTTGGATTTTATGGAGCCTTTGGCTTTGTGGTTACATGCCATTGTTCTATGTGTGCCAGAGCGAGTTGTGGCTTTGGTAGAGGATTCTCCTCCCTCTCGTCTTGATTTGAGGATTTGGAAATGGTGTGTTGTGGACTATCATGCAAAAGAGGAATATATTTACTTAAAAATGTTCCAATATCTATTAAACAAGCCTTGGGTGAGTGGTTTGTTAATCGGGGGCTTCGTGTTATATAGAGTGTTGCTCTTGGCTGGGCTATTTTTGTTTGGTTGTTGTTGTATGGATGTAGCTTGGCTACTTTCCAATTCATTTATCACTTATGTTGTCATTAACACTAACACATTAATTCGGTATTTAAAAAATTGCACACAATGAAAACCATAAACACTTGCAATATCTATTATGGATTGTGGAAAATTAATACATTCACATTAATTTGATATTTATGACTTTAATTTAATGCATTGACATATATAATATTAAAATTAGCTTTGTTAATTTGATTATTTTAAATTAAATAGTAGTTATAAAATTAGTGCTTTTTCTTTAACATAAATTAATTAAATTTTATAATAATGTTTAGATTGTGAAATATGTTTATATTTTAATTGAAAATGATACAAAGAACATTGCTGATAAATGTTATTAGCTAATAGATTTGAGAGTTTATGACAATTTTGATATGAATTGATAAAATCATTTTATCATATTTCATGTAAGTGTTATAAAGTCTATAGATGACAGTAATAAAGAAAAGCATGTCTATTAAGACAATGATATTCATTAACATGGACAATTTATCTCCTATCTCCATGAATGGTATTGATCTTTAGCAACTTTCATTGTCACTAAAAGTTTTACTAACTTCATGTATAATCATTGTTGTTATTATTAATAAACAGTTTTTCACTATTATGAATATCATTATAATAAATAATTTCTGTCTCTTATCATTGTATAAAATTTGATTTGATATTTATTTTTTTAAGAAAATTTTGATATGCTATTAAAACAATATCTAAACTTTCACGATATTCTATTGTTGCAAGATCAATAATCTAGAGAGTTATAACAAGCAATAGAAAAACGATAATCTTGAGAGGATCATTTAGAACTCAAAAGTGCTCATCATCTTGCATAAGAAAGTTGAATTACAGAAATCGATTTGATCAAACAGAATTTCCCATGGACTTTGTGACCCATTAGAAAAATTTCTTGCTTAATCTTAACATAAAGACATGGACATCATTGCAATTTCCTTTTCTTTTTTCAAGGAAGAACCATTCTAACAAACGAAGGGCAGCGGTGGGCAATATCGACAGAAACTTTAATCCTTCGGTACAATCTATGCGAGGTAACGTTTTACTGTTCAGAAGACTGAAATACAACATACTCGGTCGAGTGTTAATCGACCGTGGGAAACAGAGGGAGCCTGTCCATCCAATTGATCTCCAATAAGAAAAGTTAACGGCACCAGCCGACAACATGATTAAAATGTTGAAATCAGTTCCTCTTAAAATATTTTTTTACCCGAGGCTAAGAATATGTATGAAAATGAGAATGGATGGTTATTGGGCTTTGTGAAAAGCCTTAGCCTAATGTTTTAGATATTCTAAGGGGGACGTGTGCAATTTTTTGGAAAAAAATAAAGCAACTAGGCAATTGGGCTGAAGTGGGTAAAACATTTCAACAATTCATGTATTGTCCCAAAAAGAAACAACGATAAAGGATGGGGCAAAGCGTGCATGAAATGACCAAGTGCCCCGGCCATCGATCTCAGGAACCTGATACAATTCTGGAGTTTAGTAGTGACGTGACATCAAACTGTAGTGCATTGAGATATGATGCGAATGGGAAAACTATTTAATTATAAATGAACACGGATACCAACAAGGGACGCCTATTTGGCCGCCGTAGTACAAAAACCCAGGTATCTCTTGGGCCACCCTCATATATGATGGTTGCACCTGTCACCAATGATTTTGTCCTTGGGTAAGTAAACACTCAGGAGGAGAGCAACACAAATTGTCCCATCACTACATATTTGTTTTTGCTTGTTTGGGAATGTGGAGCTCTTTGCATTCCTATGGTTTCCCCTCCTTTGGAGAAAGACAAAAATAAATAAAAAATGAATTGAATTGTTTAAATTATATATTAAGGGCAAATATTGATTTGGATATGTTTAATTTGATAAGTGTATTTGAGTTGGAGTATTATTAGGATGAGTGACCTTTCGAGAAGGCTCAATGCTACATCTGTGTGAGCATCATTTAGACGAATTGAGTGTTAAGTGAACTATTCATTCTTATGAGAGATGGTTTTTTGTGAACCATTACTCATGAAACATGGGAAGTGGCTATTCTCCACACAAAAATGTCATATGTACAAAATCAAAATCTGCAAAATGTGAGATTTTTATGTGATTTTCACCACTCCAATCCTCATAATTCACTTCCTCAATGTTGTTAAAACCCAAAAAATCTAAAGAAAAATCGTCATGTTATGAAGATTTGAATTTTTTGTAAGTGTGTGCCTTTTTGTGTGAAGATAAGTCATTGGTGAAACATGGAGTAACGAATCTGACCCAAAAAAATACAAATCTTGATAACAATATCATAATGTTTTAGTATTTTTAATGAACAAAATGATTTACAATTTAAATAATAAAAAAAACAAAAAAAAAACGAAAGTATAAAATCATTAAACATAAACAATATAATTAAACTTATTTACATAAAAGTACAGAAATATGATATAATAATTTTTATACATTAAAAAAATGACAATTAAATGTAACAAAAAAAATAAAAAAAATGACAACCCTCTCCATAGAAGTGTATGAAAAGTTAAAAAATTGAAAGAATTAAATCTTCTTCTACCCGAATCCTCACCTCCCTTTCCCCCTTCTCCGATCTCTATATATTTTAATGGAAAGCCACTCAAATCAATCGACCTCTCAGTTGAGATGGCTGTGAATCACTGTAAAACAAAATTGTAAGGGGAAAGTAATTAGTAGTTGATTGAGCTTTAGTAGTTATGAGTGTGGTGAGATATTAAAAGATTATGCCTTCTAATTTTATAGTATTATTAGTTGTAATTATAAATAAATTAATGTTAATAATTATTATTAATCATTAAATTGAATTAAATTATTATTGTTGATCATTATTACTAATAATTAAATTATATAATATTTTTATTATCGATTATTATTACAATGAATTAAATTGTATAATCTTTTTATAATAATAAGAGAAGTGATATTTAACAATTCTTGTAGGAATAGATAAAACTTTTGGATAATATGTATTTAAGTCTTTTTTGCATTGATGTTTTCAATCACACTTTATGATCTATCTTCACATGAGAAATAATAAAATGAATTGAAAACATAACTCTCTAAATAGTAGGTGAGGACTATGGTAGACAAGAAAGGAATGGGACCTATCCATCAAAAAAAGAAAGAAGTGGGACCCCCAAAAAATTAAAGAAATAAAACTTTGTCTCAATGTGAGGTTGTTGGGAGAAAACTTTGAGCTAGCAATAGAAACCTTTAGACTACACATTAGATGCAATTTAATATGCCTTAGTAGGGAGATGAATCCATTATTATTCATTGCAGGTATAATTTTAGTAGTGATGATGTTTTAAAGAGAGTGGTTCTCTAAGTATAATCCATGTGGATTAGAGGCATGCTTAATACATCTCAATATAAATATGCTTATTTATCTAAAAATATTTGTGGTAGCACAAATTAGCTATATAACATGGTGAATGATATGAAAAAAAGATAAGTCTTGCATATTAAAGGGAATCAAGCACGTGATTTGCTAATGCCATTGATAATCTAAGAGTTAGGCATGCATACTTAATATGACTCGTGTGTGAAGTGGCCATTGGTTTGAAACTATATATCATAGACACCACATGGAATAAAGTAATGAGAGTTGTTTCAAAGGACACAAATATATGTTTAAGGGATCAATCTCTCATCATGTATATTTTTAGATAATATTATAACAAATAATTTTTTTATTTTGACTTTGATTCACAACTTGAAGGTGTGGGCCCCAAACTTTAGAACAATAGAAGAGGGTGGCTACGATTGTAAGTGAAATAATGAGGATCTTCATTTGAATATATTGAGATTGAGCCTAAAAGTATTGTTTTTTGAGGATAATAAGAGCAATACATGATGCCATTAATCTTATAGTGCACATATCTTATAGTAACAAGGTGATGTTTTTCAATTTTGGAGGTCAAATTGTGAAGCACATATATTTCGATTGGATGTTTAAAAATAATGGAGGATTTGTCATCGACATATTCAAGCTTCCATAATGTAGATTTGGGATCATTTGGAGTAGTTTTGAAGAATTTATTGAGAAATTAGGGTTTCCACCAAATTTGTTCCCAAGGCCACAAATGAAGTTTTTGGTAAGAAAGATCTATGCTTTGATAAGTTACAATTATTATTTTTAGATTATTTCAGTTTATTTTGTGAAAACTCTTAAAAAATTATTTTGTTGCACAATGGTGAGAGTTTCATTAAGAGGCAAAGGAAGTGATCTTGTGATGCTTGGAAAGTATTCACAAAAGGATGATCTAATTTAATTGAGATGGGTTCCATTGGTATTGAATCTATAATGAAATAAAACATTAAGGTTAAGTATGATTTTCAAAATTAAAGGAGTTGTCCTCCATGAGAGAAGATATCAACGCTTAAGCAAAAATAACTAGTAATAAGAAGAAAATGCATGGAAATTTCTTCATTATATAACTAATAATAAGAAGAAAACACAGAGACAAGTTGGTCAAGGGCCATTATATTATTCCCAGTTTGATGGCATGGAAAGGGGTTCATTGTCATGAAAATATTATAAAAAGTTTTTTTTTTTAAAAATCTTGTCTAATCAATTAATCAGCTAATTGAACATACAATGAGATATTTTATGAAACAAATTTTATTTCTAAATTATAACATATATGCCACATATGCAAGAGAAATGTCTAATCAATGAATCAATGCAACCATCTATTCAATAAATCAAATCAGATCTAAGCAAGTAAACTTGAATGCATACAAATGGATTAGAAAAATTGTAAGCACACGCTAAGTCAAGTTCACAAAAAATGTAATAGAGGAAAATTGGTCCTAAACTAACATGTGCATTAACCTAGGTTCAATTCATTTTTCTCATACAATTTTAGAGGTGTGAGTGGGCTTGGCTTGTTGTCCATAAGGAAGAGCCATGTTGTATAGGAGTCACGCTTTTGTTGATTGCAATTGATTGAGTGTGTATGCATTAAACTAGGCTAAAGAAGGCTAAATTAAGAAAGATTGGCAAAATATATAAAATATATAACATAAATGCAAAAGAAAGGTATGCATCTGGAAAGGAGATGCAATGAAGAACCTGGTGTTGAAATTTAGTGTTGATTTTTCCACAGAGTTGCAAGGCATCATTGTATTGAAGGTTGTTTTGTCACAAGTGGATGGCATAAATGTGGTTAGAAGTTTGTTTGGTTCTTGTCCTCCATATTTTAAGAAAAGGTGCCCAACTCTAGTATCTGACGATTTTTTGCCATTTGAAATTTGAAATTGTTTGTCATTGTTTGCTTTGTATGTCTAGTTGTTTTGTCACGAGCGGATAGTAGAAATGTAGTTAGAAGTCTGTCGAGCTATTGTCCTCCATATTTCAAGAAAAAGTGTTCGAAAACTAGCGCCTAGCTCTAGTATGTGACGCTTTTTTGTCATTTGAAGTCTAAAATTGTTCATCATTGTTTGCTTTGTTTTTCTATATACATGTCTCACAATTAGATCTAAATTGAATAATAGAAGATGTGCTTTATAGAGGGGTTGCAAGATTATTTAAAATATAGGTCGACAAATAACGATCAAATGCAAAGGTTGAGGCCAGATCATGAATAACGAATGCTAACACTTGCAATACTGAAAATTTGAATCCCTTTTGGCAAGACTAGGTTCTCTAGTCCACCAAAAAGAGGGCTTTCAAAAGGGAGAAATGTGTTTGATTCCTAAACATAGGACCTAGTCTTGGATTTTGCGTTTGACGATGATTAAGTTTTAGGCTTTGATGATAAAGTTTTAAGGTAGGATAGAACATAAATAGGCTTAAAATGAATTAGGAGAATACACATTAAAGCAAGTGGTAAATATAAGGAAATCGTTAGAGTAAACATTTCACTAGACAATTTAATCTTGATAACATGATTTCATCTTAGGCAAACAATGGAATATGTTCCTTTGAATGATGCTTGTGTAAGGAAAATTGGACTGGGGTAAGAATTTTTTTTGGGATATACTATAATAAAGGGGAAGAGCAATATATTCTGATGCTAGTAGTCAGGGTCCTAAATTGGTTCAATAGTTGTTGAGATTGATAAATAAGAAAGTTGGCAGATGTAATTGTTGATTCTACAAACAATAGTGGCTAATATGCTTTCGATAAGTTGTCCTAATTGTCAATGGTGTGATCATATGTATATTTGATGAATATAGTGAATTAGGGATACAAGCCTAAGACACATAATTTGGCACTTTTTACATATTGGTTAGTGAATAACAATCATGTCTTATAATATTCAACATGAGAAATATTTAAATTTAAATATAAAAATGATGAGACGAGGTTTCAAATGTAGTCCACTCCAAAAGACAAAATTGTAGATGTAAGGTCATCTACAATAGATAATACTATTTAAAAAAAATAAATTGAAAATATTTTAAAGTAAGTGATATGACGTCAATAACACTACATTCAAGTTTAAAATTAGCAAAAATGTTAAAAGTAACCAATTAAATAGTAAGACCATACATTAAAAACATCTTCACAAAAATAACATAAAACAAATAAATATATAAATTTTATAAAAAAATATTAATATTAATTATTTCTTTAACTTATTTTATTTGTAATAATCGATATGAAGAATCTTCCTATTTAAGTCAGAAATTTTTTTTTGTAAGGACTGTACCTCAAAGTAAGGCATAAAAAGGGGGTGATAACTTACAGCTCAAAGTATCGATTCATTTTAAATTAAGAAGGCTTATATTCCAATAAGAGAAATAAAATAGGAGCCAACATCTACCGGAAACAAAATCAGTTTCAGCAAGCCCATGGGACCGTATCCTGAACGTTACTTCGGCAAGCCCATGGGACCGTAACCTGAAGAAACATATAAATATTACTATAGGTCGCTGCACAATATTACTTGTCGGGGAAGATGCCAATAAATTTATCCCTAACTTGGGATTAGGGGCGAAGGGTGTGACGGTAATTAGCAAAGTCGGAAAGTTAAAAAGAAATGATATTAAATTAGGAGGAAACGTCTGGCGAGTCCCGATCCGGACCGGTCCAGAGCAGCAGGTATAAAAGCAGGCCAGGTTAAAATGGCCTAAGCGGCTGTGAATGTTTCTCTTCGTTTCATTCTTCCCTTTTTCAGCAGATTGAGGGGAAGCATAATGTGGGGCGGGGCTACCAGAATGCTGCAGCAGGAGGAGGAGGAGGAGAGTAATGGCAATGGTGGTGGTGGTGGTGGTGGAGGAGGCGGAGGAGGATTTAAGGAGGAGCATCTGGTGGGCTTGGCGGGGCTGAAGAGGGAGAAGGGCTTCATTGAAATGACGTGCGGCTGCACCAGCGCCAAATACGGGGACGCCGTGGCCCGACTGAGAATTACTGACGAGGGCGTTTTCGAGATCGTGGGGTGTGAGTGCTCCCCTGGTGGCTGCTGTGACGAGGGCACCATGAAACCTCCTGCTTTCGAGAAGCACGCCGGCAACCGCTCAAAGAAATGGAAGAATAACATCTGGGTCCTCCGCCACAACAAGAAACTGCCCCTCTGTAAAACAGAGCTTCTGGGGTACTATAATAACAGGGGCCGCCGGGGAGGGTCGAAGCCCAAGGTTGTCCACCGTGATGAGTTTGTGCGCTGCGCCTCCTGCGGGAAGGAGCGGCGATTCAAGCGCCGTGACAGGGATGAATGCCGCCTCCACCATTCAGCCGCCAATGATCCCAATTGGGTTTGTTCCGATTTTCCCTATGAGAGAATTGGGTGTGAATTGGAGGAAGAAAGGGCCGCCAGCCGAAAGGCTTACAGGGGCTGCAGCAAGGTGCCTGGCTGTGAGGGTTGCCCCTTCTGTGTCTGCTTGGGCTGTGAAATCTGCCTCTTCAGGGACTGCAACTGCCGCTCTTGCATTGATTTTTATTCCTGCAATGCCTGAGGGTCATAAAATAAGAGAACAAACATTTGCCATTGAATTCGTCTCTGTATCATTGGGGGCTGTAATGGTGATTTTTTCCCTTGTTTTTAACTTCAATCATTATAATACCAGAAACCGCCCTTTCTTTTCTGCCATTGGTTTTTCTGTATGTCAATTTAAAGCCTTTTAATTTGAAATCTTCTTAATTCAGGGATTTTGCAATCCATTATGCAGAGCTGACTTTTAGCGTTATTATTCTTCAAAGTGTATCCAGTTGTCTTCTTTGTTTAAAGATTGGTTTGTTTGTATGGAGCAGATTTAAAACTTTATTGAAAGCTGGTGATGACACCTAGATTATGACTGGAAAAATACACTGTTTCTGTTCTGTAGTTTTTAAATTAAAAAAATCGAGCTTTAATGTAGTGCATATTATGACTGCCAAACATCTAGTCGCAATGTCGTCGTTATGTAGCTATCAACGAGCCGTCTGGGAATCGATCTCGCGACCGATGTGCTTTTCCATTGAAGCGTATTTAAGTATTTCTAATAAAAAAACAGTGTTTTATTGCAGAGGACTCTTTTGGGCTTGAAATAGATTCTCTTAACTCTTCCTTTAAAAAATAATTGCAAATTACTATATGAACTGTAAATTGAGAGAACAGTGTTTTCACTAATGAATCACCAAACTTCCACTTGTGAACAGTAGAAATTGTCGGAATAGCTGCTCACTTAATTTGTTATAAATTTGTAATTTACACACCATCTGTATGCCGTGCAATTTCCCCCAGTGTACATTACTAATTCGAAGTACGAGATGAGAATCGAACAATTGACCAAGAGCCACACACAATGTTTGTAATTTATATACCTACATACTAGTTTTAGGGCGTTGTCTTTTCTCCTCACCATATTCATTCAGCAAATTCGGCTCTGTAGTTTTGGGGGCTACGTCGGCAAGATTTCCCTGGGAATTCTTAATTGTTTTTTCTTACAACTTATTAATCAAAAACCGTCTTCACCGAGACGCTTCTCTTTGTCCCACCTCACTCTCGTATATACTCTCAAACATCCATTATATCAACAGTACTCGCGTTTTTGTGTTTTGGATTAATGTATGTCATGAAATGAACTGTGACCCTTGGTTTTATTAACCTACTCCCTTTGAAGATTGTGTTGTGGAGATTTTTTTATTGATAAATCACTTTTCATAGGGATCGCTTTCTAAGTTTTATGTCTCTATTGAAGCGGGCTGGTTGGTATCATAAGATAAGGCAGCTCACCAGATCGGAACTATGCAATTAGCTCATAACTTACCTTTCAACTCAGTCCTTACGAACTGTCTTAAAATTGTTCTTCCAAATTATGACAAAATATGAGCAGCATTGTATGAAGATCGAGCTTGACCCCAATTCATTTGTCGCTTAATCGTTTCTGTGAGTGTCCAGAAAATCATTATGTTCTGAAAGCCTGCAAAATGTCCTGCAATTTAAATTTTTGAGCACCTGCAAATGCTGTATTGTTTGTCTAGGTTAAAACATATTCCAAGTACTTTTTGCTTTAAACCAGGTCATAATTAGTGAAGTGGGCTATTTCGATTGGAGAAAATTTAGGTCGGCAGTCTTGTGCCTCGGAAGTTGTTCCCCCAAATATGCAGCAACAAGCCATGTCAAATGCAGACGTAAGAATCGAACACTAGACCGCTCGAGTCGGCTTCACCAACTCCAGAGAATCTAATGTGATTAGAACTCTAGACTAAAGGGTAAATCCAGAATTCTCCGCCCTTTACGTGCTAAGCTGTTTTGTTTGCTAATGAGTTGTTGATCAGTACGCTCAAGTTTTGAAATTGTTCAATTTTTCTCGAAAGACTCGAACCTGCGACGTGGGCAAAAATCATGCGAGGTAATTGACGTACAATAGCTTTTTTATTCATGATTCCTTTAATTATTCTTTTGACATTGGATTGGTGGCTAAGAATGGGGTGGTTGTATTAGTATAATGTTAGCTTCGCACGGACGTCGCGAATGTGATGCGCTCTGAATCATTTTAAGGGGTTTCTATTCTCTTCCTATGTACACTTCTGTTTATAAGATATTTTCTAAGGCTCTTGTTCATTCTTGAACTGCAAAAAATCTCTAGTTTAATATTCCAAAGGAATAACATCCCGCTTACAAAAAGCCCTGGTTTAAGACAGTTAATTGTTTTAAAATTTTTGAGTCGTGATATCTAATTATAACAAAATTTATTGGTATTATTGAAGGAAAAACTTAAAATAATAGTATTAGTTGAAAAATTAAGTGCATTGAGATGAATAATTTAGAATTTAAATTTTTTAATTGTATGTTGTTTTAGGTTATTTTTGTAATTATAGAAGTGTCTTGTGTAATTGTAGATTTGATCTAGATTAGTCGAATTGAACTTTCATGTGCGAATATCATTTTTTGCTAAATTCTAATATCTACTTTTTAGTTTGCCTCGTTGTTTGCCATGCGTTTTAGCTTATTAGTAGCATTTAGGAACTCTTTTAGATGATTTGTTAGACAAGAATTGAATCTCCTTTGATCAAACTCTCAAAATACTAACTTAATAACTTTTATAAAAGATGCAAGACAATAAGCAACATAAGAATGATGTCCTAAATATTGATGCAAGAAGACAATTTAGTAATGACGTGACTCTAATTTTGATTTTAGATGTTGTTTGAATGTTCTCTGAGTGTTCTTAGAAGATGTTTTGAAACGAATTTGGGCTAGTTCTTGAATATAAATCCAAAGATGGCTAGTGAAACATTTCATGTGTTGAGTTGACTCACAATGATTAGTAGGAGGGGTTAGGTTGTCTTAAAATTTGTATTTGAATATTAAAAATTTTGAGTTCGTTTTCTAAAAGTTGCAAAATTGACTTGGATCAACCCCACAAATTTGAAATTTGAAATTGGGCAAACAATGAATAAGTTGACGATTAAAATCAGTCTTTGAGATTGATTACAAATGGAATCAAGAAAGGCTTGAGTTATGTGTTAGCTTCCATTAAAAGTTGTGCTACTTGTACATCTGTCATTGCATACATGACAACTAAGTCAAAGTGAGACAAACATGAAGGTGGAAAGTGCAAAGTATGCAAAAATTTACTATTATGTTTTGCCCTACTCGACTTGCACATCAACAATATGAGGATGCATGTTAAAGTAGAATCAAGTAGCCAACATGAAAGTAAATTTGTTTAGACACTCATAAAAGAGATATGAATATGAATATGAATGTTTCTTTTTGGTAAATGCTTGTTGTAATGAGTGAAATTTGTTTTGAAAAGCTACAAGCATATAACAAAATGAAAAACCAATAAATAACTTGTTATAGGCATTTAAATAAGTTTATGTTATTTATGACAAAAAAAAAAAGGGGAAAAAAAAAGAAAAAGAAAAGGATAAAAATTTAATTAGGGTGGAACATTGATACTACATGGTGGAAAATAAATTGCTAGATATTGCTTTGGAGAAACAAAAGTAGGATAGAAAAGGTATGTAAAATGATTTAAAACTAAGAAGCCTCATAATCATATAGGAGTGTAAAGATATCATCATGTGACAACATAAGAAGATAATTAGGCATTTTCATGAAAAAGATATAATGATAGGATTTAAGAGACCTCTTTTGTTTCCCTCAAGTAGGTCTATAAATCAAATGAAAGTGGACATGAATGTCAGATAAGTATATTATACAATGACCAACAATGTTATATATTGCATGATATGGTTAAGAAAAGGTATAATGAATATGACACATGTTAACATGTAAGATGCAAACAATGTTAGCCTAAACATGAGAAAGTAGGATTAACATGTGAAAGCATAAGATGCAACCTTGACATTGATTGAATATCTTATATTATCACAAGAAAAAATAATGTTGAAGTAAAACATGTAATCAAGAATGTTAAAGCATAATCATTAGAATCTTATGGATATGCATGGAAGTGTATCATCATCACACCAACAAATGCATACATTTGCGAATAAGGGAAAAAACTTGTTGATCCATAACTTATCTATCCATGTGCATATGTGCCATGGTACTAATTAGTTGCCTAGGTATTTATTGAAAGTCAACATATTTTATTGAGTATGTCAAGGGAAACGATTTGTATAAAAATGCAAATTTTGATTAGGTGGAACAACAAAATATTTGCCCCCGGGTCATTAATACCATAGACTTGTATAACATTATTATCTACAAAATCTTGTTCTTTATGTGCTAAAAGCCATACAATCTATGTAGGATGATCATCGACCCTTTGGTATTTACAAAAAATGTTCATTTTATCTTTTAGGAAATGCTCTTGATATAAACAATAGATGAATGGAAGGTACATTAATCAAATTATTATCCAATAAACTTTGAAGCACATTATGTTGTCATTCACTCATTCTATTTATCTATGAGCTTAATCTTGATAGACATATATACTTGAATTTGTTAGTTTGCAAAAGGCTAGATACTTTGTAGTTAATTTTTTCATTAGTTAGTACAATGAATCATTTTTATTTTTTGTCTCTATTATGTGTATTGTTATTTTATCTAGCTAATGTTGCAACATATATGAGTGTCCACCAAATCAATTTGCATTCACCCCTTTGAATTTTTACACTATTTCTATTTTAAACCATGTTAAGCCCAATTATTGTGGAGATGGCTTCACATGTTTGTATGGGGTTGCTTGGAAGGTATTAACAATAAAATATAGGCTAAAAACCAATAGGAAATAACACAAAATGTAAACTTTATTCTATATTAAGCATTACCTCTCAAATTAGTGAAAGAGGAATTAAAAAATGACAAAATTTCGCACCACTGCAATCATTTGATGAACATAAGTGATTGCTCGAAGTTGTAGTTGATTGTTGAAGTATGAGTGTGGGTGCTCACACTTGCAACATAACTTTTCTACATCCAATTTTTTGTTTGAAAATGGATTGGGAAGGGTTCAATTTATATATTTGGGTTAATTGAATGAATGGATGTGATGAGATCTCATGAGATGGATGGATAGGGTTGGTTTTCATGCAAGAGAGAATGGGAAGATGACAACTAAAATCATGTGATTGGTGTACATGATTAGGAAAATGACGGAGGAATGAGGAGTGGAGATTTGATCAAATCTTGATGAATTGTGGAAATTAAAAAGATTAGATTTCTGGAGACTTTTGCACTAGAAGTTGTTGGAAAATTTATTTTCATTCCTATTTTTTGCAAATATTGTGTCCAATATCAATCACTAATATCAATTGATGGATTACCTTATCAAACTCTAGGATATATGTTGTTTGTCCATCTCTAGATCCTTATTTTTTTTTAAAATGCTTGAAAATGTCAAATTAGCTTTTTGGGCTACCATGTAGTAAGCTCCTAACCCATGTTGCTACCTGTCATGCAAGCACACTGGTTTTTCTATCAATAATGTTTGGAACTTGTCACTCCCTAAAAACCAACATTATTCTTTGACCTTAAGCATTTAATCTTTAGCAACTTCTGGTAGTCATGAATCTTGTTTCACTAGCTGGGATTATGTTTGGGTTAGTAGCTCGTGCAACAGTTTCACTTGCTTTTGTTAAATTGCATACCCATTACAAGCAATATAGACATAACCCCATATCTTTAAATTGTTCATTGCTAACCCCATGCCCTAATGCAACTACTTAAGTTTGATTTTTGTTTAAAGTTGAGCAATTTGTTTAAAAAATTATATGAGAAAATGATAATTTGGAATATTTCCCTCTTTTGATGAAGAAGTTACTATTTACGATGGGTGGAAAATAAGAAACAATTGCATATTGCCAAAAATACTGCACATATCTACAAATTTCATTCTCCCTTTTTAACATTTGCTTCCAATTTTGTCTTTTAAATTTTAATTGCACAAATTATTTTGAATATTAGTAATATATAAATTTAAAATTTGCTTTAAAGTGTGTAGAAAAATATTCGTGGGCCACAGTTGCACAAATAATTCCTTGAAAAGTTGGAGCAGTGCCATCAGCCAAAATAATCTGAATAGTGACATGAAAATCTGTCTTAAGTTCCACAAATAATTCTTTAAAAAGATGGAAAAATAGTACTAGCCAAAATAAGCCAAACAACTGTACGAGAATCTACCTTTAATATGACTTTAGTGGATCCTGTGACTTTAATGGATCACATTTAACAAGCAATCTACTGAAGTAGAAAATCGTATGACACGTGTCATCCGACTGGTAGTTTGAGTCATTCCCGTGACAAGGCGCTAGCTGTATCTGTGTACCAGTGGGTGGGCCACTGTTCAGAAACATGGCCATTTACTGAAGGACATGTAGTACTGGAAGTAGACAAATGAACAACTGTATATAACATTGCAATGGTATAACTCTGTGCCTGTGCAGTAACAAGTCATCGGTTAAACATCGAACCTCCCTGGATGCATAACATCATTGATCTGAGGGACCAAAAGGAAATCTTCAGTTGAGATTAGAAAAGCTTTGAGGGTGTTAACCCACTTGTTGAAAAAGGTGGAAGTTCATGGGTCTGCTAGCATTAATCATTCAGATGAATAGACAGTGACAGGCGTAAACCACCGCATTCAAAGAACACAATTGTCGATTTTTATGTATGGTACTGTTCAAATTGACCCTAAAGTCACTGTCCTTTTTGAATTCCAAAGCTGAAGGTAAAGGTGAATGCAAATTCTCTATAGCTGCATAAGACTGTTAAGCACAAAATACTAGAACACAAAGTAACTATTAAGCACAAAATATAGGTAAGAGTTCTATTTTCTGAAGAGAAGAATTTTGATTATTCCCTCGTGTATTTTTGTTTCATCCATGTTGCTATATCTCCCATAGTCTGAGAATTGCTAGTTTTGTGTCACAAGCCAAGTTCTCTTATTAATATTTATCCTCTAACACTCTAATCATTTCCACTAACGGAAAGCAATCCCTAAATTGTCCAAAGATTTCCCCTGGGCACTGAAGTCTTTCAAGCGAGCCACTAGCCGTGGAACCCTTACTAGTTTATAGGATAGTAGGGTATACTTGGGATCCCATTACCCACATCGAAGTGGGGTCATTATTTATTGAGATCTAGTGGAGTGGATGGCTATGAGATATAACTCTCCTCGAATCTTGAAGCTTATACTCCATAGGATTTAAGAGACCTGGCCACAAAGTATGATATTTAATATATTAGGATTATAAAGAGAAATGGTTGCTCTCATTGTGGATTTAGAGATACAACCATTTGATGTTATATCTTTTGTTCCTTATTTCAAAAGATGTGTACAAGGGTATTTGTTAGGTGTTTGGAATCGATGCTAGTCTTATTATGTCTAAGGGAGCATTATATTTTGTCATTCATATTTGAAGTGTATATCAAAATACATTTTTTCAGTTATTCTAGATACTTGACTAAACACTTGAGGGAAGTGCTAGCCAAATTCAAGAAGCGGGGATATCTAAAATCCTTCAAGTAGTATTCCTTGTTGTCACATTTATCACTACACCTTCGAGGGTTCTTGGAATCCAAAATCAATTGTGCAACCCTATGAGAATGATTTGATCTTACAAACTTGTGCCATTATGGACTCCCCACCTAGACAAATATTGCTCCACATCCCATTTCTAGATGTTTGAAGATTATTTTGTTGGTTTCTTATTGCATTCACTAGGCTAATGAAAGCGTAGACTTCCAACTAGTTTCTTGAGTTCCTTCGGGTCATGCATTATAACACACATGTTGAGGGCTTGTGTAATTTTGGACATTGGTTTCAGCGAGAAGGATATGTAATTATCCATATATTTAGACCCATAGAAATTCAACACAAATTTCCATATTGAGTGCCAACCAAAATTGCACATTTGAAGGCTTAATGAAAAAATGAGCACAACTAATTATGCCCATTTTAAGTTGTAGTAAAAGGGAAAAAAATCCTACCATCCAATGCTAAGATTGGATATTTTACAATCCTGGTTATTGAGGATATGAAATGGTGGGGGATATCATTTGGCAGGTGGGATTGAAATTTACCACTCAAAGGAAGTATGGCCTCAAACGCTTAATACACATAATCAGATGGGAGGTCAAACTTGCTCGGTATGAATACTAGTTCAGTGAATTAGAAGTTGCAAAAATGATGATGAGAAAAGAGAATAGAGAATTAGATGTGTTGGAATTAAAAATATTGAAAGAAGACTCTTGGAGGGCAATCCTCATAACTTCAAAGGGTTTCTTGTTGAAATCAAAGACCCTTTCTACATAATGAGGACCTTCTTATAGAATTGGAGAGTTTTATTTGGAATCAATCTAGCTCTTTGTTTATTTTGTGGTAACTTTTGGGACTGTAATAGACTAACTAAGTAAATCAAAGGCCATTCAACAAGGGTCAAAGGTGGCGACAAAACGAGGCAAAAGAAAATGAGTTCTAGTTAACGAATCCTCTAGATTACATTAGGAATAAAAAATATTGGAGAATTTTTATTTTGCTCAAGATCCATCTAGATTTGAAAGGACTCTAAAGAAGTTGATCCTATAGAGGCACAAACCGTTAAGGCCATTCAATCGCCACAACATTCATGAGGAATTCATGCCATTGTTCTTAGTTCTATAACTGTGATGAGTGAGGTAATAGATAAAGATGACCAATTTATCAAAACTAATGAGTTTAATGATTTGATGATGAGATTTAAAATATTTTACTAGATTGATATTCAAATTATGCAAAACTATGCAAAGAATCTTGGTTTTAATCTTCATATTGTAGAGGACAATTCAAAATTTATTGTAAAGATTGATCAAATAACCCTCAAACAAGCAAGGAGACTGGTGAGAGAATGTAGGTGCTTGTTATTCCATGGTTGGTGGTATAGCCTCTACTATAGCCTTTGACATTGTGGTGAGAAATGCAAATAATGAGGATATTTTTCAAGACATTAAGCAAGCAATGAAGTTATATCGAGGATTTAACTTATGTCTGAAGGAAACACTTTGGTATTGTGGTCAATTGCTTTTGAGCATGGCAAAGTAGTAATTCAGTCCAATCTTTTTAGGGTTTAATTATGACCCCAGGGGTAGTTAAATAGTGGTTCACACCCTCTTCAGATTTTGTAGCTTTGAGAACCATATCACTCAATTCAGTGAGACCGTGACAAAGAAGTTGTAGAATGACTATGATGCTTTGATTCAAAATTTCATTGGACTAGATCGTGGGTTGAAGGAGAAAGAAAAATTAAAAATCATATACATCAAATTAGAAAATTAGAAAATTAGAACATTAACAACAAATATACGTCTAGGACAGCGAATGCAGTTCGAGATAGGGTTGCTTCAAATGGTCAACACATATTGAGGGAGAAATTTGAAAACCTATATGAATAGATAAAGAAACTTATTCTTCAGGCCATGAAGAATACTGAGGAGCCTTTTAGAGGATTTTTCAAGGTAAGAGTTATAAACTTAGTAGGAATGACATATGGTTTTTGGAAATGCCATGGGAACCTTGGAAATAGCAACTTGTACATGAATGATATTTATCCAAAGTTGGTAGAGTTGAACATGAAATTAATTCCTAAGATCACTATCATGAAAATTATCAACAAAAGTGCCAATTCTAATATTTATGACCCAAAGAAAATCACTATTATGTTTGTAACCACTCACCTTTTCAAAGAGGTCTCAACTTTCCTCTCCAAATTACAATTTTTTTCAAAAGGAAAGGGGAGAGGAATTCAAAGGGTTACTTAAGATAGGATTTCCATAACTCAAAGGATATCGACATCTTAAAATGGGACTTTGAAAACCTAGTTGTTATGTGGCTAAGTTTTATTTTCCAAAATGATAAGATTGACCCTTTGTTGGTTAGCTTTTGAGTGGAGAAGGTCAGTGCTATAAAGAGTAGGCTAGACATTATCATCAAAGAGCTATGGATCCTTTTGGATCATAGATATACAACCAATGTCAAAAAAATCAAGATTATTTTGGAAATGGTAAGTGATTTTGTGCTCTCAAGAATGCTAGGATTGTGTAGTGGTAGATGGAAATGATTATTCATCCCTTGTTTTGTGAGTCATACATATTGGAGAATGATGAACAATTTGACATAAGGTTTGCATTAATGTGACATGAGTAAATTTATCTCGTTTGGTCTATCTTTTAAATGACATGTATTATAGACATTCTATTTATAGAAGATTTGTGTATTGTACTATGCAATTAATAGAATTTAGTTGTTTATTGTTTGTAATAGATATGGAATAGGACTTGGGATGAATTTTGAGGTTTACATATCAATTTTTTCATCTTTTTATTTTTGTTCTCTTCTTGCATATATTCTTAATTGTGTCATTTTTTGAACGTTGTCACATTAGCTCGAGTGGGTCCCACATCAACAAAGGCTATACATAAAGTTCTTATGACAATGGAGTTATCAATTACACATACTCAAGATCAAATGATTGGCACAAATTATTGAATTTGTTATCGTGACAACTCAAAGGTGTTGTGTATTGGATGAAAGCTTGATAAGTGTTCTCAATAGGTTGCCCCAATTTTTTTTAATCTTTTTTTGGAGACTAAAAGAAAAAGGTAAATGCACACATACTACTAAATTTATGTAATTTCGGTACTCTTTAATGCCATAGTCAAATTAACACAATTTTCTAGCAAAACCATTTGCTAAGAAATGACACAATGGACAAAGTGGGTCCTAGTTTTGATAAAGGTAGGAGGTAAAAGTTGGAATTAGGAAGAAGCAAAAATGTTGATATTTCTCATAATCAACGATGTGTGCGCCATTTCACAACCATTAATTTTCAACACTTATTCTCCATTACACCATTGGCAAAAAAATACCAATTCCATGAATAATCTTTGTAGCATTTGATGCACCAATCAACAAACTATGAGGATATGTAACTAACTCTATAAGATAAGTAGCATTAGTGAGCTCTCAAAGAAGTAATTGTCTAGTAAGAGAATGACTTGGCTTATCCTTATGTGTATCATGATCAAAATTAGATTGCTTATTAGATTCAATTAAGACCTCTTTAGTGGAATGTGAAATCATATGGCGATTTAGGTGAGAACTACTTCTCTTACTAGTAATGTAAAAATTATAAATTAATAGGTAAACCTTACGGGTAACATCTTAATTGGATTTAACAATAGAAGGATTCACCCAAAGGAAAAGGGAGTATAAAATCCTTTTTACATAAAACCTTAGGTTAAAGTAATGAAACAAAAGCAATAAATACTTGTCCTATCAAATAAAGTGTTGGGACGAGCAAGTACTTGAAGTAATGCTTTGAAATAAATAAAATAAAGGTAAATTAGTCATAAATTTGATGAGATATGTTATGACAAGATATTTAGAAGAAATTTTTTTGTGTAAAAAATCAAATTTAACTAGACACATGCTTTAAGATTAGAAAAATTATTGTCTATCATTGTGGGTCACTTGGACACTACTATTGATTTGACCTAGATTTACGAATCTAACTTTGGTGTTGAGAGATAATCTCTAAAGAAATCGTTTTCGTTTTAATTTTCTAAAATGCTTATCCACAATAATATAAATAAAAAGCTATTTTTTAGATTAAATTGTGTTTAAGATTTTTGTCTCCATATTTCAGATCACATTTGAAAAGACAATTCTCCTTTTCTCAAAACCTATCCCTTGACTGGATTAATTTAATGACTCTCAAACATTAGGGCCCGCCACACTGGGTAGAAAATCAAGGTGGCCCACCAGAAAGAGTTCATGAGAAGGAGCGCCGCTACGAGCGCCATGACAGGACCGAGCGCCGCCTTTACCACACCGCCGGCAATAACGCCGACCGGAAAATTAGGTGTGATTGAGAATATTTCCATTAAGCGAACACATTTGTGGAGAAAAGTTCAAACATAATCTACCGAATTCAATCCCAGAGCAAGTTCTTTTTGACTGTCAAAAGATCAACCATAAATTGTTCATATCTGTCGTTATCAACTTCTTTGATTATCGAAAAGAATTCCGGGAATCTGATTCCAGAAAGGTCTATGGTTGAAATTAGCGTTTTGAACACGAAAAATACTGTTGTCCTGACTCAAAAGTTCAAAATGAATTCCCATGATAACAGCAATTTAATGTCCTTTAGACAGCACTTGTTCGAGTACAGCTAAGCCATAGCTGTTTAAGGTCGACTAGGCGATAGCTACAAATTATGGTAGTTAATATGTACTAATTTGGGTTTAATAATGTAAGTTGGAAGTTGATAGTTTGAATTTTGCATCTTTGAGGTTTTCTTTTATTTCGAGAAGAGGTAAGTTTATACTGGATGCTCACTGAATCATAAATTTAGTAAATTTGCATGGGGTCATATTAATCAAAATAGAATTCTGGTATTCATTTAAAAAAATTATTTGTGAATTATCATAACTTGAGTTTGATAATCTAGAGGGAGACTTTTTTGTTGTTAATTCCAAGTAAAAGAAATTAGAATTTAAAAAAAATTAAATAAAGCTATTAATCATATTAGTACTATAGAGAAACAATATAAAAGGGCACAGTGACAACTATCAAATAGATGATAGCTCGTAAATACCAAACCATAAAGGTGAGCATTTCATGACAATTAAACAAAATAATAGATTGCATTATAAAAATTAGGCATATAGGCCTCAATGGGTTCAATGTCTTTCTTTTTAGCAATCTAATTAACCATATATATGAGACAATACTTAGTTGTAGGAAATTGGCCCTATTGACTAGACCTTCATTATAATGTTAAATTTCCAATCTGGATAGATGCTTGCAAACCAAAAGAAGCCCATCTACTTTTTTCTAGACATCATATCTTTATACTCAACAAGGTTGGCTAATTTTGCTTGAATGCAATCCATTTATTGCTTCAACTCAATATTTGTTTGTTGAGATTCCTACAATTTACGAGCCAAAACAGACATCTATAAGAGAAGTTTATTGCAAAACCCATAAATGACCATCTTCCAAGTTTGTACATTAATTTAAATGTAGACAAACAATTAAGATTCCAAATAATTTAAGCATGGTATTCTTAGACAAGATTATGAAATCAAATTTGAGTAAATATTGCAACCCAAGGGAGGAGAATTCCAAGAGAGTGTTCTATTGAAGAAAGTGTTCTTTTTGAAACAACCTCTTAAATGTTCTTAATATGTAATCATAAAGAGGCCATCAAGCATGCATTATGCTTTTGTAAACTCCCTCAATTGATTTAATAATCCATCTATGTCTTCCTTTCTACTTTCTTCAATAGAACATTCTCTTGGAATTCTCCTCCCTTGGGTTGCGATATTTACTCAAAAAGGGAGACATGGATGGATTATTAAATCAATTGAGGGAGTTAACAAAACCATAATGCATGCTTGATGGTCTCTTTATGATTACATATTAAGAACATTTAAGAGGTTGTTTCAAAAAGAATCTTAGATGGTCATGAACTAGAAGGCAGAGGCGAAGAATCTTCCAAGCAAGGAATTAAGTTTGAGAATTAGCCTTTCTTCCAAAAACGGAGGTTGATTTCACTTGGACGTAAAAAAATATTTTTATTTTAAATCAAGACTTAAGTGAAGCTAAGTTTTGGGCAACAATATAGTATAGACTACTTTAAAAGGAAAGAATGGGAGCTTGCACCCAAACATTCACTTCCACTTCTTGAAGAAGTTGTGTTCTTTATTTGTGGACAATTTCATCTAAAGAGATAAATGAACTAATTATAAGAGCCACACCAAAGAAGCAACAAGGATAACCTATGAAAATAGAAATGACCCTCTACAAGAGAGTGGAAAGGAACGCATGCTTGATTATGGTATGTGATAATGTTACATTGGTACATAATGCACATGAGGAATGTTGTTTAAACAAGGTGAAGAGATAGGAAAAGATAACAACCCATTAACAAAATATTTCTCACAAACAAAATAAAGGAGAAAAATGTAGAGAACATCCTTATCCAAAAGAGAGAAAACATGAAAACAAACATGCACAAGTAATGGAAAGAGCACTCTATTGGTGTGAATAAGGCATTTTACCTAACTAGTTCACTAGTAGGTGCTATTCACATGTTAAATTTACTTAGGTCCTAAGATTCTTTCTAGAAGTCTTACTTGTCAATGAGATCTTATATTATCTTATCTCATTTACTTATTGTGCTCTAGGTCATTTAATATTTGTTATGTTTGTTTTCTCATGTCATAGGATTAAGACACACATCACAATCTTGTTTAATCTTATCTCCCACTTTGCTTATATAAGGAAGGCCTCTTGTACACTTTGTATCATAAGATCAAAGGTATATATCGTAAGTGTATGTGTTTTCATTTGATCCATTGATCATTGTACATTATTAGCATCATTAATCATAATAAGTTATTTTATTTCCATACTCTTGTTGAAGGTTATCTTTTATTTTACAAGTAATCTAGGGTGTGTGAGTTCATTTTCAAGCTCCTACATGATATGAGAGCTTGAGTGACTCCTGACTCAACATGGCTGCCTAAAAACTACATCCATTGTGAACCATACAATCAATAACCCACAATAGGAGAAAAAGAGTGACATTATAGATCTCCCCTTAATGAAGTGTCTCCTATGTCAATGGTGAATACATGAAGATGAATGTTGAAGAATGTCTAAAATCAACAAACAATGTTTCTCTCCTTGGGAAGAAACAAATCCAATGGTGTCCCACAATTGTGTCCCACTTTTTGACCAAAGCAGGACATTGTAATTAGTATTTTCCACTAAATTTTTACTTTTTGACACCCATAACAACAAAATTGTTACAAATTTGAAGATGAAGTGAACTAGTGATTTTGAGATTTTATTTGTAGATTCTTATATATATATTTTAAAATTAATAAATAATTGGTGATTTTTTTACATAACATTTAATAGCTTATTTATATAGTTAACAATACTTTTAAAAAGTGACATTTCTATGATATAACATGATTTTACTTGATGGAAAGATAGTATTGTAATGTTTTAAACATAGATTCATAACACAGATATCTAGGGCATGGATCTTTTTGCATAGTTTTTTTGTTATGAAGTTTAATTTTTAAAATATTTTGAAGTGAAATTAGCTACAATTCATATACAAGTTCATTTCATATTGCATGACTTTTTTTGTATTCGTTTGAGTTAACCTTGTTTTGTTGAGATAAGAACATCAATATCTAAGGGACAACTATTTTGAAAAAAAAAAATTCTCTTTTACTATTTTTTCATGTGTGTCGAACAAAGATTTTCACAATTGCTAAAAAAACTTATGTTCACTAGAAAATTGAAAATAAATGTAATAATCAAATTACATATATTCATAATAATACTCATTGAAAAGCTTTCTTTGAGTTCTATGATTTTACAAATGTTCTTTTCATATTCATTCCATTTCCCAACCCAAGGTTGGAAACATAAAATTTTAAAGTCTAAGTTTGAAAGGTCACTTTTAGGGTCCTCATTTCAAGGTATTCAATGACCTTCATCCAACAATGTCATTAGCATAATTTTTTTAAAAAAGAAACCTTTGAACAAAAGTAATTTCTTTAAAAGGAATAAAAAAGGAGCTCCAAATGAAGGACATTTTTTTCGATTTTTGGAAATTACCCCATCCAAAAGTTTTAAATTATATTTTGAACCTTTGAAAGAAGGTTGCTTTTGAACGAAGGTACTTCTTGTTGTACCTTCAAATGAAGGTTGCTTCATTCGAAAAAATACTTTCGAGTGGAGGTGTTTTTAATTTTTAACCTCCATTTGAGTTTTAAAAAGTGATGTATCACAAGTGGTAGTCACTATTGTGGGTTCACCTTGTAACTAAAAGAAACTTGGATTCCAATAAGAGATATAACAGAAGAAGTCTCATCATATATGCCTCTAAAATATGGTCGTGTCCTAATGTCAAAATCAAAGGATGTGATAATAAAATTAGGTGAAACCAAATTCAATACCTTGTGAAGGTTCTTGAGGACATTCATATCCTCTTTGTTGAAAACTATAAAATTACTATTAACCCCCCATCTTCATTTCATTTGTAGCTTGTTCTACATTAGTCTTCACAAGTTTTTGGATTGACATCATCTCATTCCAACATAAGAAAATTTGAGTAGTTTTTAGAGGCTTAATATTTATATTTCTAATTCTTCTAGTTTCTAAGAATGACTTCTCCAATCACCATTGGAATTGTTTCTTCCCAAGGGGATAAATGTTGTTTGTGGGCAATTGGCTATGTTTTATCTTTAGGCCTTCATCATTAGAACAATAGCTACTTCTTTATGGGCAATTCATATGGTCATTTTCTCTTTGCTATGGGGGGACATATATTGTATTTGTGTGACAAAAATAGTCCTTAAGGGGTCATATTAATTCCTCCTTCTATCATTCTTTCACTAGTGCATTAATTTCATTTTTTTCATTTGGAGAGGAGTTATTTCCCATGTGGTTTTTTACTTTTCTCTAATTATGAGGGGTTTCATTTTTTTTGTACATGAATACCTCATCGGGCCATGTAATCAAGACCCATCTATGGAACCATCCTTGCATTTGTTATTAGGTTTTTTAGTTTCTCCCTAAGTTGATCTTAAGGGGGGTAAAGGAGTAATTAGATATTCACCTTAGTAATTAATCAATCAATCATTAATTACTTAGGTTCTCTATAACTTGATTACACTTGTGCTAAACTTAGGATCACTTTTCTCTATTTAGATTAAGCAAATTATATATCATGTTGTCTCATAGAATAAGACAGTAGCACTTGTCATGTTCTAACTTAATGGTCACCTAGGGTTTCAACTGGGATTCTATCTTTATGCTTTTATAAGTATTCATTATAATCTATCTAGGTAATTCAAGTTTATTCAATCAATCAATATAGGAGTATCAATCATGCTTTCTTGTATCAATCTCTCTGCCAAGGTTCAATATCATTTTAGTTGTCTTTCTTCAGATGTGATAGACATTTTGGTTGCTGGTGATTTCTGAGAGATGTGGGGTTTACTAGATCAACTTCCACACTCATGGTATTGTAAAACGACCTTTTATATGCACATATTAGAGCACACATGCACTAGGGTAGATCTAGTGTTTGATAGAGATTTCATAATAATATATAGACTAGTAGAATTATTAAGGGAGAAAGTGTGTTACATAATTACTTTTGTGTTGAAGATTAATACACGTGTGTCCCTATCTTTAATGGTGAAATTTTCTTCTTGGGATTTTCTCTACATTCATATTGTGTTATATATTTATATATCATGGTTTTTTTACTTTTGTTTGTTTTCATATAAATCTTTTATTAAGTAATTCAATGTTGTATTAATAATAATTAGATTCACAACTTTTAAAGGACTAACATCTGTAGAAGTTTACCTTATTTTATCAACATATTAAAGCTTCACAAGTGAATTATCAATTGAATAATACTTTCATTTATATAGAATAGACTCAGCCATTATCAAATTCTTAGTTGGCTTATAATATCATCATGGAATTATTCTAGGAGAAGAGAAAGCTGAATGGACAAACGTTTCTATTTAAGAAGACAACATTAAGGTGGTTTGTAGGTTTGGGAATGGACTTGTTTTGTGGAGCAACAAGGGGCACTATCTAATCTTATGAATGGAGGATTGCCACTTATAATAGGTGTTTTTCAAGTCATCATAAACAAAGTCTTATTTGGCAAACTTGAATATCAACCAAGTGATTCAGATAATTGAAGGGATCATTTTCAATGGAAACATGTTTTTGCAAGAAACTTAAAAAAATATTAGGTTTAGAACAAGTATCATTGCCTAAGGAAGCTATTGTTTTATTCAAAAAGTCTAGCATTTCAGATGACACCTAGGAATTTCCAATGGAATGGGGATGTTGAGATCTCTCCCATTAGAGACGATAAAGTGTGTGAAAATAATAAGGGATGCATAGACAAGTGAAGGGCCATGTTTGAGGATAATATTTGCATGGTTCACATCAACACCATGAAGAAAGAAGAACCCTTTTGTGAGGTTTTGGATAGCATCAAGGCAAACCTCATGTATGACCAAAGCATTTTCTCACTAATTTTGTAATCATGTTTTTGGGAGGAATCTTCCCATCAAAATATCCTATTATTGTAATATTTGCAATCCATCTATGAACGCTGTGATCTAGGTATGATCACACTCAAAATCATTTTTAAAAATGTATCTTTTGAAATACTTTGGAAACAAACTCTTTGGATCACTTACAATCGAGTCATCGTCATGTGTCATCAATCTATTAACTTCAATAATAAATTGTGCATTTAAGAAAAAAAAAATGTAGACATGAAATCAAAGAAAATTTAAAACTAATTTCTACTAAGAAACAATATAACATAAAAACTAAAACATCTAACACAAACATAATCAAAACCTAAACCCTAATAAAACCCTTTTTTCTTTACAATATTAATTAAATAATAATAATTTCAATAAAATTTAAAATCTAGGGAACAACAAAGCTCATAAAAATACTGCGTGACAGCCGGCAGACCATTAAATTTTAACCCAGACGCTAGTGATAAGCCGTTCAGAGTTTGAGCTTGGGTTGACCGTCAATGTGTTGTTGCTGTTTAAAATGGGTGAAAGATTCGATCCCGTGACGTGGACAAGACTTGATGCTCTGTGGGCCACACAAGTAACGTACAATTGCTCTTTACTTATTTTATTTATTTCATTTTAGTGGTCGATAATAGATATTTTCCAAGAAAAAGGATTCTTCTTTACTATTGGCATGCAAACACGTCACAGATATGACACACTAGGAATCTTTTGGCATCAATAATTTCAATTTATTTCCACGTACACTTTGTTTTGTTTTCGTTTTCTTTGCTCCCTTGTGATGTATAACACATGGTTTTTAATTTATGCAATTAGGTTTAGATTTAGCTGAGTGTAATACTTCAATATTATTTAGGTGATCTTCTTTTTCTTTTTTTTGGTTTGGTGATTTTTCCAAATTCATTTAAGAGTCTGATTTAAGAAAAAATGTGTACCATGATAAAAAACATTATTTAGATAATCAATATTAGATTTTTTACATGTAAGAAGTCTAATAATACATTTTTTTTAAAGAAGGGAGAGGGCCTTGATTCCTTACATCAACAAAACATTAACCAAAAAAGGGACAACAAACAACAAACTACAAATTCATTGTTAATTTGAATCATTCCAAAGAATTTTCCTAAGAAAAATAGTTTTAATTATTTTGCATTATTGCAAAAACAGGTTTTGAAGGGGCCCTGAAACCCTTTACAAAAAGGATTCTAAAAGATTTAGAATCAAAGCTTTAAAAAAGTATCCAAAACAAGACAGGCTGCGAATTATAGAACATTAAAAACAACAGCCAAAAAGACATCAAAAGCCCAAACAGGCAGCAAAAAACCAGCAGAGAGATCGAACCCACAAATAAACAGAACCAGCAACCCAACTACATGAGGCTCTTGAGGGTTTCAGCTACCTCCGCCTCTAGGGTACTCATCTTTCCAGGTGCAACCATAATTTCCTTGTAGTCCACATTCTAAGTGGTCGCTTTCTTCTTCATATTGCCTCGAGTCCTCTTACTGGGTCCTTCATCAGCCTAGATCGCATCAGTATCATCTCTGATGGTAACAATAGTTTTGTCCTGTTGCATACTATCAAAGTTGTTTACCATTACATTCATGGCATCTGCAATTTTCTTGACAATCTTATGGCTACTAGACATAATAGTCTTGATGGTAGCCTAGATTTTCTCATAGCCAACTTCCACATTGGAGATTCTATCATCAAACCCTTTTTTTTCATTTGGTCAATACCTTCTCTGGAGCCCTTTTAATGCACTCCAACACTGATTTATTCTCCTCCTTCGACCATTGCCCAACCTCTTTCTGATTGCCTTGAATATTACCCACAAGGATGGCCTCCATCTTGCTTCCCAGTGCCCTCTGATTAAGTTTGACCTCTTTCAGCTCATGAAACAACCACTTGAACATACTAAAAGTATCAATGGTATGTTCCCTTGCCATACCGAGCACATCGTCATAGTCCTCCTTCGTATCACTGAGCTCAACACATTTAGGATGAAGATCCTCATGAACCGTAACACCAATATTAGCAGTAGTAGTGTCGAGGGGCAACGAAGGGGGAGACTGGAGGTTTTGGCTACCCGACACCTTGCTACCCTCCTTCTCACCCACAAAAACCTCAAGGTTAGCTTTAGGGCCGCTGGAAACAATGGTATCCTTGGCCGCCGAAGTAGAAGAAGAAGAAATCACAACTTTCTTCTTCCCTTTCTGCCTTTTCCCATAGGAGACTTGGCCATTGGGATCTTTTCAGACATCTTTTTTAAGAGGGGGAAGAGACTCAACATCAGATTCTGAGTCAGAGTCCTCACCACCCAACTCTCCAGCACTAGTAGCATCCTTAGAGGAGGTCTGAATAGAAACATTTGGAGCAAGAAGGGCACATAAATGGGAGTCTATCAGGACTAAAATCCCTTCATGAAGGATGGGAAATTTGGTAGGGTTCTTCTTATGGTCTTTGAAATTGGCCCTTAAAGCAGACATAAGATAGAACAAAAAGGACATTTTGACCCCATAACGAAAATGGTTCATAATCACGAAATGACGTCCATAAACTCTAGAGAAACGACCATCTAGGGTTAAATACTCTATAATTACCTTCAGAAATCTCGCCCAGAAGCCCTTGATCACAGAGATATCATAGTAGCTAGCGGTCTTCTTCATAAGTTTAGCTCTCTCTTCTTCAGTCTTTGGGAAGTTCTGCACATCCTGCTTAGTATAAGTCCTATCTCTGTAAAACTTCATACCATCTGTCGATAGGCCGGTGACTTGGGCAATGAGGCTCTCATCAACTAAACACCTTCCACCCATGGAGAGTAATAGTCCTGTCTTTCTAGTGCTTGAAAAAATAGTTGGTAACATCCTTGTTTGGACCTTGCAGCCTATCAATGTAAGGGGTAAAACCCCCTTTCCAGGAGCCTCGAGAGCTTATGCTCTTTCTTCAACTGCACACAATTTGGTGGCTTAGTTATCTTCCTAGCGCCTCCCATTCTCAGGTTCTCTCTGTGAATAAAAACACTCACGACTTGCAATCTGAAGAACAGGGCCCACAACATACCAATATACACCCACAAAGCATGCGAAATAACCTCACACTTCTTATTATGTCCTCTTTGTCCACATGCCAAAATCGGAAAGGAGCCGAGCTTTCTAGATTCACTTCTAGTCATGATGGCACAAATTATCATTAATATCACTACCTCGACTTCTATCATGAAGGATATAAGCATGAATAGATCAACTTCCAGCTTGTCTCCATTGGTCCAACTCAACTGACTCTTGCTAATAACCCCTTTATTTGCAAGGTAGTCAGCCATGACATTAGACTCCCTATAGATATGGGATATAAAAAATTTATCAAAAGTTTTAATAATATCCCTAGCTTTTTTAATCCAAATTTCAACATTCCAAGAGGGTTTAGAAATACTCCTTAGATAGTTTATAATAGTTTTTGAATCTCCCTCCAACCAAACACATTTGAAATTGTGTTGTCTAGCAAGAGTGAGGCTTTGGTAGGCTCTAATGGCTTCAGCAATATGGTTAGTCTGTGTTCCCAATGGGAGCGCCATTGCTGAAAGAAAGTTGCCAAAATTAGTTATAATTGTTACCATGTCTTTATAATTAAGATAGAACCAGAGAAACAATTTTATATGAGGTTTAAAATATTTTACTGAATGATGTAGAAGATGGTGAAGTAGAAATATTTTATTGAATGATGTAGAAGATGTTGAAGTTAAGAAGTAAATTTTATTATTCTTATTAAATAATTGTCAATTTCTTTTGTAAATTTTTTTGGTATTTTCAAATTTAATTGGTCATATTAATTTTTAATATTTATTTCTTTAAAAAATTTAAGTGAAAATATTATTTTAAAAAAAATTGAATGTATGATTATATTATTGTTAAAGAATTTGTATTATTTTTAATTTCTAAACAGATTTGTTATTTTATTTTTATGGAATTTGTTATGCACATGATCTCTATCTTTATTTTTCAAGAAAAGAAGCAAATAGCTGTGCTACGTATAATTTTTTTTCTCTATTTTAATTTTATTTTTACAATTTGATATATATCCATATATTTACATAGATTTTTTAACATATATATATGCTAGTTTATTTTCTAATTCCCGTTCTCTTCTTTCTAATGATAAAACATGGAATGTGATCTAAAACGTTGATGGCAAAAATTATCACACAATTTTATTCTAACAACATTCGTATCTAATATTACAGATAATAGAAAAATAATATCTTTAAAAATATATATTTGAATACATATACATATATAAAATTTTTGATAATAGAATGTGATAGTTTTTGTTGTCCTTGATAGGGAATTAACCATTGTTTAGAGTGCAATGGACATCTTGGAATCAATATTACTGATAGTGGGTAGCATATTATCTACAGAAGAATAGTGATATATCATTTGAAGGTGGGAGCAAAGTCAAAAATGTGTTGATGAAGGAATCTTGTGATGGATAAGATATATTTTAAAGTAAGCTTGCATTACAGATTTGTGAATTATTGAACTATCCTAGACATTGCTCAAATAATTTGATCTCCTTCTCCACTTCATGTGATTAAGACAACAAACCTATCTTTGGATTCTCTTCTGCGTGGGAGCACTAAATGATTGAAGTTTATAAAAGAAATAATTCATTTTGGAAAACTCTTAATTTCAGTGGCAGGAATGAAATACTTGTTGGAAAATATAATTCCATGTAAGATAAAAGTTTCCCATATTCAATTATAAGTGGACTTTTCCATTTTGGAATGATTGTTATTATCACGAGATGTTTCTAATCTTTTCATACTTCATTTTCTATTATTTATAATAATTGTGAAATATAAAAAATTATGATAAGTATTATTTTATTTAGAGTTTATTTTAACTGTAATATATAATATATTTTGTTAAATTTGGTTTTTTCGAATTTTTATTTATATGATTTTTTTTTATAGTTATTTATCTCAACTCAATTTATATTTGTTTTCACATATTTATCTTATTAAATAGTTTATATGTTCGCATATCTTTATTTGGTCTCAAGATCTTGTATTATTTTGTGTTTTATCAATCTTATATGATGTGCAATAGCAATCTCATATTGACTTGGACCTAACCCAAAATTTGAAATTTTGGGTCTTACCAATTTCCAATAGTCATTAGGAGTTGATTCAATACATGTTTATGCAATGATCACTATGTCACATTTAGAAATATTCATCTAGATAATTAAACATATTCATTAATCATTTGAATCTCCTAAGCATCAAGGAATATTCGTAGGAACATTTGGATTTAGAACACTAAAAAGAATTGTAGTTGTATTAAAATTCAATTTGGGTCACTTGTATGCTTGATTGTTGTTTTTCAAGACTTGTCTTTTAATGGGGTTGATTGAGAATAACTTAACCTTTGCAATTCGACAATCTCCCTAATGTATTTTTAGTTACTACAAAGTTCATGAGCACACTAGTTTGACAATAGTTTGTGGCATGAAGTGAACAACTTGAGCACCAACAACTATAACATGAAGGTTCAAACCCATGAGCATAATGAATTGGTGAGGGTTGCTTGTGATCAAAATTACCTAATGAGAGTTTGAACCTTGGCAGCTACTAAAATGCCATGATTTAACTATCACATTATTGCACAATGCAATTTTAATATATATTTAATATTATACATTTGTATTCATAAAAAAAACATATTTTTAATACTAAGATATATTTTATAACTTATATTTATCTGTTAAATGAGGTATATCAATTTGGAGGTTTATGATCCTTTAAATATTAAGTAATGGATTGTAAAATTCTTGTTAATCTAGTAGGGATAATATTATAATGTTATTTCTCATTAATAATTTTGATGAAGAGAATTAGGAAGATAATAAACATAAAAAATAAAAAATAAAAATAATGATGGCCACAACAATGTTGTTGTTGATGAGGAGATGTTCGCATTCATTGTGATGAGGTCACAATAGTCCTTTCAAATGGTCATAATTTGATTCTTATCAATCCAATTGATATCTAACGTAGTTTGTGTAGATTTTTGAAGACTAAAGGCAATAGATTTATCTTATATGGGTCTAGTTTATTCTAATGTCTATTAAATTGGGAATCAAGCCTATTCTAGAAAATTATAGAAAATAAACACACACTATTGAAATTAAAGTGTTGAAATGAAAGGTACTAAAATGAAGTTGAAATTGAAATAAACAATAAACAATTCTCTTGCTTAATATGAAGCGTGAATTATATGGAAATTAAAGTGCTAAAAAAAGAGAGATTTTTTTCTTTTCTATAGGTTTCATACCTATAGGTCTTTCCAATAAACAAACTTTTCTACTACATAATCTTATTTAACATTTAATGAAATGCAATGCAATAAACATCAAGATATTGAGGATTTGTCCTTTAAATGTGAAGATTTCAACAATGATATCAAATATGGTTCTTTGTCATAGATGATAAAAACAAGTTGTTACATGCTATTACAGTGTTAAAGAAAGAAAAGAAAACTATATCTTGCTCCTTTGCTTTAGATCGAAAAATTCATGCTAGATTTTATTAAATGATTTCATATTTATGCTATTTAACTTGAAATGAAATCATCCCTAATCTACATGTGTGCCATGTCTTTTTGCATTTCAATTCATTTTTTTCTTCATTTGATCTATTGAAAATTGGCTCTTTCACATCAATCTTAAGTCAATATGGGTTTGACATACTTTTATTATAGTGCTTCAAAAAATTTAGAAGTGTTTTAGAATATTTAACTAAAGGCTAACACATTAAATTTTCAACATGGAACAAAACAGTTTGTCATCTCAATTTGATTTTCTTAAACAATTGTATGTGCAACTCAAAATAATAGGTGATTGTCTTATAAATTCCTCAAAATTAGTTGTCAAAAATCTAGTAACAAGGGATTCTATCCTTTACTTGCTCTAGATTGGTACAATCATGTTATTGCATGTTATTGAACCACCAAGTCTAGCCCAAGGCTAACTAAAGTAACTTTAAAGATGGTTTTTCTTATTCTAGAGTCAATTGTAATAGTTCAAGCATACTTAAAATTCACCCATTTTTTATCCGCAAGCTCTATTATTATATTCAAGTCTTACATTCGTATATTACCAATATGCATAAATACTGTTATTGCATGTTATTGAACCACCAAGTCTAGCCCAAGGCTAACTAAAGTAACTTTAAAGATGGTTTTTCTTATTCTAGAGTCGATTGTAATAGTTCAAGCATACTTAAAATTCACCCATTTTTTATCCGCAAGCTTTATTATTATATTCAAGTCTTACATTCGTATTACCAATATGCATAAATACAAAAAAAGGCTTGTAGCATTATTTAGACATGCATCTATGAAGAAGTAAGCATGAAAAGACATCTTATATTCTATTTTATAATAATTATAATTTTATTGATTCTACAATTCATCCATTGAAAGAACTATCTTAATAAAAGCATATAAAGACAATTATTATCTTATCACATTGATTTACAAACTTTTTTCGACAATTATATTAATATATTACTCTATACTAAACAATTTTCCTTAACAAATTAAATGCATTCACACACTCTACTAATAGAATAATCTTTGATAGTCAAATGCTATAATGGGTTTATATTCAACTCTAATATGCTATATATAAATTTTATTAGATACTTGAACATGTATTTGGCAAATAATTCACATAGAAAACAAGTAATTTCTAATTGTTAGAGCAGATAAAAAAACACTAAGTCATATCAAACCAACAACATTGAAGACAAAGAATCTTTGACTCTATGCAAAACAATCTTTTGTTAGAGGAATCTATTGCATAAATGTACATTAAAGTAGCCACAATAAAGCCATTTAGAAGTGGTATAGTTTGTTCACATGTGAATGAATAGGAAAGGAAAGAGGCATAAGTTGACAATTATTGGATGGAGGAAAATTATAGAATAACCAATCTCTTAAAAAATATGAAGTGATATTGTATGAGAGATGGGAAACTGTGCTTATGCATGGAAACCATTTGGATGTAATTCCAATTTGGTTGGTGAAGAAAAATGTTCATATGCATTTAAATTGAAATCAATGATAAAGATTTGTGAATGCTAGTTCAAGAATGCATTATAATAGTCATAATTTGGCATTTGAAAATTTAGATATTAACATTGTTAGACTATATTCAAACCTTGTGCTGAAATCATAAGCAAATGTTGGCAAGACTTTAGGTCTTTAGACAATCTTCATAAATGCATTAGCTCTTTGCATAGTGTTCCACATGCAAATGATATATAGATTGTGCATGTCTTATTCTTCTTTATTAATAAAATATTAAACTAATCACTTAAGGTAGCTTTATTGAATATTTTAATTAGTTTAGATTTTTTCTTCAATATTTAATAAATTATTAGATTACTAAGGGAAAAAAATAATGTTTGAATTGTTGCCATATTGAGCAAACATTTTTCAAGTTAAAGATAAAGTGAAGTAAATTTTTGACAACCCTCACAAATTTCAATCTTTAAGGTTATATAGTATGAACTTAAAACATACTAAGGTTTCATTATTAGCAAGCAATTATATTTGTATATATAGTCCATTAATATACAAGCTGAGTGAATGATCACTTTGTATAGTTCTAGTTTTGTATAGTTCTAGTTTCATAGATGATATTGGAAAAAAAATCAAATCAATTTTTTTTTTTATAAATTGTATTAGTTATAATGGTAATTATATATTCAATGAAGTCAAAGGATAAGGAGTGGTTGTGATCATAAGATTAATGTTACATCGAAGATTGTATTTACATAAAATTATTTCAAATCTTATAAAATGTGTGATAAATTGATGATAATTTTTTTGTTTATGTTGTACTCTCTCTTTCACTATCTAAATAGATAGTACTTAATATCTATTCATGTTTCTTTAGAAATTTATTTCTTCGATTATTAATAATAGTTTATTTTTTATAATTTTGAAATTTATTTTATATTAAAACACTTTTATAAATAAAATAGATTCCTAAATGTTGGTCTTCTTTAAAACCTAGTTTGAAAGAACTATAAAAGATTGTTTTTCTTTAATTAATTTGAAATTATTGATTAAAATATAGTAATGTTGTTGATTAAATATTACTCAATATCTATTCATATTTCTTTAGAGACTTATTTCTTTAAACGTCTTATTAATAAAAATTGTAATATTTTATATTTTTTATAATTTTAAAATTTATTTTATTAAATGCCTATTAGATAGTAAAATTAATATACTATTATTTTCAAAAATAATAATTTTTTTGGGGGGAGATAGATGTTTTGCTATGACTATTATGATCTTTGGTCTCTTGATACTATCTTAGAGTAATCTTCTAAAATATTAATTTAAAAAATTATTTACCGATCAAAATAATAATGATTTTTTTTCCCATAAAAATTATTAAATAATATTTAAATATTTAAAATTTTAATAAATATATTGAAACATTTTTATTAAAAAAATTAGATTCCTAATTGTTAATTTTCTTTAAAACCTATTTTAAAATTACTATAAAATTAAAGAATGTTTTATCTTTAATTAATTTAAAATGGTATATAAAATCATAGCAATTGTCATTGTCAAAAAAACGAATCGTATAGATTAGTGATTTAGGTAGCCTTTGATTAGCTCATTAAGGAAATGGTCAAACTCTCTTTAAACTAACATAAGATTCACTCAAATCTTTTTATTATTCTCCCAAGTTTAAGTGTGAGATTATATTTTTATTGAAACACGTAGGTCCAAGTTAGAAATGAAGACCCTTCCACTATGGACTTGACCATTCTATGCTTGACTATTCATCTTTCTTTACATTTGGGATAATATATTTATTTTTAATAAAGACCATTGTGCAATAGTTTAAGAAAATCAATAATGAAGTAAATATAATAAAACATTAATACGTTTCTTATGTGCTTCTTTAAAAAATTTGCACTTCTTTTCACAAATATATTTGGTGCTCTTCTATTAGATTTTAGTTAATGAAGGTTTTAGTTCCTCTTTGTTTAAGAGTTATCGAGGAGGAGATTTTCGTTCTTTTTTGTAACATTTTCATTACAAATTTATGTTTTTAATAATTAAAGCAACAAAATAAGGGTGTTGATCTTGTATACAAATAGTCAATATGTAGTAAAATAAGAGTGTTGACCCTTTACAAACTTGGGTCGAACAAGCTATTTACTGTAGGTCACAAGATTACTCTTAACAAAACAAAGGTCATACAAACCTTTAACAACATACTAGCAGAACAACTAGGAACCCAAATCAAGAGAGGGAAGAAATTTCACCCACAACTCGAGGAAGAGTTTTTTTTTTCAGGGGGGCGGGGGAGGTGATGGGGGCAAAGAATTTCCTTTTCGCCTCCAACAAATAATTGTCCAGACAATACTACTATAAGGAACATCTTTAGAAGTGGGATTAAGGTGGGAAATCCCCTTAGAGGGTCTACCAACACCTAGATCACAAATTTATGTTGATGTGGCTTCGAATTATATTTTTTAAATTGGTTCGTTTTATATTGAATTAAAATTATTTTGTATAAATTAATATATACAATATGACTTTTGATTTAAACGTTGGATATCTATTTATTTTATTATTTAATATATAAAATGATTTAAAATTTAAAATTTATAGTTGTATTTTTATATTATTAATGTGTCTTATTTTTTGGGAGATCAATTGAAACTGTGTTTTTATCATTCATCACATTTTCTTAATTATAATAAATAGATTTTGAATGTTGTAGATTAATGATTTGTAATTTTGAGATACAATATTAAGTTTGCACAGAGGAGCTGCGATGTTGAGTTGGCTTCTGGCTTTCTCGGTGATTGGCTAAGGGAAACCCTAGTCGATCTAGATCTGGCTTGTGCATGGTGAGTGTGGGGAGATTTGTTGGGTGTTGGGGGTGGCAGTTGTGCTAGTTTTGATTCAAAGGTGTTGTGGGTGTTTGCTTTGGGTGTGGTTGTGTTTGTAGTGAGAGTGCATGTGTTGGGTGTGGTTGTTAACCTGCGCAAAGTGTTTGCCTTGGTTGGTGCATGGAGTGTGGTGCTTCTTTTGCCTGTTTTGTGAGGTGGTGCTTTGATCGAAGTGGTGGGGTTGGCCCTTTTTCTTTTTGGTATGGCAAACCGCAATCCCTCTCAGGATGTGACCATGTCTGGACCTTTGGTGACTTTTGATCCTTCTTCCCCTTAGCATGCAAGCGATATTGAGCTTCAATCGAAGGGGGAATCATCCTTAGGTTCTCTCAAGCTAAAAAGTGTTAATGGATGCTTGGAAAGAAGCTTGGATCGTCAGGTCTTTGTAATCCAACCTGAAATGATTTCAGGTGATGTGACATATTGGAGTAAGCATGCCCTCATTTGCAAGTTTATGGGACCACGTCTTTCTTTGTCGTCTCTCGAGTCATGGCCTCAAAGGATTTGGAACCCTGAAGGAGATATGGAGATCTTGGTTGGTGCAAACAATTATTTTCTTGTTGTGTTCTCATGCTTGGCAAATCGGAACAAGGCTTTCGAGGGAGGCTTGTATTTCTTCAATCAGGTTGGGTTGTTTATCAAACCCTAACATGTGGGGTTTAATTCAATGGAGGAGCTCCCCTCGCGTGTCCTAATATGGGTCTATCTCCCTTGACTCCCGCTAGAATTCTTGAGGAGCTGTATTCTTCATTCTATTGCTCTTCTTATTGGTAAACATGTTGGTTCGGCAGCTCAAACATTGGATCGTAAGGTAATCTCTTATGCACGTATTTGTATTGACATTGATTTAAACAACCTTTTGCCAGACTCAGTTGAAATTTGTCTTGGGATTTCCTCTTGGGTCCAACAATTGGACTATGAAACTTTGCCCTTTAGGAGTAGGGTGAGTCATGAATTATGGCATTTACAAAGGAAATGTCCACGTTTTAACCAATCAATGGCAGCTCCTAATGGCTATTCTAAATCTATTCCTAAGATGGATAAAGGGAAGAATCATGTTCATGAGGATCCCATTGATAAAGATGGCTTCAAGCTGGTAAGGCGTTGTAACAAAGGTAGGGGTCAGAAGAGGACTCTATATGACAGACAAAATGATGAGAACTTCAACCATTTTGATGCTTTGGATGATCTTGTCCAAGAGGAAGGAATTTCTAAGGAGGTTTCCCTGAGCATCAAGACAATAAGTGAATGGGAGAAAACTTCTCATGATCGAGAGGTTCTTATTGTGCTTCCATCTACCCATCAAGAGGGGGGGATGGTCACAGACTTACCTCCACAACCCTCGGATGTGACTTGTCCATCTAGGCAGTTGACTTCAAAGGGGGGTGATACGATGGTTAATCATGCCTCTAACCCAGCTCCAGAGATTGTTGATTCTGGTAAGAATGGTAGGGCTACTTAGGGGCTTGGATTGCAACAGGAACCTTTGAAGAAGGGTCCTCCAAAGAGATCTTTGAAGATTGGTCGGAAAACTGATCAAGAGAAGGTTAACTCGATTGGAGATACATTAGTAGAATCTGAGTCAGTAAAAATCATTGACTCGCATTTCTCCTAGCCTCATAAATGATTGTGCTATCATGGAATGTAAGGGGCATGAATAGCGTCCCTAGACAAAAGGTTGTTTGGGATTTGGTTAAAGCTCATTCTCCAAATTTGGTTTTTCTCTAGGAAACTAAATTGACTATGGATGGTATGTTAGGTAAAGTGCCTAGTATCTAACCTCAAGGTTCTTGTCAGTGTATTGGTGCTCATGGGAACTCAGGTGATATGGAGTGCTTTTGGGACCCTAGAAAGGAAGAACCCCTTTGGTGGCTTTCTAGTAGATCCTCTATCTCTTTGAATGCTTCTATTTTGGAGTCTGGTGAAACTTGTTTGTTCACCAATGTTTATATTCCTACTGAATTCATTAAGAAGTTACGCTTGTGGGACCACATTAGATTTGTTTTCTCTCTGGTTTCATTCCTCCCTTATATCTTAGTGGGGGATTTCAATGTTGTCTATAATTTGGAATAAAAGTGGGTTATCTTGGATCGACTTGTTCCCTTTGCTTCCCTTCTCAGCAATAATATAGATCTCTTGAATCTTATTGATGTGAGACCCAATAATGAAACCTTCACTTGGAATAACAGATGGTGTGGTGTTGAGGCGATTTCAGAAAGGCTTGATAGGTTCTTGGTGTCTTGTTTCTGGATGGGAGTCAACTGGTCAACCATTTCTGAGATCTTGGATTGGAGGGGCTCGGATCATTGGCCAATCAAGTTTTCAGTGTTCACCTTTAGAGCTACAAATAATTCTTCCTTCAAGTTAAAACTTATGTGGCTGCGTGATCCTTCTCTTCAGGCTGTGATGTCTAGTTGGTGGTCTGAAGGGAGGCCTAGACACAATGGGGTGGAGATCACCATCCTTGGGGACCCAAATCCCTATCTCTATTGTAATAACATCTTATCGAATCTTGAATCCACCATTCCCATCAACAAAGAAGCTTCTTCTTTCACATCATCTGTCGATCTCAAGTTGCTAAAACCGTTGACCTCCAAACAAATTGAGATCAAGGCTAAGGTTAAGGAGCAAGGAATGGGAGAATACAACATGCAACAATCCTCATATCTTAGACATCTCATGGACTACCCTAAGACTTATTGCAAACCACAAAAACCTCAACATGTGTCTAAAGATGTTATCAATTGGGACCCGACCACTTTTACAAAATGGGGTGAGATGGAAGATGAGGATCTCTTTAATTGGTTATACAAAGATGGAGAGTGTTACATCCCTCTTTCTCATTAGCAATTATGTTGTGTTTTGTTGCAATTTAAAATGTGATGTTTATTATTAACTCAAATGTGAATTATGGTTTCATGGTTTCATTGGAAAGGATGTTATTGGCTAAGCAATTATGAGAACTAATGCTTTGTTATTGTTAAGCTTATATGGAAATAAGTTTTCTACTAACTACATTTGTGTGAACAAGTGGATGTAGGAACCCCATCATCCTTCAAGAATGGAGGGAGAGTATCATCAAGGAGAGGGCATAGACATGTGGAAAGGTGGAAGTCGTCATCTAAACCATATTAAGCTTGTGAGATATATAATTTGGTTGGGTTTTGTTGTTGATGTTGTCCTAGAACCCTTAGGGTTGATTCGTTGGTGGGCATTAGGATCTTGTTAGGTCAAAGATGGTCATATTAGGATCATCTCCTTGGTGTTTATCATCCTTAATATTTAAATTACATTCTCAATGTGAGCTTATAATATATTTGGTAAAATTTTTGGATTGAGTTGGTTGGATTTTTAGTACCATTAGAATTATAATACATATATGAGTATGGACGACACACACACACACACACACACACACACACACACACACACACACACACACACACATGTATACATATACATAAACATATATTTACATATATATGTATATTGATATGTATATTGATATGTATATGTATATGTATATGTATGTGTATGTATGTATGTATATATGTATATGTGTGTGTGTGTGTGTGTGTGTGTGTGTGTGTGTGTGTGTGTATCAGAGATGACTTTAGAAAGCACCCCCCGAGCAAAACTGTAAAACCCTAACGAATTAAGCATTATTTAAGGGGGGGAATTTTCATATTGATGGCGAAATTTTTTTTCAAAGTAGGAAAAAAATTAATTTGTATTGGTGATTTTTTTCTAGGGTATGAAAAATTCCATAAAATTTTGGTGAATAATACCTTGTTCTATGGGGAAAATATATATTGTAGGAGGCAAATGTTTTTTGTTTAAAGGAACAAATATATAAGTGTATGGGCGAAAAATTTTACTTTGGAGAAAAAATTATTTAAGTATATTGGCGATTTTTATCCACCGCTTGAAAATTATTTAATTTGTTTGGCTAATATTTTGTTATTTATGGAAAAATATATATTTTATTGGTGATTTCATGAATTCATTACCATTAATAGACAAACATCACATCAGTACATCACATTGAGTCCAGACTCTGCATGATGTATCGATAAGCGCGGCCTCTTTGACACGTACCTAAAATCCATCAATGATTTTAAACTGTTCGATGATCGTAGATCAATGCCCAAAGTTTTATTTCGGCCCAAATTTCTAAAGAGAACACAGTTCTCCAAAAAGTGCCCGGAATGGAATTGGATTCAATAGACATGTATCAAATTTCACGGTTGATAATGTTGGTCACTTAATATATATCTAGTCACCAACTACAATCCACTTTTTCCCCGCAACTTCCAATATGGTATTTGGTACTAGTTTATAGTTGTTTCCAATTTTGCACACTAGTACAATTATGGGAAAGATTTACAGAGATATACAAAAGATTTAAAAAAATTTAAAGGAATTAATAAGGTTAGAGAAGGAATTATTACAATCAAGAGCTTCAGCTATTTATAGACGATCTCTACTTCTTTCATCTTCAATTAGCCTTTGGTAGATAAATCGTCGGAGCTCATAGTATTTAAATTCTGCCTCTGGTTTAGGTCTATAGGCTCAGGCTGTGTAATATGGTATTCTGATTTCTCAAGATGGACACTCCTATCTGCTTGAGAAGCATTTCTATGGAGGACCGGAGGGCCTTTTTGGGCTCTATTAGAGACCCAACCCTCCAATCAGTCTATAAGGAGGTTGAGATGTTCACTAATGAGGCTATGAGGATGGTGCTGGGCAGAGAGTTTCTGCGTAATGAAAATAGATACTGTGTTAACACAAATGTTACATCCTGGCTCTTGGTGTCTCTTCTAGACCTCGGAGGAGACAAGGTGGATATGTTGATGCTGTTAAGGAAGGTGTTTAAAGAAGAATTCCTTGGAGACGATGTTACTGTTGTCATCTTTGTAGAAGTAGGGGTGAGGATCCCTTGGGTGAATGAATTAACCAAGCTTCTCCTCCTTGACCAAATAGTGGCCAGGAAATCGTTTCTTTTGAACCTGAATGCGGAGCAGTTGACGTGTCATAGGAAATGGATGCAAATTGGTAGGGATTTTCTTCTGAAATGGTTCCTCCTGGATGACTTTCCAGACTACAATTGGCTTGAAAAATTCTCACAGCTTATAATGTTTGAAGAATTCTACATAGATGGAGGGAAAGATTCTTAGGGTAAACCATGAATGTGTCCACTGCTTGTGCCCTAGCCCTGACCCCCTAGTAGTTTTATTTTTTTGGCTATTTCCTTGTAACCTCACTCATTTTGGCTTTAATTTTGAGGGACTCCGACATGTAAAAATTGTAAATTTGTGAAACATATATATTAATGATAATTTTGCAAATTCTAGTTCATTTCAGTTTGCCTTTTATGGATATAAAAAATGCTTTCTATTTCATTTTATTATTTGTTGCTGCCATCATGCCATGGCAGGATACTTAGCATAATCATTATGTTTTGAAATATCTTAAATAGTTATTAATTTGTGTGGATATAAGATTTAATTTTCACTATAAATAAATAGCAGGTCTATTCTAATTTCTTCTCTAAAGTTAAAGAACAAACTCAATGTCACTTCTGAGATGACCTTTTCTAAAAGATATTTGAAGTGCTTGACAAAGAAGTATTTGAAAAAACATAATGTCAGGGATTGGTTGCAAGTGATAGCAACCAATAAGGATCGCAATGTCTATGAGCTACGTTTTTTTTTTATCTATGAGCTACATTATTTCAATATTTTGTTAAACAATGGAAATAAATTTAATACTGTGATCTTTTTTTATGTAATGTTTCTTCCTCTATATTTAATATATAAAAAAAAAATCCAGTTTGTTCCATTAATTATTTGTACATTGATTATCATTGATTATAAATATATATAAAAAAGATGTTTATCTTGCGAAAAACAAGTGAATTAAAAGTCCAACTTACTTGTAATTTTTTTTGCATAATTTCAATATAAAAAAAGTCCAACTAACTAGATACATGTACATTGAACACCGAAAATACGTGTCATTGAACATTGACATGAAATAAAGGCTATGGCCCATGGGACGTTGAAGCGTCAGGTGACGTGGCGTTTGGGTGGCAGAAATCCTATGTATAATGGGACCCACTGGAACTGACAACAGATATGCAGTGATATTGCCTTATGGACCTATGGTACGCATATCATTGAAAGTGAATGGTTAACATTTAGCCTTTATGTGGATTTAATGTCGACTTGTGTGGACGAATTATGCGGTTGAACTAGTGCATGCAGAGGAATGATGGCAGAGTTTGTGATTAATGTCGACGACCGCCATCGTTGGATGTTAGAAATTAGAACTAAGTGAGAGGTGTTTAAATCTTGGGTGGATTGGAAGTCTTGGTATCATACTATCTACACTTGTAGCATTGTCTAGGGTTTCTTAAGCAACATGGAAGCCAATTTCTCCTTCCATACTGATAACAAATTAGTCCCATTTGTCGTATGATTTACGGACATGAGGCTGAAAGGTTTGTTCTTGTTTAAGGTTGAGTAACAGTACGAGAGTGTGAAAATACTGTTGGGAGAGGACTTTGTCCATGTAGGTCATCACTACAGGACAAACATGGAGGCATATTCATTGTTTGTCGCTTGGGGTTTCCAATTTGAGGACGAGGTGGACAACATAGAAAATGCCCTGAGAGTTGTAATTGATTAGCACTACCTGTTAAATTTGGATAGTGTGTGTGCTTGTGTGGTCCCGAAGGTGGGCATTGTTCCTGAGGCAAGGGTGGCTTGTCTGGTGGTGTTGCTACCACTCATTTTATAGGCTGATGTTGATTTGAAGGAAAGATGTAGAGCTCTTTCTTGGCACGGGTGGAAGGCCTTCAAAATATTTGCAAGGTTGATGTAATGTGATGAGGTTTAAATTTCCTTCATGAAGTGGCATGTGCAGAGGTGGGTCGAGAGTTGCGGCCGAGACCCAAGACTACCCAAGCAATGAAGCAGCTCTCAAAATTCTATGATAACCTAGAGTACAGGTCGTTTCTGGGTTAATCCTACTATGGTCGGTGGTGTTTGGTATTGTCTGTTTGTATCTTTTTGTTCCATGTACATTTTCTCCCCAACTTTGTATGTATGAGGGGATGTCTGCTACAAATTTTGGTACACCGAATTGGAATTCTGAGGTTTTTTCATGTAGTAGGGTTTTATTTTTGTTGGGAATGGTGATTTTGATCCTTGGGGGTATTTTTTGCGGTGGCATAACTTTGGTGGTTTTAGTATACCACCTATACTTGCATATTTGTAATATTTTATTTCCAAGTAATAGAATAAAAAAATTATCGATTAAAAAAAAAAAAAATATCATGCAAGTTTTGAAATTACATATTTAAATTATATATTTAATTCATTATAAATTTATATATTTAATTGATTTAATTCATATTCAAATCCTATTGACAATGGGACGAACGACAAGTGACAACGGATACTGTCGTCTATTGGATGAGCACGGATCAACGACTTAAGGTGTATTTCGGGCCGAATGTGGGATCTCTAAATTTTTTTGCAAACTTTCACCAGAAACACGTGTCATTGAACACCGACAGGAAAGAAAGGTTATGGCCCATGGGACGATGAAGTGTCAAGTGATGTGGCGTTTGGGTGGCAAAAATCCTATGTATAATGGGACCCACGACAACTGACAAAGGATACTGTCATCCATTGAATGAGCATAGATCAACGACATGAGGTGTATTTTCGGGCCAAATGTGGGACCAATAATTTTTTTTTGCAAACTTCTAACATAAGACTTCCATAAACGATAAACATTTAATTAAGTATAGTTAAATTCTAAATTTGTAATTGTATACTTAATTAACTGCAATAAACTCTATTTCGGGTAGAAGTTGCAAAGGATTAAAAAGTCTTCAAAACCATTCCCGAAAAGTGACTCGAGCCTGGTGACGTGGCCGAAAAATGGAAAAAGTCCTGGGACCCATGACAACTAACAATAGATACCATCATCCGTTGGATGAACACGGATCAACGACTTAGGGTGGATTTTGGTCCGAATGTGGGAAGTAAACACATTTTTGAGAACTTGATGTAGAATTTAACGTTTTACATTTAATTAACTATAATTAAGCTCTATTTCGGGTGAAAGTTGAAAAGGATTAAAAAGACTTCAAAAATAGTCCCAAAAAATGACTCGTCACTTGAGTTTGGTGACGTGTCCACTGTTCTCATAATTTAGATTGAGGCAATGAATGTTTTGTCCATCGGCAGGGAATAGATATTAATAATAATTTATAAAATTACAACAAGATTCTAGAAATTTTGCCCTTTAGGTATTACTTTTGAACTTTTTAGTATTTTCAAAATAAGTGACTCGTAATCGTATTTCATTTCATGGACATAATAGTAAATCCAAGGCGATTCAGAAATGACTACTAGATTGAGGAATGCAACAGAGTCTGTCTGCACCAATCTAGTGAAATAGAAATTTTGGGTAAAATCTAGAACACCTACATCCCGCATTTTTAATTTTTTTTAATCTCGTGGTTCAATTTGAGGGTTAGCATTTTTAGGCCTATATCTAGCATTATTTTGAATTATTAACAGTAACAACGATGGGAAAACCGAGAAGCAGTAGTTCAACAGGAAGCCAAGTGAATAAAAAAATATACCTAACCGAACTAGTTGAAACATCAGGTTTCACTAATGAATGCCATGATATTTATGACCCTGCTATCCATAGTGAAAAACATATCATAAAAATTACATATGCATTGTCTAATAAGGCGACAGATCCAAGTAGGGTAAAATTTATTGTTTTCAACACAATGTTAAAACAAAGAACAAATAAAATCATATCGTGGGATGTTGGATTGGGAAGCATGGTGTTACCTGAAGTATTCCCTTGCCCTGAATTTGTCATGGTCTGCGCCGAAAATTATGATGAAGATAAAAAATCAATTATCAATAAAAATACAAAAGAGGAAATTCTATCCATAAAAGAGGGAGAATTCGCTCGTTTGTTGAACCTGGGGTTTGAAGCATAAAACTCAAACGTCCACATTGACCTAGGAAAGCTGACAGAGAATAATGAGAGTCTCGATCCAATTCATAGAGATTCATTTATCAGAGCTCTAATAATGTGTGGTACTTTGTTGGATCGAAATCATAAGCCTCCTTATGATTGTAACATTTTTGTTCCATGGGTTCGGGATACTATTTCCTTGCTGACATTTTGTCTGGGATTGGAAAATGATAGGGACGTGGGTGCTAGCCTTCTTGAAATGATTTTTAATATCCATTGTGTAAGTCAACCAGTAAGATATAATTTTGTTGAGTACGTTGTTCAATCCATGCAAACACAATTACTAATGATAAAAAAGGTTCTTGTAAGACATTTAGGTTCTCATCCTACTTGTGCTATCGTCTTTTATCCAAGTATCGTGCAATATTCAAGACCAACAATCTTCACATTGTGAACTATAAGATTGATGAGAAGGCTCAACACAAAACAGAGTGTCCAATATATGAATGGACACCTAAGATAAGGATGCATGATAACAGAAATAACTACAACCATTTTGTAGACTTCTTTTTGGCACCAATGTATAATGAAATTACAAGCACTCCAATGCTTAGATTGCTTGTGTCTTGTAGAGATTGCATTCAACTCGGAAGTCGAATACAATTGGCTGACTGGTTCTTCATGGAAGAATACATTGTGTTAAGGTTTTACGGATCAACGGTAAAACCCTACAGACTTCCAATACATGTGACAGAGAGGGTATTTGCATTGGAATATGTATGACAGTTGGAGAGCACAAATAGGCACTTTCATGGTCAGCAAAAGAAGAGCATATTTTCTTCCTTGCCTTTCTCATGTGGAGGGTTCACATTTGAGAGAAAAGAATTCAATGTGGCACATGATTTTTTGACAGTTTTTAGACATGAAAGTAAACCATTGCTAGAAAAGCTTAGAAACATGGACTCTTGGGATGAGGTAAAAAAAAGAGATGGAGAAAATTATTGTTGACAATAATATTTCAACAGAAGAATTGTCATCACAAATTATGGCATTGCAGACATTGAGGACAACATAGGAGGGCATCCAAAATATAAGGTCCTACAATTTCTACCAAAAATATGCTAATCCATCTAACAAATCTATTCCCAAAATAATTCTGCAAGAATGTGCAAACATATTTTGGACTCAAACCAAAATAAATGATTTTAGGAATATGAAGAAGAATCTTGGTGAACCAAAGACCAGTGCAGATTTTGAGACCATCGACAAGGATGCATAGTTTAGCAGATTGTGGAATATGGAGCATCCCACAACAACATATGATAAGAGTGATAATGAAAATGAGTATGAGGTCGAGGCCACTCCAGCAACTACTACAATCCTTGCAATATTAGGTGGAGTCAATGAGTCCATGAAAGAAAAATATAGCAAAGGGGCAAACATTTTGGAAAACATGGGTTTTGAAGGTGGTGGTCTAGGTCCCATAGGAGAAGGCATTTGGTTTCCACTTGAGGTACAACTTCCATCAGATTCAAAATCAAAATCTCTTGTTAAACCAGTCATTGGACTTGATTCGTTAGATTCATCATGGAAAGGTACTATTCATTACCCTCTAGGTCCACCTGCATTTGTTAGAGGTTCAAATCCACAACCACCACCACATCATGGTATTCCCATTGGTGGTGAATCAAGTACCACTACCATTGGTGGGGAATCTGGGGATAGTATTCCTATTAGTGTTCAGTCAAGTGCCACCGCGATTGGTGGGGTTGGCACGGGTACTACTACTGATACTAGTTGTCTTGGTGTTGGACAAGTGCAACAACAAAATACCTCTCGCAAGAGGCCACTAGTGGTAAATACTCATACTATTCAAAATCCTATATCAAGTGCCACTGCCGCTACAAATCTATCATTTGCAGCTTCAGAACAGACCCCTCAAAAGACTATAAAAACTACACATGCAAGGGACAGTGGGACAAAATCAAGAATGGTTGTTGGTACTCCTCATAATGCACTAGTTAAAACCACAGGCATAGGTGGAACTGGAGCCTCTACTATTTCACCTTTCAAACATTCAATTGCTTTAGCAAGCCCAGATTTTCAATTTCGTGATTACTATGAAAAATTTGAACACACAACAAATGCAAATAAAGAAAAAAAGAGAGCATTGCAGAGGGTTGCCCTAACTGAAGTTTTAGAGGAACAACATGCAAGGAATGAGATATTTCCAACATATGACCCACACAAAGATATGATGAAGTTCATGGTTGTTATGTCCCCAAATAAAGATAAAGATCCACCACATAGTCAGATAGATCCCTTTGAATTTTAAGTTAGCACCCTCCAAATGGATTTTTCCAAAGTACAAAATGTGGACAAAATTAGTGTGTCAAAAAGGACTAATGAACTGGTCTACACTTCATTGCTAAAGGTGGAGAGAGAGAAAAAAAAAAACTAGACAAATAAATATAAAATTTACAGGCAGACCTGGCAAACGAAAAATCAAAGAGGAAAGCAACAGATAACAATGCAATGATTTAAAGAAAATGATAAAGAAATTAGGCTCTGCAGTAGAAATTGCAGAGTAGGAAAAGATGGAGGCATAATTGAAGGAAGTGAGGGAAAAACTGGCTAAACACAGTAAAAAAATTGATGATGAAAGAGCCAGTTTTCAAAAATTATACAAAATTTATGAGTCTGCTGCTGCAGAAATAAGAAAAATACAGGACCTATTGGATCATGAGAAGGAAAAAGAAAAACATTTGGAAGAGGAAGTAGACGAAGAAAGAAAAATTGTGCACGAATGAAAGAAGACCTGCACAATGCAAATGATAAAATTAAATCTTCAAAGGATAGATTGAAAGATAATATGAAAAATACAACGAAGTATATACAAGAAAACATTTGGGGGTAAATAATGCAGAGGAGTGACAAGTTGTGTGAATAGTTTGAATTGAATGAAAGTCTGAGATTAATTTGTATGAAAATCTAAGGGCACATTGAGAAGAGCATACATGTTTGTTCAAAAGAGGATATGGCAAAATAGATTTTGCTAGTCTACAGTACCAGTGATAGCTATTTGGCATCCAAGGGAATTAATAGCCGCATTGATGCCACAGTTAAGAAATCATCTATCCTTAAAAAATGCCAGAAACTAAGGGAAAAATCAAAAGTTATGGATAAATGTGGTGAAAAGATATTGAAGCTGCAAGAAAAGACAACTACTTTGATTAAACTTGGTTTGCCTAAGTCTGCTGACCCATCAAATAAATTCATTGGAAAAGAAGCTTAGAAAAAAAGCATGGAGAAAAAATGAAGTCTGATTTAGACTTGCTTCCTAAGAACACAACTCCTCAAAGCTTTCTGGAATTCTTCAAACCATTTACAACTCTGAATGCGGTATTGGGTGAAACAGTGATGTCAAGTCACTCTTCTAAATATGGATTGTTGACGAAGTTGCAGATGACTTTCTATAGTTTAAAGAATATTGACCTTTCATCAAATGAAGAGTGGAGCACCCTACAAAACCTGGCACAAAAATCTCAAGAATCATAGTATGTATTGCACAATTTTCTGTTTTTACTCTTAATTTCAAGGTTTTATGTTTTTTCTGTTTGGAATTTGGCATCACTTGAAATAAATCTGTTTTATGAACAAGAAAAAACTAGCACTCGCTATTGCTAATCCAACCTATGAATCTATGATGCATAGTGAAAACCTTCAGCCTGTAAATTTCTATTCTCAAATTCTCCCAAGTTTTAACATTTCTACATTTCTCTATGTCTGATTACTAGGTTTTGGGCATTGCTATTATCTATATTTAATTTGTTATGGCTTGGATTAATATTTAATTTTGAACTCTATTTTTTGAATAGGAGACATGTAACAGTTGTTAAATTACTAAATTGCTAATTTGGCCTGTGATGGCCATGTAAATTTGTGCTGAGTTTGGGATACTGATGGCAGTCAGGATGATATATTCAATGTTCAGTGCCTTAGTAATTGATTTTGATGTTGAGTCTTGACATGTTGCAAATCGACTTGAAGCTGTTGTTGCTCCCTTGTTTCTATAAAAGGGAATTCAGAGTCATTTGCAAAGGGTTCTAAAACTTTGTATTGACTTTTGCATGGAGAATCACATAGAGTGGTTTATTGAATGAATTGTAAATTTATATCACATGGCTATATTTTGAAAGAATTAATGAAAATCTAAGTTCTCAACATGTCTAAATAAACTTCTCTATATCAATAAACACATTATGGTATTTTATTATGCTATTTTAAATCTGGAAATAGAAAGTTGAAAAATAAAATTACAAATCAATATTAAATTTTAATTGCAAAAAGTTGACAAACTCATAAAATATCATCAATTTATCAACCATAATAATATGCTTTTGTAATATGAATGATGAGATTAATAATATTTTAATAAATACCAATCTCTTACAGTTGCCATTCATCCTCATCAAATTAAGAGCTTTCTTGATTCTTGTCTGTGTTTTCTTCACTCTGAGTTTGCATACCTTCATTGAATTGCATCTCAATGCTACCAGTAGGTCCAGTACATGAGTCAATAGTCCCATTGGCACTTTGGTTTGAAGTGATGCCCAAACCTCTTCTTTCACATTTGGACCTCCAGATTTTCAGTGCCTCATTGTAAGGAAAAGTGTGGACATCATACCTAGATGTATAGAGCCTCAAGCAATTTTCCAAATTTTTGTCTTGTTTGTTTCTTAGCTTTGACTTTAGGAACCCCAAAGCACTGAAAACTCTCTCATCTTCCACCAAACCCAATATTATAGTAAGACATAAATCAACAAGCTTCAAATATTTTGGTATTGAATATTGCAACACTATGTTCTCATCTATATATTTCCAAAGCCTTGTTACTGATCCCTCTTCATGGGGGTTCTCCATTTTGCCATATTGTTCCCTCATAGTGTGTGCAAAATGAGATGATCGATCTCTAAGATGAGTTTCGTCTAATATTCCCTTTATAGTTACTCCATTCAATTCTCTAGATATGCAAAAATGTTTTATCAAAGTCAGTAGCTTGCTTCGAAAATCAACTGCACTGTTGAGGCTCCAATATTGAGGAAACACAATAGACATGGCTTCGAGTAGGTTGTCAGGAGGGAATCTGCTTCTAATCTATTAGGAAAGATCATAGGCAATTTTCTTCACAGGAGTAGTTATAGACTCAACAATCTTGTCAAAATCTTCCTTTGTAACTCTTGCTAGTTGCTTCCTGGGGCACTTTCCTGGTTCCTCGAGGTCAAACATGGCATAGAAGTGCATTGGTATCTCAACTCCCCATACATTAGCACATACCTCCCCATTTGTATCGATTTGTAAAAATTTATCAGGATTTTTCAAATCTGTGAGTGTTGCCACTTAACAAATTTTTCATCAGATAGTGTTGGTTGATTTTGATAGAGATTGTCGAGTACCATGCATGTCAACTTACGTAGTGTAGCATATTCTACAATATACAGAGCTCTTTTTTGGGTAGCCTTCATAATATTCCTCATTTCCTCTAGCATGGGTAGAAGAGCTGCTAAAGTTAAGAGTGTCTCTAGATTACTTAACCTCCGAAGAAGGTCAAGAAATTTCAGTTGCTCTGATTCGTTGTGAGTTGTGTGAAATAGTCCAATAAATGATGGATATTCTGAAAAAACTCAATGCACTGGACCATCCAAAGAGATCCATCTGGTATCATTATCCTTTAGAAGCTTGTTCCCATCAGTTATTCCATCAGCAAAGTGTTGAAATTCCATAAATTGCTTGGGACTTCGACAGAAGTGTGAGTAGAACTCTCTGATTAAAATTTCATTTTTTTTTACTGAAGCATACTTGCTCACAATTCCAAAAGCTAGATTCATTTTGTGAGCCATGCAGTGAATTGCAGTAATGTACGGTGCAAAAGAAGTTTCAATCTTTGTACAAAGACCATTCATGTGACCTTGCATTACTAAAGCTCCATCTGCTCCAACACACACCAATTTTTTGGCAACCGTCATGTCATCCATACCTCCATATTCAATTAAACATCTCTTTACTAGTTGAAATAAATTTTTCATTGTTGCACTATCCTTCACTTTAGCAATAGATAGTAGATGAGGTTGGTGGGCATGATTTTGTACAGTATAAACATGCATGCATACCCACAAAGTATTGTCTATTGTCGTAACTTCGTCTAAAGAAAATGCAATAAAGTTTGAATCTCTTATTTTTTCCTTTACGTCTTCTTTTTCAACCTCAGCAAGACGACTTGCCCATTCCTATCCACTGTTTACTGACCAGTGACTATTAGGATAGTTAGGAACTTTCAAAAAGTGTAATAAAGCACTAATTGATGGGAAATCTATCATAGCATGCCCTCTACTCAAAATATAAAAAACAATACTTAACTGAACAACTTTTCCAAAACTAGCTTCAATAGAACCTTTAACTTCAACAGGCTTCGTCTGTATTTTCTCATGATAATGATACTCTTCGACATTCATCACATTCTTACATTCCTCCTTTTTTTTCCATTTTATCACTGATTTTTCAACTCCGTCTATCATTTGTTTTTCATAAACTTTACCAATATGCTTTTCTATGGTGTCAAATTTTAGCTACAACCTAATTTCCTTGTGATGTTTTCAAGTGCAAATCTTACACCTGCATTCTATTGGAGGATCGCCTTCAATTGGATTCTCCACTGGTTCAATGAATGGATACTTTGATGCCCAATTAATTTGAAAATTCCTCACTGACATATCCCACTCTTGATCCTTTTTTTATTTTGGTTGATCCTTTTTTGATATGGCTTTTATTTTCCCCTTCCATGCATTATCATCTATGGCATTATCACCCAAGTCGATTATATCATTCTGGCTAAATTGGTTATCTACCTGATAATCTTCTTCAAGATAATCCTGATCTGAGATATTAGGTTTATCGTTGTCTTCAACATGTGGTGTAGGTTGTGAATTTTGTACTTGTACTTGTGATGATGTACCATCCTGCTTTTCACCACAATCTTTTCCAAAGCCAAAGTATGAAGACAACGTTCTGCGTTTTGTTGGCCTCTCATGGCCTTCTCCACATTCAGGTTTCCTACCCTTCTTCCTCTTCGACATCTCCAACGAAATAAAGGCTGCAAAAAATATCAATTTGTTGAAGAAGTAATAATAGACTATAAAGTATAATATATGTTTCATTGGCCCTACGACCTACAATCTAGATGTCTGAGGTCTGAATCTCTCGGCTAACCACTTGGCATTGACGGTTCCCCACTGAATAAGAATGAACTCAACAGTGCAAACATATATAGATAAATTCAGAATAATATTATAACACTTCAAAAATATGATCGCTCACCTTTAGGTCACTAGCAGTCGCCAATGCAGTCAACAACAATGATTTTCCTTGGTTTGGAACTTCGCTATTGATCCGAATTCAAAGCCTAGAACCCACCAGATTGTGTAGAGATAGATCTGATCTTTGAATGTTTTTATACCAATCTTTATATGACGAATTTCATGGGAATTTAATATGGTATACAAATATTTGGTGAATCCCACTTAATTATAACATGACTTATGTAATTTTCGAGGTGATTATGGGTCGTCCAAATAATTGGCAAATACAATATAGTTGGCGAAAAATTGGGGTGAATGGAAACATGTGTCGGCAAAATGGGGGAATCGGGTCCTCCTGGCTAACAAATCTTCATATACTTATAGGTGAATTATGGTCATCTATTAAGGCAACCTCAAAGAGTGTAGGCGAAAAAATTAAATTTACCGTGTGTCCACCATATATTGTATTGGCAAAATCCTCGCATAGAAACATTTAATTACATAAAACATATTGCGATAGAGCCATGAATTTGACGGAAATTGATAATCTTCTGGCGACATGGCCATCCCAAGTCGGTATAAAATATTCTCTATTTCCCAAGTCGCCGATGTGAAAAATTTGCCATTGGTGAATATTCACCACTAAAGTAATCTCTGGTATGTATGTATTTATGTATGTATGCATGTGTGTATGTGTATGTGTATGTGTATGTGTATGTGTATGTGTATGTGTGTGTATCTATATATGTGTGTGTGTGTGTAGCTCATATATATATATATATATATATATATATATATATATATATATATATATATATATATATATATATATATATATATATATATATATATATATATATATATATATATATATATATATATATATATATATATATATATATATGTATATGTATATGTGTATGTATATGCATATGAATATGCATATGTATATGCATATGTATATGAATATGCATGAATATGCATATGCATATGTATGTGTGTAGCTCATAATAATATATACCCTTGTATGTATTCAATCTGATGGACATTTTAATTATTCAAATATGAAGTTGAGCTTCTATGATTAAAATATTCCTAGCAGCCATATGCATATTCATCGGTATCTCTTTGAGGTTATCTTAGCTCCTCCAATTTGTCTAGTGCATTTAAAACTCATAAACTAATAAGGTGTTACATGAGAATTTTCTTCAAATGAGTTGAAAATGTTTTCTTATTTATATGAGGAAGTACCTTGATTTTCATAGTAATATTTTGCATTTAAAAAAGATGAAAATGGGTTTAGTAAGTACTTTGGAAAACAGATGAGTCAATTGTCAAATTGTATTATGTTGTGTCATGCATTTACGAGATCATGACTTGAAAACTATGAGCTTTCCTCAAAACCATGCATGAAGTCCTAGCTAACTAATTTTGCTAAGGAATTTCTTTTGCGCACTTGAATGAGGGAAACTTTAGAGTGATTTCTTAAACTGAATAGACATGTAAGTTTGATCTTTTTGTAAATATTGTGTTTAACACACTCTCCCTTCTGTGCACTATATCAAGAACTCAAACTCTTATTATTTGTAGCATTATTGACTTTCTTATGGTGATATTATAACCAAATACATAGAAACTCTATGAAGTATTATCTTTACTTATTGAACTTAAATTGCTACCTGGTAAACTTATCAAAACCAAAACATAGGGGATATAGGAACATAAAATTATGTTAGAATATCTTAACAGGGGTGTAGAAGAGACACATGCTTATATGCATGTATGTGTAAGGGATGCACTGCATGCACATATGTAATGTGTCAAGAAGCGCCTTCTTAAAAATACATTAATTATTGAATTTTTTTGATATGATACATAATGAGATGATATTCTCAAGTATCCCAATGCGTTCTAGGGTATAGTCTCATCCTAAAGGAACACGAAGTAATCCTAATTAGTGAAAGGATTAAGACCATGATAACTTGAAGTTACAAATCATCCAGTTAATAAGATAAGCTTAACCATGTACCTAGAAAACAAAGAAAGCTGGAAATTAGATAGCAGTAGTAGCATGTTGTAACGGTCAAGTACACCTTAGGAACTTGAGTGTATTAGAAACAAGTCGAGTGGGATGTTGAACCATGATTGCACATTCTATGTGCTTGTAACTATTACAAAACTTTGGCCAAGGTGTCACAAGTATTTGCATGCACTAGTCAGTTCACTTGAACCATATGCACTTCTTAGTTAAATGGTCATGTTAGTTAAGGGGTACCTATGATGCTTAATAGATTAGAGTTGTGTAGGTTTCAAAACACCGGGCTCATATGGCAATTACACCTAGCTTAATGTCTACACCCTCATGAAGGGTAGGACCACTTCCATAAGGAAGGTGTGTGATGGACCGCTAGGTCTATGGTAGGAGTAAAAACTCTTGATGATGCTCTCCCTCAGAAAGATCAAGCTGAGACTTGTATGAAGATGCCAAACTATAAACAAATCATTGTAGATTCTTAATTCATTTTTTGTTTTTCTATATGATACAAAATGTTTATTAAAATAGAAATATGATTAATTTTTATTCATTGGTTTCATGCTTTCCTTTCAGATGGTTAATGTTTAAGAATATTCATGCAATGGAAAGATAGACATTACTTTTCAAAACAAATTGCACATGCAGTTAGTTGCACTTTGTTTTATGAAAATTTATTTAAAATTATGCATTAAATTTCTTTAGTAAGATAGTATGTAACAAAGAGGAACAATTCGAGTAATAAAAATATGATGTGAAATTGCCTATCGTGAACTATGGTAAATGATACAATTTTTACAAAAAAATTGATATGATGGTCATGGTCACATTGGCTTACAAAAACAAGGCATTGTTGAACCTCTTCAACCTATGATCTCACCCAAAAAATAGAGGAACAAAGGATTGGATTTTGCACCTTTGAAGTTGTGTGGTCCTAATACTAAACCCCTAGCAAAAGCACAAACACAAGTAGAAACATGTAAAGAGGTTTCTTGGGAAGATAAACATGAAGAAGGTTGAGATTGGATAGAGACTTTCTAGGATCTTGATGGTTCTACAACTCAAGGATCAGGGTCTAGACCACAAGAGTCGACGACCATGAGTATTAAGTGTGCTTCTAGTAGTGAAGAACGAAATTCCCTTGCAATCAAAACTAACAAGGAGAGTATGAGAAATGACCTCAACAATTTCATTGATATATTTTAAGACTCATCTATATTCACCATCACAACCTTTGGTTTTGACCACTCCCACTTATTAACTGTCAACTCATAGACTAGGATCAACAAGGACCTCCGCGGTTAGATACATTTAAAAATGATGAGGCTATTATTGACTATCTTGGACTAAGAGATGACCTTCCTCTTGGGGACCATATATTTGGCTTTGTCATAGAACCCAATAGCATATATTACTTCAGAGAGGGTGCCAAGCCTTTCAGTAGAAAAAATATTTAAAAATAAACGAAGGGTCTTCTAGTGAAGACCATATTGTGATATTCGTAGACCTAGAAAAAGTAAAAATAAATGACATATCCAAAGGTGAAAACCTCTCTGAGACACTTGAGGGTGGAAGGCTTAACACTCTCCCCTTGACAATATATCATGTAAGATCTCATGTGCTAATAAAGGAAACCGTGGAAATTAATGTTGGGCTTGATGATAATGCTCGTATTATTAATTTGGTTGCCTCCCTATAAGAAGAAAAGCGTCCTAATTTCATCAAGTTCTGTAAAGAGCATTCGATTAACTTTGCATGGTTGTATGCTGATATGCCTGGGTTAGACCCTAATCTTGTTATGCACCACTTGACAGTGGCACCAAGCACTAATTTAGTAAAAAAAAAAGTTATGAAAAATGCACTTGCAAGCATGGCTCTCCTAGTAAAATGCGTTCTAATTTCATCAAGTTCTGTAAAGAGTGTTCGATTAACTTTGCATGGTTGTATGTTGATATGCCTGGGTTAGACCCTAATCTTGTTATGCACCACTTGACAGTGGCACCAAGCACTAATTTAGTAAAAAAAAAGTTATGAAAAATGCACCTGCAAGCATGGCTCTCCTAGTCAAATCCAAGCTTCAAAAGTTATGGAAAATGCACTAGCATGTGGTCCTCCTATTCAAAGTTGAACTTCAAAAGTTGCTTGATATAGGTTTATTAGACCTATAAACTTTTTAGAATGGGTTTTCAAATTTTGTACTAGTCATGAAACCTAATGGTGTTATCAGAGTATGCACTGACTTTAGGAATCTAAATAGAGCTAGTCCTAAAGTTGATTTCTCCTTATCAAACATAGAATTGATTGTTGATCTCATAGCTAAACATGTGATGTTACCACTCATTGATCTCACAACATTCACATGCCCTTGGTGAACTTAATATTGGAATGTCATGCCTTTGGACTTAAAAACATAGCAAGACACTCCTAATATGCGTATTTCTATGTTTTTCTCTTAACCTACTTTCTAGCCCTATTAACAATGCATTAAATTCATAACGATGACAATAGGTTTAGAGACATATTGACTCACTGTAGTCCTTTGGTCGATAATACCTCCCCACTCACTTGAATCAGTGATCTCGCACTAGAATTCTCGTCATCTTTCTCACTGTTGTGCTCTCCTTCACTTTGCTTTTCTCTGGGCTAAATCTCTAAAGGTGATGGATGCAAATGAGGATATTGAGTCCTCAAGCTCCCATATATAGGTGTTGTAACCCTAATTGCCTGTGTTCACTTGTCATTGTCTCTTGTGAACCTTGTGACCTCATGGTGGTCTTGGTTTAGCCAAACTAACTCCATTTTTTGTCATTTCTCACCTAGCTTATCCTTCTCTTCTTATCGAGAGATTATTTGAAATTTTCTAATTTTAAACCCAATCTCTCGAGGGGGCATATCACCTTCCCTAAAGAGGCAAACTGGAGCATGTATCAATTTTTTTTATTCTTTGAAAGGACACAATAAACTCCATTGTCTCAAAGAGCGTCAAAATGTAGACACTTAAAAATGTCCTTGATTAAACAAATATTAATTATTTATCTAATTAATTCATTAGTATCTTCCACTATCAATTAAATAAATATTTTAATTTATTTAATTAAATTATCGAGCCTTTTTTTTCTTAATTAAATAAATATTTATTATTTATTTAATCTCACCTTCTTACTAAATTAAATAAATATTTCTATTTATTTAATTTATCTAGCCCTTTTTCCTCTATTAATTAAATTTTCATTTATTTGATTAGTTTATTTATCTTTTTCCTCTTTAATCTTAGTCATTTAATTTGTTCACATAGATCATAATCTAAAGTCATAGGCATGTGACAAGTGTCATATTCCTCTTCATTCACTTTGTCCTTTTTCTAATGTCCACATTCATTGAACAAAAAAGTCAACTCACCACTTAATCTCATCCCTCCATTTCAAAATAACCTTTTAATCCTATTCACTCTTATCTTTTACCTTTCACCTCTTAATCCCCTCTTTTCATCTTTACCTACCCTCAAATCTTATTGATTATCTTTCATCTATGTGATCCTGACCATTCATAATTTAACCTCTTAATCTAAACTCTCCATTCTTACGATAACTTCTATAAAAGAGTCTCCTTCCTCTCATTCTTCAACATGCATAGCTTAAGCATACCTATACTCTGCCAAAATTATCCTAGAGCCATACATCATCGTAGTCATATTTTACATCATCTAAACCACTATATGTTCCTCTTTGAGCTCTTGTGCAAGTACATACAAATCTTGAGAGCAAACAAGATCATGGAGGATAGGAGAACAATGAAGGCAAGTCTCTCTTGCATGTGAAGGTATTGGTTTATTTCATCTCATTTGCATGCATTTGTAGTTCTCTATTGATTGTTTGTTGAATGATTTTGTATAACTAGGGTTAGTGTTTGGATCTTTAGGGTTTACAAATAGGTCAATATTCAACATACACAGTTGCAAAATGTCATCCATATCAAGTTTGTTGGCTATTTTTAAATATTTAAAATTCTAATAGTGTGTTCACTTTACTAGAAAAAAACTATTAAGAATTATATAGTCATCTTCACAAGAGCTTCCCCTAATGCTATGTAGTACACTCAAACAGTTATTTTTCTCCTCACTTTATGTGATGACTAGAATAAGGGATGAGAATTTTTAGCCAACTGAATTATTAAAAAAATCATTTCTAAAATAATTTTAATTAAAAAGAATTGTTTATTGATTTTACAACAAATTAGTATTTGTTTAGATTGGAAAAAAATCTCATTAAGCAAGTCCTAAAAGAGAGTTGCAACCATGGGAACACATCCAACAAGGGTATGAAACGTTTTTACACTAAAAAATAAGGGAAGCGTATTAGTAGTCGTTATAGCTAACTTTATGCACCCACAAATCATAAATGGTACATAGATTTTTGATGTTTTTTTGTTGTCTTCGTATATTACTTAATTGCTTATGGCTATTATTCTAGCTTCTAGGTAGTAAAGATGTGCACTATGGGATCCGTTATGTGTGTATGAGTCAAAAAGTGGTCATTTCAAAGTGTCACCCAATACCTACTTAAAGGATGCCTCAATAACCGTGCACTACAACCACCTCAGGATGATCAATACTTATGCACAACCGCTCTCGTAGTTGTGTGTTATGGGTACCAATAAAGGTGCCCAACTCCAATTAAAGTCCAAAAATTGTAACTACTAGGGGTAAGGTGGACGGCTTTTCGTACATATGAAATTTATTAATGAACTTTTAGTTATCATTTTTTAATTTATTTAAAATTAGTAATTGAAAGGTTGAGTGAGTAAGGAGTGGAAGGTAATCAAAACATGAGTGGTAACTGGTGCTCTTCCCCCTAGTGATAAAAGTTTTTCTAAATCTTGATTTTTCGAAGTGAAAAAGAAGATAAATAAAGGTCCATCCTACTCAAAATGGTTTTCTTCTCTAATTCAATCTCATCATAATGAATATGATTTGAAATGTCGATATCAATAATCATTACGCAACCAAATCCAAACCCAAATCCAAATCCAAAAATGTATAGATATTGCCTTTTTTAACATTCATCTCTTTTTCTTGAATGTTGCAGCGTTCGGCTAGTTTATGAAATGAAGGGGAGAATGAGTGCACCTTCTGCACTATAACATCTGCCTTTTCAAGGACTAAAATTGGTGCTGTTGCATTCATTTATTTTGCTACAATGCCTGACCGAATTCCAATTATGGTAGATGTTGTAGATTCAGAAAATTTCGGCTGTTTTTGTGGAGGTAGATACCTATTTCATTCCTTCCGTGGGCGATATCTTTTCTTGCAGACAATGGAGTACTCCTCGCTGTTTTCTAGTACTTACTCTCACATTTTTCTTTTTCTTTTTAGAGAAAAAACTTGGTTTTATACTCCACGCCTGAATTTGACGAGTTTTATAATGAATTTGATTTTGAAGTGACTTTTGGCCCGGCCGCTTCGGACTGTACTTCGAAGCATCCATGGACGTTCTATTTGCAGTTGGAATAGCAATCAAATTGTTATAATTAGATTGGAAATTCAAGTTTAAACTCCCAAAGAAAAGTAGGCTGCTTACCAGATTTGTACTGAGTAGTTGCAACAGTAGTTTCATTGTACCATCTAATCGTGCAGCACAGCTGTAATGGGATGTATACAGTAAGATTTTAGAATTCATTCCAAGTTGGGTACTGAGTGCAAGTATCGTTTTATACTGTAGATCGAATAAATTATCTGAGTTTTATTATTGTACTGGCAACTCGGTTGTCTCATGGTTGTTCAGCACCATGCGAGAATCGACCTCGAGATCAAATAGTTTTCCTCGTTTCTACAAAGATTCTGTGACGATGGTACAGTTTATAAAGCATCTGGGTGATGTGCCTAGTAAGTTGTTCCCCCATTAGAGATCTCTGTTTAGCCCTAATGCATAATTTGTATATCTCAACTATTGTGCATCTGGAAGATGTTTCTTTTTTAAATTGAATAATACATTAATAAATAAATAAATAAATAATGTTGAAGGGTAGTTGCAGGATTAAGAGAAACTAAATCAGTTACATAATAGCTAGTCAAATAAGAACCAAAACTATAACTTGATTACATCATTATCAGTAAGACAAAAGAAGGCTGAAAGCTATCTGGAAGATGTTTCTTTTTTAAATTGAATAATACATTAATAAATAAATAAATAAAAATGCAATGTTGAAGGGTAGTCGCAGGATTAAGAGAAACTAAATCAGTTACATAATAGCTAGTCAAATAAGAACCAAAACTATAACTTGATTACATCATTATCAGCGAGACAAAAGAAGGCTGAAAGCTGTAGTTGAACTTGGCAATCTAAATTGAGAAGCTAAACCAAAACTATAACTACACTATTACAAGTGCTCCTCCAGGCTTCATACTCAGTTCAAGTTTCTACTATTATTGCTACTTTCAGCTTTCTTTTGTCTTGCATTTGGAAGATGTTATTTATCTCTTTATGACAAGTTTGTAGACATGACTAGTTACGTGAAGTAACAATTGATTTTGGACTTCAACAATTAATAATCGAGACCAATGAATATAAATATAAATCAGACAATTAGAGCCACTTAATTTTGTTTATTGAATCAATGAGTAAATCACATATATTTATATTTATTACATTCTACAATCAAGATTTAAATTTTAATATGATATTTGCACTATTTTAAACATAAAGAACTTGTATTGTATTGGTATTCACGTAGTATTTGCACTATTTTAAACATAAATAACTTGTATTGTATTGGTATTCACATAGATATCCTATGTTATTTTTCTATTTTTGTACCTATTGGCAAATGAATGTGTATATATGAAATGGGTGGTGTGAAAAAGCACCTTAGGGAGCTATTATGTTCAAGGGAAGATTAAAACTTCCTTGATAGAAAATAGATCCCTTTATTAATGTATCATGTGTGAAGATGTGTAAAACAAGTATGCAAGTTCCTAAGGTGTTGATGCAATATAGTACAAGGGTTCAATAAGAATTCTTTGTGATATTAGATGATCAAACTATCTAATATTATATTTTGATTCAAACTAATAACTTAGGACCGGCCTTAAATATGAGATCCTAGATGTTTAATTTTGAAATGTTTTGATGCAAATGCTGATTGACAATAACCAATTTCTAAAATATTTTCCTTTATGAGCAGAAATTTAGAGTTTGAATTAGGATGTCAAGGATACAATACAATTTTTTCCAAAGTATTGGCAAGATAGAGTTGCATAATGCAACAAGCAAGATAGACAAGGCTAAATTCACCATGATTTAAATGTGACACTTACAACTAACTTGTGATAGAACTTAAGGGTCATAACAAGGAAGAGGGGTACATCCTTGCATGTAATAATACACACATATAATATTTAGATGGGAGGAGAAGATATAAGTAGATGAAGGGATGAGATAGATTTTTTATAAGAGGAATATGAATAAGAAATGAATATGAGTTGATATATTGATGTTAATACGCCACAAATATAGATAATGAGTATAATATGGTTTACACTAGTCAATATTTGAATATAATAAATGGTTGTATATATATTTTAATTTATTTAACATTTATTCCTTGACTCAGTTTTTTTGTAATACATTGCATTGGTTGTAATCCCCCTCTTATCCATTTACATCAAGGTATAAATGTATCATTAAAGAACATAAGAATAAACCTTCAATCTATGCCCACATTTAACTAACATTTTGGTTTCAATATCGAGACCCTCATAAGAGGTAAGGAAAGCTTGCAAATCAAAAGAAAATTATTGTGACAAGAAAATAAATATCAATAAGGGATTATAAACACAAAAAGAAGCAAGTCCGTGATGATTTGTGATAGGATATAGTATGGCCTATCTTTTGAGAGGTTTTAGGCACCTAAGGGATGATGAATAGAAATGGCGCGGATGCAAAAAATAGATCCTAAAGACATATGATTTTTGGAGCAACCAAGATATGAATGTAAATTCAAGATAAACTTTCACAAGTGGATAGTTAAGACAAAAGAATATTTATCAAATAAAAATTTTGAGTGTAAAATGTACAGTGAGATCTTTGTATATAAATGCATGACAGAGAAGCTAAGAAGATATGATTGAATGTTTAACTACCCTCTAAATGTGAAACACATGTTATCTCACATGAGACAAGTGTGACGACAAGTATGAAGGGCTACAATGAGATCTTTTCTATAAAGACAAGGAAGAGGAGGTAGGAAGGTACGATTGAATGTCTAACTATCCCTCCAAATATGAAATACATGTTAGCTCACATGAGATAAGTGTGAGGACATGTGAAGTTTTCATGAGGTGAGACATGTGAGAGAAAACCCTCTTAAATCTAACCTAAGTGTAAATAGATCAATTTGGAACACACTTGGAAAAGGTGATAAGATAACTAGATGAATAATGACACTATTTACGTTAGTAGTGATTGCTAAAAGGTCTTGATAGAGAAAATAAGGATGAATGAGATTCCAAATGAAAAAATACTCGTAACTAAAGTAAATCTACTAAGAAGTTGAGCAATATTGTCAAAAAATTAATTGAGAAAAGTTTAGGAAAGGCAAGAGAGATGCTATAGAATAATGGAAAAGGAAAGGGAAGCTAATTCCAAGTGCACTAGGGCTCTTGTTATTGAACATCTTGAGGATTTTAAGAATGTGAAGAACTCGGAACATGACAAGAGGAATATTACTAAGACTTTTAAGGATAATAAGAGTTGTGAGTGTATAGGGTTGACTATTTAGCATATAGGATTTAGGGCCTAGGGTTGAGGTATAGGGTTCAGGATTGAGAATATAGGTTTTTGGGTTGAGGGTACATGGTTTAGGGTTGAGGGTTTATTATATAGTCTTTAGGGCCTAGGATTGAGGGATATGACTAAGGTTGAACTATAGGGTATAAGGTTTAGGGTTGATGGTATAGGGTAAGGCTAAGTGTTAGGGTATAGGGTTAATGATATAGGATGTTTAGGGTTGAGGGTATAAGGTTGAGAGTTTAGTGTTAAGGATTTAGGGCATAGGGTTGAGGGTATAGGGTTTAGGATTGAGAATATATGGTATAGGGTTGTGGGTATAAGGTATAGGGTGTAGAGTTGAGTGTATGGGGTTGAGGGTTTAACATATAGGTTTTAGGACCTAGGGTGGAGGGTATAAGGTATAGGATTTAGGGTTGAGGGTATATGGTTTAGGGTTGAGTATAGGGCTAAGGGTTTACCATATAGGATTAAGGGCATAGGGTTAAGGGATACATGGTTTAGGGTTGAGGGTATAAGGTATATGGTGTAGGGTTGAGAGTATAGCATTTAGAGTTGAGGGTATAGGTTGAGGATATAGGGTTAAGGTTCTAGGTTTTATGATTGAGGCTACCTCTCCCTCCTATCATCCCTAACTCTCTCTACCTATTTCTCTCTCACTCACTCTCTCTCTCTCTCTCACTCTGTGTGTGTGTGTGTGTGTGTGTGTGTGTGTAACTCTTTCCATCTCCAAGTGTTAGAAAGTATCCATGTTGGTTATAACACAAGCACATTTCAAGAAGACAAGGGTAAAAAGGCATGTTATGTTGTGATTCAAACCCTCATACTTTATTATTTTTACATTCTACAAATTGCCCAACAAAGAAACAATTTTTCATGGTGTTGATGAAAAAAAAAATGTTTACATATTCCACCACCTTTCTCTATTTTATCAACAAAAGAAGTAAATTTGATGTTTTAAAACCAAATTTGATTCTATAAGTTAATATTTTTGTGTTCCTATTGTTGGACTGCCAATTAGCATATTTTTTGATTGAATTTGATAACATAGATTTTTTTCATAATTTTATATAGAATTGAACATTGAATACAAAGGAACTTGGAAGCCAAAAAAATGAACTCGACATAATTATGCAATTGATCAAATCAAATCTCAAGGTATTTTTTCTTTGTCTTTCTACATTTTGTGAATGCCACCTTGTCAACATATTTTATGTCCTACATATCATAATGTTAATTCACTTTATTGCAATGTAATTTTTGACCCAAAACATATAGCCAATGTTCAATTATAGACTTTTTCATTTATTTTTATTTGTTTTGTGTTTGTTTTCTTGGATTTATGATTATATTAGCATGTTCCTAGTTAATATGTCAATTATATGTGGACACCTTAAGTGATCCATGTTGACATAAGTGAATATGTGTTGCATTTCTACCCCACATTACTACATTGGTCCATGTTGGCATGCATATTTTACCATATTTGTAGTTAATATGTCAATGATATGAAGACACCTTAAGTGTTCCATGTCCACACAAGTGGTCACTTGTTAAGAAAGTCATTTTTCTATTTGGTTTGGTCGATGAGCCTACATCACCATACCATGCTATGAATTGTCTAATCCTGTCCTCCAAACCCTAAAGTTTCACAATCAAAGAAAAAAGGATTTGATCAATTGACCAAATCTGGGGATTGGCATAAAATTTTAGCTTACCTCATATGTGTAAATTGAGTGGATAGAATGTTACCTAACTTCTTATTGTTTATGAATCATGTTACCAAGTCAATAGATTCTTCAATTTCAACTATTGGCCTTACTATGTATCTTCTAATAATAAAATGATCAGTTATACCACTAATCTGATATCTATACCTACTAGGATAAAGTTGCTTAAAAATCACATTGACTACAATTTTGGAATGTGGTCTCTAATTTGTGATTGACGATTCAATATCATGGTGGAACATATAGCATCATCTTTATGTTTTTGGTTGGACTACCCTTGGAAACTATAAATTGTAAGTTTTATAATAATTTAGTCACTTTAATTTTATGATTATTTTGATATTGTGTATAAGATTACCTTACTCTAGTGTACCATGATGGAACTAACCTCTATGTATTATTCATAATACATATAGAATCCATCATCATGTTGAGGAAATGACCTAATACTCTAACACCAAATGAGAATGAAGCTAAGAACACAGATAAAAGAGAAGGAATGAGGTATGTTAGCAAGAAATTTGAAGGATACATACTGGAGTTCTATACCCTAAGGATTTCTAGTGTTGTAATCTTCTACTTTGGAATCATCCTCTTGAGGTGGCAATGAATTATATCTAGACCTAAGGTTAGTTGTAAATCAGAATAAGAACATCATGCATATGTAATATATTAGAATTCAAAAATATTTGTATTCATTATATTCAATTGCTATCCATTGCATATCCTCGTTTCTTCTTATATTCATATATTCACTTCCTTATATTCACCTTACATTCACCTTATATTCACCTTCTTCACCTTATATTCACCTTAGTCATTGTTCTTATTGGTGAATGGATCATACAATATGCTTATATTTACAATAGGGTATGTGGCCCTTAGATGGTATCCCTAGGCTATGTTCTATACTCCAAAGCTTATATACTAGAAACTTCTTGTGGTAACTTCTCTGGATTTGTATCTATATCCTATTTCCTGGCCAACATCATCCCCTCATTAAAACTTTGACTTGTCCTCAAGTCAAGATGGCTTCAGTGGAAGGATGTCCTAATAAATGTATTGAAGAGAATTTGAGTTATCATCCCACTACATTTTCACTGGCTAAAGTTGATTAATATGAGTTTGTAACTATCAATTTTATTTTTAGCTTCTGGAAGTGTAGTTGATATTTGAATGGTTTTCTGAAAATTTTGAGCCTTCTGTAATATTCTAGTGATGTGTGCTAACCACAAGTTGACAAACTCTCCCTATTTCCAAAATATTTTCTAATATTTATCTATTTGCTTTTGGAATTCTTGGTATTGATCATGGAGATCTTCAATTGTCACTCTCTCTAGTCCATTCATATCTTTTAGGCCATCGTAATTATAGTTATCATAGAACCTATTATAACACCCTTTAAAATAGGCTTTCCATATTATATCTCTTGATGAACATATTTCAACAACTTATAATTTATTTTTATAGGCACAAACATGTAGAAACGTGTTAACTCATAAGACTCATGCCCCTTATGATGGAGCAAAAATATTTAATAGCATAAATACCGAATAACCACGAGACAATGTAAAATAAATAAAAACTCCAGAATTGTTAAGGTTGAGACAACTTAATTCCTAACAATTTATAATGCTCAAATCCAAAACTCGTATCAATATTTTGTATGTATCTTAGGAATTTATTTGATGCTATACAAATATTTATTCAATTTACAAACCTAATTACTTTTAACTTTCACCATGTAGTTCTCAAATTGTGTCATATAATTATTCTTAATTACGCTTAGTAGTGCTAGTCTAGAACAAAGGTTTTGGGTTGAAGTTGTTCCAATTGTTTACTACGTAATAAACATGTCTCTTGCATCAACTCTTATGATAAAATTCCTATGGAAGCATGGTCAAGTCACAAGCCTTCTCAAAGACATTGTAGATTTTTTGGTTGCGAGACATATGCACATGTGCAAAAGAAGTGAACAAAGTTGGAGAACGAGGTTGTGAAATGTATCTTCATTAGGTTAAAAGTTGTATACACCTAAAAATGGTCTGAAGATAATTAATTAAATACGTAGTTATTTAATTAATACCCCTTCCCAATTAATCGAATTCACAAGCAAATTTGATTAATTCCCTTATTCATCTACTAGTAAATAAATCTACATGATTTATTTATATAGTTCATTTCATATCCCTTTTGATTAATTAATCTAAATTAATTAATCCTCTCCCCCCATCTAAATCAATTCTTCTAATCCCTAATTAAAATTAACAAACTCAAGTTTGTTGAGATTAATCTACCATTTTCCAATTATTTGAATTTCTAAATTCAAATGAGTACATGGCTCCTAACTTTTAACCACCTAACCTAACCACCCTCTAACCTAACCCATTCCACCTAACCCTGAGTTTAACTAACCCTATCCTATCTTGCACATCCTAACCTCCTTATCCTAACCTCCTATGGTGTGGATATTCTCCCCTTGAGACACATGGCACTTTTGCCACATGTCTCCTCCCTTGGACACTTGCCCTTTCATGAGCAAGGCTCCTTGACACTTGTCACTACAGAGATGACAAGTGTCCCTTCCTCCAACCTCTTCTCCAACTTCCTCAATCTTGGCCCTTGATATCTTCAGATCAAATCTGGACCGTCGATTCCTGCCACCTCAACTTTAGCCTTGGAATTCCTACAAATACCCCTCATTTTGGAGCAATAAGGATCCCTTGCATTCATAGTTTTAGCATCATTACTATAGGCATTTTCATTTCAATCATTTAGTAATTAGCATTTTGGATTAATCATAGCATTGTAATCTAGTTTCTTAGATCATGCATTTCATATCATTTGCACAATCAACCATGATCAAGTAGCTACTCAACTCTTGAGTTGCCACTTTGGAGGTCATTGCTCCGCTGAGAGCCAATCAATCCAACACCTTCAAGGTCATCAAGAATAGAGGAAAATGGGACATTCCAAGGAAGGCTTATGGTTTGCATCTTTAATTTAGTTTTCAATTAAGCTTTCTTTTATGTTTTATTGTCTCATTATATGTGTATGCTTGCTTCTATTTACCACATTTTTAGCATCACAAAAGTAAGGTATCTTCTTCTTCTTTTCATTGCACTCCTTATTGAATTTCCTAGGCTTACCATAGTTTCAACAAATAACTTTAGATTTTCTAGGAGATTTGATATCCTCTTAGATTTGGATTTATCATGATTTTCATCATTCTTGCCTTTTTTCTTAGGTCTTCCATGAAAATTTAGGGTCTCCTTGGTATTCATACATCTCACCAAGTTTCTTTCATATCTTCCTTACAAAGGTTTCTCCATGGGCATTTATTAAAATATAGTTTGGTATTCAAATCCTTAGCTTTATGATCCATAACATCGTATCGAATGGCCAAAGTAACAACTACAACCCTTAAAGATTCTCATCGACAACATCCTACAAATCTCAATTGAGTAATAGATCCTCCATCTTCAATTTTCACATTTCAAGATTGTTACCAAAAAAAATCTCCACCTCTATTCCTTGATGTATTTATCATCTAAAAATTCTTACAACAAGATCATAAAGTATCTTCAGCATAAGCTCCCACTCAAAACTCAATTTGTTCAAAATATTCAACAACCCATAATTGAACTTATCATTTTTCAAGTAAGAGAATAGTGGTTGTAAGCTTATTTTAATTACCTTCAATTTTATGCCAAGAGCAATGGATATTTTAAACTATTTTTCATAATCCTTGTATTTGATTTTTTTATTACATATCATATAGTTGGGTCAATAATGGAATGAATGAGCTTATGTATAAAATTTTAAGTGTTTCTAGATAAAAATTTATGCAACACAATAAGTATTTAGCATAAATTGATACTGGATCTTAAATATTATTATAGAATATTTAGTTAGAATTGTTTGTTTTTATGTTTATCATGCTAAAAAATTATAAAGTTAAATTTCATGATTTTTTAGTTCAACAAAAAAGCCATCCATTGTCATTTAAGTTCAAATTTTATAAAAACTTATCATTTTGACATCTTAGTTCATGTATTAAAATTTATTCATCAACTTATAAGTAATTTGTCTACTAGGGTGAAGGACTATTCATCATGATGGTTGACAACCTATGTAGTTGATGATTTTCTAGGTCATATTTAAATTAGAAAAAGGTGAACACTCTATGTAAGGGGCAAATATATCCATGTAATTCAATCAACAACAATGAATATATTACTTAATAAGGAAATTCATTCCTATAACTTATTTAATATTTTTCAATAATTTAATATCTTAAATAAAAAATTATACATTTATTAAATTTATCTTTGTTTTCCTATGCTATGCATATTTTAATTCAATGTTCTAGATCTTTTTGCTCTTCAATTTTTGAATTTCTGGTTCAACCTAGCTCTTTTTCTAGGCATTTTGTAATATTTTTTGGTTTTTGGTTTTCTCCTTCATACTTTGAACTATTTCATGTATACTTTGTTTATTATTAATATACTTATCTGTTGGCTATAGCCCTTTATTGATAAATAATAATAATAATAAATTTAAATTTATTTTAATCTATTTTACTTATTTGTAAGTGACAATTATATATTTAGTTAATAAAAAATGTACGATTCATGTTTTTCATATTTAATAACATCATTTATATTTAAAATGTACAAATAGAAGCATATTTCTTGTACCTTGCTTAAATAAAAGAAAATAATGTTCATTACTAAAATATTCTAATGATTTTTTAAAATTTGGTAAAAATGAATTTATAGATATAAAAATAATTTATTAAATGATCTTTTTGTGCTCTTACTTAAATAAAATAAAACAATGTTCATTATTCTTTAAATATTCTATTGATTTTGTAAGGTCTCGGGAACTAGATGTTTTAAGTAAAGTAATATGAATATGATTTATATCTACTACCTAAATATTCTATTGATTTTGTAATGTTATATGAAGTGGATGTTTAAGAAAATGATATGATTAGGATTTGTATTTTGTTTGTTTGTATATTAAAATTAGGTAATGAGTAAATGAATTTATATGAACATGATAGTTTATAATTATTTATCTAGAATATATTTTATTTTATGTCTTTGAAGGGCTAAAATAATCTGTTGGTGTTTGTTTTTTAATTAGTTGATTATGTGTTTAGTTGGATCACATCATCATGCAAATCACCTTTTGTAGATTGAGATGATATCATCTCTCTACTTGCAATTTACATTTCTCTTTTGAACATATATGTGGTTGTTTATGTTTATGTTGCAACATATGCTAAACATTAATATTTTGTTGATCTTATTTTCGCATGTTTTCTTCTTAATATTTTTCTAGCATTACATTTTACACTGCATTATGTGGATGTCATTAATGCATGATTCTAGTAAACAAGTACAAATGTTTACAATGAGGTCTCTTTTGAAAAGTTTTAAAAGGTCTCAAGTTGTCTGTCTCGTGTATTTTGAAACATCATACTAGTTTATTTTTATTCTCACATTGAATCACTAATTAGTTGCATCTCACATTCATAGATTTAATCATGCAAATCTCAATGTCAACAAATCAATCTCAATTGCAACAAGCAAAATTACATCAAGACATCAACATCTAAAATTACGTGTTAATCTATTTCAATGTTTGTTAGATCAATCATATGAACAACTATCAAGGATGTTTCATACTTCCTATTGTGCTTATTAACACAACCTTGTTTTCTACATACATGAACATCCAAGTGAACCTTTTTTAAGGTATTGAATGATAAACTTAGCACTTAACAAAACTCATGCCTCCTAACATATCATGGACACAATCTTGTTTCAAATTCCATAATCTCGTATTTCAATTGTCTCATATCTTTGATCCCAAATCTAATTTTTTTTTTTTATGAATACATATGTCATTTTCTATTAAATAAAATATATATACACATCCAAAAAAATATAAGAGGACACAAGGTCACTCCTCAAAGTCACTCCCGTAGAGCCCCAAAAGCAAGATAACAAATAGCAAGAAACACCAATAAAAAAGTAGAAAAAGGTCCGTGTCATTTGATTTACATATTTTTGTCACGACACCACGATATTCAAAATTAATAATCACAAATATGCCATAATTCATCTCAATAATCATTTTTATGTCAATTTTACTCAACTTCTCAATTTACACTAATCACAAAATTCAAACAATATAAAATTAAATGGAGAGTCTAACTGAAATGGCAAATGGCACATTAGATGGTATATAAATTCCACGCAGTAGGTAGATGGCAAACTATCTCCATGAGATTTGATACCAACACCACTCAAAAAGTCGGTATTAACCAAGGAAAAACATGCCTTCATACCATAGACAGAATTTCCTGTTGTAAAAACGATGCAGTAAAACAAGATGGTCCCGAGTTCGATTTCGTGTAGTGCCAAACAACCAAACAAGCACCAAGTGGCAGTAGAAAAATCATCTACGAAATGGTAAAACGCGAATAATCTTACCTTCCCAGCTTTATAAAATATGTATTTTAAAACTTCACCATCAGAATGCGCAGTGATTACACAGCAGACATATTCGTGTTCAAATCTAGTCAGCTGCGTAAGAATGTTTCAAAGGTTGAAGAACGACTAACTAACTAAGCTCAATTACCAGTCCGATTAAAATACTCTTAGAATGCGACTGGTACAAAATTAACATCATTAACAAAAATCATGTCAAGTACACAGACTGATTTCATCATATGATTAAACCATTAAAAAACTTCGAGAAATTAAAATCTTTCTGTAAAAGGAAATACCTACAATAAAAATCATGACAGCCGGTAAAGAAAAGAAAATGCCACCGAAAAAAGCATGAGGGGCGAAAAGAAAAGACAGCACAGCAGTCACAGAAGGAATAATCGATCGTCCCCCAAAAGTAAAGGCCCAAATTTTCTCAACCGGTAAATTGAAAATTCCGTCAGTGATTGAAGGAATAAAAATCAATGCAAGAGCGGCAGTTGCAATCCCTGAAGAGGCAGACATTGCAGCCGAAACAGACACAGAAAGAGCAGCCCTCACAGGCAAATCCGGGCTTTTTCCCACAGCCCCTGTAGGCCTTTCGACTGGCGGCCCTTTCTTCCTCCATTTCACACCCAATTCTCTCATACGGAAAATCAGAACAAACCCAATTGGGATCATTGGCGGCGGAATGGTGACGCCGACATTCCTCCCTGTCCCGCCGCTTAAATCGCCGCTCCTTCCCGCAGGCAGCGCAACGCACGAATTCATCCCTGTGGGCGACCTTGGGTTTCGAACCCCCGCCGCGGCCTTTGCTGTTATAGTACCCCAGAAGCTCTGTTTTACAGAGAGGCAATTTCTTGTTGTGGCGGACAACCCAGATGTTATTTTTCCATTTCTTTGAGCGGTTTCCGGCGTGTTTCTCGAAAGCGGGCGGTTTCATGGTGCCCTCATCGCAGTTTCCACCAGGGGAGCACTCACAATCCACGATCTCGAAAACGCCCTCGTCTGTAATTCTCAGTCGGGCCACTGCATCCCCGTATTTGGCACTGGTGCAGCCGCAGGTCATTTCAATGAAGCCCTTCTCCCTCTTCAGCCCCGCCAAGCCCACCAGATGCTCCTCCTTAAATCCTCCTCCTCCTCCATTAAATCCTCCAGCAAATCCTCCTCCTCCTCCTCCACCACCACCACTGGTATTGTTATTGTTCTCCTCCTTCTGCATTTTCTCGGCCCCGGCAAAGTACAGAGAAAAGGAGCGAAAAGTGATGGAGAAAGAACAAATCTTTGTGCAACCCGTCTGAGCTGGGCTGGGCTGCTCTTTTTTCTTTTTTTTTCTCCCTCCTTCTCGCTCCCGGTATGTGACTCGTAATGAATAACAATAATAACTAAAAAACTGCAATACTTCCCCTCGCCTCCGGGGAATTTATAATAATTTCGCAACGCCCATTGTTATAAGTAGCCTGGATTTTGTTTGTAGGTAGGATGCGGTCTCGTAGTAGCTACGATTCATATGGGTTCCTTGCCGTTAGTCAAGGAGCTATATTAGGGCTTTTTCTATTATCGCTTTATTGAATTGTCTTTTGTCTCTAATTAATTACATGCTGCTTCTTTTTCATTAATAAAAAAAAAATTCTCTAATATTTGGGGTTAAGTTATTTTATTTTGGTTGTTATTTTAGGTAGTCCTTCTAGTTTTGATTTGTCTAGATTGTCGATAAGGGTCTATTGTATATCACTTGAGAGGCTCTCGGAAGATATTGTTCTATAAAGATATTCAATTTTGGTTGTTGTTTTAGGTATTCTAGAATGTGAGTTCAACTTTTGATTTGTCTAGAGTGTGGATAAGGGTCCATTGTATATTACTTGAGAGGTTGTCGGAAGACATTGGTCTATAAAGATATTCAATTTGCCTACATTGTGGATAAGGGTCCATTGTATATTACTTGAGAGGTTGTGGGGAGACATTGCTCTATAAAGATATTCAATTTTGGTTGTTGGTTTAGGTAGACTAGAATGTGAGTTCAACTTTTGAATTGCCTACAATGTCAATAAGGGTCTACTGTATATTACTTGAGAGGTTGTGGGGAGACATTGCTCTATAAAGATATTCAATTTTCGTTGTCGTCTTAGATAATCTAGAATGTGAGTTCAACTTTTGATTTGCCTATGGATAAGGGTGAGTTCAACTTTTGATTTGCCTATGGATAAGGGTCTATTGTATATTACTTGAGAGGTTGTGGAGAGACGTTGCTCTATAAAGATATTCAATTTTGAATGTCGTTTTATATAGACTAGAATGTGAGTTCAACTTTTGAATTGCCTATAGTGTCAATAAGGGTCTATTGTATATCACTTGAGAGGTTGTGGGGAGACATCGCTGTATAAAAGATATTCAATTTTGGTTGTCGTTTTAGGTAGTCTAGAATGTGACATCAACTTTTGATTTGCCTAGAGTATGAATAAGGGTCTATTGTATATTACTTGAGAGGTTGTGGGGAGACATTGCTTTATAAAGAGCTAAACTCCAAGTCATTGGGATATACTTTTGATTCCACTCAGTAAACAATAATCATAATAGATCATAGCCTATAATTAATTACATGCTTCATCTTTATTTTTTTATTGGGATTAATAAAAATACATATTTTTTGATCTTTGGTTTAGCTCTTTCGAATTTGGCTGTCATTTTAAGTAGTCAAGGTCGTGGGTTCGACTCTTGATTTTCCTATGGTGTGGATAAGGGTCTATTTCATATCACTCATGAGGATGTTAGGGAGCTCACTTTGCAAAGAGCTAAGCTCCAAGTCATTGGGTTATACTTTCGATTCCACTTAGTGAAAAATAATCATTATGTTTTTCTCCTAATCTAAAGGTCTACAATCGTGGAGGAAAATTTAAAAAATTTAAAGGAAAATAACAGTTTTAAAAGTTAATTTGTCTTAATTAAAAATTTACAAATTAAATTTGATTAGTTAATGATATTTAGATAGGAATGATAAATTGGAATTATTGACATTGGGTAAGAATAAATGTGTAGAATAATTTATTTGTTTGTGTGAATTATGGTGAAGAATAAAATTTGATGTAGGGTAGATTTTACTTGCTTGGTATTGGAAATGGATTCTTTTAATCTAATTTGTACCTTAGAATTGTGATAGTTTTGAAATTGGGTTAGGACTGAAGTTGTTTCTTGTGATGTCAATGTCACTTGGTGCAAAAATAGTTTCACACAATACTGATATGTAGCCTATGAAAATGAATACATCCATTGTGGACTTATGTAACCAAACTTTAGATCTTTCCTATGCATTGGCATCAAGGATTGACAATACTTTAAAATACTTAGGCAAATCATTGAATTGCAAGGGTTGTGATCTCCTAGGTCAACCCCTTTGATTAAACTAGCTTAAAATGGTAATGAAAATGATTGAAATAACACATCTCAATTATCCAAAATCCCTAGGATGCTAATGCAAATTTTAGGCTCATTAAATAGTGTTCCACATTGAAATATTCCTCAAATGGTTCTCCTCTTTAATGCACAGGATTTTCATATTTTAATTGGATGTAATTGAATGCTTTTAAATACCAAAGAATAACAATTGACTACACAAATATGTGCCAAGTTAGCTAATAATGCCTAGTAAAAAGGGTTAGAGTCAACAAAGATTTGAAATTTAGATTTTTGAATTTTAGGTCAATTATGCATGGCATGGGATTAACCCTATGTATCACAAGATTGACCAAAAAATAAAGTTTTAATATGAGGGTAGGGAAGAAATTTATAGGAACATAGCAATAATAGGCATTATGAATGTTAGATCAATGTGTATACGTGGATAAGATATGGTCAAATTTGTGGAAATATGTATAGGTGGAGATGGGTGAAGGATCAAAGATTGAACCCAACTTTTGCACAAGATTGCAATATTTTTTGATGTATGATAGCATTAAACCATTCCATAAAAATGGGCAAACAATAAAATGAAAATCAATATGGGTATGAAATTTCAAAATTGCAATAACATTATTGGGTGAAAGTTCAAAGTTGTGTCACCTTTTAGGCTAAGATTTTCAACACACCAAAATTAAAGTATTTCCAACTATAGCTTGAGCTAAAAATATGTTCGGGCTATATTCCAATCAAAATAGATTTGAACCACAACTTTTATAGTTGAAAGTGTCCATCAGATACACACGTAGCAACACTTTGATGTTAACTTGTGAAAAATTAAAATTGTTTGAAAAACTTAATGTTCTTGCCACTTCTCATGTAAATAATATTTTTTTAAATATTTTAAAAAAAATCTTTTGTAAATCTAAAAGTTTAATTTTCAAGAATTTAAATTTTAGTATTATTATTATTTATATTTTTTATTTTCACTAAAACTTGGCCATCTATGTAGAAATAAAAGGTTGATTATTTTCTCAACAAAAATACTAAATTTTATAAAAATAAAATATAAAATAATATTATAAGGGAAAATTCTATATAGAGATGATATAATCATTTTCTATCTCTAACCAATTGTTAAAAAAATGTGGAAGCCTCACAAAATAGTTATGTTTTTGTAGACGTATAAATCTAACCACTTTCTTAAATAAATATTTAATATTTATTTGAACCCCATCCCCCCTATTTAATTAAATCTTATTTAATTAATTTCTCCATTTTCATTTATTTGATTAAATAAATTATTCAATTTATTTAATTAAATTCACCTAAACCTTTTCTAGCCTTTAATTAAATAAATCACTTTATTTAATTAATTCCCCTTTCTTCCTTTTAATTAAATTGACCCTTGCATATAAATAAATCTAATCTATCTATAAAAGTCTCCCCAATTATATTTAAGCAAGTTGCATCTATTTTAGTTGAAATAAAATATTTTATTTTAATTAAAATTCTTTTTCTCCCACTTGCCCTCTCCTACATTTCCCACTTGCCTCCTAAACATTCTTCTAGAACCCATCTAATCCTAATCAATTAGCTTTAATCCCTCTAATCATGTCATTTCCCTAAATTTGAGGAGGTCACTTCTCAAATTTGGAAGAAAGTCTTCTAAATGCATTAAAGGCTTTATTTCTTCAACAAGATAACTTGTTGAGTTCCCCCAGATTTGGAAGGACTCTTACAAATTTGTCCCCAAAGTCTTCCAAGTCATTAATGGTTAATTCAACCTCCCCTCATGGTTAGAGACTTTCTCTCTAACTTAACCCTCATCTAACCCAAGGGTCTCATCAAGCACTCATGGATTTGACCCTAGTTATCCTATTAACCCCTGCACAAGAGTTTACCCCTTGGGTAAAAGCTTTATCCAATGGATGACCCTAACCTAACCATAACCTTACCTCCTAAGGTAACCTTCATGTCTCTTGCATCTCCTCTCAAGCCACCTCTTGTTGACAATTGTCACCATTTCATTGGTGAAAATTGTAAACATGGATTGAGTAACTTTCAATCCTAGCCATTGTTAAGATTATTCAATCTTAACCCTCCATTGCCCTATTTTCCCTATAAATAGAGCTCTCATTTTGCATTCTCCATATCCAAGTTTCATGCATCTACATTATAGTCTAATTGTATTAATCATTTTTAGCCTCTCTTTGTTAGAATAGCATCGTAGCATTTAGAAGCATTTTCATATCAAATAGTATATCCATGCTAGTATATCATGTTAGAATAATTTAGCAATATCTTTATCACATCACTATGTTCATCTTAGCTTAATCATCATAGCTTTTAACATATCATATAGATCTTAGAATGCATTCATGCATATAGATCACAATATCACTCGTTCTTGGAGTTGTCATTCCTAAGTCATTTGCTCGATGATCTGAGAGAAAAACATTGACTTTTGGGATCCTGTGAGATAGAGAACAATGAGACACCCCTTGGGAAGTTAATGTAGTTTAAATTAGTTTATACTTGCAGTAAGAGTCTCATTGGTATGTAGGTCTTTTAATCTCAAACTTCATGTCTTGATCACCACATTTTCCCACATACATCTTTGGCACCCATCGTGGGGCTCGTCTCCGAAAATAACATCATTTTTTGTGCAGGTTAAAGATTGCAATCATGTCGGAACACTCTTTTAGAACATCTGAGACTTTCTACAACGCATCTGTGGTAAACTTTAGTGCATCCATTGCACTGTTTAGCACATAGAAACCATTCCTTAGTGCATTTGACCTTCCTTCTAGGGCACTTCTTTTTCCACACAAAGAAGTGTCAGTATAGTGCATAGGCTCTGTCTTTTAGTGCTTTTGCACCACATTCTAGTGCATCTAGTCCACAGTTTAGCGCATAGCACTAACAAAGGCAAAAAAATTGTAACCGAGTCAGAAATTTAGGCTTGTGAAGCCCACCATCATGATCTAATTTTTTACTAACTGAGCACAGGTTCTAACATTTTTCAGTGCAGGAACAGAAGGATTTAGTTTAGTTTTTCTTTACTTTCTTTTAAAGTTAGTAAAAAGAACTCATCTTTTCCTTTATTGCAAAATTTTAAAATGAATCTCACTTTCTCTTTTGGATGCCTAAAATGAACTTCATGTTTTCTTTTGGTGCCTAAAATAACTCATCTTTCTTTCTTGCATGGATAAAAAGAACAACAAATTCAAATCTTTCCTTTTATGTACGATAGGATCATCTTTCTTTGGGCTTTAAAAAGAACAAAACAAACTTTCTAATTTTTGCACAAAGTTAAAATTGAACATCACATTCCTTTGGTGGTTATTAAAACGGACTTCACCTTTGTTTTGGAAGCTTAAAAAGAACCTTCACATTTCCATTTCAAAAGCTTTCAAAATTTAAGATCGTTGTTGTTTACATTGGCAATTCATTTTGTTGACAAGGGTTTACTTTCAAAATTTCAAAGTTTCACTACCTTCACACATTGCTATCTTGGGTTAAAAAGAACCACATGTCTTTTTGGAGCAACATCTCCAAGATAGCTTTTCAGAAAACAACTGCAATATTGGATAAAAAGTGTAGACATATAAAAATGACCGCTTTCCTAAATGAATATTTAATATTCATTGTAAGTCCATTCTTCCTATTAATTAAATTCTATTTAATTAATTTCTTCATATTCATCTATTTAATTAAATGAATTACTCAATTTATTTAATTAAGTTCACCTAGCCCTTTTCTAGCCTTTAATTAAATAAATCACTTTATTTAATTAATTCGCCTTTCTCCTTTTTAATTAAATTGATCCTTGCAAGTAAATAAATCTAATTTATTTATTTAAATCCCCCCTCTAGCCATTTTAATTAAATTCATATTTAATGAAAAATATCAATTTATTCCCTTTCCCATTTTAATTAAATCTACATTTAATTAAAATGTCCTTTGCATCTAAATAAATCAAAATTTATTTGTAAATCCGCCCACTTGCAAATTCCTACAAATGCAAGTTGCAACCACAATTGAAATAAAGTAATTTTATTTTAATTAAATTCTATTTTCCCCACCCACTTGCAAAATCCTACATCTCCCACTTGTCTTCTAAACCCCTTCTAGATTCTTCTAATCACTTCCAATTTAGCCTAATCCATCTCCTAATTATTGTCACATTCCTAAGCAAAGAGAAGTCACTTCTCAAAGCCTCCAAAGTCTTTTAAAAGCAATAAAGACTTTTTCCATTCAACAAGCTAACTTGTTGAGTTCCCCCAAATTTGGAAGGACTCTTACAAATTTGTCCCCAAAGTCTTCCTAACCATTAATGGTTAACTCAACCTTCTTATAATTATTAGAGACTTTCGCTCTAACTTAACCCTCATCTAACCCAAGGGTCTCATCAAGCATTCATGGTTTTACCCTTGGTTATCCCTTTAACCATTGCACAAGAGTTTATCCCTTGGATAAAAGCTTTATCCAATGGATGACCCTAACCTAACCTTAACCCTTACCTCCTAAGGTAACCTTCATGTCTTCTCAAGCATTTAATGCTTCTTACATCTCCTCTCAAGCAGTTTCTTGTTGACAATTATCACCATTTCGTTGGCGAGAATTGTAAACATGGATTGATTAACTTTCAATCCTGGCCCTTGATAAGATTATCCAATCTTGACCATCCATTGCCCTATTTTCCCTATAGATAGAGCACATTCCTTCTTCAAAATAATCAAGTCTTTGTGCATCAAACTTATAGCCTCATAATATTAAGCATATTATCTCTCTTTGATAGAATAACATTTTAGATCATTTTGATAGCATTATAATCTTAGATGTATCATATTAATCTCGTATCATGTTAGCTTCATATTAGTATCATTTTCATACTAGTTTAAGCTTCATATCAATATCTTGCATCCTATCATCATCTAGTTTCATATCTAAATCATCACTAGGATCTTGGTTGCATTCCATTTAGATCTTAGAATCATTTAAATCTCGTTCATTAGGTTGTCATCTTAAGGAATCAAGTGCTCTTCCAAGCTGAGAGCCACCTTTAATCTTGAAGATCCTTGGAGATAGAGGAACATGGAACGATTTTAAAGAGTTTAGATACATTTAACTTGCTTTGTTTGGATTTCTAACCTCTAATTCAATGTTTCATATGTGTCTTTGAATTATTTTCTCCTCTTGCAGTCTGATACCACATTCCAGGCATACATTAATTGGTGCCCACCGTGGCACACGTCCCTAAAAATAACATCGTTTTTCATGTAGGTATAAGTGACATTTCTTCTTCTCTTTTCGCTTTCTTATACTTTAAGTTATATTCCATATATATTGTCAGGATGTTTGAGAGGGGTTTCAGACCTCTAGGAGTTATAATGTAAAATCTAGTTTTTGGAAGATCCTCCAAATTTCAGACTTAGTCAAATTTCAGGGCATTTTAGGATCAGGATTGTAAAATTTGTAACCAAGATTTGAAATTAGGCTTGTGGAAGCCCACCAAAGGATTTAATTTTTCACTAACTTCTTTCCTTGCAGGTTTTGACAGTTTCTTATAGGTTGGAGGAGTTAGAATTAGGATTTGTGATTTATTTCTAGCTTTTAAAAGTTGGATAAAAAGAACTCATTTTTCCTTTGGATTAAAAAGAATTCATTTTTCCTTTGGATTTAAAAGAACCTCATCTTTCTTTTGGGCTTAAAATCAACTACATTTTCCTTTGGGCTTAAAAAGAATCTCATTGCAAGGTAAAAAGAACAACAAATCAAACACTTTGCTTTCTTGCAAGATTAGGCAAAAACACTTCATTTGGGTTTAAAAAGAACAACAAATTTGCTTTTCAGTTTGCAAAAGGTAAAAAGAATCACATTTTCCTTTGGTGCATAAAAAAAATTATTTTCCTTTTGCAAAGGATAAAAAGAACCTCACTTATTATTTTGTGCAACGCAAAGGAGTTGTTCATTTTGCGACTTTCCTTTTGTTGACCAACATCACGATTTATTTTGTTGACTAGGATTTCACTTTCTTAGATAGAAAAAATTTGCTATGAAGAGTTAAAAAGAACATCATGCTTGTTGGAGAAACATCTCCAAATATAAAGTTAGAAAATCATTGCTTTGAAGGTTAAAAACAACACTTGTTTGCTTTGTCTCGAAAGTGGAAGGTATATGCTCTCCCCTTAACTGGGTGACCAAAAAGCCAAACCACTCTTAAATCTTTCTTTACTTCAAACATTTTAAATCTTTTAGTAGGCTTGCCCTCCCGAGTTGCTCTTAGAGCGCCATTAATGGTCGGTGAGAGGGGAACGACCCAAGTGGGAAATAACTTTATCACCAAGTGTTCCAACCCACTATAATCAAATGTGGATTCTGACGAAAGTCCCCTTCAACGGTTTTTCTCAATGATTAGTCTTACCCCAGCATCTTTAAGATATGTAAAGCCTTTGTTCTAAAGGTTGGGAAGCCTCCCGACGGAGTTTATCACTGAAGACTGAACAAAAGCCTGATTAAGAACCTTAGCATTAGAAACTTTGAACTGAGTCAGTCACCAAACATTTGCAATATCATAATGCAAGGGTGGGGAAGAATCTGCCCCCAAGATCGCTTACCATATATCTCCCAAGATAACTACTCAATTGTGAAGCAATTCACTTTGGGTTAATTTCTGGAAAAAGGCAAAAATACGGGTGCCCTCTAGGGGGTGACAAGGTTGTTTGAGCTGACGGAGTATTGAGAGTAGTGGGCTATGATATTGTTAATTACCTTTGAATAAAGAGTCTATCTGATGTGTCTTTTTTTCTAAATCAAACCAGTGATAACATCAGGGATTTGAACACATCCTCAAAAGAACATACACTCAATGTTTAGCATTAGGATGATCATTATCTTCATGTGTGGTATGTATTCTTGTCACAAATGTTAAAATATCTTGCAAAGTGTCCAACAATCAAACTCAAAAGTCAGTTCAAACAAGGAAAAATCATAAAGTGGAGAATATTTCCAAATCGAACAAAGCATCCTTTGAGGTGGTTATCAACATTTCAACTATCTTTAGGAAATAATTTCATCCAAAAATATTAGGGGAATATCAAACCAAATGATCAAAGAGTTTATCATCCAACTATCTCAATGACAACAATACCTAGTTAGGTATTCAAGTTACTCAAATCAAGTTTCCATATCAGGAGAATTTATCCATATCATTTGATGTGCTTTGTCATAGGGGCCTATCAAACAAGCCCTCTATTCAACTTAGTAAGCTTGAGTATCCAAAACAAAGTATCCATCAAGTCATAAAAGTTATTTTCTAGCATCACAACAAAAGCATCAAACAAAGAAATCAAGATAGTTAGCGCATTAGAGCAATAACCTAGTGCATCTCAAACATTCAGTAGTGCATCCACACCAAAACTTAGCACTTTTGTCATTTAACTTAGCGTATAATTAGTATCATACTGGTAAAAATTTCAAATAGCACTTATCAACATCATTATACCGCATTCAAACATCAACCTAGTGCATTCAAGGTATATTATAGCGCTTTCAGATCAAACATTAGCGCGTAATTAGGACATATTAGTGCATGACCCATCTAGCAAATTCATTATCAAGCAGTCTGAAGTAACACATAGGAAAGGCAACATAGCGCATTGTGAACATTCTGTGGCACTTAGAGGACTTTCTTTAGTGCATCGGGTTTCTTTCTTAGCACATGATCAATAGTAGGGAAAAACAGAGAGCAAATCAACCACTTTGGGAAAATTTTATCAACAGTTTCAAATACCCTTTCGGGTCCTTTAACAAATCCAACAACAAAACTTCAAACCCAGTTATCAGTGGGAAAATTTCCAAATCCAACAAGGCACTCTTGGAACGAGTTTTCAAATCATTAAACTAGCTTGAGATTAGACTTGATCCAACAAAATCAGGAAGTATTAGAAACTGTGATCAAAGTTTCACCATCTAATGGATTCTATCAAAACAAATACCTAGTTTGGTCCTCAAGTTGTCAAATCAAGTTTCCATATCGCGAGATTCTATCCATATCATTTGACACACGTTATCGTGGAGGCAAATCGAACTAAACCTCTACTTGATAAAGTAAACTTGAGTATTCAAATGAAGTATCCAAATCCAACATCAACATCAACCTTGATCATTTGTGTATGACCACTCCCCACATTTTGAGAAGAAGAAGTCTTCATCAAAAGACTAAGTTAAAGAAGAGACAACCTAGTCCTAGGGCCCTTATCAAAAGGAGTAAATTTCTCTACATCAACCTATCAAAAACATCAACTTTGATCATTTGTATGACCATTCATCATAAAACCGAGAAAAATGTAAATTAGTCAAAGGAAATGAGTCCTAACCTAAATCAAGATCAAGATATCATGAATCTCCAATTTAATCCTATTTTTTATCAAGATCCCATCTGTCAAGAATCTTATGATTATCCCCTAATATTTTGGTATTCCATCCACAATGATCTCCTTTCATCTCAAGAGCAAAGTCCCATTCAACATCCACCTCCTAAGAAAGAGCATGATATCCCTTCCCTCTCCTTCACTAATCTAATTCAAAATCAAGAGAAAAGCACAAACTTAAATGATCGTACTCCAAGTCAAGATCAAGATCAAGTAATATCTTCATCCTCCAAATCCATTCTAGGTCCTTTCATTCCAAAGTCAAACTTTTCATCCTCCAAATCTATCTTAGGTCCTTTCATTCCAAAGTCAAACTCTTCTTCTTCCAAACCCATTTTAGGTCCTTTCATTCCAAAGTCAAACTCTCCATCCCTTCCATCCATCTTGGGTCCTTACCTCCCTCCATCCACCAATCCATCATCTCAGATGATCCATAAGAAAGATCAACAAAGGAACACATCTTTGAACTTCTTCCAACCATCTATCTAAACATCTTTCCAAAATTATTCTTCCATCATTTCCTCTATCTATTTTGGGTCCTTATGTCCCAAAATTCATTTTTTCTCTATCTCTTCATCACTTCTCGAGTTGTGTACCAACACTCATCTTGAATACATTTCCATCTATACTCACACAAATATTCAAACATTCTATCTATTATCCAACACCTCTTTTCTATTCTTCCATCCCTTTCATTCAATCCTTTGCATAAATTCATCATCCGTGAAATAGGTTTTTGTGTCATTTTGTCACATTCTTGCCCATGCTCGAATCTCATGTTTAGTCCTTTTCCTAGATATCTATTAATGAAATGATTTAGAATTTGAGGTTGTTCCTCTTTAACATTCTCTTTTGGTTGGGATACACACTCAATCCATAAAAAAACCACTTATCATATCTTGGTACTGACATCTTTTGATTACTATATCTCATATGCTTAATCAATTTCTCTAAATCATTGTGATCTCTTAGTTGAAGAGATGGCTAGTGAAAAATCTAAAATCTTGCTTCAGTGCCACTATAATTATCAGACCCATGTAAGTTTCATCACTTACAAGCCAATGCAAGAAAATAAAGAGCAAAAAGAAATATCAAAAGCATGAGCAAGAAAAGAAATATCAAGAAAAGAAAAAAAAGCAATATCAAAATGCTTGGCTATGGGAACATGCAAGTAACTCCATCGGGGCTATGGACGCCTGGGTAGCAATGGAGCAATATTTGTGAGATTACAACGATAACCTCGTCAGGGCTATGGATGCTCACTGGCAGTGAGGCTCTATCCAGGATGCTTTTGAAGTCAAGGTAACTCATGTAGCTAGCCATGCCAGATTTTGAAGATTAAAATGATCATATGAGCTGGAATGAACCCACTTGCACACACATGGGTAATCAAAGACTAAGTACCTTGATCCAGTTTGGGATTCTTCTTCCCCTTTGAGTATACTTCCCAGTTGCTAGAAATGTTCAGTTGAATTTTCCGGAGGTTCTAAGTGTGGGTTGGGTCTCTATCTTTGAAAAGTTCAAGAACACTTATTCAGGTGGTGCTAAATACTGTGACAATATTACATATCACCTTTTTGCAAATGGAAACCTATATGCTTGGGGGTTCATCCACTTTATTCTTCCTACCATATCTCCCATTATCCTTCCTCCAATATCCATTACCCTATCTAACTTCATCATTATCTACTATCTTGCTTCACTTCATCCATATCCTCTGATCCGTATCCCTTATCCTATCTATTCATTGCTTCTATTATCTAGTGTTGTCTACGATCTTGCTTCACTTCATCCATATCCTCTAATCCATATCCCTTATCCTATCTATTCATTGCTTCTATCATCTAGTGCTATCTACGATCTTTCTTCACTTTATCCATATCCCTTATCCTATCTATTCATTGCTTCTATCATCCAGTGCTATCTATGATCTTGCTTCCCTTTATCCATATCCCTTATCCTATTCTTCCATCATCTATCATTATCTATTATCTTGTTTCTCCTATCCATATCCCCTTTTCCATCCTTGATCTTTATCAAAACTAAGGACAAAAGCTTGATTTCAAAAAAAAACTTTTGACATGTTTCCTCATAAGCTACCTCCATCTTTCTCCTATCCATTTCCACCTCAATGGTTCAGTCATCCATTCACAATATTCCTTGTCTTGCTAAACATTGGGGCAACCAAATACATCTTTCTTCTAATCCAAAAAATAAAAATAAATCGAAATATCCAAAAAACCTAAAAAATAAAAAATCGACAAAATCAAATAAAAATTGAAAAATCAAAAACATGAAAGCAAGGACCATCCATCAAATCATATCAACAATAGGAAAACTTTCAAAGTATACAATCAAACTGATCACATGTCTTGTTAATCAATTCATTACTCAAAATCAACATCAACATCAAACATGTCCTATACAGGGATAGGTACACTCGAAACCAAACATATAGGTCTTATACGGGGTACTCACTCTTTGAAACCAGACATTTCTATCAATCATCGAGTCTTGTTAATCAATCCATCTATCGTCATCAACATCAACATGTCTTATACAAGGATAGGTACACTCAAAACAAGACAGATCGGTCTTATACGGGGTACTCACTCTTTGAAACCAGACATTCTTATCAATCATTGAACAAATCAAAACAATGACATAGATCAGTATGACTGCTAGATTTGGTTCTAGTTAACCTTATCTTTATCAATTGATGGAAGTACATGTTTCACAAATCCTATTGTACATATCATATCCACCCATCTGAGACATCACCAAAAATTCACAAATGCTTATCAATCCTGGACATACTTAGTGTAGTCACTATCCTTAATTTATCTGAATCAGTTATCCAAATCATATTCCACTATGGCTTGGTGAACAGTGTAAATATCCATATCGAAGTAGTATCAACAACAAGGGGAAAAATCTTGACGTCGCTGGGGGCATTTCGCCTTCAGGATTTTCAACATCAGACCAAACATGTAGCAAGACAACAAGGATCAAAACTACCAACAAATGACAAACGACAATGCAAGAAGGCTAGACATCACGAACTTGAACTGGTTTCAACTAAACAAAAGATCTATTTGCAAGATGTTTTACTTGACAAGAATACATTTCCAAAAGCATGCATGCTTACTTATGGTTGTTAATTTTTTCTTATCATATCTCCTAAGTGACTCAAGGATGTCTCAATGACTAGAGAAGCAAGGAAGGAATGTAATGTTTTATTTGTCTGCTATCTATAAGTGAAGTCTTTTATCATGCAAATTTGTCCTACGAAGAAATCAGGTGGCATATTGCTGAGGACATTTTGGATTTGTATGGGAAAAAGGTTAACTCTTGTCTGTTTTATGTAAGCAACACTCGGGTAATCTTGGTTCAATTATACCTCGATGCTTGTGTCATCTTGCAATATCAAAATTCATTGAAGTTATACTCAGGTTGTTATGGTTCAATTATACCATGATGCTTGTATCAACTTTCAACAAATAAAGTCTTGATGATGAAAACAATAGAAGTACCAGCATTTTGATCATAATAGATGGCAACATTGAGAACGAGAATGCATATTAAGCTTTACATTAGCTGCACATCATTATCATCTTAATATTGCATTAGGTTGCATATCATTTTAATCTTGCATTAGCATCACATCATTATCATTATCATACTTCTCATTTTCAAGATACATCTCATCATCATCATCTAGCCACATTCATCATTGCATCCATCACATGCATATCTATCACATCATCATGGAATCTTTCTTCAGTTCCATATCTTCATCATTCATCCAACTCTCATCTATCATATCTTATACATGATGTATCTTTCCTAAAACTAGATGTTTTGATTAGGTCTTATACAAGATATATCGTTCCTGAAACTAGACGCTTTGATCATCTCTATCTTGTACAGGAGGTGTCATTCCTAAAACCAAACTTGGCCTCAATCTTATCAATTCTATCATGTCTTATACAGGATGTATCTTTCTTGAAACCAAATGTTTTGATCAGCTCTTATATAGGATATATCGTTCCTGAAACTAGATTTTTTGATCAGCTCTTATACGGGATATATCGTTCCTGAAACCAGACATTTTGATCAGCTCTTATACAGGATATATCATTCCTGAAACTAGACGCTCGATCATCCATGTCTTATACTGGCAGTATCATTCTTGAAACTAGACGCTCAATCATCCATGTCTTATACATGAGGTGTCATACTTGAAACCAGACGCTCAATCATCCATGTCTTATACAGGAGGTGTCATCCCTGAAACCAGACTTGATCTTAATCTTATCAATTCCAATCAATCTTATCAATCTAATCCATATGATCGATCATATCATTATCCCCATACATGAGCATATCATATCGACAACATGTTAGAAACATTTGCATTCATCAAATCTAACCATCATCTGCATCATCATCTGCAAATGTCATATAGATTAAAAGCATACCATATAGTCCATCAAAATCAAAATCACTGCATCCATATCATATCATCATGCACATGTGTGACAACATGCTAATCCAAAGAAAATCAATCAAAACCAATCATCAGTCAGAACAAATAAATGTCCAAAATCCCCATATATCGAAAATCAATCCAGATCCATATCGAAAATCAATCAGGATCCATATCGAGAAATCAATCAAAGAACCATATCTAAAATCAAGAATCATATCAGAAATTGAGAATCAGGAACCATATCGAAAGCAACATTAGAAACCATATCAAAAGTTAGGAACCATATCAAAAATCAGGTCCATATCGCAAGCATTGAATCGGGACCCATATCAAATCAAGACCCATATCAACACTTGAACCATATCAACAATCGGGATTCATACCAACGTGACTTGGGTGGACGTGTGGGACATGTACGCACTATGCTCACATTAGTCTTCATCATTTCTTCAACATCATTATCAAGAGATGAATCAATCAAAATACATTCAACGCAGTCAATATTCTTACATTGCAATCAATATAAAAAATGCTAATCTCATCCATGAATTTTTCAGAATCCTTGATTCATCTCCCGAGGGGGCATCATAAATATCAGTCATCAATCTAGGGAATCATATCGACATTTCGACACAAACATCATATCCGACAAAATTTCCTTTGAATCAACATGTGCACACACGTCACTTCAAATAGGGGCAAAATGTAGACGTATAAAAATGACCGCTTTCCTAAATGAATATTTAATATTCATTTTAACTCCATTCTTCCTATTAATTAAATTCTATTTAATTAATTTCTTCATATTCATCTATTTAATTAAATGAATTACTCAATTTATTTAATTAAGTTCAGCTAACCCTTTTCTAGCCTTTAATTAAATAAATCACTTTATTTAATTAATTCCCCTTTCTCCTTTTTAATTAAATTTACATTTAATTAAATTGATCCTTGCAAGTAAAAAAAATCTAATTTATTTATTTAAATCCCCCCTTTAAACATTTTAATTAAATTCATATTTAATTAAAAATATCAATTTATTCCCTTCAAAATTTATTTGTAAATCCGCCCACTTGCAAAATCCTACAAATGCAAGTTGCAACCACAATTGAAATAAAGTAATTTTATTTTAATTAAATTCTATTTTCCCCACCCACTTGCAAAATCCAACATCTCCCACTTCCCTTCTAAACCCCTTCTAGATTCTTCTAATCACTTCCAATTTAGCCTAATCCGTCTCCTAATTATTGTCACATTCCTAAGCAAAAAGAAGTCACTTCTCAAAGCCTCCAAAGTCTTTTAAAAGCAATAAAGGATTTTTCCATTCAACAAGCTAACTTGTTGAGTTCCCCCAAATTTGGAAGGACTCTTACAAATTTATCCCCAAAGTCTTCCTAACCATTAATGGTTAACTCAACCTTCTTGCATGATTAGAGACTTTCTCTCTAACTTAACCCTCATCTAACCCAAGGGTCTCATCAAGAATTCATGATTTTACCCTTGGTTATCCCTTTAACCATTACACAAGAGTTTATCCCTTGGATAAAAGCTTTATCCAATGGATGACCCTAACCTAACCTTAACCCTTACCTCCTAAGGTAACCTTCATGTTTTCTCAAGCATTTAATGCTTCTTACATCTCCTCTCAAGCAATCTCTTGTTGACAATTGTCACCATTTCATTGGTGAGAATTGTAAACATGGATTGATTAACTTTCAATCCTGGCCCTTGATAAGATTATCCAATCTTGACCTTCCATTATCCTATTTTCCCTATAAATAGAGCCCATTCGTTCTTCAAAACAATCAAGTCTTTGTGCATCAAACTTATCGTCTCATAATATTAAGCATATTATCTCTCTTTGATAGAATAACATTTTAGATCATTTTGATAGCATTACAATCTTAGATATATCATGTTAATCTCATAGCATGTTAGCTTCATCTTAGTATCATTTTCATACTAGTTTAAGCTTCATATCAATATCTTGCATCCTATCATCATCTAGTTTCATATCTAAATCATCACCAGGATCTTGGTTGCATTCCATTTAGATCTTAGAATCATTTAAATCTCGTTCTTTAGGTTGTCATCTTACAGAATCAAGTGCTCTTCCAAGCTGAGAGCCACCTTGAATCTTGAAGATCCTTGGAGATAGAGGAACATGAAATGATTTTAAAGAGTTTAGATTCATTTAACTTGTTTTCTTTATATTTCTAATCTCTATTGTAATGTTTCATGTGTTTGTTTGAATTGTTTTCTCCTCTTGTAGGTTGATACCACATTCTAGGCATACAAAAAGAAAGTATGTATTTCGTGTCTCGAAAGTGGTAGGCATATTCTCTCTCCTTAATTGGGTGATCAAAAAACCAAACCACTCTTTTATGCTTTCTTTTACTTTCAAGAAATTACATGCTTTAGAGGGATTGCCTTCCCGAAGCCTCGAAAAGGCTAGTGAGAAGGGTACGACCCAAGTGGGAAATGACTTTATCACCGAGTATTCCAACCCACTATAATCAAATGTGGAGGCTAATGAAAATCCCCTCCAACGGTTTTGCTTAGTGATTAGTCTTCCCCCAATATATTTAAGATACATAAAGCCTTTGTTCTAAATGTTGGGAAGCCTCCCGAGGGAGTTTATCACTGAAGACCGAATGAAAACCTGATTATGAATTAGAAACTTTGAGCCAAGTCAGTTGCCAAACATTGGCAATATCATAGTGCAAGGGTGGGGAAGAATCCACCCCCAAGATTACTCACCATATATCTACCAAGATAACTACCTGATTGTGAAGCAATTCACTTTGGGTTAAATTCTGGAAAAAGGCAAAAAAACGGGCACCCTCTAGGGGGTGACAAGGTTGTTTGAGCTGACGGAGTATCGAGACTAGTGGGATATGATATTGTTGATGACCTTTTAATAAAGAGTCTGCTTGATATGTCTTCTTTGTAATCCAAACCAGTGAAAACATCGGGGATTTGAAAACATTCTCACAAGAACATACACTATTTGTTAGCATAGGCAAATTGTTACTGCTATTGTCACACTATTTGTTAGCATAGGCAAATTGTTACTGCTATTGTCTATTGTGTTTTTAAGTCGTTTTAAAGAAAATCATCCATCAAGCACACAAATAATTTCTCAAAATTTTAATAAAATCATCAAAATGGAGGAATCGGGACAGTTAGCGCATAGGAGCATCAACCTAGCACATCTCAACCATAAGATAGCGTGTTCAAACCAAAAATTAGCGCTTTCACGACTCAAATCAGCACGTGATCAATATAACATTGGTAAAAATTAGATAGTGTTTTCAAACATCATTTTAGCACATCAAAGCATCAGCGTAGTGCATCTCAACCATAAGACAATGCATACAGATACAATATTAGCACTTCTAAAGGAAATAATAGTGCATAACATAATCAACTTTTGTGTTATCAGACAGTAAGAAAAGCACATTTGAGGGACAACAAAGTGCATATGGAAAGTTTTGTAGCGCTTTGGGGTCATCTTTTAGCGCATTGGGTTTTTCTTTAGTGCATGATGAAAACTGGCAAAAAACATAGAACAATCCAACAACTTTTTGAAAATTTTATCAATATTTTTGGATACCCTTTTAGGTCTTTTGACAAATCCAACACAAACAGGAAAAATTTGTAGCAAACAAAGAGATTATAAGTGAGAGAAATTTCCAAATCCAACTAAGAACCCTTAGAAGGGGATATCAAATCTTCAACTATCTTAATGATCAGATTTTATCCAATAAAAATTGAGGAGTATCAAATAGAGTGATCAAAAGTTCCACCATCCAATGAATCTTATCAAAACAGTACCCAGTTAGGTTCTCAAGTTTCCAAATTAAGTTTCTATATCGTGAAACTTGACTCATATCATTTGGCACACTTTGTTGTGGGGGCAAATCAAACTAAACCTCTACTTGACAAGTAAGCTTGAGTATCCAAAACAAAGTATCCATATCAACCATCAACATCAACATTGATCATTTTGTATGATCACTCCCCATATTTTGAGAAGAAGAAGTCTTCATCAAAAGACTAAGTTGAAGAAGAGACAACCTAGTTCTAAGGCACTTATCAAGAGGAGTAAATTTCTCTATATCGACTATCAACTTTTTAAATCACATTGTGTTTTTTTATATCATATGTGGTTGTATCTCCAAGGAAAAGCCAATGAATTTGACAAAGAACCTTTGAGAAATAGGGCTTACATTCAAAAGACAACCTTCAATCAATGCCTTAACAGTGGAGGAAGGATTAATCCCGCCTTCTTTCCAAAATTTCTTATCACCTACAACGAAGCTCGACTTGAACCACCAACCCCGCTAAGAACCCCAATAAAAGAAGAGGAATTCACTACTATAGAGATATATTGATGCCCACTGTCACTGGATCTTAGAGAAACAAAGGAAAGAATCCACAACTAGAATCAAGTACACGACAGATGGAGTCCAATCCTTTTGATGAATATGCAAATGTAGGGGAAACAAAGATCACCAAAGAGCTTCTCCAACAATATCACGAGAGTGCCTCTTTCCAAATGCTCGTGGAAGGCTTATAGAATCAGATAATCAAAAGTACTTCCTCATGCTAACTAGTAAAGGAGTCAGGATTCCTGCAGATTTTGATATAGACAATTTAAGGAATAGTGATGAGAGAAACTCACGAACAAGGGCAAGGACCTATACTTAGTGATGCTCTGCAAAATGGACAAGGTTAGCAAATGACAAACAACACAAGACACAAGAAATCGTTAGTGTTAATCAATCAAAAACTAATCTAAACAGGCATGTCAAAAGAGATACTAAGAACATGACAGAATATTTAACTAAATAAGCAAATATGATGAGGCACCTCCAAATGCCTTCTAACTTGCTCTTGGCTCCTTCTCCCTTGTTCCTCTCCTCTCCAAGTTCCAAAATAGTGTAGCTCTCAGCAACTTTTTGCACTATGGATGCTTATGGAGGATTGAGATTTGAGTATTTTGCTCCAAATGTAAAATGAAAAGCTAAAATACTAGATGCTATTAAAAATGATTGATTTTAACCAAAATAATAAGATATTAGTTTGCTATGCTAAATGCTCTCTAAAATGCCTATAGGTTAAATGCATACAAGTTTTCAGGATCTGGATTATGAAGAAATGGGCTCTATTTATAGGAAAAATGGAGCAATGGATAGTTGAGATTGAGCAATCTCAACAAGGGTCAGGATTGAATGATTTTCAATCCATGTGAGGGCTTTCAACCCAATCTCAGGATGACATGTGTCAATGTGAGATAGGTTGAGAGGAGAGGGAATAAACATTAAATGCTTGACATGACCTTGAGAGTTAAGGTCAAGGTTAGTTGAATGAATAAACTCTTTATTCAAAGAATAAAACTTTTATCCAATGGATAAACTCTTGTGCAAAAGGCAAGAGGGTTAAATATGGTCAAAGCAATAAATGTTTGGGGAGACAAGTTTGAAATAACCATAAATGGTTATGTAAGAGCCATTAATGGTCATGTAAGAACCATTAGTGGTTTTGGAAGACTTTGGAGGTTAAATTGTTGAACACACAAAGCATTAAATGCTTTTCAAAGACTTTGAAGTCTTTGAGAAGTGACTCCATTTTGCTTAGGAATGTGACAATAATTAAGGGATGGATTAGGCTAATTAGGAAGGGGTTAGAAGAATCTAGAAGGGGGTTTAGGAATGCAATTGGATTTGGTGGGTGAGGGAAAATAGGATTTTATTAAAATAAAATTCATTTATTTCAATAAATGTGTGCAAGTTGCATTTGTAGGAAAATGCAAGTGGGGGGGGATAATGATTTAAATAAATGTTTAATTTAATTTGTTTAAAAGAGGAATAGGGGGATTTAATTAAATAAATAGATTTTATTTATTTAATTGATTTGTGAACTTGGTTTTAATGAATTAATTAAAACAAATTGAATAATTTACTTAATTAATAGGAGAATGTTTTGAAGATGAATTAATTAAATATTAATTAATTAACTCCTGGCTAGTGGATTTTTAATTAAATAAATAGGAAATATTTATTTAATTAAGCTGGACAGATTTGTGTGACTACATTTGTCCCTCTTTGAGACGGTGTGGTTTATCACGTCGTTTCAAAGAAAGAAAAAAAACTGGTGTGAAGAAATGCCCCATAAAATATTAATTTTATGGGTGGTATGCCCCCTCGAGAGATGGGCCGAATTTTTTTTTGAAAAATTGGGCGATCTCTCGAAAAAGAATGAAAATTGGCAGGAGAAGAAGTTAGGAAAATGGGTGAAAAATAGACGAAATAGGGGGTAAAATGGAGAAATGGGAGGCTTGGGAAGTTTACGGGGAGCACGGTGGTGAGTGGGGGGGAAGTTATGGTGACGACGAAGGGTTTAAATGGGGTGAAAACAAGATCATTTGTGATCGCGACCAGTGTGAAACCAGAGCTCTGATAGTGACATTTTGGAGGAGCGAGCAGCAGTCAGGATGTCGGTACCTATTACAGAGCACCAATTTGAGCGAGTCCATCGGTTCCAGTGGCTAAACGACTACGGACCAGCGGTACGCAAATTTGAAATTTGAATTTTTATGTATTTTTGATACGCTTTTTGCTGAGTCTAAGTTGAGTCGGAGCAATAGCGCTGAAACTATGTTTTGGCACTATTGCCCAATTAACTAGCGCTACTATGCCACAATGGCGATATTGTCCTGTTGTTTGAGCGCTATTGAAATGTTTTAGTGCTACTATATGCATGTTTAGGTGCTACTGATTTATAACTGCTATTGAGTGTTTAATTGAGCACTATTGCTCTGAATGGGCGCTATTGTGAGGTTGTTCTAGCGCGTTTGGAGTTTGAGCACTGTTGGATAGCTGATTGAGCACTTTTGTTAGGGGTTTAGCGCTATTGTTGATAAACAAGCACTTTTGTTGGGAAAGTAGCACTTTTGTTTTAGGATAAATAGATGCCCCAGTTTGTATGAATAAAATCTCCTGATGCCAATGATGGATGGATGGCGATGTGAAGTGGGAGTTGTTTTGAACCATAGTAGCTTGATGAGACTTAGGTCATTAGGATAAATGCCCGTTAAAGTCTAAGTTGTTATGATTGCTTACCTGTTGAGATCCGAAGATACTTGATCAAAGTATCTGTTGATAGTCTAGGTTTAAACTTAAGAAAGTTTGAAACAAAACAACTGATGATGATTGATGGATGCCCATGTGTAGGAGGACCTAGGCGTGTTGCAGTTACGCGAGAGACATCCAATGACACAGGGGTTGCGGGATCGATTGATAGAGGCGGAGATCGATTGTATTGCCGCGACTAGATTGTATGAGGTGATGCACATGCCTGTGATTCAGATGAATCACAGATTGATTACGGCATTAGCAGAGCAGTGGCATAGCGAGACGTGCACCTTCCATCTGACATAGGGGGAGATGATAGTGACCCTGGAGGATGTGTGGTGCATCCTACGTATTCCGATTTGGGGGGAGCTGGTCACGTATGACAGATCCTGGGGGACCCTAGCAGTTCAGAGGTTCTTCAATGAGGATGTGTTTATTGATGATGGCTCCATTGCATGGGAGGAGATAGCTACTTTATATGAGCCGTTACCAGCAGTTCTATCAGGCATTGTGGGAGGACTTCTGTGTCCAGACAAGCGATCAGATGGTTTGGCCGTGGGGTGGGGGCAGGTGATCGAGATGATGATGACCGAGGGGACCCGATTTGCTTGGGGGTCGTGCATGTTGGCGCACCTTTATCAGGAGCTTCATGAGGTGGTTTATTGGGGGAGGGGTTCCTTAGCAGTGGGAGTGACACTGCTTCATATTTGGGCCTGGGAGCACCTACCAGTGACTCGACCAGTGAGTCTTAGGTTCCACACAGTGGATCAACCGTATATGTTTATGTATAGTGGTATGATGAGTCAGCCCCACCTGGGGAAGTTAGAGTGGTGGCGACAGGCATTAGATGATCTAGATGCAGTCATATGGCAACTATACCTAGAGTGCGAGCCCTAGGATGATGATGCAGAGGCACTGACCTATGTATTCATGACCCGATTTCTCATTGGGAGGACCTCGTACCATGTAGAGAGACAGGTGTCGGGGAGAGTGATGAGGTAGTTTGGATGGCAGCAGGGACTGCCTAGTGGATCAGGGGAGTATGCTCGGGTGATTTGGGAGAGATATGCATGGGGGCCAGTGCTTCCGTATGACCAGGCACTGGCGGAGTTTCGGACGTTGCAGGCGAGACCGTGGGATATACGACCGAGGGTCGTGGATGCAGGGGTATCAGATGAGTACACGCAGTACCGCGCTGTGCATCCGATTCTATAGATATCCGATCCAGCAGAGCCGGTGCCCGATTTTGAGGATGAGAGGGGACGGAGATGGAGGAGGGCAGGAGGTCGAGGACTGAGGGCAGGTGGAGGAGGGAGAGAAGATGGTGGAGATGGAGGAGGAGGTGGTGGAGGAGGGAGAGGAGATGGTGGAGATGGAGGAGGAGTTGGTGGAGGACGGAGAGGAGATGGTGGAGACAGAGGAGGAGGTGGTGGGTTGGGGATGCGGATTCAGCAGAGAGGGAGAGGTGGACTGCCACTACGAATATCACAGGGACCGTTGATACAGGGAGGAGTTAGACTGGGTGGTAGGGGTATGGAGAGGGAGATCCTGATGGACAGAGGGGAGAGAGCTACTAGAGAGGGTGGTACAGGTGAGACTACTATGGATATCGGGGAGGGCGCCACTGGAGATCTTTAGGGATCATATGATAGCACATTTGTAGACCCGGGTAGAGGATTTGGAGGCGGAGGTGGCAGCTAGAGATGTGCAACTATTTGAATGGGAGTTAGAGTTGGCTATAGTGCTGCAGGAGAGGGATAGTGCGGTGGAGAGATTAGCAGAGCTGCAGGAGAGAGTCTAGGTTGGAGTAGGAGCATAGGGGCCTACGGGGGAGGTGATGAGGGAGATGCGGCGAGCACAGGCTAAGATAGACTACTGGCGGGGGTTATATGAGCAGGTGGTGCCAGCTAGTCAGCGAGCACTTAGCTATTCTCAGATGCGGCAGGCCAGATCAGAGCGATCATAGAGGGTGCAGAGTAGTGGGGGTGTGATGGTTCCTCTACGAAGGGAGAGATCAGGGGATGCAGGAGTGAGTGGGGTTTGATGGGGCCTCCACGAAGAGATAGATCAGGTGGTGCTGGGACTAGTGGGGGTGCAGGTGGTGATGGTGGTACAACATCTGGCCAGAGCGACATCTGAGAGAGCATTTTTGCATATATGTATTGTATCATTGGTTATTTTTGGACTGTATCTTGGATGGCTCTTGGTAGCCGATTTTGTAGACTTCACTGTACTCTGATATATGAGATGATATATATGAGGAGATCCCCTATTTTGATGATATGCATTTGATATGTATGAATGGTTATGCAGGATGATGAGTTATTGCTTAGATGGATATGTGTACATGTATGCATTTGATGATTTATGATGTTTCTGATATGCATGTTTTTATAATGATTTATGATGTTGGATACTGACATATGAATGCAGGTTTATACATGTGTGCATGTTTGATTTCGATGTAATGCTTTATGTATGTAATGCCATGATGATGATGTATGCTTATGATGATTTATGAACAGGATTTTGGTGTTTCCTATTTTGATAAAAGGATGAGATAATTTATGCGATGATGTTAATGCAATGTGTGAATGAATGAGGTTATGTATGGATATGTATCTAGATGTTTTTAAATGAATGTAATATGGATAAACAAAATGTAAAATACAAATGTTTATATGATAATGTCTAAATGAATGTATATGTAAAATGGATATATATAAAATGGTATGAACCAGTGTGTTTTGGAAACAAATGGTTTTATGATTCTAAATGCTTAAATATGATTAAGTAAAAATGATAATGTGATGATAATGCAACTCGTGGTTTTAATAACTGCACCTTAATGCAATTTAAAAGAGGATAATGAATGCAATGTGAATGAATCCTAAAATGAGCATAATAAGATACTTAATAATGGATGAATGAACGCACCTTTTCACTAATGAAGAGATAAAGGAATGTATGCAATGATAAATGATAAGAAAGAATGATAAAATGATAATGGATAAATGATACTAAATGAATGCATAGTAAATGGCTTAATACAATCAAGGACAATTTGATCTCATGAATAAATCTAATTATTTATGATTAATGCAATGATGCAAATGATTTAATGAAAACTAATGTCAATAAACCAAATGAACTATATGCAATGTTAATTTAAAAATGACATGAATGTACTTAATGCAAAATGCAACTAAATGTGACGATGATATGTTTATGAGGAATGCAAGGTTTTTGAGACTTTGCATGATGCATTGATGATGTATCAGAGTACTCGGTCGTGATTGTATCCAAGACTAGCTTAATGGTCACATTTGCATATAAATCCTACATATGAATGAATGAATGGATGGGTTATATGCAACGGTAATGCAATATATAAACAGATGAGATGAAATGATGATCCATAGTGCTCTATTTTCATCATTGAGCTTTAAAATGTTGGAAGAGAATACAAGCATCTTGACATAATGATTCAAGATGCCCTGAGTATTTCTTACATGGATTTTATATAGCAAGTTAATACAAATGACTTGATATAAGGGTCAAGTCGACCAAAGTATTGCTTGCAAAACATACAAGGATCATCTCCATTCGTGCATGACTTGGATCGTCCTCCTTGATCTTAGGTTGATCATATCCTGAGACAAGTGCATACCGTAATAAGAGATAAAAACCTTTATCCAATTTTGGATGAGGAGGAAGGAACCAAAGGAAGAGCATTGTTCCTGCAAACAAACATTATATACATAAAGAATAAAGCATAGGGATCCTTGGTAATGGTTCATGTTCATATGGTCGAGGTATACATTGTAGTCAGCAAGCCGTAATGATCTATGACTGTATTTTGCATAAGGTCATGTAGCTTGGTGAACTTCCCACATAGACACCATTAGTACGTGCCCCAGTACTTCATCAGAAATAATTTGCAGATGACACACAAACAATGCTATAAGAACCTGATATAGATAAATGAATGAATTACTCACAAATCAATCAAGTATTTGATAGCTTAACATAATTTTCTTGTCAAAGAAAACGTCATTTTTGTCTTTGTTTTGGTAAGGAAGGATGCATCCTTGTTGATGACAGTTTGATTGTTGATGTCGATTGTGTTGGTTAATTTTTGATAAGTGATCATCGTGTGAGTATTTGTCAATGTTTGTTTTTGCATCTGTTCGGATGAGTATGTACAAGGTGTTGCCATGTTTTTGTTGATTTTTGATGTTTTCTGTTGTTTTTGGATTTTGTGAGACGTTTTTGAATGTTTTTGGATTTTGATTGTTTTTTGATTGTTTTTGAATGTTTTTGGATTTTGTGAAATAGTTTTGAATGTTTTACCCAATGAATCACCAGTAATGTAGAATCCATTTCCATCAACTAGATTTAAGGGGATTTCCCCCAAGTTTAGACATGACTATGAAAAAGCGGGATGTAAGACGCATGAAGTACTTTCTTTGATTACAGATCAAATAACAAGCCATGGTTTGGATGGATGGATGTGCATATGCATGAATGTGATTGCAACGAGCCTGAAAGATACTGGAGCCATAGTCTTTTACGAGTGGTGCCTGTTTGCCAGGTTTTCACCATCATACTTACCCAAGGTGCCACCAGAGTGGTTGTTCACCGTTTGGATGTATGATCTTTCTTTACTATTTTGATGTTTTTGTATTTTCTTTAGGACATTTATCTGAATGTTTTTGGATTGTTTTTCTGGTATGCAGGGGAGCCTGATGCTCTGTACAGCTTAGGTATAAAACCATTTGAGGTGCATGCTGTTGATTGGATCTATGAGTGGTTCTCCTTCTGAAGTAGCCAACTGATATGCCTCGGACCCAAATACAGCAGCGACAACATATGGGCCCAGCCAGTTTGATTCAAACTTGCCCTGATGTTCTCTATTTGGTTGGTTGCGAGGATTCTCTCAAAGAACAAGATCACCTACCGCAAATGTACAAGGTCTAACTCGGTGATTGTAGCTTCTGCTCATGCGCTGCTGATAGGCTTTGAGATGGTTGTATGCAGCTTGTCGCTTCTCATCAAGTAACTCTAAGTCCTAAAGATGGGATACTCTATAGGCGTCGTCATCAATGAGATTATGCAAGGAAACCCATAGTGATGGTATCTCGACCTCAATAGGCAAGATAGCTTCTGCACTATAGACTAATGAATAAGGAGTTGCACTTGTAGGGGTTCAAATGCTAGTTCGATATGCCCATAGCACTGGATTTAGTTGAACATGCCAATCATGACTAGCATCATTGAATGTCTTCTTGAGGATTCTTAATATGTTTTTATTCAATGCTTCGGTCTGACCATTGCCTTGTGGGTAATAGGGAGTGGAAAAGCGGTGTTGGATATGAAATTTTTCACAAAGTTCACAGACATCCTGATTTTTGAAAGGAAGACCGTTATCCGTGATGATGGACATGGGTACACCATACCGGCAGATGATGTAATTGAGGATGAATGAGGCAATCTGCTTGTCGGTGACTTGGGTAAGTGGAACAGCTTCGATCCACTTTGTGAAATATTCGGTGGCGGTAATAATGAATTTGTGGCCGTTGGATGAAGATGGATGGATTTTACCCACAAGGTCAAGGCCCCATTGACAAAAAGGCTATGGTGTCATGATTGGTTGCAATTCTTGTGCTAGTGCATGTATCAGGTCGCCATGAACTTGACATTTCTTGCATTTTCTGACAAAGTAGTAGGAATCTTTTTCCATAGATGGCCAATAGTATCCATTGCACAGGAGTTTCTTGGCTAGGGATGGACCACTTGAGTGAGTCCCACAAATTCCTTCATGTATCTCTTCCAAGGCCTTTGTTATCTCATCTTGTTCCAGACATCGAAGGAGAGTACAATCAAGATTGCATTGGTATAGGGTTTCGACAATAATGGTATATCGAGTAGTTTGGCTGATGAAGGTTTTATGTTGGTTATTTGATTGGTTGGGAGGAAGGGTGTGATCACGGAGATAGGTGTAGAATTCACCGTATCATGGGGATTCAAAACCGACAAGGCGACATATCATTTTGGATTTGGGGATATCATAAGCGGGAATCCAAAGCTGTTATACCAAGAACTTGTAGCGTGTTGAATTCTATGGAAGATCTAGGAGAGATGCAATGGTAGCCATAGCGTCAGCAACTTGATTCTGATCTCTTGGTATCTGCTCAAAGGTAATTGTAGTAAATGATGCTTTTAGTTTGTCCACCATTTGCTTATATGGCATGAGTTTATCATCCTTGGTCTGATATTCATCTGTTGCTTGTCGAATGACTAGTTGGGAGTTGCCATATACTTGTAGTTCTTGTAATTTCCATTGTACGGCTAGCCTAAGTCCTGTGATCAAGGCCTCATACTCTACTATGTTGTTGGTGCAGGGAAATGTGAGCCTGTAAGACTTCAGGATGCTGTCACCTTGAGGTGTGATAAACAGAATGCCTGCCCCCAAGCCATGCCTAGTGTATGAACCATCAAAGTATAGTTTCCATGGTTGTGTTGTGGTGATCATGAATATCTCTTCATTTGGAAAATTGGAAATGAGAGGATGATCGCCTATGAGTGGTGCATTGGCCAACTGATTTGCAATAACTTGTCCTTTGATATCTTTATGATCCACGTACTCGATGTCAAATTCACTCAGAATCATCACCCATTTGGCCAAGTGGCCTGTCCTTGCTGCTTTGCTGAGTAAATACTTGAGTGGATCAATCTTTGCAATGAGTTGTACCTTGTGTGTAAACAAATAGTGCCTCAATTTAGTGGCTACTAAGATTATTGCTAGGCAAGCTCGCTCAATAGGTGTGTAATTGAGTTCATAGCCCACCAGTGTGCGAGAGATGTAGTAAACAACACACTCTTTTCCTTCTGCATTATGTTGTGCTAGTAGTACACCCAATGCTATACTTGTTGCTGAGATATAGAGTAACAAAGGTCTACTTGGAACTGGTGGTATTAGCAATGGTGTATTCATGAGATAGTCTTTAAGCACCTGGAATGCTTGCTGGCATCTGGCATCCCATTGAAAGCGGATGTTCTTGTGCAGCAGGTGTGTGAATGGGTGACACTTATCAACCAATTGTGCAATGAATCTTCGAATGGATTGAAGCCGCCCTTGTTATGTCCATAGCTGACTGATATTCTTTGGTGGTGGCATGTCCATGATTTCTTTTACCTTTGCTGGGTCGACCTAAATACCTTTGTTTGAGACAATGTATCCTAGAATCTTCCCGGAGGTTACTCCAAAGACACATTTCTTTGGGTTGAGTTGAACATGGTATTGTTCCAGTCTATTAAAGATTTTATCTAAGAAGTGGAGATGCCCTTCTCTGGTGAGTGATTTTGCTAAGAAGTCATCAACATAATCTTCCATCATAGTATGCATCATGCCATGGAAGATGGTGGCCATTGCTCATTGATAGGTTGCTCCTACATTCTTGAGACCGAAAGGCATTACATTCTAGCAATATGTACCCCATGGATATGTGAAGGCTGTCTTATGTTGATCTTTTGGTGCGATCTTTATCTGATTGTATCCTGAAAAGCCATCTATGAGTGAAAGCATGGCATGTCCCGCTGTCAGATCCACTATGATGTCGATATTTGGTAGGGGGAAGTCATCCTTAGGACAAGCCTTATTCAGATCTCTGAAGTTAGTACAAATACGGATGCCCCCTTTTGGTTTGTTGACAGGCACAATGTTGGAGATCCACTCTGCATAATCAATTGGTCTAATGAAGCCAACATTTAGGAGTTTCTTGAGTTCTGTTTTTACTAGTACTGCAATTTGAGGATGCATCTTACGAAGCTTCTGCTTGATAGGTTTGGCTCCTTCTGCTATGGTGAGGTGATTCATGACTAAATCAGGATCAAGCCCAGGCATGTCTGCATATGACCATGCAAAGTTAATCTGACGCTGTTG